>NC_057809.1:541789807-542433099 GCF_018294505.1 Triticum aestivum | reverse complement strand
GGGTGTGTCTCCTAGTGGTGGCAGTACTGGTACGTCGGGTCAAAGGATGGGCAATCATTTTTGGGTTTGAAAGCTGCAGGCGATAGCTGGCGTCGAGACTTTAACACAACTGCCCGTGTCAGGAATATCGTTTACAGCCGCGTATGGGCGGGTTTCGCCTCTTTGAGATTTGGTATCGCAGTGAGTGCCACCGTTTGCTATTCGCATGCAAAAGCGCGGCCGGCTCCGACTGGTGCTGTCCTTCACGTGTGTGAGGCGGAATTGAACTACTCGACACGCCGGAAATCTTCGTGGATACGGGGTACCCTGTGAAACATGGCTAGTTGCTAGGTAGGCTGGTCCAGACGCAGACCTAATATGTGTGTACTGCTACCAGACAGAGTTTTCTTTTTCTCTTTTACTATAATACTACCACTGTCATGTGAAGAGATGCCTCTGCCAGTCGTTAACTTTGTGGTCAGATCTTGACTAGGTGCAGCTGGTCTTCACTTTTTTTTTTTGACCCACCGAGCGGGCGTACGCGCGTGCAATGTTTTATTCACTCGAGATGTTACGCACACCCTTCCCGCAAAAAAAAGAGAGAAAGATGTGAGGGACACCCTCTCTTTCTAAAATGTAAGATGCTTTTAACGATTTAATTTAGGAACGGAGATACTACGTGTGAATGGTCAGTATGATATAGAATTATAGATGCGGTTCATCCTGATTAATGCTTATGTACGTATGCCCGTAAGAGCAACACTAGCAGATTTCGCCATTTGGATCATAATGCATTTCAACTGCGCTTCATATACATATTTTAATCAAAAAAGTGTGCTTCATATACATTTGGAAATTAGACAAGCGGTGCGCAAATTGAAGTCAACATGTCTCGACCTCCATAACTTTTTTTTAAGTTAATTCACTCGAACGACTCTAAAACTAAATTAATACAGAACACATTTGACATTGAAGCTTCATTCATAGTTGTGCTGCGACTTTAGAATCATAAAACAAAATTAATTGAACTAAATTACTTGCGGCCATGTTGGGAGTGCTTCAATGCGTACCACTATGGCTAGAAGCTCGCCTTGACGACCGAGCCCACGGCCGGCAAAGCCGGAATGGGCACAGACGTCGAGACAAGGACATGCGCGGCTATGAGGTCCTTCTCCATAGCCGCAATTTGAATTTGGTCCATGGCACATTCGTACTGGATCCAATGTGGTGCTAGGGGGATCCGGCTTCTCCAGCTCATCCTGCTCGTCTCAAAGCCGGAGATGAGGTGCAGCTCCTCCCACTACACCATGGGGTCGAGGTGGCTTAGAGTAGGGGAGAAATGGGGTTGGGAGGCGCCGGCGCATGGATTGGGATAGGGGAGAGATGGGGGAGCGTTTTATACACCGCAGTGGCCACCATTAAGATGGTAGTTGAGGAGGAAATGCGGCCATCAAGGGGCGCGCTTGTTGAGAATTTTTGTCATGCTCATTCGCCTCTCGGTTGCTCACATGGTACGTCCCGCCTTATTCGCACACAAGTCAGGAGATGATGTCGCATGCCGTCCATCCAGCGGGCCTCCACATGAATCCAACGGACGGGCATGGCATTAATGGTCGGGTGGTTGCTCGGCGATGGTGTATGGGAGACCACACAACTTCAAAACACAGTCATGGCACAAGGACGAAGAAGCAGAATCTTTCCTCCTACTGCAGCGGTTGGGCTTTGGAGTGTGCTCCATAAGTTATGGTGATCCATATAGCCATATTGGCAATTATTATGGTGATCAGACCAATATGAAGACGATGCTAGAGTTCCTCCAACTAACTTGTATTCTGAATTTTAGCATATCCAACAGAGTCTTTCTAGCTCTAGCTACTAAGTTCCCTTTCTAGCTCTAGCTACTAAGAGCAAGTCTAGAAGAGTCGCCATAATGTATATCAAGCATGTTGCATGTGCACTTGGAGGTTCCTAAGGTGAACCGCAAAGTTAGAGTCAATATCTGCCTCCATATCTTTTTTCCTTTTTCGTTTTTTATCAACCCAATAGTCACCCCACTTGATTGGAGGGATTAGAAGACTAATTTTAGTTAACATTGCATTACAAAGTTTGTACAAAGGGATAATAGCATCGATTAACGACATTTTCATATTTCTAGGTTCAAAATTTGCCGCATTTTAGTGACTATAGCATCATTTTGAGCCCCACCATGCTTATGGGGAATGCTATCCACGGGGCACACATGCATATGTGATGAGCCGATTCATCTTCTAAATGCAAAGGTGTGATGGTCCACCGACCTCGTCCTGCTCCCAACCATGTATGCCGATGTGTAGGTTAGGGACAACTTTTTCAAAGGGGAGGGGTGAAGGCCCAATAGTGTGTGATTCGTGTCGGTGAATTTCACCATCTCCATGTCGAATTGGAGCCATATTATGTCTTCTGTCTTCATCGCAAAGTATGCATGTTTCTCCTCATAATAGAGCTGGATGAAACAGTTCCTCCCAACCGCCAACATATATTTGGTGGCAGTCTGATACGTCCATTTTGCATCATGTTTACCTACTGTTATTTATAATGTTTTTATGCATAATAATGCCTTTTGGAGTAATTCTAATGCATTTTCTCTCATAATATGCAAGGTACACACAAAAAGGGAGAATTTCGGCAGCTGAAAATCTGGACCTGAAAAAGCTACGTCAGGCTACCTATTCTGCACAACTCCAAATGAGCTGAAACTTCATGAGGAATTTTTATGGAATAAATAAGAAATACTGGAGCAAATAACTACTGGAGGGGGGCCACCTAGTGAGCACAAGTCACCAGGGCGCGCCTGGGCCCCCAGGCGCACCCTCGTGGGTTTTGCTCAGCCCGGCCCACCTCTGGTGCCCATCTTCTGGGATATAAGTCATTTTGACCTAGAAAAAATAAGGGGATAACTTCCGGGACGAAGCGTCGCCGTCTCGAGGCGAAACTTGGGCAGGAGCACTTTTGCCCTCCGGCGGAGCGATTCCGCTGGGGGAACTTCCCTCCCGGAGGGGGAAATCATCGTCATCATCATCATCATCATCACCAACAACTCTCCCATCTTCGGGAGGGCAATCTCCATCAACATCTTCAACAATACCATCTCCTCTCAAACCCTAGTTCATCTCTTGTGTTCAATCTTTGTACCAGAACTATAGATTGATACTTGTGGGTGACTAACAGTGTTGATTACATCTTGTAGTTGATTACTATATGGTTTATTTGGTGGAAGATTATAAGTTCAGATCCAATATGCTATTTAATACCCCTCTGATCGTGAGCATGATTATCATTTGTGAGTAGTTACTTTTGTTCTTGAGGTCACGGGAGAAATATTGTTGCAAGTAATCATATGAATTTTTATGTGTTCGATACTTTGATGGTATGTATGTTGTGATTCCCTTAGTGGTGTCATGTGAACGTCGACTATATGACACTTCACCATATTTGGGCCTAAGGGAATGCATTATGGAGTAGTTATTAGATGGTGAGTTGCGAGAGTGACAGAAGCTTAAACCCTAGTTTATGAGCTATTTTGTAAGGGACCGATTTGATCCAAATGTTTAATGTTGTGTTAGAATTTATTCTTAATACTTTTCTCGTAGTTGTGGATGCTTGCGAGGGGGTTAATCATAAGTAGGAGGTTTGTTCAAGTAAGAACAACACCTAAGCACCGATCCACCCACATATCAAATCATCAAAGTAGTGAACACACATCAAACCAACATGATGAAAGTGACTGGATGAAATTCCCGTGTACCCTCAAGAACACTTTGCTTATCATAAGAGACCGTTTTGGCATGTCCTTTTCCTCAAAAGGATCGGGCTACCTTGCTGCACTTTTCTTACTATTATCTTTACTTGCTTGTTACAAATTATCTTGCTATCAAACTACTCGTTACTTATAATTTCAGTGCTGGCAAAGAATACCTTGCTGAAAACTACTTGTCATTTCCTTTTGCTCCTCGTTGGGTTCGACACTCTTACTTATCGAAAGGACTACTATTGATCCCCTATACTTGTGGGTCATCACGGTCTCTTTGAAGTTTACACTAGGATGAACAACCAAGGCTCGGGCCTTGTGGCGATTATCCCATGCCTCCTTAATAGTGAGGCAATGAGGAGCAAGTTGTGGATGATATGAGTTGTGTGGGAAAGTGATACGTCTCCAACGTATCTCTAATTTTTGATTGCTCCATGCTATATTATCTACTGTTTTGAACATTATTGGGCTTTATTATCCACTTTTATATTATTTTTGGGACTAACCTATTAACCAGAGGCCCAACCCAGAATTGCTGTTTTTTTTGCCTGTTTTAGGGTTTCGAAGAAAAGGAATATCAAACGGAGTCCAAACGGAACGAAACCTTCAGGAACATGATTTTCTCAAAGAACAAGACCCAGGAGACTTGGACCCTACGTCAAGACACAAAAGAGGAGGCCACGAGGTAGGGGGCGCGCCTACACCCCCAGTCGCGCCCTCCACCCTCATGGGCTCCTTGTTGCTCCACCAACATACTCCTTCCTCCTATATGTACCTACGTACGCCCAAACGATCATATACGGAGCCAAAACCCTAATTTCCACCGCTGCAACTTTCTGTATCCATTAGATCCCATCTTGGGGCCTGTTCCGGAGCTCCGCCGGAGGGGGCATCGATCACGGAGGGCTTATACATCAACACCATAGCCCCTCCTATGAAGTGTGAGTAGTTCAGCTCAGACCTACGGGTCCATAGTTAGTAGCTAGATGGCTTCTTCTCTCTTTTTGGATCTCAATACAAAGTTCTCCCCCTATCTTGTGGAGATCTATTCGATGTAATCTTCTTTTTGCGGTGTGTTTGTTGGGACCGATGAATTGTGGGTTTATGATCAAGTCTATCTATGAACAATATTTGAATCTTCTCTGAATTCTTTTATGTATGATTGGTTATCTTTGCAAGTCTCTTCGAATTATCAGTTTGGTTTGGCCTACTAGATTGATCTTTTTTGCAATGGGAG
Source organism: Triticum aestivum (assembly GCF_018294505.1). Classification (NCBI taxonomy): domain Eukaryota; kingdom Viridiplantae; phylum Streptophyta; class Magnoliopsida; order Poales; family Poaceae; genus Triticum; species Triticum aestivum. Next base: position 542,428,096 of record NC_057809.1, on the reverse strand, counting down.
AAGTGCTTAGCTTTGGGTTCAATCTTGCGGTGTCCTTTCCCAGTGACAGTAGGGGCAGCAAGGCACGTATTGTATTGTTGCCATCGAGGATAACAAGATGGGGTTTTCATCATATTGCATGAGTTTATCCCTCTACATCATGTCATCTTGCTTAAGGCATTACTCTGTTTTCATTAACTTAATACTCTAGATGCATGCTGGATAGCGGTCGATGAGTGGAGTAATAGTAGTAGATGCAGGCAGGAGTCGGTCTACTTGTCTCGGATGTGATGCCTATATGCATGATCATACCTAGATATTCTCATAACTATGCTCAATTCTGTCAATTGCTCAACAGTAATTTGTTCACCCACTATTGAATACTTATGCTCTCGAGATAAGCCACTAGTGAAACCTATGGCCCCCGGGTCTATCTTCATCATATTAATCTCCCAATACTTAGTTATTTTCTTTGCTTTTTTACTTTGATTTTATTTTACTTTGCATTTTTATCACAAAAATACCAAAAATATTATCTTATCATATCTATTAGATCTCACTCTCGTAAGTGGCCGTGTAGGGATTGACAACCCCTTATCGTGTTGGTTGCGAGGATTTATTTATTTTGTGCAAGTGCGAGGGACTCGCGCGTAGCCTCCTACTGGATTGATACCTTGGTTCTAAAAAACTGAGGGAAATACTTACGCTACTTTGCTGCATCATCCCTTCCTCTTCGAGGAAAACCAACGCAGTGCTCAAGAGGTAGCAAGAAGGATTTTTGGCGCCGTTGCCGAGGAGGTCTACGCAAAAGTCAATATACCAAGTACCCATCACATACCCTTATCTCCCGCATTACATTATTTGCCATTTGCCTCTCGTTTTCCTCTCCCCCACTTCACCCTTATCGTTTTATTCGCCCTCTCTCTCTATCCTCCCTCTCTTTCTCTATTTGCCTCTTTTTACCCGCTTGCTTTTTGTTTGCTTGTGTGTTAGTTTGCTTGCTTTTCATGATGGCTCAAGATAACACTAAATTGTGTGACTTCACCAATACCAACAATAATGATTTTATTAGCACTCTGATTGCTCCTCTTACCGATGCTGAATCTTGTGAAATTAATACTGCTTTGCTGAATCTTGTCATGAAAGATCCATTTTCTGGCCTTCCTAGTGAAGATGTCGCTACCCATCTAAATAGCTTCGTTGATTTGTGTGATATGCAAAAGAAGAAAGATGTGTATAATGATATTGTTAAATTGAAGCTATTTCCTTTTTCGCTTAGAGATCGTGCTAAAGCTTAGTTTTCGCCTTTGCCTAAAAATAGTATTGATTCATGGAACAAGTGCAAAGATGCTTTTATCTCTAAGTATTTTCCTCCCGCTAAGATCATCTCTCTTAGAAATGATATTATGAATTTTAAGCAACTTGATCATGAACAGGTTGCACAATCTTGGGAGAGAATGAAACTAATGATGCGTAATTGCCCTACTCATGGTTTAAATTTGTGGATGATTATACAAATTTTTTATGCCGGATTGAATTTTGCTTCTAGAAATCTTTTAGATTTGGCCGCGGGAGGCACTTTTATGGAAATCACTTTAGGAGAAGCTACTAAACTCCTAGATAATATTATGGTTAATTATTCTCAATGGCATACTGAAAGATCTACTAATAAAAAGGTGCACGCGATAGAAGAAATTAATGTTTTGAGTCGAAACATGGATGAACTTATGAAATTATTAGCTAGTAAGAGTGTTTCTTCTGATCCTAATGATATGCCCTTGTCTACTTTGATTGAGAATAATAATTAATCTATGGATGTGAATTTTGTTGGTAGGAACAATTTTGGTAACAACGCGTATAGAGGAAATTTCAAACCTAGGCCTTATCCTAGTAATCCCTCCAATAATTATGGTAATTCCTACAACAATTCTTATGGAAATTGCAATAAGATGCCCTCTGATTTTGAACCTAATATTAAAGAATTTATTACTTCGCAAAAGAATTTTAATGCTTTGATTGAAGAAAAATTGCTCAAGATTGATGAGTTGGCTAGGAACGTTGATATAATTTCTCTTGATGTTGATTCTTTGAAACTTAGATCTATTCCACCTAAGCATGATATCAATGAGTCTCTCAAAGCCATGAGAATTTCCATTGATGAGTGCAAAGAAAGAACCGCTAGGATGCGTGCTAAGAAAGATGCCTTTATAAGAGCGTGTTCTTCTAGTTCCTATGAAAATAAAGATGAAGATCTAAAAGTTATTGATGTGTCCCCTATTAAATCTTTGTTTTGCAATATGAATCTTGATAATGATGGGACTGAATATGATCCACCTTTACCTAGAAGGCATTCCAAGAATTCGGAATTTTTTTATCTTGATGCTAAAATTGATAAAAGTGGGATTGAAGAAATTAAAACCCTAGATGTTGCTAAACCCACTATTATGGATTTCAAGAAATTTAACTATGAAAATTTCTCTTTGATTGTGTATTTCCTTGTTGCAATCCGTGCTAAATTCTCCTCACGCTTATAGTCAAAATAAAGCGTTTACTAAACATATCGTTGATGCCTTGATGCAATCTTATGAAGAAAAACTTGAATTGGAAGTTTCTATCCCTAGAAAACTCTATGATGAATGGGAACCAAATATTAAAATTAAAATTAAAGATCGTGAATGCTATGCTTTATGTGATTTGGGTGCTAGTGTTTCCACGATTCCAAAGACTTTGTGTGATTTGTTAGGTTTCCGTGATTTTGATGATTGCTCTCTAAACTTGCACCTTGCGGATTCCACTATTAAGAAACCTATGGTAAGAATTAATGATGTTCTTATTGTTGCAAATAGGAATTATGTGTCCATAGATTTTATTGTTCTTGACATAGATTGCAATCCTTCATGTCCTATTATTCTTGGCATACCTTTCCTTAGAACGATTGGTGCAATTATTGATATGAAGGAAGGAAATATTAGATTTCAATTTCCATTAAGGAAAGGCACGGAACACTTTCCTAGAAAGAAAATTATATTAACTTATGGATCTATTATGAGATCCACTTATGGATTGCCTACCAAAGATGGCAATACCTAGATCTATCCTTGCTTGTTATGCCTAGCTAGGGGCGTTAAACGATAGCGCTTGTTGGAGGGCAACCCAATTTTATTTTTATTCCTTGCCTTTTTGCCCTGTTTAGTAATAAATAATTTATCTAGACTATGTTTTGGTTGTGTTTTTTGTGTTTAATTAGTGTTTGTGCCAAGTAAAACCGTTGGGAAGACTTGGGGAAAGTCTTGTTACACTTGCTGTAAAAAACAGAAACTTTAGCGCTCACGAGAGCAGCTGCCATTTTTATTTGGAAAGTGATATTTAGTTAATTATTTTTGAATATGATTAATAGATAAATTACTCACGTCCAGCAATTTATTTTAGAATTTTTGGGGTTCCAGATCTTGAGCTAGCTACAGATTACTACAGATTGTTCTGTTTTTGACAGATTCTGTTTTTCGTGTGTTGTTTGCTTATTTTGATGAATCTATGGCTAGTAAAATAGTTTATAAACCATATAGAAGTTGGAATATAGTAGGTTTAACACCAATATAAATAAATAATGGGTTCATTACAGTACCTTGAAGTGGTCTTTTGTTTTCTTTCGCTAATGGAGCTCACGAGATTTTCTACTTTGAGTTTTGTGTTGTGAAGTTTTCAAGTTTTGGGTAAAGATTTGATGGACTATGGAACAAAGAGTGGCAAGACAATAATCTTGGGGATGCCCATGGCACGCCCAAGATAATCTAAGGAAACCTAAAAGCCAAAGCTTGGGGATTCCCCGGAAGGCATCCCCTCTTTCGTCTACTTCTATCGGTAACTTTACTTGGAGCTATATTTTTATTCGCCACATGATATGTGTTTTGCTTGGAGTGTGTTGTATGATTTGAGTCTTTACTTTTTAGTTTACCACAATAATCCTTGCTGTACACACCTTTTGAGAGAGCCATACATGATTTGGAGTTTGTTAGAATACTCTACGTGCTTCACTTATATCTTTTGAGTTATATAGTTTTGCTCTAGTACTTCACTTATATCTTTTAGAGAATGGTGGTGGATTTGATTTATAGAAACCATTGATCTCTCATGCTTCACTAAGATTATTTTGAGAGTCTTAAATAGCATGGTAATTTGCTTAAAATCCTATTATGTTAGGTATTCAAGATTAGTAAGATTTTCTTATGAGTGTTTTGAATACTAGGAGAAGTTTGATGCTTGATGATTGTTTTGAGATATGGAGGTAATAATATCAAAGTCGTGCTAGTTGAGTAGTTGTGAAATTGAGAAATTCTTGTGTTGAAGTTTGCAAGTCCCGTAGCATGCACGTATGGTATACGTTATGTAACAAATTTGAAACATGAGGTGTTATTTGATTGTCCTCCTTATGAGTGGCGGTCGGGGACGAGCGATGGTCTTTTCCTACCAATCTATCCCCCTAGGAGCATGCGTAGTGCCGAGGTTTTTGATGACTTGTAGATTTTTGCAATAAGTATGTGAGTTCTTTATGACTAATGTTGAGTCCATGGATTATACGCACTCTCACCCTTCCATCCTTGCTAGCCTCTTTGGTACCGTGCATTGCGCTTTCTCACATTGAGAGTTGGCGCAAACTTCGCCGGTGCATCCAAACCCCGTGATATGATACGCTCTTTCACACATAAACCTCCTTATATCTTCCTCAAAACAGCCACCATACCTACCTATTATGGCATTTCCATAGCCATTCCGAGATATATTGCCATGCAACTTTCCACCATTCCATTTATCATGACACATTCATTATTGTCATATTGCTTAGCATGGTCATGTAGACATAGTATTTGTGGCAAAGCCACCGTTCATAATTCTTTCATACATGTCACTCTTGGTCCATTGCATATCCCGGTACACCGCCGGAGGCATTCATATAGAGTCATCTTTTGTTCTAGTATCGAGTTGTAATCATTGAGTTGTAAATAAATAGAAGTGTGATGATCATCATTTTCTAGAGCATTGTTCCAAGTGAGGAATTATAAAAAAAAGAAAAAAAAGAGAAAGGCCAAATAAAAAAAGGCCCAAAAAATGAGAGAAAAAGAGAGAAGGGACAATGTTACTATCCTTTGCCACACTTGTGCTTCAAAGTAGCACCGTAATCTTCATGATAGAGAGTCTCTTGTTTTGTCACTTTCATATACTAGTGGGAATTCTCATTATAGAACTTGGCTTGTATATTCCAACAATGGGCCTCCTCAAGTGTCCTAGGTCTTCGTGAGCAAGCAAGTTGGATGCACACCCATTTAGTTTCTTTTGATGAGCTTTCATACATTTATAGCTCTAGTGCATCCGTTGCATGGCAATCCCTACTCCTTGCATTAACATCAATCAGTGGGCATCTCCATAACCCATTGATTAGCCTCGTTGATGTGAGACTTTCTCCTTTTTGTCTTCTCCACATAACCCCCTCATTATATTCTATTCCACCCATGGTGCTATTGTCGGTGTCAAAACTGGCAGATCTCGGGTAGGGGGTCCCGAACTGTGTGTCTAAGGCGGATGGTAACAGGAGGCAAGGGACACGATGTTTACCCAGGTTCGGGCCCTCTTGATGGAGGTAATACCCTACGTCCTGCTTGATTGTTCTTGATAATATGAGTAGTACAAGAGTTGATCTACCACGAGATCAGAGAGGCTAAACCCTAGAAGCTAGCCTATGGTATGATTGTATGTTGTCCTACGGACTAAAACCCTCCGGTTTATATAGACATCGGAGGGGGCTAGGGTTACATATCCGTATTGCCTAGCTTTCCTTCCACGCCAAGTAGAGTCCCATCCGGACACGGGACGAAGTCTTCAAGCTTGTATCTTCATAGTCCAATAGTCCGGCCAAAGGATATAGTCCGGCTGTCCGGAGACCCCCTAATCCAAGACTCCCTCAGTAGCCCCTAAACTAGGTTTCAATGACGATGAGTCCGGCGCGCAGTGTTGTGTTCGGCATTGCAAGGCGGGTTCCTCCTCTGCATACATCATGGAAGAGTTTTGAATACAAGGATAGTGTCCGGCCCTGCAAAATAAGTTCCACATACCACCGTAGAGAGAATAATATTTCCACAAATCTAATATGCTGACATGTTGCGATAGCACGACATTACGCCATGGCCCGGTTATTATTCGAACCGCTTTTCTCAACCAGCTTCGCACATATCGTGAGGCGGTTTTCTTGACACGTCTTGTCAAAGCAGAGATCGTGTTCCCTTTATCACAGAATTCTCATCAATATGGACGTGGGTAACCCAACCACGCCATCAATTACGGCGCCTGGGGAATAAGCGGTTTTACCAGGCAAGTGGGGAGACACATCGCCTCTTTCGCCCTTATAAAGGGATAAGGATTTACTTTTTTCACCCACGCCTTCTTCTTCCTCGCTTACCCATTCCCGCACACTCGAGCTCTAGCGCCCAAGCTCGCGTTCTTCTTCTCAAACCACTCCAAGCATGTCGGGAGCAGGAGGCAAGTGGATGGTTTCCTCCGTCACGGAGGAGAACGTCAAAAATTATGGGAAGCCGGATATCTGGCCGTGGATATCGCGCACCGGCTGCCCGATGCGGGGCAGATCATCCCAACGCCCGAACCCCATGAGAGTAGTTTTTCTTACCCATTTCGTCCACGGACTGGGATTTCCCCTCCACTCGTTTGTCCGCGGGCTCATGTTCTACTATGGGCTGGATTTTCATTATCTGGCCCCCAACTTCATCCTCAACATCTCGGTGTTTATCGTCGTGTGCGAGGCCTTCCTCCGCATCAGGCCCCACTTCGGCCTATGGCTGAAAACCTTCAATGTCAAACCGAAGGTGGTGAGCGGCCAGCAAGCAGAGTGCGGAGGAGCCATGGTGGGAAAGATGCCTAATGTCACCTGGCTCGATGGCACCTATGTGGATACAATAAAGGGGTGGCAATCGGGGTGGTTCTACATCACCGAGCCGCGCGACTCCAACTGGGTTGCGGCCCCCAAATTTCAATCCGGAATCCCCATGCGGCTCACCTCCTGGAAAAAGAAGGGTCTGTCCTGGGGTTCTTCGGTAGAGCTGACCGGACTCCAGACCTACATCCAGAACATGACGAGCAAGAAAATCAAGCTCGTCAACATGGTCCAGGTTATGCTCTTCCGCCGGATTCTTCCGTGTCAACGGCGGGCATTTGTTTTGTGGGAGTTCGACTCGGCCAAGCACCAGACGCTGCGAGAGCTCTATGACACGACGCACGAGGATGTCTGGAGGGTGCTGTTCAAGAGCGCCGAGATCCCTCCCCCACTCAACGAGGACCGCGGACTCAGCACAAAGCGCCGCGCCAATCCGGTAGGCTTTTTATATCTCTCAGGGTATTTATTTGCCCCGGTTTAGTTGTGTGCAGGATCTGAACTTCCATGTCATTAACAGGACTGGATAGAGACGACGGAGCAGCTTGATATCCCAGCCCCGCTGCCCGAAGATCCTGCAGACGCTCTTCTGACGAAGATGTTGACTCTGGCACCCTACGAGGTGCCGGAAAAGAAGTCCAAGAATAAGGCCGTGGGGACCCGAAAGGGTCTCCGGTGCAAGGTTGTATCGGAGTCATCGGACGATGACTCCGACGCGCACTCCTCCCATGAAAAGGAGGAGGAGAAAAATCCCCCCCCCGCCCCAGTCGAGGGAGACAAGAAAAGGAAGGCCAACCCATCCGGGGAGGCCAAAGGGTCCAAGAAGGGAAGGACCCTCCTTCCGGACTGTGCCACGACGGCCGCCGATAGCAGCGACGAGTGGCTACCCAGGGACAAGCCCCTGGCGAAGTCGTAAGCGTCCGGACACCGTAGTACTTCATGGTATGTTTTATTGTACTACCTTTCCTCATGCCGAACATGATTATGCAGTCCGTCCTGGGCTCATCTCGACGTACCCTCGTCGAGCGGCTCTTTGGACTCGTCGGATATGAACAACAGTTCTCTTCCGACCGCTTCCACCCCTCGCCCTACGGACAATGCCGAGGTGTTGTCTAAACAGGCACCGAGCCAAGGGGAGGTGGTCCTGGGGGCGCCTCGCGGTGACTTCCCGGACCCTGGGTACCAAGGGAGCGAGGCTCCCATGGGCTTCAAGTTCGGGCCCCAGCCGGACACTGCGCCGGAACCTTCGATGGTTCTGGACTCCGGCAGGCGGTCCCCCGTCAAGGGGGGCCAACCATCCGTGCCGGAGTCCTCTGTCCAACCAGAGGCACCGGACAACCTGCTGGAAGCGCTTCGCAGTGCTTCCATCGAAGAGGAGCACCGCACTATCATTAGTGCGGTGGTCGAGAAGGTTCCGTCCGCCAAAAACAGACTGACCGAAGCCTGCTCTAGCCTCCTAACAGGCTTTGAGGTGAGCAATCAAAATATAAGAAAAGATACCGCATAGATAGTAGCCCCTGATGCTCTGTTCGGCGTTCGCGAAGAAAAGCCGAATAGAGGATCAAATGATAACTCAGGAGTCTAATTAGAGTATGTCTATGTGTATGTGCAGGCTTCATTGCTGGCCACTGCCGCACGTACTGTGGAGGTCGCTGCGTTGAAGCAGGACCTGAAGTGGTCCGAGGACGAGCTCAGCCTTACCAAGAGGCAGCTCGAAGAGAGCAAAGGTATGAAATACCCCTATCTATATAGTTAAAAAGAAGTTCGGGTGTAAAGTAATAGGATCATCATGGATTTGTCAGGGGCCACGACCGAGGTGGCGACCCTGAGGAAGGCGTTGTCCGAGGCTGAAGACAAAGCGGCCAAAGAATGCATTGAACGGGAGAAGCAAGAAGCCCGAGTAGGCAAGGTGCAGCAAGAGCTCGAGGCTCTCGCCAAAAAGCATGAGTCCTTGGAGCTTGACTCTTAGACACGAGAGTCCGAGCTCGCGCAGGCGCTTGAAAGCATCTGGAGCGCCAATGCTGAAGCCCACAAGGCCCTCCAGGAGATTGATGCGATGAAGAAGATAGCGGCAGATAAGGCATTCATTATGCAAAGCAAACACGTGAAGGAGACTTTCCTTTTTCTTACCCGAGTTCGGAGCTCTCCAGGAGCGTTTACAGATCTTCCCTGTAGTGTACTGGATGCCGTGGAGTTTTACCGGGCTGAGGAGGGGAGCTTAACGGAGAATTTGTTCTGGTCTCAGTATACTGGGACCGAACACCCCATGCCCTTGAGTGACCAGCTGAAGCAGTTGGTCGAACTTCACAAGGCGGCCGAACAGGCCATGAAGGGCCTTATAGTCCGGACGTGGCCTCGCGAGCCCTTGTCCGGCAGCTACTTTGGTCTGGTGAGGCGGCTTGTGGAAGCCTGCCCACGGCTTGAAGTCATCAAGCGGTCCGTCTGCATCAAGGGTGCACGCAGGGCTTTTGCCCGGGCAAAGGTGCACTGGGCGAAGCTGGACGCCGTGAAGCTGGTGAAGGAGGGGCCGTCGGAGGGCAAGGAGCATCCCTGCCCCGAGAATTACTATGAGAGTGTCCTGAAGGGTTCCCGCTTAGTGGCAGATGATTATGCCAAGGATGTAATTTTTGAATGAACATGCTCATGTGATCCTGTAATATGAAACGAGTTCATTTGCTCCATGCGACGCTTTCTTAATTTAAAATATTACCTTCTGTGCGGCCGTTTATAAAATCTGAGAGTTGGCCAGTCGGTGGCTTCTACCCCCATGTAACTAGTACTAGGGTGTTCGGGATAAATCTGAATACTCTTTACCCCAATTTTGGGTCCTTCAAGGGAGGTGTTCAGCGCAACGAACCAGGCAATCGTACTATAATGCTTTATCACTCTCACTTAGCCATAGAAGTCTACGATTTTAAATTTTTGGCGAAGCCCCTGGTATTCGGAGGGCCGAATTTGGGGCGCTATACACGCCTAAGCCGGACAAGGCCAACTCCTCGCCCGAAGCGGAAAAAGTCTTTAAGGACTTGAGACCTCTCGAATAGCGACCAGTCTCTCGCCTTATCATGACAGTCAGTTTTTTGGCTTTCTCTACTGAGGTGCTCATCCGGAAGAACCGGGACACAATCGCAGTAGTTCTCCCACCGCTACCTTAACCGATATAACGGAATGTAAGGTACCAAAGCATGGGAGCCGAGCAACCCAACATTTGACCAAAGGCATGATTCGGAGCTGATGCATATAATGCTATAAGTTTGGGGTGCCGCAGTGTCGAAAGTGTTCGGACTTCCTGCGCCGTATTATGGGGTAATCCAGAGCCCCTGGAGTACTGACCGTACCCGAACGTGCGGGTGTGGATTGTCGTAAATGGACTTATAAGAGAAAGAAAAAGACTTAAATAATGCAATGACAGATTAATGATATGCATTGTTATTTGAACAATACGTCAAAGTGTACTAGTACAAGTAGTGCAATAAGCATAAAGTAGTACAATTCGAAATGTCCTATCCTAGGGCAAGCTACGCATAAATAGTGAAAAGCGGGTATATCAAGTATTACTAGAGACCACCTGGCGGTTCCCGTGTTCATCTTCGCTTCTTGCCGCCTTGGTTGTTACTTCCAGAATGTGTCCGGCAATCTTACTGCTGGAAAGGGCTTCCAAAGAGTTAGGCCGCGCGACACGGATTTTGTCGCTTCACCGGGACTGGGACGGGGGCCGAATTGCTAGGCGAGCTCTGATCGTGCCAGGCGATCCTGTTGCAGCTTGTTCCGGACTCGCTTGAAGGTGTCCGAGGGCTGTAAAGCCGAATGGGTGGTCTACCTGAACATGCTGCTTTGTGCTTCTGCTGCAAGGGCCGCAGTGTGCTCTTCTGTATGGAGCGAGCGTTCTGTGTTTCCATTTATTGTTATGACCCCACGAGGTCTTGGCATCTTGAGCTTGAGGTATGCGTAATGTGGCACTGCATTGAATTTTGCAAATGTTGTCCGTCCGAGCAGTGCATGATAGCCACCGCGAAACAGGACGATGTCGAAGATCAACTCTTCGCTTTGGAAGTTATCTGGTGATCCGAAGACCACTTCCAGTGTGATTGAGCCTGTGCAATGGGCCTCTACACCTAAGATGACGCCTTTAAAGGTGGTTTTGCTGGGTTTGATCCTCGAGGGATCAATACCCATTTTTCGCACTGTATCCTGATAAAGCAGGTTCAGGCTGCTGCGGATGTCCATTAGGACTCGAGTGAGGTGAAATCCGTCAATGATGGGGTCTAGGACCTGTGCGGCGGATCCGCCATGACGGATGCTAGTGGGATGGTCCTTGCGATCGAAGGTGATCGGATAGGCAGACCATGGGTTGAACTTTGGGGCGACGGTCTCCATCGCATAGACGTCCCTTAGTGCATGCTTCCGCTCTCTCTTGGGAATGTGGGTTGCGTATATCATGTTCACCATCTTCACTTGTGGGGGAAACCCCTTCTGTCCTCCTGTGTTCGGCGGTCGGGGCTCCTCCTCGTCATCGCTATGCAGCCCCTTGTCCTTGCTCTCGGCATTTAAGTTGCCAGCCTGCTTGAACACCCAGCATTCTCTGTTGGTGTGATTGGCTGGCTTGTCGAGGGTGCCGTGGATTTGACACGAGCAATCCAGTATGCGATCTAGACTGGATGGAGCCGGAGTATTTTTTTAAATGGCTTTTTTCACTGACCGGATCTAGAGCCTATGAATCTGGCATTAACTGCCTCATCTTCGGTGTTATCGCCATTATTGCGGCGCTTTGGTCTGTTATGACGTTGCCTACCGTTAACATCTTTGGTATCCGAGGTATCCAGATTCCTCGATGTGTTGTTGCTGCGAGCCAGCCAGCTGTCCTCGCCCGCACAAAACCGGGGCATGAGTGTTGTGAGGGCTGCCATAGATTTTGGCTTCTCTTGGCCGAGGTGGCGGGCGAGCCACTCGTCGCGGATGTTATGCTTGAATGCCGCTAGGGCCTCTACATCCGGACAGTCTACAATTTGGTTTTTCTTTGTCAGGAACCGAGTCCAGAATTGTCTGGCCGATTCCCCTGGCTGCTGGGTTATGTGGCTCAAGTCATCAGCATCCGGTGGCCTCACATAAGTGCCCTGGAAGTTGTCAAGAAATGCGTCTTCCAGATCCTCCCAACTGCCGACGGAGTCTGCTGGCAAGCTGTTCAGCCAATGCCGAGCTGGTCATTTGAGTTTTAGTGGGAGGTACTTCATGGCATGTAGATCATCACCGCGAGCCATGTGGATGTGAAGGAGGAATTCCTCGATCCATACAGCGGGATCTGTTGTGCCATCATATGATTCGATATTTACGGGTTTGAAACCCTTCGGGAATTCATGATTCATAACTTCATCAGTGAAGCATAGGGGGTGTGCGGCGCCTCTGTGCCGGGCTATATCTCAACGCAGTTCGTATGAGTCTTGTCTGCTGTATTCGGCCCGTCCAGATTTACTATTGGTGTATCCGATGCAATGATCATCGTCCCGTGTTGGCGCTCGTGCCCATGTCCCGTATATTTACCTTGCGATTTTTGCCTTATTGTCCAAGATGTCTCGCAGGTCCTCTGTGTTGCTCCGGGCGTTGGTATTTTGACTGAGTGGCGACGGGGTGCGGTCTGAAATTTAGGCAGAAACACCTCTCTGGCTCAGCCGCGTAATGGCCAGTCAGCCGCATTGTACACTGGTGAATGAGGTTTCAATGCTTCCTCCTCGAGGTGAGGTAGCAACCTGCATTTTGGGTAACTCTTGGACGGGTGCTCGAGTTCATACTCCTCGGCCGCAAGGACTTCGGTCCACCTGTCTGCTAGCAAGTCTTGATCGGCTTGAAGCTGTTGCTGATTTTTCTTCAGGCTATTTGCCGTGGCCATAAGCCGGCGCTTCAAGCACTCTTACTCGACGGGGTCCTTAGGCATGATAAACTCGTCATCGCCGAGGCTCGCCTCGTCTTCGGAGAGAGGCATGTAATTATCCTCCTCCAGTTCTCCATCTGCTGCCTGCTCTGGAGGGCTAGCTTGTTCATCCTTTAGCTCTACATCGTGCAGGAGGGGATTGTTGTTGTCTTCGGCACTATCCGGAGTGTTATTATCTCTTGTGCCGGTATCACTGCTCTTGCTGTGGTGGGACTTAGAGCGGCGCCGCTGACGTCGGTGCTTGGGTTGCTTCCTGGAGGGGTCATCCTTTGCTGTCTCATCGCCATTGCCTTTTTTGGGGGTGTCCACCATGTATATATCATATGATGAGGTGGCGGTCCAGCGCCTTGAGGGCGGTGGTTCCTGTTCGTCTTCGGCTTCGTCGTCCATACCGTCGAAGTCTTCAGAATCAAAGTCGAGCATGTCGGTTAAGTCGTCGACAGTGGCTACTAAGTGGGTGGTGGGTGGGTGATGAATTTCTTCGTCGTCCGCATCCCATTCTAGCCGGACATGGTCCGGCCAAGGTTCTCCTGACAGGGAGAGAGACCTTAATGAATTTAGCACATCTCTGAAAGGTGAGTGCTGAAAGATATCCGCGGAGGTGAACTCCATGATCGACGCCCAATTGGACTCGACGGGCATGGATGTGAGCGGCTTGGAGTCCGTGGCCGGAGATGAATCCAGTGGTTTGGCGACACGGCTCACGTAAGGGGTGAAGTCGGTATCCGGCTCTATCGCCACTAAGAGTGCGGCCTCCATGGCGGGGTCCATCCCTCCGCTCTCAGATGGCACGACTTGCTTCGGATTGATAGCCAGAGTAGTTGTGGATGCGATCTCCCGAACATTGTCCGATGGCAGAGTTACGTCATGCTCGTCGCGACTGTGCAACGCGTCCGACATGGGCTCGAATCCGTCGAAGATCAAGTCTCCGCGGATGTCGGCCGTGTAGTTCAAGTTTCCAAATCTGACCTGATGGCCAGGGGCGTAGCTCTTGATCTGCTCTAGGTGGCCAAGCAAATTGGCCCTTAGTGCGAAGCCGCCGAATATGAAGATCTGTCCGGGGAGGAAAACCCCACCCTGGACCGCATCGCTAGCGATGATCGAAGGAGCCATCAAGCCTTACGGTGAAGACACTGTGGAACTCTCAATGAAAGCACCAATGTCGGTGTCAAAACCGGCGGATCTCCGGTAGGGGGTCCCGAACTATGAGTCTAAGGCGGATGGTAACAGGAGGCAAGGGACACGATGTTTACCCAGGTTCGGGCCCTCTTGATGGAGGTAATACCCTACGTCCTGCTCGATTGTTCTTGATAATATGAGTAGTACAAGAGTTGATCTACCACGAGATCAGAGAGGCTAAACCCTAGAAGCTAGCCTATGGTATGATTGTATGTTGTCCTACGGACTAAAACCCTCCGGTTTATATAGACACCGGAGGGGGCTAGGGTTACACTAGGTCGGTTACAAAGGAGGAGATATACATATCCGTATTGCCTAGCTTGCCTTCCACGCCAAGTAGAGTCCCATACGGACACGGTACAAAGTCTTCAATCTTGTATCTTCATAGTCCAACAGTCCGGCCAAAGGATATAGTTCGGCTGTCCGGAGACCCCCTATTCCAGGACTCCCTCAGCTATGTCCATGGCTCCCGCTCATATATTGCGTGAAAGTTTATAGGTTTGAGATTACTAAAGTATGAAACAATTGCTTGGCTTGTCATCGGGGTTCTGCATGATGAGAGCATTCTTGTGTGACGAAAATGGAGCATGACTAAACTATATGATTTTGTAGGGATGAACTTTCTTTGGCCATGTTATTTTGAGAAAACATAATTGCTTTGTTAGTATGCTTGAAGTATTATTATTTTTATGTCAATATGAACTTTTGTCTTGAATCTTTCGGATCTGAATATTCATACCACAATTAAGAAGAATTACATTAAAATTATTCCAAGTAGCACTCCGCATCAAAAATTCTGTTTTTATCATTTACCTACTCAAGGACGAGCAGGAATTAAGCTTGGGGATGCTTGATACGTCTCCAACGTATCTATAATTTTTGATTGCTCCATGCTATATTATCTACTGTTTTGGACATTATTGGGCTTCATTATCCACTTCTATATTATTTTTGGGACTAACCTATTAACTGGAGGCCGAGCCCAAAATTGCTGTTTTTTGCCTGTTTTAGGGTTTCGAAGAAAAGGAATATCAAACGGAGTTCAAACGGAATGAAACCTTCGGGAACGTGATTTTCTCAACGAACAAGACCCAAGAGACTTGGACCCTACGTCAAGACACAAAAGAGGAGGCCACGAGGTAGGGGGGCGCGCCTACCCCCCAGGCGCGCCCTGCACCCTCGTGGCCCCCCTATTGCTCCACCGACGTACTCCTTCCTCCTATATATACCTACGTACCCCCAAACGATCATATACGGAGCCGAAACCCTAATTCCACCGTCGCAACTTTCTGTATCCACGAGATCCCATCTTGGGACCTATTCCGGAGCTCCGCCGGAGGGGGCATCGATCACGGAGGGCTTCTACACCAACACCATAGCCCCTCCGATGAAGTGTGAGTAGTTCAGCTCAGACCTACGGGTCCATAGTTAGTAGCTAGATGGCTTCTTCTCTCTTTTTGGATCTCAATACAAAGTTCTCCCCCTCTCTTGTGGAGATCTATTCGATGTAATCTTCTTTTTGCGGTGTGTTTGTTGGGACCGATGAATTGTGGGTTTATGATCAAGTCTATCTATGAACAATATTTGAATCTTCTCTAAATTCTTTTATGTATGATTGGTTACCTTTGCAAGTCTCTTCGAATTATCAGTTTGGTTTGGCCTACTAGATTGATCTTTCTTGCAATGGGAGAAGTGCTTAGCTTTGGGTTCAATCTTGCGGTGTCCTTTCCCAGTGACAGTAGGGGCAGCAAGGCACGTATTGTATTGTTGCCATCAAGGATAACAAGATGGGGTTTTCATCATATTGCATGAGTTTATCCCTCTACATCATGTCATCTTGCTTAAGGCGTTACTCTGTTTTCATTAACTTAATACTCTAGATGCATGCTGGATAGCAGTCGATGAGTGGAGTAATAGTAGTAGATGCAGGCAGGGGTTGGTCTACTTGTCTCGGACGTGATGCCTATATACATGATCATACCTAGATATTCTCATAACTATGCTCAATTCTGTCAATTGCTCAATAGTAATTTGTTCACCCACCGTAGAATACTTATGCTCTCGAGAGAAACCACTAGTGAAACCTATGGCCCCCGGGTCTATCTTCATCATATTAATCTCCCAATACTTAGTTATTTCCTTTGCTTTTATTTTACTTTGCATCTTTATCACAAAAATACCAAAAACATTATGTTATCATATCTATCAGATCTTACTCTCGTAAGTGGCTGTGTAGGGATTGACAACCCCTTATCGCGTTGGTTGCGAGGATTTATTTGTTTTGTGCAGGTGCGAGGGACTCGCGCGTAGCCTCCTACTGGATTGATACCTTGGTTCTCAAAAACCGAGGGAAATACTTACGCTACTTTGCTGCATCATCCCTTCCTCTTCGGGGAAAACCAACGCAGCGCTCAAGAGGTAGCAGAAAGCTCTAGCCTAAACATGTGGGTCTGCACGTAGCTGTGTTGGAAATCACATTCAATGGAGAGTGTTTTAGGATCCAAATCCGGTCACTCGTTGAGGGTGGGATCCTCCTTTTCTTCCTCCAGTGCGTAAAGGCGATCCTCCTCCTCCTCCTTGGTGATTAGGGTGATCTCCTCCTCCATCGCCACCTCATTCAGGATCCGGTACTCCATCTCCTTCGAGAGAGGCACTATGTATGGTCATGGAGGAGCCGGCATGACGACGATGAGGGAAGTGAAGGTTGTGGGCGACGGGATACGGGATACGAGCTATCTAGACATGTTTATGAGGGGGGTGGAGGTTGTGGGCGGCGGTGTGAGAACTAGAGATTTGAGCTATTCAGTAATAGCGGCGACCTTTTTATAGTCTCGGGCGGTGGAAAAATGTGGCGGGAAACATAGCAGGAATGTCCAAGAGAAGTTGATATCTGGCCTACCTTCACTAATTGGCACTTCCCGATGCCATTATAGTTCCACTGCCATTCACTACGGCTTCGGTCGCCGGCTTCCCTATCATTAGTTCACCAACTTCCTTGACCTTCCGGCACTGGCAAACGTCAACCCCCAAGTTGAGACAAATGCCATAGAAGATGTGTTAGTTACTCTCATTCCACAAGTTCCAAAAGGTCAAGGAAGGGAATTTCTTAAACTCCTCAGGCCTTGTACAATGCAAGACATTTAGGAGAGATGCTTAGATAAATAAACCAGTATTTCTTGAAGCACCGGTGCTTATTTGTAGAGGGTAGATGCTTAATCAAGAGTCTCTCCTATAGAAATAGACACTGGTGCTTCAGAAAAGACTAGTTTATTTTATTAAGCATCTCCTTAAGCACATAGCATTATAATAGGCCTTAGAAAGCATACCCTCCCAACAGTCTGAGATGGGCCCAAGGTCTGAAAGAGTTAATGTGGTTTTTTATTTTGCTCAGTCCATGACCTAATGTGCCTCCTCGGTGTACGGGGTTTTTCTCTTTTTGTGTTGTTCTATGATTACTTTCTTCTCCTAATAGTGTTGCATAAATTAGTGAGTTTGGCGGTAGTCTGGACCTCCTGTGAGGACCTTTTCTCATAGGTTTTGGTCTTAGTCATTAAGAATTTGGCCGACTCATAGCGTGGCTTCTCCAAAACTTGAGGAGGAATTGAATAAATTTGCCCTAAATTTGCCCTAAATTCCCTTTATTGTGGTGGTTTCCTTTCTCATCTAAGTTGGATGTAGGAGCTCTATGTTTCCGGCCTATATCATGGGCGTATGTTATATCCTAAGCAGCGACGTCAAAATTTGCAACAACCTCAAAGTGGGATTTGGGATATAGGTTAAGTCGGTCACCCTATTCTGCTCCTTCCTGGGATGGAAGAGATGATAAGGGCTACAAGGCTGCATCGTTAGACCCATCATCGCCTTCTTCTCTGGGTTGTGCATCCATGGATCCACGTCATCGACGCTATCTGGAGGAGCCAGGTGACTACCTGGCTTACTGCATGGATATTCTCCTCTATCAGAATATGTAGAACACTCGTGGTTGGATTTTGGGTGCATCATCGGCATATGCGAGAAGGGGAAGATGTATGATTTTCTAAAGACCAGATTGTATTTCATTTATTTTAGGGCCTTGCTTGTAATATTGGTTTGCCCTACCTCTTTTGGAAGAAAAAATATATGTAAGCCGCCACTTAAGAGTGCAATCTTGATCAAAAGATCCGCCTATTCACTCAGGAGGCTTGAACTCAGCAGTTTCATACTAAATGACCGAAAAATGACAAGAGAGTTCAAGAGAGTAAATAAGTAAATAACACTATTTGTTTTTTAAATGACATGCTCAAACTAGCTTGATATCTGGAGGGGGCATTAGTAGAAATGAAGGGGAGACCTCTATCAGCAAAAATGATAATGAGGAATTCCTTATCAGACCGCGGATAGCTGAGAAACTGTTGATAGACATGCAACTCAACTTGTTTTGGAGTAAAAGAAGAGAAAATAGATGGAAATCTAGAGGAAAATTTTTGAGAGGGATTTCAGAATACAACATGAATTACCGGAGCAAAATGTAAAAACTACTACTAATGTTGAAAAGATGGAAGGTATGAGATCCTAAACTGCTACTGAGAACAATGATCAGGAAGTTGAACGTGATTATGATGAGGGAGAGAAAGAAATGGAATAAAACAATAATGAGATATGTAATGAGGATCTGGAACTAGTGGACTATAATCCTAGCAAGGAATCCTTTGGTACTTTTGGTTAATGAAGCTAAGAAGGGGTAGTTTAACACTTCCAAAGGTCAAGGCGGCCACCCGAGAAGGTGTAGCAGACTGAAAGATAGGGAGTATTGCAATGCGAAAGAGTTTGTAAAAGAAAGAGTGGCAACTAAAAACAATTATGGCGAGTATCACATACCTAATGTTGTGACTTCTTCTAATCCCAACTTGTTGGAAATATGCCCTAGAGGCAATAATAAATTGATTATTATTATATTTCCTTGTTCATGATAATCGTTTATTATCCATGCTATAATTGTATTGATAGGAAACTCAGATACATGTGTGGATACATAGACAACACCATGTCCCTAGTAAGCCTCTAGTTGACTAGCTCGTTGATCAATAGATGGTTACGGTTTCCTGACCATGGACATTGGATGTCATTGATAACGGGATCACATCATTAGGAGAATGATGTGATGGACAAGACCCAATCCTAAGCCTAGCACAAGATCATGTAGTTCGTATGCTAAAGCTTTTCTAATGTCAAGTATCATTTCCTTAGACCATGAGATTATGCAACTCCCGGATACCGTAGGAGTGCTTTGGGTGTGCCAAACGTCACAACGTAACTGGGTGGCTATAAAGGTACACTACAGGTATCTCCGAAAGTGTCTGTTGGGTTGGCACGAATCGAGACTGGGATTTGTCACTCCGTGTAAACGGAGAGGTATCTCTGGGCCCACTCGGTAGGACATCATCATAATGTGCACAATGTGATCAAGGAGTTGATCACGGGATTATGTGTTACGGAACGAGTAAAGAGACTTGCCAGTAACGAGATTGAACAAGGTATCGGGATACCGACGATCGAATCTCGGGCAAGTATCGTACCGATAGGCAAAGGGAATTGTATACGGGATTGATTAAGTCCTTGACATCGTGGTTCATCCGATGAGATCATCATGGAACATGTGGGAGCCAACATGGGTATCCAGATCCCGCTGTTGGTTATTGACCGGAGAGTCATCTCGGTCATGTCTGCATGTCTCCCGAACCCGTAGGGTCTACACACTTAAGGTTCGGTAACGCTAGGGTTATAGAGATATTAGTATGTGGTAACCCGAAAATTGTTCGGAGTCCCGGATGAGATCCCGGACGTCACGAGGAGTTCCGGAATGGTCCGGAGGTAAAGAATTATATATAGGAAGTGCTATTTCGGCCACCGGGACAAGTTTCGGGGTCACCGGTATTGTACCGGGACCACCGGAAGGGTCCCGGGGGTCCACCGGGTGGGGTCACCTGCCCCGGGGGCCACATGGGCTGTAGGGGGTGCGCCTTGGCCTATATGGGCCAAGGGCACCAGCCCCTAGAGGCCCATGCGCCAAAGGGACAAGAGGAGGGGAGAGTCCTAAAGGGGGAAGGCACCTCCGAGGTGCCTTGGGGAGGATGGACTCCTCCCCCCCCTTGGCCGCACCCTTCCTTGGAGGAAGGGGCAAGGCTGCGCCCTCCCCCTCTCCCTTGGCCCTATATATAGTGGGGCGAAGGGAAGGCAACCATACCTAAGCCCTGGCGCCTTCCTCTCCCTCCCATGACACATCTCCCTCCTCCCGCAGCGCTTGGCGAAGCCTTGTTGGAATCCCGCTACTGCCCCCACCACGCCGTCGTGCTGCTGGATCTCCATCAACCTCTCCTCCCCCCTTGCTGGATCAAGAAGGAGGAGACGTTGCTGCTCCGTACGTGTGTTGAACGCGGAGGTGCCGTTCGTTCGGCGCTAGGATCATCGGTGATTTGGATCACGACGAGTACGACTCCATCAACCCTGTTCTCTTGAACGCTTCCGCGCGCGATCTACAAGGGTATGTAGATCCACTCCTCCCTCGTTGCTAGATGACTCCATAGATAGATCTTGGTGACACGTAGGAAAATTTTGAATTTATGCTACGTTCCCCAACTGACATGCACTAGTTGCATAAGGTGGCTAGCGGGTGTCTGTCTCTCCCACTTTAGTCGGATCGGATTCGATGAAAAGGGTCCTTATGAAGGTTAAATAGCAATTGGCATATCACGTTGTGGTTTTTGCGTAGGTAAGAAACGTTCTTGCTAGAAACCCATAGCAGCCACGTAAAACATGCAAACAACAATTAGAGGACGTCTAACTTGTTTTTGCAGGGTATGCTATGTGATGTGATATGGCCAAAAGGATGTGATGAATTATATATGTGATGTATGAGATTGATCATGTTCTTGTAATGGGAATCACGACTTGCATGTCGATGAGTATGACAACCGGTAGGAGCCATAGGAGTTGTCTTAATTTATTTATGACCTGCGTGTCAACATAAACGTCATGTAATTACTTTACTTTATTGCTAACCGTTAGCTATAGTAGTAGAAGTAATAGTTGGCGAGACAACTTCATGAAGACACGATGATGGAGATCATGATGATGGAGATCATGGTGTCATGCCGGTGACGATGATGATCATGGAGCCCCGAAGATGGAGATCAAAAGGAGCAATATGATATTGGCCATATCATGTCACTATTTGATTGCATGTGATGTTTATCATGTTTTTGCATCTTGTTTACTTAGAACGACGGTAGTAAATAAGATGATCCCTCATAATAATTTCAAGAAAGTGTTCCCCCTAACTGTGCACCGTTGCGACAGTTCGTTGTTTCGAAGCACCACATGATGATCGGGTGTGATAGATTCTAACGTTCACATACAACGGGTGTAAGACAGATTTACACACGCAAAACACTTAGGTTGACTTGACGAGCCTAGCATGTGTACAGACATGGCCTCGGAACACAGAAGACCGAAAGGTCGAGCATGAGTCGTATGGTAGATACGATCAACATGAAGATGTTCACCGATGTTGACTAGTCCGTCTCACGTGATGATCGGACACGGCCTAGTTTACTCGGATCATGTAATCACTTAGATGACTAGAGGGATGTCTATCTGAGTGGGAGTTCATAAGATGAACTTAATTATCCTGAACATAGTCAAAAGGTCTTCGCAAATTATGTCACAGCTCGCGCTTCAGTTCTATTGTTTAGATATGTTCCTAGAGAAAATTTAGTTGAAAGTTGATAGTAGTAATTATGCGGACTAGGTCCGTAAACTGAGGTTTGTCCTCATTGCTTCATAGAAGGCTTATGTCCTTAATGCACTGCTCAGTGTGCTGAACCTCGAACGTTGTCTATGGATGTTGCGAACATCTGACATACACATTTTGATAACTACGTGATAGTTCAGTTAAATGGCTCAGAGTTGAGGCACCGAAGACGTTTTTAAACGTCGCGAAACATATGACATGTTTCAAGGGCTGAAATTGGGATCTCAGGCTCGTGTCCACGTCAAGAGGTATAAGACCTCCGACGATTTTCTTAGCCTGCAAACTAAGGGAGAAAAGCTCAATTGTTGAACTTGTGTTCAGATTGTCTGAGTACAACAATCGCTTGAATCGAGTGGGAGTTGATCTTCCAGATGAAATAGTGATGGTTCTCCGAAGTCATTACCACCAAGCTGCTAGAGCTTTGTGATGAACTATGATATATCAGGGACATATATGATGATCCTTGAGATATTCGCGATGTTTGACACCACAAAAGTAGAGATCAAGAAGGAGCATCAATTGTTGATGGTTGGTGAAACCACTAGTTTCAAGAAGGGCAAGGGCAAAAAGGGATACTTCATGAAACGGCAATTCAGCTGCTGCTCTAGTGAAGAAACCCAAGGTTGAACCCAAACCCGAGACTAAGTGCTTATGTAATAAGGGGAACAGCCACTGGAGCAGAATTACCCTAGATACTTGGTAGATGAGAAGGCTGGCAAGGTCGATAGAAGTATATTGGATATACATTGTGTTGATGTGTACTTTACTAGTACTCCTAGTAGCACCGGGGTATTAGATACCGGTTCGGTTGCTAAGTGTTAGTAACTCGAAATAAAAGCTACGGAATAAACGGAGACTAGCTAAAGGTGAGCTGACGATATGTGTTGGAAGTGTTTCCAATGTTGATATGATCAAGCATCACACGCTCCCTCTACCATCGAGATTGGTGTTTGCGTTGAGCATAGACATGATTGGATTATGTCTATCGCAATACGGTTATTCATCTAAGGAGAATAATGGTTACTCTGTTTATTTGAATAATACCTTCAATGGTCTTACACCTAAAATGAATGGTTCATTGAATCTCGATCGTAGTGATACACATGTTCATGCCAAAAGATATAAGATAGTAATGACAGTACCACCTACTTGTGGCACTGCCACTTAAGTCATATCGGTATAAAACGCATGAAGAAGCTCCATGTTGATGGATCTTTTGGCTCACTCGTTTTTGAAAAGTTTGAGACATGCGAACCATGTCTATTGGTGTATATGCATGAAGAAACTCCATGCAAATGGACCGTTTGGACTCACTTGATTTTGAATCACTTGAGACATGCAAATCATACCACATGGGCAAGATGACTGAAAGCCTTGTTTTCAGTAAAATGGAACTAGAAAGCAACTTGTTGGAAGTAATACATTTTGATGTGTGCAATCCAATGAGTGCTGAGGCATGTAGTGGATATCGTTATGTTCTTACTTCACAGATGATTTGAGTAGATGTTGAGTACATTTACTTGATGAATCACGAGTCTGAATTATTGAAAGGTTCAAGTAATTTCAGGGTGAAGTTGAAAGATCGTCGTGACAAGAGGATAAAATATCTATGATATGATCATAGAGATGAATATCTGAATTACGAGTTCGGCACAGAATTAAGACATTGTGGAAATTGTTTGACAACTAATATAGCCTGGAACACCATAGTGTGATGGTGTGTCCGAACATCATAACTGCACCCTATTGGATATGATGCATACCATGATGTCTCTTATCGAATTACCATGATAGTTTATGGGTTAGGCATTAAAGACAACCACATTCACTTTAAAAGGGCACCACGTAATTCCGATGAGATGACACCGTATGAACTATGGTTTAGAGAAACCTAAGCTGTCATTTCTTAAAAGTTTGGGGCTGCGACGCTTATGTGAAAAAGTTTCAGGCTGATAAGCTCGAACCCAAAGCGGATAAATGCATCTTCATAGGACACCCAAAACAGTTGGGTATACCTCCTGTCTCAGATCCGAAAGCAATAAGGGATTGTTTCTGGAATCAGGTCCTTTCTCGAGGAAAAGTTTCTCTCGAAAGAATTGAGTGGGAGGATGGTGGAGACTTGATGAGGTTATTGAACCATCTCTTCAACTAGTGTGTGGCAGGGCACATGAGTTGTTCCTGTGGCACCTACACCAATTGAAGTGGAAGCTTATGATAGTGATCATGAAACTTCAGATCAAGTCACTACCAAACCTCATGGGATGACAAGGATGCGTACTACTTCAGAGTGGTACGTAATCCTGTCTTGGAAGTCATGTTGCTAGACAACAATGAACCTACGAGCTATGGAGAAGCGATGGTGGGCCCGGATTCCGATAAATGGCTCGAGGCCATAAAATCCGAGAGAGGATCCATGTACGAAAACAAAGTGTAGACTTTGGCAGAACAGCTCGATGGTCGTAAGGCTGTTGAGTGCAGATGGATTTTAAAAGGAAGACGGACAATGATGGTAAATGTCACCATTAAGAAAGCTCGACTTGTCGTTAAGATGTTTCCCGACAAGTTCAAGGAGTTGACTACGATGAGACTTTCTCACACGTAGTGATGCTAAAATTCTGTTGGAATTATATTAGCGATTACTGCATTATTTATGAAATCTTGCAGATAGGATGTCAAAACATTGTTTCCTCGACGATTTTCTTGAGGAAAGGTTGTATGTGATACAAACCGGAACGTTTTGTCAATCCTGAAAGATGCTAATAAGTATGCAAAGCTCCAGCAATCCTTCTAGGGACTGGAGTAAGCATCTCGGAGTTGGAATGTATGCTTTGATGAGATGATCAAAGATTTTGGGTTTATACAAAGTTTATGAGAAACTTGTATTTCCAAAGAAGTGAGTGGGAGCACTATAGAATTTCCGATGAGTATGTGTTGTTAACATGTTGTTGATCGGAAATGATGTAGAATTTCTAGAAAGCATGCAGAGTTATTTGAAAAGTGTTTTTTAATGGAAAGCCGGGATTAAGCTACTTGAACGTTGAGCATCAAGATCTATAAGGATAGATCAAAACGCTTAATGGTACTTTCAAATGAGCACATACCTTGACATGATCTTGAAGGTGTTTAAGATGGATCAGTCAAAGAAGGAGTTCTTGCCTGAGTTGTAAGGTATGAAGTTAAGACTTAAAGCTCGACCACGGCAGAATAGAGAGAAAGGACGAAGGTCATCCCCTATGCTTAGGACATAGGCTCTACATATGCTATGTTGTGTACCGCACCTGAAATGTGCCTTGCCATGAGTCAGTCAAGGGGTACAAGAGTGATCTAAGAATGGATCACAGGACAGCGGTCAAAGTTATTCTTAGTAACTAGTGGACTAAGGAATTTTCTCGATTATGGAGGTGGTAAAAGAGTTCGTCGTAAAGGGTTACGCCGATGCAAACTTTGACACTAATCCAGATTATTCTGAGTAGTAAACTGGATTCGTATAGTAGAACAGTTATTTGGAATAGCTCCAAATGTAGCGTAGTAGTTGCATCTACAAGATGACATAAGAAATTTGCGAAGTACATACGGATCTGAAAGATTGACCCATTGACTAAAACCTCTCTCACAAGCAAAACATGATCAAACCCAGAACTCATTGAGTCTTAATCACATGATGATGTGAACTAGATTATTGACTCTAGTAAACTCTTTGGGTGTTAGTCACATGGGGATGTGACCTTGAGTGTTAATCACATGGCGATGTGAACTAGATTATTGACTCTAGTGCAAGTGGGAGACTGTTGGAAATATGCCCTAGAGGCAATAATAAATTGATTATTATTATATTTCCTTGTTCATGATAATCGTTTATTATCCATGCTATAATTGTATTGATAGGAAACTCAGATACATGTGTGGATACATAGACAACACCATGTCCCTAGTAAGCCTCTAGTTGACTAGCTCGTTGATCAATAGATGGTTACGGTTTCCTGACCATGGACATTGGATGTCATTGATAACGGGATCACATCATTAGGAGAATGATGTGATGGACAAGACCCAATCCTAAGCCTAGCACAAGATCATGTAGTTCGTATGCTAAAGGTTTTCTAATGTCAAGTATCATTTCCTTAGACCATGAGATTGTGCAACTCCTGGATACCGTAGGAGTGCTTTGGGTGTGCCAAACGTCACAACGTAACTGGGTGGCTATAAAGGTACACTACAGGTATCTCCGAAAGTGTCTGTTGGGTTGGCACGAATCGAGACTGGGATTTGTCACTCCGTGTAAACGGAGAGGTATCTCTGGGCCCACTCGGTAGGACATCATCATAATGTGCACAATGTGATCAAGGAGTTGATCACGGGATTATGTGTTACGGAACGAGTAAAGAGACTTGCCGGTAACGAGATTGAACAAGGTATCGGGATACCGACGATCGAATCTCGGGCAAGTATCGTACCGATAGACAAAGGGAATTGTATACGGGATTGATTAAGTCCTTGACATCGTGGTTCATCCGATGAGATCATCGTGGAACATGTGGGAGCCAACATGGGTATCCAGATCCCGCTGTTGGTTATTGACCGGAGAGTCATCTCGGTCATGTCTGCATGTCTCCCGAACCCGTAGGGTCTACACACTTAAGGTTCGGTGACGCTAGGGTTATAGAGATATTAGTATGCGGTAACCCGAAAGTTGTTCGGTGTCCCGGATGAGATCCCGGACGTCACGAGGAGTTCTGGAATGGTCCGGAGGTAAAGAATTATATATAGGAAGTGCTATTTCGGCCATCGAGACAAGTTTCGGGGTCACCGGTATTGTACCGGGACCACCGGAAGGGTCCCGGGGGTCCACCGGGTGGGGCCACCTGCCCCAGGGGCCACATGGGCTGTAGGGGGTGCGCCTTGGCCTATATGGGCCAAGGGCACCAGCCCCTAGAGGCCCATGCGCCAAAGGGACAAGAGGAGGGGAGAGTCCTAAAGGGGGAAGGCACCTCCGAGGTGCCTTGGGGAGGATGGACTCCTCCCCCCCCCCTTGGCCGCACCCTTCCTTGGAGGAAGGGGCAAGGCTGCGCCCTCCCCCTCTCCCTTGGCCCTATATATAGTGGGGGGAAGGGAAGGCAACCATACCTAAGCCCTGGCGCCTCCCTCTCCCTCCCATGACACATCTCCCTCCTCCCGCAGCGCTTGGCGAAGCCCTGTTGGAATCCCGCTACTGCCACCACCACGCCGTCGTGCTGCTGGATCTCCATCAACCTCTACTCCCCCCTTGCTGGATCAAGAAGTAGGAGACGTCGCTGCTCCGTACGTGTGTTGAATGCGGAGGTGCCGTCCGTTCGGCGCTAGGATCATCGGTGATTTGGATCACGACGAGTACGACTCCATCAACCCCGTTCTCTTGAACGCTTCCGCGCGCGATCTACAAGGGTATGTAGATCCACTCCTCCCTCATTGCTAGATGACTCCATAGATAGATCTTGGTGACACGTAGGAAAATTTTGAATTTATGCTACGTTCCCCAACACAACTTAGCTAGTATAGCTACATGTGTTGGATCAACTTGGGATGCTCTATTAACATGGTTAATCATAATGTAAATCTCATGAAATCAGTTGAACGAGCTAGACTTGCTCTTGCAATGCAAGCCAGTGTGCAACAAAATGTGCCCCTATTAAGGAGGTTAGCAATAAAAGTGAGATGGTAAGTGATGTCCTTCAAGTGCGCAAGGTTATGTATGGTTGTACTAACTTTGTGTAAGTATCCCAAAATAGTATCGTTCCCAACAAAGAGCGGGGGAGAATGTTAATCTGATTGTTTCTGTCACACATAAGTTGTCACAAGTCTTGTGTGAATTAGATGTATTGGTATCTCTGCATGGATTAGTTTGGTTTCAAGAGATAGGTGAATTAAATATGAAATAAAGTAGCAAGCGCGGTAAGTAAATAACATAAAAGTAAAGTACAAAAATGAATCATCGGTTGTCTTGCAGTGGAGAGGTTAGGCGCTGAGAAATTTAGGTCATCATGTACATCAAATGCACCACTTATGTGATTTTACCTCCTGGATTATACACTTGGTAGGCGAGTCACCCTTGAATTGTGAAACTCATCCATGGAGGGACTATGCCACATTATTTTGCATTTTTCCTACATCATTGTTTTCATATGCATGGCATTTCAACAATTAAGGTTGCCATACCGGGCCAACGCCTTACGTGTCATGGCTTCTTGTGATCCTGATATTGTCCTTGCTCCTCATAGATATGAACACCTATCATTTGGAGGTCATGGATTCACTGAATAATATGTGTTAATTCTGTAGGTTCCTGACCATGTTGTTTAGGCCCTTATATTAGACGATAAGCATTACACTCACCAAACACAATCAGCTCAATAATTAATCATATGGATGTTCCACAAATTAGTGACATATAGAATAGGAAAAGATGAATCTCACTAATCCTCTAATATTCCATGCCTATGGGGCATTACTCACACATGAGAGAAGAATAACAACCAACCACAGAGGTTATGCAAAGGAAAACCATACCCATAATATCAAAGTTTGTCATAATAAGATGAACGATGAAACCAATCTTGATCTTCTATCAAGTATGAATAGGGTTGCAAACTCTAGCCTTATAAGTTGGAATATCTCTCTATGGTGGGGATGCTGATGAATGAGGGGGGGGGGGGGGGGGTTAAGTGAAGTCCTTCCCCTCCATATCTCCTCTTTCTGATGTTCTGGTGTGATTTACACCATCTTCCTTCCCTCTATTCCTTTCTCCGCCGCGGTGGCTGGTACAAACATTGTTACGAGTGCATGCTTGTATCAGGCTCCGTCTATGGCTCTGGATGCATTAGATGCAAATCTTCCCAACAAGGAAATTTCCCATTGCCACCTCAAATGATTGGATATTGCTTAACTTCTTTCCAAATATGATTATACTTGCACAACAAGAAACAAGGTTTCTTTGTTTTCCAAAGATATTTATTAGTGAAAAGGAAAAACAATTGAGAAAACCCTGTTGTAAACCAAGTAAATGTTGGAAATATGCCCTAGAGGCAATAATAAAATGGTTATTATTATATTTCCTTGTTCATGATAATTGTCTATTGTTCATGCTATTATTGTGTTATCCGTAAATCATAATACATGTGTGAATACATAGACCACAACATGTCCCTAGTGAGCCTCTAGTTGACTAGATCGTTGATCAATAGATGGTCGTGGTTTCCTGACCATGGACATTGGATGTCATTGATAACGGGATCACATCATTAGGAGAATGATGTGATGGACAAGACCCAGTCCTAAGCATAGCACAAGATCGTGTAGTTCGTCTGCTAAAGCTTTTCTAATGTCAAGTATCATTTCCTTAGACCATGAGATTGTGCAACTCCCGGATGCCGTAGGAATACTTTGGGTGTGCCAAACGTCACAACGTAACTGGGTGGCTATAAAGGCACACTACGGGTATCTCCAAAAGTGTCTGTTGAGTTGGCACGAATCGAGACTGGGATTTGTCACTCCGTGTGACGGAGAGGTATCTCTGGGCCCACTCGGTAAGACATCATCATAATGAGCTCAATGTGATCGAGGAGTTTATCACGGGATGATGTGTTACGGAACGAGTAAAGTGACTTGCCGGTAACGAGATTGAACGAGGTATTGGGATACCGACAATCGAATCTCGGGCAAGTAACGTACCGATTGACAAAGGGAATTGTATACTGGATTGATTGAATCCTCGACATCGTGGTTCATCTGATGAGATCATCGTGGAACATGTGGGAGCCAACATGGGTATCCAGATCCCGCTGTTGGTTATTGTCCGGAGAGATGTCTCGGTCATGTCTGCATGATTCCCGAACCCGTAGGGTCTACACACTTAAGGTTCGGTGATGCTAGAGTTGTTATGGAAATTAGTATGCGGTTACCGAATGTTGTTCAGAGTCCCGGATGAGATCCCGGACGTCACGAGGAGTTCCGGAATGGTCTGGAGATAAAGATTTATATATGGGAAGTCCTTATTCGGTCGCCGGAAGTGTTCAGGGGGTTTATCGGTATTGTACTGGGACCACTGAAGGGGTTCCAGGGGTCCGTCGGGAGGGTCCACCTGCCTCGGAGGGCCCTATGGGCTGAATATGGAGGGGAACCAGCCCCTAAGTGGGCTGGGCACCAAACCCCCCTAGGGCCCATGCGCCAAGGGTTTAGGGGAAACCCTAAAGGGGGCGCCCCCTTGGCTTGGGGGGCAAGCCACCCTCCTTGGCCGCCGCCCCCCTCTAGATCCATCTGGAGGGGCTGGCCCCCCTATCCCTTGCCCCTATAAATAGAGGGGAGGTGGGAGGGCTGCCACACCCTTCCCTTGGTGCAGCCCTCTCCCTCCCCAACACCTCCTCCTCCGTAGTTGAGCTTGGCGAAGCCCTGCTGGAGAACTGCAAGCTCCACCACCACTCCGTCGTGATGCCGGAGTTCTTCCTCAACTTCTCCTCTCCCCTTTCTGGATCAAGAAGGAGGAGACGTCCTCGGGCTGTACGTGTGTTGAACGCAGAGGAGCCGTTCGTTCGGCGTTAGATCGGATCTTCCACGATTTGAATCGCCGCGAGTACGAGTCCCTCACCCGCGTTCAAGTAACGCTTCCGTTTCGCGATCTTCAAGGGTATGAAGATACACTCCCCTCTCTCTTGTTGCTAGTCTCTCCATAGATTGATCTTGGTGATGCGTAGAATTTTTTAATTTTCTGCAACGATCCCCAACATCATCATAATGAGCTCAGTGTGACTAAGGAGTTGGTCACGGGATCATGAATTACGGAACGAGTAAAGAGACTTGCCAGTAACGAGATTGAACGAGGTATTGGGATATCGACGATCGAATCTCGGGCAGGTAACATATAGATGGACAAAGGGAATTGTATATGGGATTGCTTGAATCCCCGATATCGTGGTTCATCCGATGAGATCATCGTGGAACATGTGGGAGCCAACATGGGTATCGAGATCCCGCTGTTGGTTATTGATCGGAGAGATGTCTCGGTCATTCTACATGCCTCCCGAACCCGTAGGGTCTACACACTTAGGGTTCAATGATGCTAGGGTTGTAGGGAAAGTTTGTACGTGGTTACTGAATGTTGTTCGGAGTCCCAGATAAGATCCTGGACGTCACGAGGAGTTCCGGAATGGTCCGGAGGTAAAGAATAATATATAGGAAGTGAGGTTTTGGCCACTGGAAGTATTTCGGGTGTCACCGGTAATGTACCAGGACCACCGGAAGGGTTCCGGGGGTCCACTGGGAGGGGCCACTAGCCCTGGAGGCTTGCATGGGCCAAGAGTGGGAAGGGACCAGCCCCTGAGTGGGCTGGTGCACCTCCCACCAAGGCCCCAGGCACAACTAGGAGGAGAAGAGGAAACCCTAGGCGCAGATGGGCCTAAAGGCCCACCCTAGGGCGCGCCCCCTCTCCCCCTCTTGGCCGCCCCCTCTAATCCCATCTAGGGCTGCCGCATCCCCTAGGGTGGGAACCCTAGAGGGGGCGCAGCCACCTCCTCTCCTCCTATATATAGTGGGGTTTTTGTGGCTGCCGAGGACACGAGTCCCTCTCTCCATCGGCGCAGCCCTACCTCTCCACATCCTCATCCTTCGTAGTGCTTGGCGAAGCCCTACTGGAAACCACGCTGCTCCACCACCACCACGCCATCGTGCTCCTGCTGGAGTTGTCTTCCCCAACCTCTCCCTCCTCCTTGCTGGATCAAGGCGTGG
Source organism: Triticum aestivum (assembly GCF_018294505.1). Taxonomy (NCBI): domain Eukaryota; kingdom Viridiplantae; phylum Streptophyta; class Magnoliopsida; order Poales; family Poaceae; genus Triticum; species Triticum aestivum. The sequence continues at coordinate 542,396,533 of NC_057809.1, read as the reverse complement.
GAGACGTCACTGGACTGCACGTGTGTTGAACGTGGAGGCGCCGTTGTTCGGCGCTTAGATCGGAATCGACCGCGATCTGAATCGCTGCGTGTACGACTCCTGCAACCGCGTTCTTGTAACGCTTCCTGATAACCCACAAGTATAGGGGATCGCAACGGTTTTCGAGGGTAGAATATTCAACCCAAATTTATTGATTCGACACAAGGGGAGCCAAATAATATTATCAAGTATTAGCAGCTGAGTTGTCAATTCAACCACACCTGGAAACTTAATATCTGCAACAAAGTATTTAGTAGCAAAGTATATGATAGTAGTGGTAACGATAGCAAAAGGTAATAGTAGCAAAAGTAGTGTTTTTGGTATTTTGTAGTGATGATATCAATAGCAACGAAAAAGTAAATAAGCGAAGAACAATATATGGAAAGCTCGTAGGCAATGGAACGGTGATAGAGAATTACGCCGGATGTGGGTCACCATGTAACAGTCATAACCTAGGGTGACACAGAACTAGCTCCAATTCATCAATGTAATGTAGGCATGTATTCCGAATATAGTCATACGTGCTTATGGAAAAGAACTTGCATGACATCTTTTGTCCTACCCTCCCGTGGCAGCGGGGTCCTATTGGAAACTAAGGGATATTAAGGCCTCCTTTTAATAGAACCGGAACAAAGCATTAGCACATAGTGAATACATGAACTCCTCAAACTATGGTCATCATCGGGAGTGGTCCCGATTATTGTCACTTCGGGGTTGCCGGATCATAACACATAGTAGGTGACTATAGAATTGCAAGATAGGATCAAGAACTCACATATATTCATGAAAACATAATAGGTTCAGATCTGAAATCATGGCACCCGGGCCCTAGTGACAAGCATTAATCAGAGAAAAGTCATAGCAACATCAATCTCAGAACATAGTGGATACTAGGGATCAAACCCTCACAAAACTAACTCGGTTACATTATAAATATCATCCAACCCATCACCGTCCAGCAAGTCTACGATGGGATTACTCACGCACGGCGGTGAGCATCATGAAATTGGTGATGGAGGATGGTTGATGATGACGATGGCGACGGATCCCCCTCTCCGGAGCCCCAAACGGACTCTAGATCAGCCCTCCCGAGAGGTTTTAGGGCTTGGCGGCGGCTTTGTATCGTAAAACGCGATGAATTCTTCTTTCTGGTTTTTTTTCTCACCGAAACACAATATATAGAGTTGGAGTTGGAGTCGGAGGAGCTCCAGGGGGCCCACGAGGTAGGGGGCGCGCCCTAGGGGGGCAGGCGTGCCCCCACCATCGTGGACAGGTGGTGGGCCCCCTGGCCTTCATCTTTTGCAGGTATTTTTTATATTTTCCAAAAAGTTGCTCCGTGAAGTTTCAAGTCATTCCGAGAATGTTTGTTTCTGCACATAAATAACACCATGGTAATTCTGCTGAAAATGGCGTCAGTCCGGGTTAGTTCCATTCAAATCATGCACGTTAGAGTCCAAAACAACGGCAAAAGTGTTTGGAAAAGTAGATACGACGGAGACGTATCAACTCCCCAAGCTTAAACCTTTGCTTGTCCTCAAGCAATTCAGTTGACAAACTGAAAGAGATAAAGAAAAAAATTTACAAACTCTGTTTGCTCTTGTTGTTGTAAATATGTAAAGCCAGCATTCAAGTTTTCAACAAAGATTATAACTAACCACATTCGCAATAACGCTTAGGTCTCAAGTTTACTCATATCAATAGCATAATCAACTAGCAAGCAATAATAATAAATCTCGGATGACAACACTTTCTCAAAATAATCATAATATGATATAACAAGATGGTATCACGCTAGCCCTTTCTGAGACCGCAAAACATAAATGTAGATCACCTTTAAAGACCGAGGACTGACTATACATTGTAATTCATGGTAAAAGAGATCCAGTCAAGTCATACTCAATGTAAACTAACAATAATGAATGCAAATGACAACGACGCTCTCCAACTGGTGCTTTTTAATAAGAGGATGATGACTCAACATGAAAGTAAATAGGTAGGCCCTTCGTAGAGGGAAGCAGGGATTTGTAGAGGTGCCAGAGCTCGGTTTTGAAATAGAGGTTAATAATATTTTGAGTGGTGTACTTTCATTGTCAATATAACAACCAAGAGAAGGCAATATCTTCCATGCTACACACATTATAGGCGCTTCCCAAACAGAATGGTAAAGTTTATACCCCCTCCACCAACAAGCATCAATCCATGGCTTGCTCGAAACAACAAGTGCCTCCAACTAACGAGAGTCCCAGGGGAAGTTCTGTTTGCAATTATTTTGATTTAATTTGCATATAGCATGGGACTGGGCAACCCGGTGACCAGCCATTTTCTCGTGAATGAGGAGCGGAGTCCACTCCTCTTGAGAATAACCCACCTAACATGGAAGATACGGACAGCCCTAGTTGATACATGAGCTATTCGAGCATACAAAACAGGATATTTATTTGAAGGTTTAGAGTTTGGCACATACAAATTTCTTGGAACGGCAGGTAGATACCGTATATAGGTAGGTATGGTGGACTCATATGGAATAACTTTGGGGTTTATGGAGTTGGATGCACAAGCAGTATTCCCGCTTCGTACAGGTGAAGGCTAGAAAAAGACTGGGAAGCGACCAGCTACAGAGCGACAACAGTCATGAACATGCATTAAAATTAATCAACACCGAATGCAAGCATGAGTAGGATATAATTCACCATGAACATAAATATCGTGAAGGCTATGTTGATTTTGTTTCAACTACATGCGTGAACATGTGTGATGTCTACTACACAACCTTCTTGTAGACGTTGTTGGGCTTCCAAGTGGAGAGGTTTGTAGGACCGTAGCAAATTTCCCTCAAGTGGATGACCTAAGGTTTATCAATCCGTAGGAGGCGTAGGATGAAGATGGTCTCTCTCAAGCAACCCTGCAACCAAATAACAAAGAGTCTCTTGTGTCCCCAACACACCCAATACAATGGTAAATTGTATAGGTGCACTAGTTCGGCGAAGAGATGGTGATACAAGTGGTATATGGATAGTAGATAAAGGTATTTGTAATCTAAAAATATAAAAACAGCAAGGTAACTAATGATAAAAGTGAGCACAAATGGTATTGTAATGCGTTGAAACAAGGCCTAGGGTTCATACTTCCACTAGTGCAAGTCCTCTCAACAATAATAACATAATTGGATCACATAACTGCCCTCAACATGCAACAAAGAGTCACTCCAAAGTCACTAATAGCGGAGAACAAATGAAGAGATTATGGTAGGGTACGAAACCACCTCAAAGTTATTCTTTCCAATCAATCCGTTGGGCTATTCCTATAAGTGTCACAAACAACCCTAGAGTTCGTACTAGAATAACACCTTAAGACACAAATCAACCAAAACCCTAATGTCACCTAGATACTCCAATGTCACCTCAAGTATCCGTGGGTATGATTATACGATATGCATCACACAATCTCAGATTCATCTATTCAACCAACACATAGAACCTCAAAGAGTGCCCCAAAGTTTCTACCGGAGAATCACGACGAAAACGTGTGCCAACCCCTATGCATAGGTTCATGGGCGGAACCCGCAAGTTGATCACCAAAACATACATCAAGTGAATCACGTGATACCCCATTGTCACCATAGATACACACGACAAGACATACATCAAGTGTTCTCAAATCTTTAAAGACTCAATCCAATAAGATGACTTCAAAGGGGAAACTCAATCCATTACAAGAGAGTAGAGGGGGGAGAAAACATCATAAGATCCAACTATAATAGCAAAGCTCGCGATACGTCAAGATCGTACCACCTCAAAAACACGAGAGAGAGAGAGAGATCAAACACATAGCTACTGGTACATACTGATAACCCACAACTATAGGGGATCGCAACAGCTTTCGAGGGTAGAGTATTCAACCCAAATTTGTTGATTCAACACAAGGGGAGCCAAAGAATATTCTCAAGTATTAGCAGCTGAGTTGTCAATTCAACCACACCTGGAAACTTAGTATCTGCAGCAAGGTGTTTAGTAGCAAAGTAATACGATAGTGGTGGTAGCAGCAACAAAAGTAAAGATAGCAAAAGTAATGATTTTGGTATTTTGTAGTGATTGTAACAGTAGCAGCGGGAAAGTAAATAAGCGAGAACCAGTATATGGAAAACTCGTAGGCACCGGATCAGTGATGGATAATTATGCCAGATGTAGTTCATCATGTAATAGTCATAACATAGGGTGACACAGAACTAGCTCCAATTCATCAATGTAATGTAGGCATGTATTCCGTATATAGTCATACGTGCTTATGGAAAAGAACTTGCATGACATCTTTTGTCCTACCCTCCCGTGGCAGCAGGGTCCTATTGGAAACTAAGGGATATTAAGGCCTCCTTTTAATAGAGAACCGGAACAAAGCATTAGCACATAGTGAATAAATGAACTCCTCAAACTATGGTCATCACTGGGAGTGGTCCCGATTATTGTCACTTCGGGGTTGCCGGATCATAACACATAGTAGGTGACTATAGACTTGCAAGATAGGATCAAGAACTCACATATATTCATGAAAACATAATAGGTTCAGATATGAAATCATGGCACTCGGGCCCTATGACAAGCATTAAGCATAGCAAAGTCATAGCAACATCAATCTCAGAACATAATGGATACTAGGGATCACACCTTAACAAAACTAACTCGATTACATGATAAATCTCATCCAACCCATCACCGTCCAGCAAGCCTACGATGGAATTACTCACGCACGGCGGTGAGCATCATGAAATTGGTGATGGAGGATGGTTGATGATGACGACGACGACGAATCCCCCTCTCCGGAGCCCTGAACGGACTCCAGATCAGCCCTCCCGAGAGGTTTTAGGGCTTGGCGGCGGCTCCATATCGTAAAACGCGATGATTTCTTCTCTTTGATTTTTTTCTCTCCAAAAGCAAATATATAGAGTTGGAGTTGGCGTCGGAGGGTTTCCAGGGGGGCACGAGGTAGGGGGCGCGCCCTAGGGGGGTGGGGCGCCCCCACCCTCGTGAGAAGGGTGTGGGCCCCTGGTCTTCATCTTTGGCGAGGATTTTTTATTGTTTTTTCTAAGATGTTCCGTGGAGTTTCAGGTCATTCCGAGAATATTTGTTTTCTGCACATAAAACAACACCATGGTAATTCTGCTGAAAACAGCGTCAGTCCGGGTTAGTTCCATTCAAATCATACAAGTTAGAGTCCAAAACAAGGGCAAAAATGTTTGGAAAAGTAGATACGACGGAGACGTATCAACTCCCCCAAGCTTAAACCCTTGCTTGTCCTCAAGCAATTCAGTTGATAAACTGAAAGAAAGAAAGAAAGAAAAACTTTTACAAACTCTATTTGCTCTTGTTGTTGTAACTATGTCAAGCCAGCATTCAAGTTTTCAGCATAGATCATAACTAACCATATTTGCAATAATTCTCAGGTCTCATAATTACGCATATCAATAGCATAATCAACTAGCAAGTCATAATAATAAATCTGGGATGACAACACTTTCTGAAAACAATCATAATATGATATAACAAGATGGTATCTCGCTAGCCCTTTCTGAGACCGCAAAACATAAATGCGGAGCACCTTTAAAGATCAAGGACTGACTAGACATTGTAATTCATGGTAAAAGAGATCCAATCATAGTCATACCCAATATAAATTAACAGTGATGAATGCAAATGACGGCTGTGCTCTCCAGCTAGTGCTTTTTAATAAGAGGGTGATGACTCAACATAAAAGTAAATGGATAGGCCCTTCGCAGAGGGAAGCAGGGATTTGTAGTGGTGCCAGAGCTCGGTTTTGAAATAGAGATAAATTTTATTTTGAGCGGTATACTTTCATTGTCAACGTAACAACTAAGAGATGGTGATATCTTCCATGCTAAACACATTATAGGCGGTTCCCAAACAGAATGATAAAGTTTATACTCCCCCTCCACCAACAAGCATCAATTCATGGCTTGCTCGAAACAACGAGTGCCTCCAACATACATCAGGTCCCAGGGGGAGTTTTGTTTGCAATTAATTTTGATTTAGTTTGCATAAAGCATGGGACTGGGCATCCCGGTGACCGGCCATTTTCTCGTGAGTGAGGAGCGGAGTCCACTCCTCTTGAGAATAACCCGCCTAACACGGAAGATAAGGACAGCCTTGGTTGATACATGAGCTATTCGAGCATACAAAATAGAATGATTATTTGAAGGTTTAGAGTTTGGCACATACAAATTTACTTGGAACGGCAAGTAGATACCGCTTATAGGAAGGTATGGTGGACTCATCTGGAATACCTTTGGGGTTTAAGGGATTGGATGCACAAGCAGTATTCCCGCTTAGTACAAGTGAAGGCTAGCAAAAGACTGGGAAGCGACCAACTAGAGAGCGACAACAGCCATGTACATGCATTAAAATTAATAAACATTGGATGCAAGCATGAGTAGGATATAATCCACCATGAACATAAATATCGTGAAGGCTATGTTGATTTTGTTTCAACTACATGCGTGAACATGTGCCAAGTCAAGTCACTTAAATCATTCAAAGGAGGATACCACCCCATCATACCACATCATAATCATCTCAATAGCATGTTGGCACACAAGGTAAACCATTATAACTCATAGCTAATCAAGCATGGCACAAGCAACTATGATCTCTAATTGTCATTGCAAACATGTTTATTCATAATAAGCTGAATCAAGAACGAGGGACTCATCATATTTACAAAAACAAAAGAGGTCGAGTTCATACCAGTTTTTCTCATCTCAGTCAGTCCATCATATATCATCATAATTGCCTTTCACTTGCACGACCGAACGGTGTGAATAATAATAAGAGTGTACGTGCCTTGGACTAAGCTGGAATCTGCGAGCATTCAATAAATAGGAGAAGACAAGGCAATATGGGCTCTTGGTTAAATCAACAATAATGCATATAAGAGACACTTCAACAATTTAATTATGGTCTTCTCCTACTGACCCCCAAAGAAAAGAAAACAAATAAAACTATTTACACGGGAAAGCTCCCAACAAGCAAAAGAAGAACGGGAAATATTTTTGGGTTTTGTTTTTAATTATTACTACTATAGCAGAAAAATAAACTACTACTATTTTTTTGGTTTTTCTTAAGGTTTAACAAACACACAAGAAGAAAGCATGAAAAAGAAAATAAACTAGCATGGATATTACAGTGAAAAAGTATGAGCACCGACATTTAGCAATGAGTGTGTGTGAGCAGAAATGTAATGTCGGTGAGAAATATGTACTCCCCCAAGCTTAGGCTTTTGGCCTAAGTTGGTCTATGGCCATGGCTGGCCTGGCGGATATCCATAATAATAGTTGTTGGGGTCGTACTGTGATGAGGAAGAATAGTTGGGATCATACTGATGTGCAGCGGTTATCGCCTGCTGAGCTGCAGAATGGAGTCAAGCTGCCTCTCCTCTCCTCTCGCACTCTTCTGCCTCCTCTATAGTAATAACATATCTTCCTTTTGTCTGTGAATCAAAGAAGGCAGGAGCAGGGAGAGTAATACGGAAAACACGTCGTTTATCAAAAATTAAACGATATAAGAGAGGTGATTCAGGCCTCTCGACAAACTGGTGTGAAGCCATAGAGTCATAATCTAAATATGCAGGAGGCAACTCCATATCACCCTCACGAATGTCTATCTCAAGGAAACGAGCTAAGCGGGTTGCATAAATTCCTCCAAAGAAATCTCCATTATGTCTATTATGATGCAACCTACGAGCTACAATGGCTCCCATATGATAAGATTGGTCTCCTAACACAGCACTCCTAAGAATGCTAAGATCAGTGACACACATGTGACATGCTTCATCCTTAGCATTTATGCATCTACCGATGAAGAGAGCAAAATAATGTATAGAAGGAAAGTGAATGCTCCCTATGGTAGCCTGCGTTATATCTCTAGATTCCCCCACAGTTATACTAGCAAGAAAGTTTCTAAATTCAGATTTAGGGGGATCCCTAACACTACCCCATGATGGAAGTTCGCAAGCAGAAGTGAAATCCTCTAGGTCCATGGTATAAGATTTGTTATAAAGATCAAGCATGACTGAAGGAGAATTACGCGAAGATGAATACTCAAACCTCCTCACAAATGAACTTGTGAGATCATGATACTGGGGGGCATTTGTTAGCCTCAAAATCTTCAAGACCGGCATTGCGCAAATATGCTTTGAATTCTTCTTTAATTCCCGCACGGTCCATAAAATTTTCCGACGGCCATTCGCAAGGCCGTACTGGAGCGTCTCTTGGTGGATCCTCGTCAGCATCGCGCATAGCAATCCTGGGTCCTTGCTTCTTAGAGGAACCACCTTGGAACATCTTCCTAAACATATTGTTTTTCTCTGAAAAATTCTGAAATTTTTAGTAACTTCAAAATAGAAGTAAACCAACTTCAATAAAACTGATAGCAACTACTCCTACAAGTGCCTAGAGCCTATATCAAGCATTAGAACTACTTGGAACCATATAAATTTGACATGCAAGCTCAAGAACATGGTCACCTATGCATCACAAATTTGCAAAGAATAAAGCACTAGAACAAAAACTAATTGGACCAATGGAGGAGTCACATACCAAGGAACAATCTCCCCAAGCAGTTTTGCGAGAGGTGCTTTGAGCAAGGAGATCGAAAATCACAGCAAAAGTGGCTGGAACTCGTGCTTGAGTTGGTTTATCGGGTTTGTGTGAGACACAGGAAGAAGATGGCTGCTGGGATAAGTGGAGGAGGGCCACCGTGGGCCCACGAGGCAGGGGGCGCGCCCTATAGGGGGGCGCGCCCACCACCCTCGTGGCCAGGTGGCAGCTCCTCCTGCAGTAATTTTTGCGTAGTAAATCCTCAAATATTCCCGAAAAAATCATATTAAATTGGCACGTCATTCTGAGGACTTTTATTTTCGGGATATTTTTATATTGCACGGATAAGTCAGGAAACAGACAGAAAAATACTATTTTTACTTTATTTCTACTAATTAATAGAAAATATAGAGAGGGTACAGAAGGTTGTGCTTCTAGTTTCATCCATCTCATGCTCATCAAAAAGAATCCACTAACAAGGTTGATCAAGTCTTGTTAACGAACTCATTCCGAATAACATGGAACTGGAGAAATTTCGAATAACACTATGTTACCTCAACGGGGATGTGCATGTCCCCAATAATAAGAATATCATATTTCTTTTTGACAGTAGGTAGAGGAAATTCAAAACCTCCAATAATAATCGATGGAATTTTTCCAATAGAGTTGATACTATGAACTTGAGGTTGTTTCCTCGGAAAGTGTACCATATGCTCATTACCATTAACATGAAAAGTGACATTGCCTTTGGTGCAATCAATAACAGCTCCTACAGTATTCAAAAAGGGTCTTCCAAGAATAATAGACATACTATCGTCCTCGGGAATATCAAGAATAACAAAGTCTGTTAAAATAGTAACGTTTGCAACTACAACAGGCACATCCTCACAAATACCGACAGGTATAGCAGTTGATTTATCAGCCATTTGCAAAGATATTTCAGTAGGTGTCAACTTATTCAAATCAAGTCTACGATATAAAGAGAGAGGCATAACACTAACACCGGCTCCAAGATCATATAAAGCAGTTTTAACATAGTTTCTTTTAATGGAGCATGGTATAGTGGGTACTCCTGGATCCCCAAGTTTCTTTGGTATTCCACCCATAAAAGTATAATTAGCAAGCATCGTGGAAATTTCAGCTTCTGGTATCTTTCTTTTATTAGTAACAATACCTTTCATATACTTGGCATAAGGATTCATTTTGAGCATATCAGTTAATCGCATACGCAAAAAGATAGGTCTAATCATTTCAGCAAAGCGCTCAAAATCCTCATCATCCTTTTTCTTGGATGGTTTGGGAGGAAAAGGCATGGGTTTTTGAACCCAAGGCTCTCTTTCCTTACCGTGTTTCCTAGCAACAAAGTCTTTCTTATCATAACGTTGATTCTTTGATTGTGAGTTATCAAGATCAACAGCAGGTTCAATTTCTATATTTAGCATAAGGATTTGTTTTGAGCACATCAGTTAATCTCATACGCAAAAAGATAGGCCTAATCATTTCAGCAAAGCGCTCAAAATCCTCATCATCCTTTTTCTTGGATGGTTTCGGAGGAAAAGGCATGGGTTTTTGAACCCAAGGTTCCCTTTCTTTACCATGTTTCCTAGCAACAAAGTCTCTTTTATCATAACATTGATTCTTTGATTGTGGGTTATCAAGATCAACAACAGGTTCAATTTCTACATCATTATCATTACTAGGTTGAGCATCATCATGAACATCATCATTAATATTGTTACTAGGTTCATGTTCATTACCAGATTGTGTTTCAGCATCAGACATAGAAATATCATTTGGACTATCAGGTGGTTCAGCAAAGGTTCACTAGAAGTTTGCACAGTTCTATCATTTTTCTTCTTCTTCTTTTTAGAAGAACTAGGAACATCAATATTATTTCTTTGAGAATCTTGCTCGATTCTCTTAGGGTGGCCTTCAGGATACAAAGGTTCCTGAGTCATTCTACCAGTTCTAGTAGCCACTCTAACAGCATAATCATTTTTCTTACTATTCATTTCATCAAGCACTTCTTTTTGAGCCATAAGTACTTGTTCTACTTGAGTGGTAACCATAGAAGCATGTTTGCTAACAAGTGTAAGTTCACCTTTAATATTAGCCATATATCACCGAAGCGCCTAATCATATAAGCATTTTCTTTTAATTGTCTACCAAAATAAGCATTGAAGTCATCTTGCTTAAACATAAAGTCATCAAACTCATCCAAGCACTGACTAGCAATTTTAGTAGGAGGGACTTCAGCTTTATCATATCTATAGAGAGAATTTACCTTTACTACCTGTGTCGGGATATCGGGATCAGGAGGTTCTTCAGTAAATAAAGAATTAAGATCATATGTTTCTTCAACAGGCGGTGAATTAAGACCATGTATTTCTTCAATAGGAGGTAAATTCTTAACGTCTTCAGCTTTAATACCTTTTTCTTTCATAGATTTCTTTGCCTCTTGCATATCTTTGGGACTGAGGAATAAAACACCTCTCTTCTTCGGAGTTGGTTTAAGAATGGGCTCAGTAATTGGAGCAGGAGCTGGGTCAGGAGTTGGCTTAGGAGTTGGCTCAGGAGGTGCCCAATTATTTTCATTTGTCAACATATTATTCAATAGAATTTCAGCTTCATCCGGTGTTCTTTCCCTAAAAAGAGAACCAACACAACTATCCAGGTAATCTCTGGAAGCATCGGTCAGTCCATTATAAAAGATATCAAGTATTTCAGGTTTCTTAAGAGAATGATCAGGCAAAGCATTAAGTAACTTGAGAAGCCTCCCCCAAGCTTGTGGGAGACTCTCTTCTTTAATTTGCACGAAGTTGTATATTTCCCTGAAAGCAGCTTGTTTCTTATGAGCAGGGAAATATTTAGCAGAGAAGTAATAAATCATATCCTGGGGACTACGCACACAACCAGGATCAAGAGAATTAAACCATATCTTAGCATAACCCTTTAATGAGAACGGAAATATTTTGAGTATATAAAAGTAACGCGATCTCTCATAATTAGTGAACAGGGCAGCTATATCATTTAACTTAGTAAGATGTGCCACAACAGTTTCAGATTCATAGCCATAAAATGGATCAGATTCAACCAAAGTAATTATATCAGGATCAACAGAGAATTCATAATCCTTATCAGGAACACAAATAGGTGAAGTAGCAAAAGCAGGGTTGGGTTTCATTTTATCTCTAAGTGATTCTTTGTTACATTTAATTAATAACCTCTTAAGCTCATATCTATCTTTGCAAGCTAAAATAGCGGCAGAAGATTCCATATCAAAAAGATAACCCTCAGGAATAACATGCATATTTTCATCATCACTATAATCATCGTATTCAGATTCAATAATTTCTTTTTCTCCAGCCCTAGCAATTTGTTCATCAAGAAATTCACCAAGGGGCACAATAGTATTAGGCACAGAAGCAGTTTCATCATAAGTATCATGCATAGCAGAAGTGGCATCATCAATAACATGCGACATATCAGAACGAATAGCAGAAGCAGGTATAGGTGTCGCTAACTTACTCATAACAGAAGGTGAATCAAGTGCAGAGCTAGATGGCAGTTCCTTACCTCCCCTCATAGTTGAGGGATAGATCTTGGTTTTTGGATCTCTCAAGTTCTTCATAGTGTCCAGCAGATATAAATCCCAAGTGACTCAAAGAATAGAGCTATGCTCCCTGGCAACGACGCCAGAAATTAGTCTTGATAACCCACAAGTATAGGGGATCGCAACAGCTTTTGAGGGTAGAGTATTCAACCCAAATTTATTGATTCGACACAAGGGGAGCCAAAGAATATTCTCAAGTATTAGCAGCTGAGTTGTCAATTCAACCACACCTGGAAACTTAGTATCTGCAGCAAGGTGTTTAGAAGCAAAGTAATATGATAGTGGTGGTAGCAGCAACAAAAGTAAAGACAGCAAAAGTAATGTTTTTGGTATTTTGTAGTGATTGTAACAGTAGCAGCGGGGAAGTAAATAAGCGAGAACCAGTATATGGAAAACTCATAGGCATCGGATCAGTGATGGATAATTATGCCGGATGCGGTTCATCATGTAACAGTCATAACATAGGGTGACACAGAACTAGCTCCAATTCATCAATATAATATAGGCATGTATTCCGTATATAGTCATACGTGCTTATGGAAAAGAACTTGCATGACATATTTTGTCCTACCCTCCCGTGGCAGTGGGGTCCTATTGGAAACTAAGGGATATTAAGGCCTCCTTTTAATAGAACCGGAACAAAGCATTAGCACATAGTGAATACATGAACTCCTCAAACTATGGTCATCATCGGGAGTGGTCCCGATTATTGTCACTTCGGGGTTGCCGGATCATAACACATAGTAGGTGACTATAGAATTGCAAGATAGGATCAAGAACTCACATATATTCATGAAAACATAATAGGTTCAGATCTGAAATCATGGCACTCGGGCCCTAGTGACAAGCATTTAAGCATAGCAAAGTCATAGCAACATCAATCTCAGAACATAATGGATACTAGGGATCAAACCCTAACAAAACTAACTCGATTACATGATAAATCTCATCCAACCCATCACCGTCCAACAAGCCTATGATAGAATTACTCACGCACGGCACTGAGCATCATGAAATTGGTGATGGAGGATGGTTGATGATGACGACGGCGACAAATCCCCCTCTCCGGAGCCCAGAACGGACTCCAGATCAGCCCTCCCGAGAGGTTTTAGGGCTTGGCGGCGGCTCCGTATCGTAAAACACGATGATTTCTTCTCTCTGATTTTTTTCTCTCCGAAAGCAAATATACAGAGTTGGAGTTGGCGCCGGAGGGTTTCCAGGGGGCCCACGAGGTAGGGGGCGCGCCCCCACCCCCGCGAGAAGGGTGTGGTCCCCCTGGTCTTCATCTTTAGCGAGGATTTTTTATTGTTTTTTCTAATATGTTCCGTGGAGTTTCAGGTCATTCCGAGAATATTTGTTTTCTGCACATAAAACAACACCATGGTAATTCTGCTGAAAACAGCGTCAGTCCGGGTTAGTTCCATTCAAATCATACAAGTTAGAGTCCAAAACAAGGGCAAAAGTGTTTGGAAAAGTAGATACGACGGAGACGTATCACATACCCTCAGCCCCGAGGGAGAACTACTCCCTCCTCGTCATGGAGAGCACCGGGATGATGAAGATGGCCACCGGAGAGGAATGCCCCCTCCGGCAGGGTGCTGGAACGGGTCTAGATTGGTTTTTGGTGGCTACGGAGGCTTGTGGCGGCGGAACTCCCGATCTATTGTGCTCCCCGATGTTTTTAGGGTATATGTAGATATATAGGCAGAAGAAGTACGTCAGGGGAGCCACGAGGGGCCCACGAGGGTGGAGGGCGCGCCCTAGGGGGGTGGGCGCGCCCCCTACCTTGTGGCTCCCTGTTTCTTTCCTGACGTGCACTCCAAATCTATCAGGTTGCTTCCGTTCCAAAAATAAGTTCCGTGAAGTTTCAGGTCAATTGGACTCCGTTTGATTTTCCTTTTCTACGATACTCTAAAACAAGGAAAAAACAGAAACTGGCACTGGGCTCTAGGTTAATAGGTTAGTCCGAAAAATCATATAAAATAGCATATAAAGGCATATAAAACATCCAAGGTTGATAATATAATAGCATGGAACAATCAAAAAATATAGATACGTTGGAGATGTATCAGCATCCCCAAGCTTAATTCCTGCTCGTCCTCGAGTAGGTAAATGATAAAAACAGAATTTTTGATGTGGCAAGAATATTTATCCATGTAGTTCTCTTTATTGTGGCAAGAATATTCAGATCCATAAGATTCAAGACAAAAGTTCAATATTGACATAAAAATAATAATACTTCAAGCATACTAACAAAGCAATCATGTCTTCTCAAAATAACATGGCCAAAGAAAGCTATCCCTACAAAATCGTATAGTCTGGCTATGCTCCATATTCACCACACAAAATATTTAAATCATGCACAACCCCGATGACAAGCCAAGCAATTGTTTCATACTTTTGATGTTCTCAAAATTGTTCAATCTTCACGCAATATATGAGCGTGAGCCATGGATATAGCACTATAGGTGGAATAGAATGGTGGTTGTGAAGAAGACAAAAAGGGAGAAGATAGTCTCACATCAACTAGGCGTATCAACTGGCTATGGAGATGCCCATCAATAGATATCAATGTGAGTGAGTAGGGATTGCCATGCAATAGATGCACTAGAGCTATAAATGTATGAAAGCTCAACAAAAGAAACTAGTGGGTGTGCATCCAATTCGCTTGCTCACGAAGACCTAGGGAATTTTGAGGAACCCATCATTGGAATATACAAGCCAAGTTCTATAATGAAAGATTCCCACCAGTATATGAAAGTGACAACATAGGAGACTCTCTACCATGAAGGTCATGGTGCTACATTGAAGCACAAGTGTGGTAAAAGGATAGTAGCATTGCCCCTTCTATCTTTTTCTCTCAATTATTTTTTTATTTTCTTATTTGGGCCTTTTCTCTTTTTTTATGGCCTCTTTTCTCTTTTTTTATTTAGGCTTCTTTGGCCTCTTTTATTTTTTTATTTTCTTCCGGAGTCTCATCCCGACTTGTGGGGGAATCATAGTCTCCATCATCCTTTCCTCACTGGGACAATGCTCTAATAATTATGATCATCACACTTTTATTTACTTACAACTCAAGAATTACAACTTGATACTTAGAACAAGATATGACTCTATATGAATGCCTCCAGCGGTGTACCGGGATGTGCAATGACTTATGAGTGACATGTATGAAAGAATTATGAACGGTGGCTTTGCCACAAACACAATGTCAACTACATGATCATGCATAGCAATATGACAATGATGGAGCGTGTCATAATAAACAGAACGGTGGAAAATTGCATGGCAATATATCTCGGAATGGCTATGGAAATGCCATAATAGGTAGGTATGGTGGCTGTTTTGAGGAAGGTATATGGTGGGTTTATGGTACCGGCGAAAGTTGCGCGGTACTAGAGAGGCTAGCAATGGTGGAAGGGTGAGAGTGCGTATAATCCATGGACTCAACATTATTCATAAAGAACTCACATACTTATTGCAAAAATCTATTAGTTATGAAAACAAAGTACTACGCGCATGCTCCTAGGGGGATAGATTGGTAGGAAAAGACCATCGCTCGTCCCCGACCGCCACTCATAAGGAAGACAATCAATAAATAAATCATGCTCCGACTTCATCACATAACGGTTCACCATACGTGCATGCTACGGGAATCACAAACTTCAACACAAGTATCTCTCAAATTCACAACTACTCAACTAGCATGACTCTAATATCACCATCTCCATATCTCAAAACAATTATCAAGTATCAAACTTCTCATAGTATTCAACATACTCATAAGAGAATTTAATTATTCTTGAATACCTAGCATATTAGGATTTTAAGAAAATTACCATGCTATTTAAGACTCTCAAAATAATCTAAGTGAAGCATGAGAGTTCATCTATTTCTTCAAAATAAAACTACCATCATGCTCTAAAAGATATAAGTGAAGTACTAGAGCAAAAGACAAACTACTCCGAAAGATATAAGTGAAGATCAATGAGTAGTCGAATAATTATGCAACTATGTGAAGACTCTTTAACATTTAAGAATTTCAGATCTTGGTATTTTATTCAAACAGCAAGCAAAGCAAAATAAAATGACATTCTAAGAATGGCAAACATCATGTGAAGAAGCAAAAACTTAGGATCAACCGAAACTAACCAATAGTTGTTGAAGAAGAAAGGTGGGATGCCAGCCGGGGCATCCCCAAGCTTAGAAGCTTGAGACTTCTTGAAATATTATATTGGGATTCCTTGGGCATCCCCAAGCTTGATCTTTTGTGTCTCCTTAATTCCTCTCATATCACGGTCTCCCTAAATCTCAAAAGCTTCATCCACACAAAACTCAACAAGGACTCGTGAGATAAGTTAGTATAAACCATTGCCAAAAACCTTATAATACTATACTGTAGCAAATCACTAAAATTATTATTCAACATTTCATACTAAATGCCTCTGCATATTTAATAGTCCTATCCTCAAATAGAATCATCAAATAAGCAAACATGTGCAAACATAACAGCAATCTGCCAAAACAGGACAGTCTGTAAAGAATGCAGCAACATCCATACTTCCCTAGCTCCAAAAATTATTAAAGAAAATTCCCACTGTAGTAAATTTATAAGATCTTAATATGCAGAAGTTTTCAACATTTTATCACATTCTGACTTTTCTAGGGAATTATTGCAACAGCGGTAAACTTTCTGTTTTCAAACAGCATTATGAGGACTTCTAACATAGGCATAGTAAAGGCTACCAATGCCACTTTTATTGAAATAAAATATGCAAGACATTGTTGTAAATAACAGCAAGCAAATCTTAACAAAATAAATTGACGCTCCAAGCAAAACACATATCATGTGGTGAATAAAAATATAGCTCCAAGTAAAGTTACCGATGGAAGTAGACGAAAGAGGGGATGCCTTCCGGGGCATCCCCAAGCTTAGGCTTTTGGTTGTCCTTGAATATTTACTTGGGGTGCCTTGTGAATCCTAAATCTTAGGCTCTTGCCACTCCTTATTCCATAATCCATCGAATCTTTACCCAAAACTTGAAAACTTCACAACACAAAACTTAACAGAAAACTCGTAAGCTCCGTTAGTATAAGAAAGCAAATCACCATCATAAGGTACTGTAATGAATTCATTCTAAATTCATATTGGTGTAATATATACTGTATTCCAACTTCTCTATGGTTCATACCCTCTGATACTACTCATAGATTCATCAAAATAAGCAAACAACACGTTGGAAACAGAATCTGTCAAAAACAGAACAATCTGTAGTAATCTGAATCAAACGTATACTTCTGGAACTCATAAAATTCTCAAATAAATTTCTGGACCTTATGAATTTATCTATTAATGATCTGAAAAATAATTAACTAAATATCGCTCCCCAAATAAAAATGGCAGCAATTCTCGTGAGCGCTAAAGTTTCTGTTTTTTACAGCAAGATCAACAAGACTTTCCCCAAGTCTTCCCAAAGGTTCTACTTGGCACAAACACTAATTAAAAGCATAAAAACTCAATCATAACAGAGGCTAGGTAAATTATTTATTACTAAACAGGAGCAAAAAGCAAGGAATAAAAATAAAGTTGGGTTGCCTCCCAACAAGCGCTATCGTTTAACGCCCCTAGCTAGGCACGATGATTTCAGTGATGCTCACATAAAAGATAAGAATTGAAACATAAAGAGAGCATCATAAAGAATATGAATAGAAAATTTAAGTCTAACCCACTTTCTATGCATAGGGATTTTGTGAGCAAACAACTTGTGGGAACAATAATCAACTAGCATAGGAAGGTAAAACAAGCATAACTTCAAAACTTTAAGCACATAGAGAGGAAACTTGATATTACAGCAATTCCTACAAGCATATATTCCTCCCTCATAATAATTTTCAATAGCATCATGAATGAATTCAACAATATAACCGTCACATAAAGCATTCTTTTCATGATCTACAAGCATATAATTTTTATTACTCACCACATAAGCAAAATTCTTCTCATTCGGAAATGTGGGAGTATCATAAGAAACTCAAATACTATAAATTGTTCCCACATTAAAAGAGTAATGTTCAGAAAAGAGGTAATCATAATCATGAAAAGTTTTATAAATATAATCATCACTACTTTTTATAGCATATGTTTCATCACACTAATCATCATTATAAATTTGCATATCAAAACTTGGGAGACTAAAAATATCATCTTCATTAAACATAGCCTCCCCAAGCTTGGGACAAACATTAATTGCAGCAAATATATTCTCAAAAACAGCATATTCATCAAACATAGCATCCCCAAGCTTGGGCCTTTTCATATCATAAGCATAATCACTCTCATAATTAATAGTATGGATAGCACCAATAGTATAGCAATTATCATATTCTCCCAAGCAAGTGCCAAAAAGATTTTCAAGGTCATAAGAAGTATCATTATCTTCCACAATTATATTTTCACGAGGCACAATAGTAATAGGAGCAGCATTATTTGGGGGATATATCTTTTTACCTCTCTTCCTTTTTCTTTTCTTCTTCTTCACCACATCATGTGTGGGTTCAATCCTATTTTGGAGCTCCTTATTGATGAGATTGGTTGAATAGGAGGCTCCTCCTCGTTACCTGATTCATCATAAGAAATAATAGGAGGATATTGGGAAGTCTCTTCCCTTTCATTAGTATTCTCTTCATCTTCTATTTGTTTTCTTTTCTTTATGTAGTTGGCAATATAAGGATTTTCAATACAATTCACCGCACAATACATATAAATTTCCTCTAGATAAAAATGAAGAACTCTATCAAGGGCAAATTTTGGAATATCCTTAGTTATACGTTTCATTTCTTCATAACCCAAGAGCAAACTAAGTTCATTATGATGTGCAAGGGAAATCAAGTCATCACAATTTTTGGACATGATACGATCATGAAACAATTTGCATTGGGTATTGAAATGATCATGTTCATTGCAAACCTCACAAGTATGGCCAAGATAATTTAAATTTTCAGCACATTCATCTAGCCTTTCTTGCAACAATTTAGTTTCTAAGTACTTACGCCTCTTGCAATATCTATCTTCCCTATTTGGTGTGTACTTACAAACCCAATGTACTCCACAAAAATTGACATGTTTATAGGAGACATCATAACTAGTGCAATCATCATTAGTATCATGGATATTCAAAGAATTCGTACTAACAACATTGCAATCATGCTCATCATTCAAAGATTTAGTGCCAAACATTTTATAGACTTCTTACTCTAGCACTTGAGCATAATTTTCCTTTCCATCATACTCACGAAAGATATTAAAAAGATGAAGCGTATGAGACAAACTCAATTCCATATTTTTGTAGTTTTCTTTTATAAACTAAACTAGTGCTAAAACAAAAACAAAAAGATTCGATTGCAAGATCTAAAGATATACCTTCAAGCGCTAACCTCCCCGGCATTGGCGCCAGAAAAGAGCTTGATGTCTACTACACAACCTTCTTCTTGTAGACGTTGTTGGGCCTCCAAGTGCAGAGGTTTGTAGGACAGTAGCAAATTCCCTCAAGTGGATGACCTAAGGTTTATCAATCCGTAGGAGGCATAGGATGAAGATGGTCTCTCTCAAGCAACCCTGCAACCAAATAACAAAGAGTCTCTTGTGTCCCCAACACACCCAATACAATGGTAAATTGTATAGGTGCACTAGTTCAGCGAAGAGATGGTGATACAAGTGGTACATGGATAGTAGATAAAGGTATTTGTAATCTGAAAATATAAAAACAGCAAGGTAACTAATGATAAAAGTGAGCACAAACGATATTGTAATGCGTTGAAACAAGGTCTAGGGTTCATACTTTCACTAGTGCAAGTCCTCTCAACAATAATAACATAATTGGATCACATAACTATCCCTCAACATGCAACAAAGAGTCACTCCAAAGTCACTAATAGCGGAGAACAAACTAAGAGATTATGGTAAGGTACGAAACCACCTCAAAGTTATTCTTTCCAATCAATCCGTTGGGCTATTCCTATAAGTGTCACAAACAGCCCTAGAGTTCGTACTAGAATAACACCTTAAGATACAAATCAACCAAAACCCTAATGTCACCTAGATACTCCAATGTCACCTCAAGTATCCGTGGGTATGATTATACGATATGCATCACACAATCTCAGATTCATCTATTCAACCAACACATAGAACCTCAAAGAGTGCCCCAAAGTTTCTACCGGAGAATCACGACGAAACATGTGCCAACCCCTATGCATAGGTTCATGGGCGGAACCCGCAAGTTGATCACCAAAACATACATCAAGTGAATTACGTGATATCCCATTGTCACCACAGATACGCACGGCAAGACATACATCAAGTGTTCTCAAATCTTTAAAGACACAATCCGATAAGATGACTTCAAAGGGGAAACTCAATCCATTACAAGAGAGTAGAGTGGGAAGAAAACATCATAAGATTGGACTCCGTGGGCAGCTCGGGACTCTCCTGGTCCAACTCCGATACTCCGTGGGCTTCTTCTGGTCCAAAAATAAGTTCCGTGAAGTTTCAGGTCAATTGGACTCTGTTTGATTTTCCTTTTTTCTGATACTCTAAAACAAGGGAAAACAGAAACTGGCACTGGGCTCTAGGATAATAGGTTAGTCCCGAAAATCATATAAAATATCATACAAATGCATATAAAACATCCAAGGTTGATAATATAATAGCATGGAACAATCAAAAATTATAGATACGTTGGAGACGTATCAATGTGCCAAGTCAAGTCACTTAAATCATTCAGAGGAGGTACCACCCTATCATACCACATCACAACCATTTTAATAGCATGTTGGCACGCAAGGTAAACCATTATAAGCTCCTAGCTAATCAAGCATGGCACAAGAAACTATGATCTCTAGTTGTTATTGCAAACATGTTCATTCATAATAGGCTCAAGCAGGAACGACGAACTAATCATATTTACAAAAACAAGAGAGGTCGAGTTCATACCAGCTTTTCTCATCTCAGTCAGTCTATCATATATCGTCATAATTGCCTTTCACTTCCACGATCGAATGATGTGGATAATAATAATAGTGCACGTGCATTGGACTAAGTTGGAATCTGCAAGCATTCAATAAATAGGAGAAGACAAGGCAATATGGGCTCTTTTGTCAGATGAACAATAATGCATATAAGAGCCACTTCAACAATTTAATCGTGGTATTCTCCTATCAACCCCCAAAGAAAAGAAAAGAAATAAAACTATTTACACAGGAAAGCTCCCGACAAGCAAAAGAAGAATAGGAAATCTTTTTGGGTTTTCTTTTTAATTACTACTACAAGCATGGAAAGTAAACTAATTAAAAGCTACAACTATTTTTTCTTGTTTTTCTTAAGGTTTATTAAACACACAAGAAGAAAGCATAAAAAAGAAGTAAACTAGCATGGATGATACAATGAAAAAGTATGAGCACCGACATCTAGCAATGAGTGTGTGAACATGAATGTAATGTCGGTGAGAAATACGTACTCCCCCAAGCTTAGGCTTTTGGTCTATGGCCACGACTGGCCTGGCGGATATCCATAGTAATAGTTTGGGTCATACTACGAAGAAGAAGACTCTGATTGCCACTGGTTGGCAATCATCTCCGGATCCCACTGGTAATTAGACTGTCGTGGAGGATCAACTTGTGGTTCTGACTCTGGCTCTGTGGCTGATGTAGGGTTTCGATAGGCGTGAATAGCCTCTAACGGAACAAGGTACTGGCCTGTAGATAAATCAAACAAGGAAGGAGCAGGCAGGGTAATAGTCTCAGGATGATGTTTATGAAAGAACAATTTGTATTTAAGCTCCCCTTCCCTATTCTTAACAATAAAGTCATGTGCCACCATACTCTTATAATCTAATAAACAGGGGCAGCAATTTTTCTTCCTTCTCATAATGCCTAATAGGTATGTTAGAATGTGCAGCTAGGCGTGAAGCATAGATGCCTCCAAAGATGGGGCCCTTTGTACGGTTCAGACTTAATAGTTTAGCAATAATACCGCCCATACTAACAGAGTTATCACAGAATAAACCATGGAACAAAATAATAATATTAGGAACACTAAGATTTCCACAGTTTTCGCGA
This sequence comes from Triticum aestivum, assembly GCF_018294505.1. Lineage (NCBI taxonomy): Eukaryota > Viridiplantae > Streptophyta > Magnoliopsida > Poales > Poaceae > Triticum > Triticum aestivum. The sequence goes on along the minus strand of NC_057809.1, from coordinate 542,374,160 downwards.
CCAATTAAGCAACGACTAGCAAATATTGCAAAGTAGCGTACAACAGGAAAATGTATGCTAGTGATTTGTGCATCGGAAACCTTCCTCGTTTCCCCTACAGTGATGGTATCAATAAACCCATCCACATCGCCGCGGTGTGGTTCCTCTATAGTGCCCTCGAAAGGGATCAAACAAACTCGACAAAAATCATAAAGTGACATCTCCTTATGCTCATCATATAAATAAAACGCCACCGTAGGTGGTGAGCTCCTAGCATGGAAATGAATGTTTTGCACAAAGATATTGGTGAGTAAGAGATACTGTTTGCATTGGTCGTGGATGAAGGCGGTGAGGCCTGCATTCTCAGTCAATTCATAAAAATCATCATAAATCCTGGCTGCTCTCAAGAAATCATTGGAAGGCCATTCACACGGCCGAACCTCCGTGGTGCGAGGCAGATTATATTTGGGCCTCTCTGCTTTTTCATTTTGCTTTTCCTTCGAGCTTCGGCTCGATGAGCCCCTCAAAATCTTTTCATTATTTTCTGAAAAATTCTGAAATTTTTAGTAACTTCAAATGAAAGTGAGCCAAGCTCAACAAAATCGATAGCAACAACTCCTACAAGTGCCTAGAGCCTATATCATGCATTAGAACTACTTGGGACCATATAAATTTGACATGCAAGCTCAAGAACAGGGTCACCTAGGCAACACAAATTTGCAATGAATAAAGCACTAGAACAAAAACTAATTGGACCAATGGAGGAGCCACAAACGAAGGAACAATCTCCCCAAGCAGTTTTGTGAGAGGTGCTTTGAGCAAGGAGATCGAAAAGGGCAGCAAAATGAGCTTGGACTCGGGTTTGAACTGGATATTGGTGTTTGTGGGAGGAAGAAGAAGTGTGTGGGTGCATGAATAAGTGGAGGAGGGCCACCATGGGCCCATGAGGCAGGGGGGCACGCCCAGGGGGTAGGGCGTGCCCCCACCCTCATGGCCAGGTGGATGCCCCTCCTGCTGTGTTCTCAGTGCCACATATTCTCAAATATTCCAGAAAAAATCGTATTTAAATTTCAGGGCATTTGGAGAACTTTTATTTTTGGGGTATTTTTATATTGCACGGATAAATCAGATAACAGACAGAAAATACTTATTTTTATTTTATTTAATATAAATAACAGAAAGTAAAAGGAGGGTACATAAGGTTGTGCCTTCTAGTTTCATCCATCTCATGCTCATCAGAAGGAATCCACTAACAAGGTTGATCAAGTCTTGTTAACGAACTCATTCCGAATAACATGGAACTGGAGAAATTTCGAATAACACTATGTTACCTCAACGGGGATGTGCATGTCCCCAATAATAAGAATATCATATTTCTTTTTGACAGTAGGTAGAGGAAATTCAAAACCTCCAATAATAATCGATGGAATTTTTCCAATAGAGTTGATACTATGAACTTGAGGTTGTTTCCTCAGAAAGTGTACCATATGCTCATTACCATTAACATGAAAAGTGACATTGCCTTTGGTGCAATCAATAACAGCTCCTGCAGTATTCAAAAAGGGTCTTCCAAGAATAATAGACATACTATCGTCCTCGGGAATATCAAGAATAACAAAGTCCGTTAAAATAGTAACGTTTGCAACTACAACAGGCACATCCTTACAAATACCGACAGGTATAGCAGTTGATTTATCAGCCATTTGCAAAGATATTTCAGTAGGTGTCAACTTATTCAAATCAAGTCTACGATATAAAGAGAGAGGCATAACACTAACACCGGCTCCAAGATCATATAAAGCATTTTTAACATAGTTTCTTTTAATGGAGCATGGTATAGTGGGTACTCCTGGATCCCCAAGTTTCTTTGGTATTCCACCCATAAAAGTATAATTAGCAAGCATCGTGGAAATTTCAGCTTCCTGTATCTTTCTTTTATTAGTAACAATACCTTTCATATACTTGGCATAAGGATTCATTTTGAGCATATCAGTTAATCGCATACGCAAAAAGATAGGTCTAATCATTTCAGCAAAGCGCTCAAAATCCTCATCATCCTTTTTCTTGGATGGTTTGGGAGGAAAAGGCATGGGTTTTTGAACCCAAGGCTCTCTTTCCTTACCGTGTTTCCTAGCAACAAAGTCTTTCTTATCATAACGTTGATTCTTTGATTGTGAGTTATCAAGATCAACAGCAGGTTCAATTTCTATATCATTATCATTACTAGGTTGAGAATCATCATGGACATTATCATTACCATTATCACTAGTTTCAGGTTCATTACCATATTGTGTTTCAGCATCAGAAATAGATATATCATATGGATTCTCAGGTGTTTCACTAACAGGTTCACTAGAAGTATGCAAAGTCCTATCATTTTTCTTTTTCTTCCTTTTAGAAGGACTAGGTGCATCTATATTATTTCTCTGAGAATCTTGCTCAATTCTCTTAGGGTGGCCTTCAGGATACAGAGGTTCCTGAGTCATTCTACCAGTTCTAGTAGCCACTCTAACAGCAAAATCATTATTCTTACTATTCAATTCATTGAGCAAATCATTTTGAGCCTTAAGTACTTGTTCTACTTGAGTGGTAACCATAGAAGCATGTTTACTAATAAGTTTAAGTTCACCTTTGACATTAGCCATATAATCACCCAAGTGTTCAAGCATACTAATAAGTTTAAGTTCACCTCGAAAATATTTTAAGGATATAAAGGTAGCGAGATTTCTCATCATTAGTGAACAGGGTGGCTATATCATTTAATTTAGTAAGAAGTGCCACAACAGTTTCAGATTCATAGCCATGAAAAGGATCAGATTCAACCAAAGTAATTATATCAGGATCAACAGAGAATTCATAATCCTTATCAGTAATACATATAGGTGAAGTATCAAAAGCAGGGTTAGGTTTCATTCTAGCATTAAGAGATTGCTGCTTCCATTTAGCTAATAACCTCTTGAGCTCGTATCTATCTTTGCAAGCTAAAATAGCTAGAGCAGCTGCTTTTTCAAAAACATAACCCTCAGGAATAACAAGCGATTCATATTTATTAGGGGAAGAGTCTTCATCATCACTTTCATCAATATTATCAGTTTCAATATTTTCATTCTCTCTAACCCTAGCAAGTTGTTCATCGAGAAATTCACCAAGTGGCACAGTAGTATCAAGCATAGAAGTAGTTTCATCATAAATATCATGCATAGCGGAAGTGGCATCATCAATAACTTGTGAAATATCAGAACGAATAGCAGAAGCATGTTTAGGTGTCGCAAGCTTACTCAAAACCGAAGGTGAATCAAGTGCAGAGCTAGATGGCAGTTCCTTACCTCCCCTCGTAGTTGAGGGATAAATCTTGGTTTTTGGATCTCTCAAGTTCTTCATAATGATAAGAAGATATAAAACCCAAGTGACTCAAAGAATAGAGCTATGCTCCCCGGCAACGGCACCAGAAAATAGTCTTGATAACCCACAAGTATAGGGGATCGCAACAGTTTTCGAGGTTCGAATATTCAACCCAAATTTATTGATTCGACACAAGGGGAGCCAAAGAATATTCTCAAGTATTAGCAGCTGAGTTGTCAATTCAACCACACTTGGAAACTTAATATCTGCAGCAAAGTATTTAGTAGCAAAGTAATATGATAGTAGTGGTAATGATAGCAAAAGGTAATAGTAGCAAAAGTAGTGTTTTTAGTATTTTGTAGTGATGATAGCAATAGCAATGAAAAAGTAAATAAGCGAAGAACAATATATGGAGAGCTCGTAGGCAATGGATCGGTGATAGAGAATTACGCTGGATGTGGTTCATCATGTAACAGTCATAACCTAGGGTGACACAGAACTAGCTCCAATTCATCAATGTAATGTAGGCATGTATTCCAAATATAGTCATACGTGCTTATGGAAAAGAACTTGCATGACATCTTTTGTCCTACCCTCCCATGGCAGCGGGGTCCTAGCGGAAACTAAGGGATATTAAGGCCTCCTTTTAATAGAGTACCGGACCAAAGCATTAACACATAGTGAATACATGAACTCCTCAAACTACGATCATCACCGGGAGTGGTCCCGATTATTGTCACTTTGGGGTTGCCGGATCATAACACATAGTAGGTGACTATAGATCGACTTGCAAGATAGGATCAAGAACTCTCATATATTGATGAAAACATAATAGGTTCAGATCTTAAATCATGGCACTCGGGCCCTAGTGACAAGCATTAAGCATAGCAAAGTCATAGCAACATCAATCTCAGAACATAGTGGATACTAGGGATCAAACCCTAACAAAACTAACTCGATTACATGATAAATCTCATCCAACCCATCATCTTCCAGCAAGCCTATGCTGGAATTACAAACGCACGGTGATGAGCATCATGAAATTGGTGGTGGAGGATGGTTGATGATGACGATGGCGACGGATCCCCCTCTCCGGAGCCCGGAACAGACTCCAGATCAGCCCTCCCAAGAGGTTTTAGGGCTTGGCGGCGGCTCCGTATCGTAAAACGCGATGAATTCTTCTCTCTGGTTTTTTCTCCCCGAAACACAATATATAGAGTTGGAGTTGGAGTGGGAGGAGCTCCAGGGGGCCCACGAGGTAGGGGGGTGCACCCTAGGGGGGCAGGCGCGCCCCCACCCTCGTGGACAGGTGGTGGGCCCCCTGGCCTTCATCTTTTGCAGGTATTTTTTATATTTTCCAAAAGTTTGCTTCGTAAAGTTTCAGGTCATTCCGAGAACGTTTGTTTCTGCACATAAATAACACCATGGCAATTCTGCTGAAAACAGCATCAGTCCGGGTTAGTTCCATTCAAATCATGCAAGTTAGAGTCCAAAACAAGGGCAAAAGTGTTTGGAAAAGTAGATACGACGGAGACGTATCACTTCCGCATCGCGATCTTCAAGGGTATGAAGATACACTCCTCTCTCTCTCGTTGCTAGTCTCTCCATAGATTGACCTTGGTGATGCGTAGAAAATTTTAATTTCTGCAACGATCCCCAACAGTGGCATCATGAGCTAGGTCTATGCGTAGTTTCTATGCACGAGTAGAACACAAGTTGTTGTGGGCGCCGATTTTGTCAATTTACTTGCCGTTACTAGTCTTATCTTGATTCAGTGGCATCATGGGATGAAGCGGCCCAGACCGACCTTACAAGTACGCTTACGTGAGACAGGTTCCACCGAATGACATGCACTAGTTGCATAAGGTGGCTAGCGGGTGTCTGTCTCTACCACTTTAGTCAGATCAGATTCGATGAAAAGGGTCTTTATGAAGGGTAAATAGAAATTGGCATATCACGTTGTGGTTTTGGCGTAGGTAAGAAACGTTCTTGCTAGAAACCTATAGCAGCCACGTAAAAAAACTTGCAACAACAATTAGAGGACGTCTAACTTGTTCTTGCAGCATATGTTGTGTGATGTGATATGGCCAAAAGGATGTGATGAATGTTATATGTGATGTATGAGATTGATCATGTTCTTGTAATAGGAATCACGACTTTCATGTCGATGAGTATGACAACCGGCAGGAGCCATAGGAGTTGTCTTAATTTATTATATGACCTGTGTGTCAGTGAAAACGCCATGTAATTACTTTACTTTATTGCTAACCGTCAGCCATAGTAGTAGAAGTAACAGTTGGCGAGACAACTTCATGAAGACACGATGATGGAGATCATGATGATGGAGATCATGGTGTCATGCCGGTGACGATGATGATCATGGTGCCCCAAACATGGAGATCAAAAGGAGCAAAATGATATTGGCCATATCATGTCACTATTTGATTGCAGGTGATATTTACCATGTTTTTACATCTTATTTGTTTAGATCGACGGTAGCTTAATAAGATGATCCCTCGCTAAAATTTCAAGAAAGTGTTCCCCCTAACTGTGCACCGTTGCGAAGGTTCGTTGTTTCGAAGCACCACGTGATGATCGGGTGTGATAGATTATAACGTTCGAATACAACGGGTGTAAGCCAGATTTACACATGCAAAACACTTAGGTTGACTTGATGAGCCTAGCATGTACAGACATGGCCTCGGAACACGAGAGACGGAAAGGTCGAACATGAGTCGTATAGTAGATACGATCAACATGAGATGTTCACCGTTGATGACTAGTTCGTCTCACGTGATGATCAGACACAGCCTAGTCGATTCGGATCATGTGTCACTTAGATAACTAGAGAGATGTCTGTCTGAGTGAGAGTTCATTAAATAATTTGATTAGATGAACTTAATTATCATAAACATAGTCTAAAAATCTTTGCAATATGTCTTGTAGATCAAATGGCCCATGCACTACAAAAAAGACACATCCGTGACATTTTGGGCCAAACGAAAAAAATTTCTGTCATACATATGACACTTCTATGACGATAATTGTGACAAAACCCGGTATCATCATAGATGTGGTGGGCTCCTACTTCTATGACAAAAAATCATGACAGAAAATGGGCTTTTCGTCCTGGGCGGGCCGGAGACGCAGCTGCATGACATTCTTTGGGCCGTCCATGACAGAAAAAACCATGGTAGAAGCGAGGAGGAGGAAAATTTCGGGGAGTTCCCGGTTACGGTGGGAGGTCGGGGGCCGAGCGATGCACGTTTCTCTCATACATGTACACGCGTGTGTGCGAGGCGTTGGCTCTAACTGAACCCGAGCGAGGCGTTGGGCTCTAACTAAACCCAAGCGATTGCACTGCAGGCTACGCGTTACTGAACCTGAGCGATCGATCGATGGCTGTTAACTGAACCCGATCGAGCGATTCCTTCTCTACTGCTGCTAACTGAAGCCGATCGATGCTGCCTCTGGATGAACAGTGAGCATTGCGGGGGGGGGGGGGTGGATGAACAGTTCCCGGTGGGGGTGGATGAACAGGACCCCGTGGTGTTGCCTTTGGATGAACAGGACCCCGTGGTGTTGCCTCTGGATGAACAGGACCCCGATCGATCGAGCCGGTTGGGGCTGGATGAACAGGGCCCCGTGGAGGGCTGGATGAACAGGACCACCCTGTGGAGGGCAGGATGAACAGTAGACGGCGGAGGGCAGGATGAACAGTAGCCCGTGGAGGAGTGGTTGAACAGGAGCCCATGGAGAGGGCTGGGTTGAACAGTAGCCGGTGGAGTAGCACACGGTGGAGGCTGGATGAACAAGAGCCCGTGGATGAACAGTCACAGGTGGAGGCTGGAGGAGGTCGACGGTGGATGAACAGTAGCTCGTGGAGGCTGGAGGGGGTCGACGGTGGAGATGTACAGTATCCCGTGGAGTCCCGTTTTGCGGTACGCCACATCCCTCCCAATGAACAGGACCCCCATTTCGACCGTAGCGCTCCAACACAAGTCCGTTTCGTCCGTTTTGCGGTACGCCACACCCCTCCCGATCAACAGGACCCCCGTTTCGACCGTAGGAGGTCCGTTTCCTCCGTTTTGCGGTACGCCAGACCCCTCCCGATGAACAGGATCCCGTTTTGAACGTGGCCGGTCGAACACAAGGCCGTTTCCTCCGTTTTGCGGTACGCCAGGCCTCGTTTCCATAGCCTGTTCCGTCCAAGCCCTCCCGATGAACACGACCACGCATTCCGTTCTGACCTAGCCGGTTGGCTCCCACGCGTTCCGTTGCCTCCCCATGAACACGACGCATTCTGTTGCCTCCCCATGAACACGACGCATTCCGTTGCCTCCCCATGAACACGACGACGACGCTGTTTCTCTGTTCCGACCCAGCCATGTACACGAGCCCTGGCCGTACGTATGCGCGAGTAGGCGTTCGAGACCCCACCCGTATGTACACATACGTGGCCGTATTTTCTTTCTTGCACCCTGGCCGCTGTACGTACGTGTACATGCTACGTGCGTGCCTCTACTATGACACGTGCGCGCCTCTACATCGACCAGTATGTACGTACAGGTTTGCGACCAGAATGACAACGCTACGTACGCTTCGACCAGGTGGGTCCCGACTGTCAGACACTTCCTTGCATGCGAAGATGTAGCTGGTGGGTCCCAGCAGTCAGGGGCAAACGTTTTTTTTTGAAATACGGTGGCCCGTCTGGTGGGTCCCCGCTGTCAGGTGGAGGAATAATTATTTTGCACGTAATAAGGAGGCACTTCCTTGCTGCGGCCGTGGACCCAGCTGTCAGCCTCTCCACGTACAGTCCATGTCCGATGGAAGCCGTTCCTTGACCACGTTGACCATGCCGCGCCGAGAGCACCAGGGCGGTGGACGACGGCGATGCCTAGGAAGGGGACGACGCGGAGCCAGGGAAGACGCGGCAGTGGATGCCCACGCGTAGAGGAGTACGAGGGTTCACTGGTTCGCTGCGGTGTGAGGCTGCCATCGCCGCAGAATAACAGGGGGTGTGGGTGAGTAGAGGGATGGCCTGGCCAGCGGTGGGAGTAGTAGGGGGCGGTGAGGCCTCCGCCGCATCGCAGCCGACCACGGGAGGCAGGAGCACGAGGCACGACCGGTGCTGGTTTGGGCGGCTGGAGCAAGAAGACCAGAGGTTGAAGAAGCACTACGACCGTTGGATGGACATCATACGTTCACTGGAGCTAGAATCGTGCATATTGATTAGGTTGACAAAGCCCTCCGTCCCCGTCAACTTAGTAGGCCCACAAGTCAGCCTCCCACCAAGGTGGGTCCCAGCTAGCAGGGGGTATTCATTTTTTTGTGCTTAATAAGGAGGCACTTCCGGTGGGTCCGAGCTGATAGCAGGGGGAACGTTTTTTCGCGAAATACGATGGCCCGTCGGGTGGGTCCCAGCAGTCATGGGCAAATGTTTTTTTCGCGATATACTGGTGGGCGTCCGGTGGGTCCCTGCTGTCAGGTGGAGGAATAATTATTTTTTGCGTAATAAGGAGGCACTTCCTTGCGGCTTCCATGGACCCAACTGTCAGCCTCTCCACGTACAGTATTCTTCCGATGGAATTCGGTCGTTGACCACATTGACCACGCCGCGCCGACAACACCACGGCGGTGGACGACGGTGAGGCCTAGGAAGGGGACGACGCGGAGCCAGGGAAGACGCGACAGTGTATGCCCACGTGGAGAGGAGTACGAGGGTTCACTGGTTCGGCTGCGCTGCCGTCGCCGCAGAATAACAGGGGGTGTGGGTGGGTGGAGTGGAGGGATGGCCTAGCCAGCGGTGGGAGTAGTATGGGGGCGGTGAGGCCTCCGCGGCAGCACAGCCGGCCACGGGAGGCAGGAGCAGGCGGCATGACCGACGCTGCTTTGGGTGGCTGGAGCAAGAAGACCAGAGGTTGAAGAAGCACTACGGCCGTTGGATGGACATCGTATGGTCAGTCGAGCTAGAATCGTGCATATTGACTAAGTTGACAAAGCCCTTCGTCCCCGTCAACTTAGTAGGCCCACTATACTAGGTCCCAACTAGCAGGGGGAGTATTCATTTTTTTTGTGCGTAATAAGGAGGCACTTCCTTGCGTGCGAAGATATAGCTGGTGGGTCCAAGCTATCAGCGGCGGTAACGTTTTTTTCGTGAAATACAGAGGCCGTTTCGGTGGGTCCCAGATGTCAGGTAGAGGAAATCATTATTTTGCACGTAATAAGGAGGCATTTCCTTGTGTGCGGCCGTGGACCCAACTGTCAGCCTCTCCACGTACAGTCCACTTCAGATGCATGTCAGCCGTTGACCACGATGACCACGCCATGCCGAGAGGACCAGGGCGGTGGTTGACGGTGAGGCCTAGGAAGGAAACGACACGGAGGCAGGGAAGACTCGGCCGTTGTTTTTGTTTCCCACGCGGAGGGGAGTACGACTGTACGAGGGTTTATTGGTTCGTCTGCCGTCGCCGGAGAATAACAGCAGGTGTGGGTGTGTAGAGGGATGGCTAGGCCAGCGATGGGAGTACGGTGGGGCGGTGAGGCCTGCACGGCAGCACAGCCGGCCTCGGGGAGGAGGGAGCAGGCAGTCCCGTCGGCGCTTGTTTGAGCGGCTGGAGCAGGAAGAGCAGAGATTAAAGAAGAACGACGGCCGTTGGATGGACATCCAACAGTATACAAGCCATCTGTGGAAAGCCTCAAATCTGTGGAAAACAGCATACAACCCATCTGTCATTATTGCAAATAATTTACAACCCATTTGCTAATTCTTATGGGTTTTTTTGGAGCCCATATTCTTTATGTTAGCATTACAGCCCATATTGTGGCCACGGTTAAAAAATTATACGAAATTTTGCATATGTCGGTGCGGTCCGAACTGTTTTTAATCCCGAAATTTCGAGTCACATTCAGACTGATTTTAAAAATAAATGTATATCAATATAAAATCCAATAAATTGTCCACGCATAAAAATCAATGCAATTTAAAATCTCGAAATGAAAAAAAGATATTTGAAAATAATTGTTGGTTTGATGTGTTTTAAAAATGTACAACCCATTTCACATTACTGATAGGCCATTTTCTCGGCCAGCCGAATGAAGCTCTCCTCGTCTTGAAAGATTTGCAGCCCAACAGGCCTGATAAAGCGACTTACTTGACAAATCAAAAAAGAACTGAGCTAGCCATTTTCAGAAAGAAAAAAAACTACTGGGCTGGTCTGTGGTAAACATAAAATAAAAGGATGTCTAGACAGGCCAGAGTGTCCCGCATAGCCCAGTTGACACCCTGCTTCCATCTCAAAAACAAATTAGATAAATGCCACTCCAATTATGGCGATTCATAAAAATGCCACTGCAATTTCCAAACTTTGAAAAATGCCACTGCAATTTTTGCAAACTTTGAAAAACGCCACTCCAGACTTCGAAAAATGCCACTAGAAATGGCATTTTTCAAAGTTTGGAAATTGCAGTGGCATTTGTCGGATACACCATATTTGGAGTGGAATTTATCAAATTAACCCAAAACACAAATAACTGGGCGAGCTGCTGGGTCCCTGGTGTCTGCCGCTCGTTGTGCAATTCTCTCGTTTATTGACTACGTTGACAATGGCATGGGACCCAGATGTCAGAAATCCACTAGGATGACCCATTTTTTTATTGGCTTGAAATAAGGAGGCACTTGCTTGCGTACTGCCATGACCTTGGCGGGTCCCTGTTGTCATTCTCTCCACGTACAATCATCTCTTGATTGTGTACGCGTCAACTTGCTAGGCCCACAAGTCAGCCTCTAAACCGTGGAGGACAAATACAACCCATTTTCTCTGCGTACAGTACCAGTTAGTCGTGCTTCAAAACTGATCGGCACGCCATTAAAAAAATAAAGGTCGATAACTAATGCGGCACCTCGGGCCAAAGCGGCCAGATCGCATTTTGCACGAGAAATTACACACCATGTTTCGTTGACATGTGGTCCCATTCCAACATATCAGTGAGACAACGACGAGTAGTAGGAGTATTTCCAAATGGACGTGTAGGCTGGGGCGCCTCTTCGTGAACCGTGGCAAACTCGCAACCATCCACCGACTCTTCGCCTTTCCCTCTCGATTTGAACTGCTGTCGCACGCTCTTCCTCTCCCTCCTCCATTTTCCTTCAGCCCTTCACCCTTTCTTCTGCCATTGTTCGATCGTCTTCTCCATGGAGGGAACAGGCCGGAAACGACCCCGTTATTCTTGCCCCGATCTGAAAGATGACGTGGTGGAGGAACTCATTGATCGGTGCGACGTCATCACCTCGGCTAGCATGGCAGGTTCGTTCAAGCCCATTCTCGACTCAACTAATAACATCATTACAAAGAACCCAAGAGTCAAGAAGCGGTTTGATCTCCCCTATCTTCTTCGCCGTGACCCTGATGACTGGCGCCGGTGTAGGGGAACATAGTAATTTCAAAAAAATTCCTACGCACATGCAAGATCATGGTGATGCACAGCAACGAGAGGGGAGAGTGTTGTCTACGTACCCTCGTAGACCAAAAGCGGAAGCGTTATAACAACGCGGTTGATGTAGTCGTACGTCTTCACGGCTCGACCGATCAAGCACCGAAACTACGGCACCTTCGAGTTTTTGCACGCGTTTAGCTCGATGACGATCCCCGGACTCCGATCCAGCAAAGTTTCGGGGATGAGTTCCGTCAGCACGACGGCGTGGTGACGATCTTGATGTTCTACCGTCGCAGGGCTTCGCCTAAGCACCGCTACAATATTATCAAGGATTATGGTGGAGGGGGCACCGCACACGGCTAAGAGATCAATGATCAATTGTTGTGTACTTGGGGTGCCCCCAGCCCCCGTATATAAAGGAGTGGAGGAGGGGGGCGGCCAAGGAGGGTGGCGCGCCCAAGGGGGGGAGTCCAACTCCCATCGGGAGTAGGACTCCCCTTTTTCCTATTAGGAGTAGAAGAGGGAAGGAAGAGGAAGGAGGGAGGAAGGAAAGGGGGGCGGCCCCCCTCCCAATTCGGATTGGGCTTGGGGGGGGGGGGCGCCCCCTCCCTTGCTCCTTTCCCCTTCTTTCCACTAAGGCCCAATAAGGCCCATATACCTCCTGGGGGGTTCCGATAACCTCCCGGTGATCCGGTATTGTCCCAATCTTGCCCGGAACCTTTCCGGTGTCCAAATATAGTCGTCCAATATATCGATCTTTATGTCTCGACCATTTTGAGACTCCTCGTCAAGTACGTGATCACATCCGGGACTCCGAACAACCTTCGGTACATCAAAATATAATGATGAAACTATCATCGTAACGTTAAGCGTGCGGACCCTACGGGTTTGAAAACAATGTAGACATGACCGAGACACGTCTCCGGTCAATAACCAATAGCGAAACCTGAATGCTCATATTGGCTCCTACATATTCTACGAAGATCTTTATCGGTCAGACCGCATAACAACATACGTTGTTCCCTTTGTCATTGGTATGTTACTTGCCCGAGATTTGATCGTCGTATCTCAATACCTAGTTCAATCTCGTTACCGGCAAGTCTCTTTACTCGTTCCGTAATACATCATCTTGCAACTAACTTATTAGTTGCATTGCTTGCAAGGCTTAAGTGATGTGTATTACCGAGAGGGCCCAGAGATACCTCTCCGACAGTCGGAGCGACAAATCCTAATCTCGAAATACGCCAACCCAACATGTACCTTTGGAGACACCTGTAGAGCACCTTTATAATCACCCAGTTACGTTGTGACATTTGGTAGCACACAAAGTGTTCCTCCGGTAAACGGCAGTTGCATAATCTCATAGTCATAGGAACATGTATAAGTCATGAAGAAAGCAATAGCAACATACTAAACGATCGGGTGCTAAGCTAATGGAATGGGTCATGTCAATCACATCATTCTCCTAATGATGTGATCCCATTAATCAAATGACAACTCATGTCTATGGTTAGGAAACATAACCATCTTCGATTAACGAGCTAGTCAAGTAGAGGCATACTAGTGACACTTTGTTTGTCTATGTATTCACACAAGTATTACGTTTCCGGTTAATACAATTCTAGCATGAATAATAAACATTTATCATGATATAAGAAAATAAATAATAACTTTATTATTGCCTCTAGGGCATATTTCCTTCAGTCTCCCACTTGCACTAGAGTCAATAATCTAGATTACACAGTAATGATTCTAACACCCATGGAGCCTTGGTGCTTATCATGTTTTGCTCGTGGAAGAGGCTTAGTCAATGGGTCTGCTACATTCAGATCCGTATGTATCTTGCAAATCTCTATGTCTCCCACCTGGACTAGATCCCGAATGGAATTGAAGCGTCTCTTGATGTGCTTGGTTCTCTTGTGAAATCTGGATTCCTTTGCCAAGGCAATTGCACCAGTATTGTCACAAAAGATTTTCATTGGACCCGATGCACTAGGTATGACACCTAGGTCGGATATGAACTCATTCATCCGGACTCCTTCATTTGATGCTTCCGAAGCAGCTATGTACTCCGTTTCACACGTAGATCCCGCCACGATGCTTTGTTTAGAACTGCACCAACTGACAGCTCCACCGTTCAATATAAACACATATCCGGTTTGCGATTTAGAATTGTCAAGTTCAATGTCAAAGCTTGCATCGATGTAACCATTTAAGACGAGCTCTTTGTCACCTCCATAAACGAGAAACATATCCTTAGTCCTCTTTAGGTACTTCAGGATGTTCTTGACCGCTGTCCAGTGATCCACTCCTGGATTACTTTGGTACCTCCCTGCTAGACTTATAGCAAGGCACACATCAGGTCTGGTACACAGCATTGCATACATGATAGAGCCTATGGCTGAAGCATAGGGAACAACTTCACATCTTGTAACACAGGCAAGAATCCTTTCTTTGCTTGATCCATTTTGAAGTTCTTCAAAACTTTGTCAAGGTATGTGCTTTGTGAAAGTCCAATTAAGCGTCTTGATCTATCTCTATAGATCTTAATGCCCAATATGTAAGCAGCTTCACCGAGGTCTTTCATTGAAAAACTCTTATTCAAGTATCCCTTTATGCTATCCAGAAATTCTATATCATTTCTGATTAGGAATATGTCATCCACATATAATATCAAAAATGCTACGAGCTCCCACTCACTTTCTTGTAAATACAGGCTTCTCCAAAAGTCTGTACAAAACCAAATGCTTTGATCACACTATCAAAGCGTTTATTCCAACTCCGAGATGCTTGCACCAGTCCATAAATGGATCGCTGGAGCTTACACACTTTGTTAGCTCCTTTTGGATCGACAAAACCTTCCGGCTGCATCATATACAACTCTTCTTCCAGAAATCCATTCAGGAATGCAGTTTTGACATCCATCTGCCAAATTTCATAATCATAAAATGCGGCAATTGCTAACATGATTCGGACAGACTTAAGCATCATTACGAGTGAGAAGGTCTCATCGTAGTCAATTCCTTGAACTTGTTGAAAACCTTTTGCGACAAGTCGAGCTTTGTAGACAGTAAAATTACCGTCAGCGTCAGTCTTCTTCTTGAAGATCCATTTATTTTCAATTGCTTGCCGATCATTGGGAAAGTCAACCAAAGTCCACACTTTGTTCTCATACATGGATCCCATCTCAGATTTCATGGCTTCAAGCCATTTTGCGGAATTTGGGCTCACCATTGCTTCTTCATAGTTCGTAGGTTCATCATGATCTAGTAGCACGACTTCCAGAACAGGATTACCGTGCCACTCTCGTGCGGATCTTACTCTGGTTGATCTACGAGGTTCAGTAGTAACTTGTTCTGAAGTTTCAGGATCATCATCATTAGCTTCCTCACTAATTGGTGTAGGTGTCATAGAAACCGGTTTCTGTGATGTACTACTTTCCAATAAGGGAGCAGGTACAGTTACCTCATCAAGTTCTACTTTCCTCCCACTCATTTCTTTCGAGAGAAACTCCTTCTCTAGAAAGGATCCATTTTTTGCAACAAATGTCTTGCCTTCGGATCTGTGATAGAAGGTGTACCCAACAGTCTCCTTCGGGTATCCTATGAAGACACATTTCTCCGATTTGGGTTCGAGCTTATCAGGTTGAAGCTTTTTCACATAAGCATCGCAGCCCCAAACTTTCAGAAACGACAACTTTGGTCTCTTGCCAAACCATATAAGGCGTCGTCTCAACGGATTTTGATGGTGCCCTATTTAACGTGAGTGCGGCCGTCTCTAAAGCATAACCCCAAAACGATAGCAGAAAATCTGTAAGAGACATCATAGATCACACCATATCAATTAAAGTACGATTACGACGTTCGGACACACTATTATGTTGTGGTGTTCCGGGTGACGTGAGTTGCGAAACTATTCCGCATTGTTTCAAATGTAAACCAAACTCGTAACTCAAATATTCTCCTCCACGATCAGATCGTAGAAACTTAATTTTCTTGTTACGATGATTTTCAACTTCACTCTGAAATTCTTTGAACTTTTCAAATGTTTCAGACTTATGTTTCATTAAGTAGATATACACATATCTGCTTAAATCATCTGTGAAGGTGAGAAAATAACGATATCTGCCATGAGCTTCAACATTCATTGGACCACATACATTTGTATGTATGATTTCCAACAAATCTGTTGCTCTCTCCATAGTACCGGAGAACTGTGTTTTAGTCATCTTGCCCATGAGGCACGGTTCGCAAGTACCAAGTGATTCATAATCAAGTGGTTCCAAAAGTCCATCAGTATGGAGTTTCTTCATGCGCTTTACACCGATATGACCTAAATGGCAGTGCCCCAAATAAGTTGCACTATCATTATCAACTCTGCATCTTTTGGCTTCAACATTATGAATATGTGTATCACTACTATCGAGATTCATCAAAAATAGACCACTCTTCAAGGGTGCATGACCATAAAAGATATTACTCATATAAATAGAGTAACCATTATTCTCTGATTTAAATGAATAACCGTCTCGCATCAAACAAGATCCAGATGTAATGTTCATGCTCAACGCTGGCACCAAATAACAATTATTTAGGTCTAATACTAATCCCGATGGTAGATGTAGAGGCAGCGTGCTGACCGCGATCACATCGACTTTGGAACCATTTCCCACGCGCATTGTCACCTCGTCCTTCGCCAGTGTTTGCTTAATCCGTAGTCCCTGTTTTGAGTTGCAAATATTAGCAACAGAACCAGTATCAAATACCCAGGTGCTACTGCGAGCTCTAGTAAGGTACACATCAATAACATGTATATCACATATACCTTTGTTCACCTTGCCAGCCTTCTTATCCGCCAAATACTTGGGGCGGTTCCGCTTCCAGTAACCAGTCTGCTTGCAGTAGAAGCACTCAGTTTCAGGTTTAGGTCCAGACTTGGGTTTCTTCTACTGAGCAGCAACTTGCTTACTGTTCTTCTTGAAGTTCCCCTTCTTCTTCCCCTTGCCCTTTTTCTTGAAACTAGTGGTCTTGTTGGCCATCGACACTTGATGCTCCTTCTTGATTTCTACCTCCGCAACTTTTAGCATTGCGAAGAGCTCGGGAATTGTCTTATCCATCCCTTGCATATTATAGTTCATCACGAAGCTCTTGTAGCTAGGTGGAAGTGATTGGAGAATTCTGTCAATGACGCAATCATTTGGAAGATTAACTCCTAGTTGAATCAAGTGATTATTATACCCAGACATTTTGAGTATATGCTCACCGACAGAACTGTTCTCCTCCATCTTGCAGCTATAGAACTTATTGGAGACTTCATATCTCTCAATCCAGGCATTTGCTTGAAATATTAGCTTCAACTCCTAGAACATCTCATATGCTCCATGATGTTCAAAACGTCGTTGAAGACCCGGTTCTAAGTCGTAAAGCATGGCACATTGAACTGTCGAGTAGTCATCAGCTTTGCTTTGCGAGACGTTCTTAACATCGTCAGTTGCATCAGCAGCAGGCCTGGCACCCAGCGGTGCTTCCATGACTTAATTCTTCTGTGCAGCAATGAGGATAATCCTCAAGTCACGGACCCAGTCCATATAATTGCTACCATCATCTTTCAACTTTGCTTTCTCAAGGAACGCATTAAAATTCAATGGAACAACAGCACGGGCCATCTTTCTACAATCAAACATAAACAAGCAAGATACTATCAGGTACTAAGTTCATGATAAATTTAAGTTCAATTAATCATATTACTTAAGAACTCCCACTTAGAAAGACATCCCTCTAATCTTCTAAGTGATCACGTGATCCAAATCAACTAAACCATAACTGATCATCACGTGAAATGGAGTAGTTTTCAATGGTGAACATCACTATGTTGATCATATCTACTATATGATTCATGCTCGACCTTTCGGTCTCAGAGTTCCGAGGCCATATCTGCATATGCTAGGCTCATCAAGTTTAATCTGAGTATTCTGCGTGTGCAAAACTGGCTTGCACCCATTGTAGATGGACGTAGAGCTTATCACACCCGATCATCACGTGGTGTCTGGGCACGACAAACTTTGGCAACGGTGCATACTCAGGGAGAACACTTTTATCTTGAAATTTAGTGAGAGATCATCTTATAATGCTACCGTCAATCAAAGCAAGATAAGATGCATAAAAGATAAACATCACATGTAATCAATATAAGTGATATGATATGGCCATCATCATCTTGTGCTTGTGATCTCCACTCCGAAGCATCGTCATGATCACCATCGTCACCGGCGCGACACCTCGATCTCCATCGTAGCATCGTTGTCGTCTCGCCAATCTTATGCTTCTACGACTATCGCTACCGCTTAGTGATAAAGTAAAGCATTATAGGGCGATTGCATTGCATACAATAAAGCGACAACCATATGGCTCCTGCCAGTTGCTGATAACTTGGTTACAAAACATGATCATCTCATACAATAAAATTTAGCATCATGCCTTGACCATATCACATCACAACATGCCCTGCAAAAACAAGTTAGACGTCCTCTACTTTGTTTGTTGCAAGTTTTACGTGGCTGCTACGGGCTTAGCAAGAACCAATCTTACCTACGCATCAAAAAACACAACGATAGTTTGTCAAGTTGGTGCTGTTTTAACCTTCGCAAGGACCAGACATAGCCACACTCGGTTCAACTAAAGTTGGAGAAACTGACACCCGCCAGCCACCTGTGTGCAAAGCACGTCGGTAGAACCAGTCTCGCGTAAGCGTACGCGTAATGTCGGTCCGGGCCGCTTCATCCAACAATACCGCCGAACCAAAGTATGACATGCTGGTAAGCAGTATGACTTATATCGTCCACAACTCACTTTTGTTCTACTCGTGCATATAACATCAACACATAAAACCTAGGCTCGGATGCCACTGTAGGGGAACGTAGTAAATTCAAAAAATTTCCTACGCACACGCAAGATCATGGTGATGCATAGCAACGAGAGGGGAGAGTGTTGTCTACGTACCCTCGTAGACCGGAAGCGGAAGCGTTATAACAACGCGGTTGATGTAGTGGTATGTCTTCACGGCCCGACCGATCAAGCACCGAAACTACGACACCTTCGAGTTTTTGCACACGTTCAGCTCGATGATGATCCCCGGACTCCGATCTAGCAAAGTGTCGGGGATGAGGTCTGTCAACACGACGGCGTGGTGACGATCTTGATGATCTACCGTCGCAGGGCTTCGCCTAAGCAGCGCTACAATATTATCGAGGATTATGGTGGAGGGGGGCACCGCACACGGCTAAGAGATCAATGATCAATTGTTGTTTCTCTGGGGTGCCCCCAGCCCCCGTATATAAAGGAGTGGAGGAGGGGCCGACCAAGGAGGGTGGCGCACCCAAGGGGGGGAGTCCAACTCCCACCGGGAGTAGGACTCCCCTTTTTCCTATTAGGAGTAGGAGAGGGAAGGAAGAGGAAGGAGGGAGGAAGGAAAGGGGGGCCGGCCCCCCTCCCAATTCGGATTGGGCTTGGGGGGCATCCCCTCCCTTGCTCCTTTCCCCTCCTTTCCACTAAGGCCCAATAAGGCCCATATACCTCCCGGGGGGTTCCGATAACCTCCCGGTGATCCGGTATTGTCCCAATCTTACCCGAAACCTTTCCGGTGTCCAAATATAGTCGTCCAATATATCGATCTTTATGTATCGAACATTTCGAGACTCCTCGTCAAGTCTGTGATCACATCCGGGACTCCGAACAACCTTCGGTACATCAAAATATATAAACTCATAATGAAACTGTCATCGTAACGTTAAGCGTGCAAACCCTACGGGTTCGAGAACAATGTAGACATGACCGAGACACGTCTCTGGTCAATAACCAATAGCGGAACCTAGATGCTCATATTGGCTCCTACATATTCTACGAAGATCTTTATCGGTCAGACCGCATAACAACATACGTTGTTCCCTTTGTCATCGGTATGTTACTTTCCTGAGATTCGATCGTCGGTATCTCAATACCTAGTTGAATCTCGTTAACGACAAGTCTCTTTACTCGTTCCGTAATACATCATCTTGCAACTAACTTATTAGTTGCATTGCTTGCAAGGCTTAAGTGATGTGTATTACCGAGAGGGCCCAGAGATACCTCTCCGACAATCGGAGCGACAAATCCTAATCTCGAAATACGCCAACCCAACATGTACCTTTGGAGACACCTGTAGAGCACCTTTATAATCACCCAGTTACGTTGTGCCATTTGGTAGCACACAAAGTGTTCCTCCAGTAAACGGGAGTTGCATAATCTCATAGTCATAGGAACATGTATAAGTCATGAAGAAAGCAATAGCAACATACTAAACGATCGGGTGCTAAGCTAATGGAATGGGTCATGTCAATCACATCATTCTCCTAATGATGTGATCCCATTAATCGAATGACAACTCATGTCTATGGTTAGGAAACATAACCATCTTCGATTAACGAGCTAGTCAAGTAGAGGCATACTAGTGACACTTTGTTTGTCTATGTATTCACACAAGTATTACGTTTCCGGTTAATACAATTCTAGCATGAATAATAAACATTTATCATGATATAAGGAAATAAATAATAACTTCATTATTGCCTCTAGGGCATATTTCTTTCAGCCGGCACGACGGAGGCCTCGCCCTGTGCCAGTTGATGCCGCTTGATAATGATACGTATGATGTTAAGATGCCATCGCTTGAGGGCAAGGCTTGGGTGGGCGCAAATGGAGATTGGTTTGTTTACATTGGGTCCAACTGTGAGTGGTAACTTGTGAATGTGTACACTCATCACCGGGTTCCACTTCCAAAAATCTCAGCACACTGCCCATAGGTTGAGCACACCGGTAATGTACGCACATTCAAATACGATCATGGTGACTGTCTTCTACGGAAGATAGCAATTTGTCGAGTTCCCAACCACTCTTGGAATTACAACAACTATCAAGTTGTTGCTATCTTCGACAAGCTTGTTGCTGTCCTTCGTGGTTCGACTCGATGGATATTGCTCAAAAATCAGTTTCTGTACACGGATGAGTACTGTGATGCAATTCAATACGAGGGCCTTGTGTTTGCTGCCACCACTCGTGGCACTGTTTTTGCATGGCATCCTAGTAGTTTCAGTATGTTTGTCTTCCACCGTAATTATAATTGTTTCATGCACATGCATGCGCGTTAGCAAGTTTCCCTTTACTAATTAACCTTCTTCTTGTGTTTCCAAGGTCCTGTGAACATCCCACCACCTATACTTGAAAAAAATTATAACAAAGGGGGAGATGCCAATGGTGATGATCACGAGTAGCGCCCATATACTCTGTGGCGCCTGGCAACTAATTCCGATGGATCACCTCTTCTTGTGTGTATACAGCCCACTGATGATGTTACTGCTAAGGAAGCAGGTGTCTCCCATGGTCGCACTCTCCGGACCTATTCCAACACCCGTTGCATGGTATTCGGGATGGATACTAGTGTGCTAGCGCCACCTCCTTCTCCCTAGCACAGAATTGATAGTCTTGGAGAAAACTCGCTCTTCCTGGGACAAAACTATCCGATGATGGTGAAAGGCGATCCAATTGTTGTTGACACATTTATGAGAAGCAACTATGTCTATACCTCAGAAATTTGGGTGGTTCCCTACCCTGGTACTGATATAGTAGGGCGCTTCAGCCTGGATGATCAGTCGTGCGTTGGTCTCCAGATCGACAACGGATGGCCCGTCCCAGAGAATCACTTGTGGTTCAAAGCAAGCGTTTCCAACGCCGCGGAATGGTTGAGTTGAAGTTCATTTCATGGCTTGTTATTTGTTGTGTGGTGAAAACTTTAGTATTTATAATGTATCCTCATTGTCGATGTGGGTTGATGACCTGTTGTATGTAATAAAATGATATGCCTGTGATAAACTTACTAAATTTATGAATGGCTTTCGAGTCGCTTCTCTGAGTGAGTGGTGCGACGAGGCAAAAAAATACTTTCCGAATACATAATTGTACATGCATTGCAATAGGTTATCGGTTGAGGCCAATCAACAATAGTAGTACACTATTTGTACTAGCTTCACATGCTTCGCGCGTCGGGCGAGTGTTTTTACTGTATCCATATGTTAATGTGTTCATTGTACGTAACCAGCACCTCGAATCCTCGATACTAGTATACTATATAGTAGTAGGAGTAGTAGGGTGGCATGGGCCAGAACAAGCATTCACGTCCAGGAGTATGGCACACGCCACCACCACGACATCCATCTGACACCATCTTATTTCTTGGAGTCCATGCTAGAGCAATCTCTTCAACCTCGTCGTTTCTCTAACTTCAGCCATCGCGCGGCGGGCAAGGTGGGGGTTTGCCGATAGTCGGTTTCCTTAACTGCAGTCCCACTTGTAAGGCCAACTCCAACACACGACCCCAAACGCGCATCCGTTTTGCACGAACTCCAACGATAATTTTGACTAGAAAAGCAAGACCAAAGAAAACAAGAACCACAAGAATACATTTTACTACTCCTGTAAGTTGGATTAGTGCCTTCTCGATGCATTCATTGTTGATCTGTGGAGGCTCGATCTTGCGTCTGTGCTAGCTAAAAGTGATAGAACATCTACTAAATTGCGCTCTATCAATATATGGATGTACTCTTCTTCCCAATACAAAAACTTGCATCCATTCTACTCCCTCTGTTGCACAATACATGCCTTCTATTTGTCAAAATATATATGTATCTAGACATGTCTTAGTACATAGGTACATCCATTTTTGGACAAATGGAAGTCAAGTATTTTGGAACGGAGGGAGTACACAATAAAAATTTTAAGTTAGCACAACTAGTCTAATCCGAGAGCAGAACCGAAGATTTGGTCGGGTTCTTCCTCCTTTTGCCGACATGTGGGACATCCAGCATCCAGGTCATGTCATGAAAGAAAATAGAGTGGTAGTTGAAGCCACGAGATGTGCATCTTGGGTTAAACTGTAAATAGAATCTTACTACTTTGGAGTAGCTCCAAAAGCGGCCACCGAAGATCTTTATTGGATTTGTTTTTCATCACCAGCACGTCGAGGTGAAAGATGTGTAGGTTTAGTGGGTCCTCTTGCGTTTTCACTGACATGTGGGGCCGCATGTGCGCAAACAAATGATGGGCTCCGCACGTTTGCTGGCTGGCTGAGAAGAGAGATAGAGGAGGGCTGAGCACAGACTGTAGGAAATTTGTTCTACGTACCTCGATATAGTCTCGATATAGTGGGGTGGCATGGGCCATAACTAGCATTCACGTCTAGCAGTACGGCACACGCCACCCACACGAGTCCCATCCGACACCAATTTTCTTGGAGTCCATGCTACAACCATCTCTTCTCCCTCCTGTTTTCTCAGCCATCGTGCGGTGGGCGGGGTGGGGGTTTGCCGATAGTCGATTTGCTCAATTGCGGTCCCACTTGTAAGTGAAAATGCAACACCGCACGCATTCCTGCTTGAGTGGCGTGCCGGACCAACCGTGTGAGGGTGCGACGCGAACACGCAGGCTTTTCCTTTTGAATTCGTAACTTGTAAAATTTGGTTCTGCTCCATGGTGCGACCGATAGATAGAAAATAACGATTTTTCCTAGAGTAATGAGAAGTTTGGTTCTGGCGCCGTTCATTCATGGAGTACGTACGAAAATTATGAAGTTGATGCGAAAGGTAAGATAATTACTGTAGTATCATATACTACTACATGGATTTGACGGAAAGATAAAAATACATATGGATCCATCAACGTTAAATGACATCCTCACGCCCTAGTGCGCCGGGTCACCAACCGATGTGTGAGGAGCAGCGGTGTTGGCGGCGAGCTCAACGTGCTTCTGAACAGTGCCGTCCAAGGTTGCCCTGCGCTCCAAGAAGGCGAGCGTCCTATCGTCCTCCTCTTGCATGTAGTAGTCCTTGTGGACGATTTGTGCGTAGACGTGGGTGATTATGTCGATGGTGTGTTGCTTTTCTACATGTACTGTACTACTACGGAGTGCATGCATGTGTGTATCCGGGGTGGAAGCACTGCATGCATATGTGTACGCATTATTCCCTCTAGTAATAGACGTCGTGCTATAACTACCAATGCTATTTTTCAGGCCGATCGCTAGTCGCCTTGGTCCCACAGATTCTTTTTCTTTTTTCTGAAGCGCGCTGTATAAACAGTGACGGATGGAGTAGTATGAGCAGATTCAAAGAAGAGCATGTTGATGGTTGCTTCTTCAGAGCAACTTACAGTGGGAAAGGTGGGGCTTATGATTTGACTGCTCATTACTCACTATTAATGCGGCGCAATGCCCGAGCTGAGTCTCCCATGTGGTTGTGCACTACCCCCTTGGTTCTTAAATATACTCCGGAGTATTTGTCTTTCTAGAGATTTCAACGAGTGACTACTCAAATATTTATCTTTTCAGAGATTTCAAATGGACTGGCACATACGGATGTATATAGACATATTTTAGAGTGTAGATTCACTCATTTTGCTCTGTATGTAGTCACTTGTTGAAATCTCTGTTAAGACGAATAGAATATTTAGGAACGGAGAGAGTACACATACGACGCAAAATGAGTGAATCCACACTCTAAAATATGCCCGTTTGAAATTTGTAAAAAGACAAATATTTAGGAACGAAGGAGTATAATTTTGTGCATGGCACATGGACCCGGATGATGAAGAGGCTTCTGGCAATGCTATCAAGCTTCCATCATTTGTTTACATAATTGACGTACTATACAAATAATTTTCCAGCGACATGAAATTGTACAATGGTGTGAGCTTTCAGCTTTTGTTTTGCGTGTCTTGCCATCGATGCTCTTTCGGAAACAGTAAAAAACTAACTTCCTTGCTAATGCATGTCAATTATTAGCAGATCAGAGCTAATAATTACATCACAACTGAAGACAAAGTTGTGAGAAGGTGTTAAATTAAAATTGATCCATGCTTTCATTGGCAGCAACGTCCCCCCAATTAACTATAGTGGTACAATGGCTGGTATATGTGTGGAGGAGGAGAGAGGCCTACCTCATGTATTAAGGAGATCGATCTGCCTCATGTATTAAGGAAGATCGATCGCATCCATGCATATGTGCAGGAGATGAATAAGGTTGGGAGAGAGACAGAGCTAGAGTGTTGGAGGGGGTGGTAGTGGAGTTGCATCTAACAAATGGTGGGATAGGCTTGCTAGACAAACGGAGGGCACGCCTGCAATATCAATAAGAAAGGAGATGGCTGCTTGTTGTCTATGCACGTGCGTGTGAGAGACGGGTCAGGAGGCATGCACGAATGATGAGGGGGGACGATGTGGCTGTGGTAAGCATACATAACTACATAGGAAGATCAATCGCCCTTTGTAAGAGAAAGGAGAGACATAACTTGTGAGGTACATCGATCGATGGGGGGGTAGTTAAAGTCGATCTCGGTATATGTTGGGAGATCGATCGGTATACATGCATGTGTGTGATAGAACAAATGAGGCACGAGGAGAAGGATAGAGAGAGAGGGATGCATGTAGGAGGTGGTATGAGAGGCATACTATATCGAGGGGGAGGAGTGTGCGAGTACGAGAACGTTGAAAAGAGTGGTGGGAGTGAGGCATGGACGGTGACAAGAGAAGAGGGAAAGCTTGTGTTTGTGCTGGGCACACCTGGCTAGAGAGGCATATCGATCGATGTGTGCCGTAAAGAAGGAGCTGGGGGGCCTACACACACCGTGGGTGAACGACCTAAAGTGAAAAGACGAATTTACGCAATGGAGCTAGAGAATGCTGAGGGAGGGTGAGAGGGATGCGGGCGTGTGCATGCACAAGAGAAAGTTAGCGCTAGCTACAAAGATAAGAGGGTTGTGTGGGTATAAAAGACGAATAGAGATCATATATACTTCATTATAAAAAGCGAATTTGGATATTTGAAGAATTTATCATAGTGTTGCAAACCGAAGGATGTGTGAATATATATAACGGTGATACACATGGTGTGGTTATGAACATGGTATACTACATTTAATATATTTTATCTCTACTCTTATAAAAAAACGGAGTTGTTGATGATGGTGTGCCTGCCATCCTGCATTATAGGTCATTTGATTTATATCTGGCGGATAGCAAGGAAACTATGATGGTTGAAGTTGGCAACAATCATGATTGTAGATTCTTATTGAAATAGAGAAACGAATTCAAATTTAGTTCGAATTGCAGCGGTAGTATAGACATTTGGAATGCACTAAAATGTTGGTATGAGTAGGTTACATGCATTATACAGCAAGTGAAAAAATGTAATTGGACATAACATGGATTCATACTCCCTCCTTCCATCTATATAGGGCGTAATGACATTTTTAAGACCGCCTTTGACTATTGACAAGATTAATAGTACATGACATGCACAATGTGAAAATTATATCATTGAAAGAACCTTTTACAGACGAATTTAATGGTGTGCTTTGTGTAAGTTGCATGTCATATATCATTGCTCTAATATTTGGTCAAAGTTAGCATCAAAAAACGCATTAGGCCCTATATAGATGGAAGGAGGGAGTAGCTTTGAATAACATTTGTATAGTAAAACGGGGCAAGACTCTCTTTTTGTGTGGTGTGAATAGTTTTATTTTTTTCATTTTGTTTTTGGTTGAGGGAAGTGCGAATTGATTTGGTACGTACAAGTACAATATTACTACACGTTAGGCTTGTCCCTAAAATTCAACCCGTGTCTTGTTATATCCCGAAAATTCAGATATCGTGCTTCCAAAACTGGCGCCTTCACAACCCGCGCCTTGCTATCCCGAAATTACAACGCGCGCGAAAACTCCCTCCAGCTGCCAAATCCCGACACGCGAAATCCCCCTTCTAACGCTGAGCCGAAAGAGCCGCTAGTTCAAATCGGTGGGGGGGTACTTTTGTAACACACCCTACATTTTGGACAAGCGCGTTTCTAAGTCATGCTTCACCCCCTCCCATCGCCCCCTTTTCGCCATTCGAAATCCCAGGCCGCCATACCTCTCCGCTCCAGCCGTGAAATCCCACCCTCCTCCGTCCGCCACGTCACCGCTGCCCAGCCGGAGCCTCTTCCCCGACGATGTCGTCCACCGCAACAGCTCGTCGTCCCTCGTCCACCTCCCCGGATGAGGATCCTCGTCCATCTCGCCGTCCCGCCGGTTCAGCTGCCCCGTCCTCCACCTCCAAGGAGCTGCTCCGACGATCGCCTCGTCTATCGCGGCTGCTCCATCCCCACATCGCCGCCTTAACCTGCTCCACCGGAACCGCAGCATCCTCACCGACTCCTGGACGAAGCCGAGGCCTACTCGGCACCACCAAAGAGGTTGTACACTCATCGCATCGCACCTTCTCCTTAACTCGACCTCCCGGCACCGACGGTGCTCCATCCCACACCCCCATGGAGCGGCTACCTTGAAGCCAGCGCCACAGGCGACATCTCCACGGCGGCTCTCCCCAGTGCGAGGCCCCTTCGGCGGTGGTGTCCATACCAGCCGGATCTGCTGCTGCTGCTCTGGCTCTCGCTCGATCGCTCGCTCGCCCAGCTGCTGCTGCTGCTGCTCTCCCCTCGCTCGTGCTGCTGCTCTGCTATGATTAAGCCGCACTTCAGTCGACTGAATCGACTTTTGGGTCAGTCGATTTTCAGGGGTTGGGGGGGCTCGCCGGAGTTAAGGAAGAACCACCCGCAGGGGGACGGGGGCTCGCCGGAGAGGTACCCCACTATCTATCTTAGGGTTCAGGGTGGGGGCCTAGAGGGCTAGCCGGGGCAGCGGTGGCGAGTTGTTTCGGGGCGGCGAGGCGGCTCTAGGGCCGGCGGTTCGGCTGGTGGTGGCTGGCGGCTCAGGGGGGTGCAGGTTGAAGATGAACTGCAAGCCCTCCCTAAACTACATGTCAAGTGCCTCTCTGCTACCATTATGTTCAGTTTTTGACAGTAGCATTCAGATTCCACAGTAAATTTCAGTTTCGACAGTTAAGTTCAGAGTCAACAGTTTTTACCTCATCTGTTGTAGTCAGGTGGTTTTTGGTGATGTTAATTTTACATCCATTTTACATCATCTATTGGAGATGCTATTAGAATCCCACTTGAGATTGACGATGTCTGTCTTGTGCTGCTTCAGCCTTGACGTCTTACGGCTCACCGGAGCTGCTCCAACGACAAAACGATCCATCACAATAGAGTAGTGCCCTGGACGCTGTCTACAGATTCCTCGGATCTTCCTCCACACCTCCGACAGCCACCTCTGCCTCAACTGCTTCAGTGACCAACCCAATGATGCTGAGGTCGACACGGCTACGACAAAGAGGTTGTACACTTGTTGCATCACTTATTACTATACATTCACATCGATCCATTAGGGCTATTTTGGTTCAACGGAAAAACATCGATCTGCAGGTTGTTACCATCACACTAAATTTCTGCATGCTCTCCTTACATAATATCACCATATTTTTTTCGTATGCATGTCAGATATTGTACACAGTCATGCTGAACATGTAGAGAAAAAGAGAAGAGTTTTGCGCGGCAATACAATGTCATGCAGACATCGCTCCATGGTGGGTTCAATGGCAAACCCTCCCCACCCCTCTCCAGATTGTAATCCAGAGGAAGATATCTGTTCTGAGGCAGATTCGGACGCCGCTGACCACTCCTATTTACCCCCAAGGTGTTTGCTCTACCTTGGCATGATGATGTTAGTCATATCATGCATATGTTGCCTTGCAGTGCCTACTTTTGACATCATATATGTCATCTGCTTAGTTTAGACATGTTCTGTAATGCCACCTGTTTAGTTTCTATATCATATATGGGAATTATGCAGTCTCATGTCTTTTAGCCAGCCATAATATATGTGAAATGTGCAATGCCATCCTGTTTAACCAGGCATCATATATTTGAATGATATCTTGCCCATCCTTTTCTTCATTACATTTCCATTTGTCGACAATGTTTGTACATTAAACTACTCTTCCTGTGAATCAGCCATTTGGGTGGGAGATGGAAAAATCTGGAGTGAAAACAAGGCCTTCAGAGCAGACAGTGCTACCTGTCGAAGCAGATCTCTTGTTGGGTCCCGATAGCTCCTCAGAGATGGATTCAGAGACAGATGACCAGTCCTATTCCCCCACTGAGGTGTATGCTCTAACTTGGCACGGTTATACTGCTCATATCATGCATATGGTGTCTTGCATTGCATAGTTTAGACATCATATACACAATATTCAACACCATGTTCTTAGTTCAGACATCATATCGAATGCCCTCTGTTTAGCATATGAATCACATATGTGAATTAAATGATGCGATCCTGATTACTTAGATAACATGTAGGTGAATTATGTCATGCGATCTGTTTAGTTATTCATCATATCTTTGAATTATGTTATGCTATGCTATCTAGTTTAGATAGACATCATATATGTGAAATTATGTCATGCTATCCGTTTTAGTTAAACAATATACATGTCAACTATTTCATGCCCTCTTTTTTCCACACTATCTATTGCATCTGTCTCTCATACAATGTCTGTACATTCAACTATGTTTCCTGTTTATCAGCCATTTGAATTGGAGCGGGTGATGCTAGTATCTAGCGGACTAAAAACACGGTCTTCAAATAAAACAGTGCTACCTCTTGGTGGAGATAGCACCCCGGTTGTACATGCACAAGAACCAGCCCTACCACACATAACCCAAACTCTCGCAGATTGTACCCCTACTACGATGGACAGAGAACCAGCTTCACCCAATCTAACCCCAACCCCAGCCGATAGTAACCCAGTTCCTGTTGACACAACACCATCTCCACCACAGAGCTCCCAAACAAGAGCAGTTAGTAAGGCAGCTCCAGTGCCCAAAGGGCCAGTACTATCACGGCGAACCCCAACTCCACCAGTTAGTACGCCTATTCCTGTGGAGGAAGCACAACCAGCTAGTCGTAGTTTAGCATCTATCGCATTTGATGTTGTTAAATCGTATGTGTGTATCTTCCCATCTTGGAAATATTATACTGAAGATGAAGGAAAATGCCAGTTGCAGGTATTTGTCCAGGAGTTATGTGTAAGTAATGTTATTCATGGCAATTACTTTGCTTCGTCCCATACATCCTACCTCCATGATGGTTATAATACATCAAATTTTCCCATTTTTCTCTATAGAGAAGGACCGATTTGGAAACTCAGGATGAGGTAACCTGTGCTAATACCTCTGCTATCTTCAAGAATGCTTGGTGGCAGTATCAGAATTACCTGAAGAAAACATACTTCACTGGCAAAGAAACTCATCAAATTCCCTTACGTTCTCCTGAGACACATTTACTGGACGATGACCGGGAACGCCTTGTTCTGTACTGGTCCCGCACCAAGAATGTGGTAAGGTCTATGAGCTCATTTTCTATTTTAAGTATTATATTCTTGCGTCTTACTATACTCTGTTCATGTAGAACGAGTGCCTAAACCTGAAGAACAACTGTTCTAATTTAAGATTCCATTGCTACCATAGGACATAGATATATGTTTGTTTGATGCTTTTATTATGTACTAGTACTTGACAATAGAAGACTTGGTAGTTTAATCCTGTCCACCTTACTAATGAACTAGTTCATCGAAATGAGTTTCATATACTAGTACATGCTAAACTTGTTATGTGTCTGCTTGTTTCTTCTTTTAGAATGCTGACAGAATATTGGGGAAGAGTGCCTTATTAAGCAATGGTAAAAGAAGTAATGCAAATAAGGTTCAGGATAGTGACACATCCTGTCTTGGTTTAGTGTTGGAGTTAGTGGCCACTACCGCTTGCACAAGCTATTCAAACTCACTGTCTGAATCAGTTCGGTTTCTTGAGTCTCAACTACAAGCAGAAAGACATCGATCAGCTGTGCTGCGACAAGAAGCGGAAGGACCGCGGAAGTCCCTGGAGCATTCAGATGCAT
Organism: Triticum aestivum; assembly: GCF_018294505.1. Lineage (NCBI taxonomy): Eukaryota > Viridiplantae > Streptophyta > Magnoliopsida > Poales > Poaceae > Triticum > Triticum aestivum. The sequence goes on along the minus strand of NC_057809.1, from coordinate 542,343,489 downwards.
ACTTTCTGGTGCAACAGCAAGCGTTGGAGGATTTTAGCGCCAAACAGGACAAAGCTAATCAGCTTGCTAAGCTTATTGCCAGCATGGTGGATACCCAGGATAACGTTTCTTGAGCTCTTCTGAAGTTGTTTCAGTTATGCTCTTGTTTTGTTGCCGCGTTTATTTGCACTGGTGGACAATTTTGACGGCTAGTGTATATGATATGCTGCTTTGTTCCCTATATTTGCACTAGTGGTGAACTTTGATGCCCAGTGCATGTAATATGTGTAATAGCCGTGATAGCCTAGCTTTAGTTGCTTGCTTATTTATTTCCCTGTTGTCTTGTTTATTTGTTTGCTTGTAATCATTGCAGTTCTTTTTCCGCGGTTAACTAGTGGCTGCAATAACCTATTTTTTAAAACTAGGCCACAATAACCATGGGCTAATATTTACTGTAGTGACACTGGGCCTCCTACTGGCTGTAGAAACAGTGGGCCTTCTACGGGCCGTAGAAACAGTAGGCCTTCTATGGGCCGTAGAAACAATGGGCCTTCTGCGGGCCGTATCATCAATGGGCCTTATACGGGCCGTATGATCGATTGGCCAAACATGGGCCAATAACAGGCCGCATTATGGCCGTAAACGGGCTAGAGTTGGAATCGTCCGTTCATGGGCCGACCATAACGGGCCATCGTTAATAGGCCGTATTTGATGACGCTATGAAAACGGCCCAACGTATTAACGGACCACAAACGGGCCGACTGTAACCACGGGCAGAATTTGGCCCACAAGCAGAAAATGACAGTAACGGGCCGTAAGTAAACGAATGCTGGAAATGAGCCCAAGAATAAATGGGCTCTGAGAAGGCCGAAAGATAACATGGGCTGGAAACGGCCCAATGGAATAATGGGCTGTTAATGGGTATAAAGTGATACACTGTTCATTACGGGCCAGTTTCACCACGGGCCGTTAATGGGTGTAAAGTGATACACTGTTCATTACGGTCCAGTTTCACCACAGGCCGTTAATAGGCCAAGAGTTACATAGGGCCTCATATGGGCCGAAAGACGTCATGGGCCATACATGGGCTAGAAGTGAAAATGGGCTGGAATCATATTGGATGGCCCAGATGACGCTACTGGGCCTAATTCGGATAGGGCGTAACAGGCTTTGGGTTAGCGGGCTATAAATGGGCTATATGCGAACAAGCCGTTAACAGGCTTTCCATGGGCCGGCCCGCCTCCTTTTGACCAAGTCAAATGGGCCGGCCTTTTAACAGGAATGGGCCTTTGTTGGGCCATGCCACATGTCGACATATCATAAGCGCCTATCTGACCCACTAACGAGCTGACACGTGTTTCGTCTGGCCAATAAGAATTTTACACGTGGAAATTTCCCATTGGTCGGGGCTGTTAACAGGTTATCGGATCCAAAACCCGACCCGATAGCTTAACGGTGTTCCGTTACGGTGGATGCTACGTGTCGGTCACCCTTGACGAAAGCACTTCTGTGACGCGTGATTTATCGTCATGGAAGTGGACACTTCCGTGATGATAACTTTGGTAATGTCATGGAACACTTCTACGACAGCACAGGTATGACTATCTTGATTCTGTCATAAATTTGTCATGGATGTACATGCATGACAAAAAAAGCGACCTACTGTGACAAACACGTATCATCACCGAAGTGTATTTTTTTGTAGTGATGCTAATGTTGCCCTCAACTTCAACGCGTTCCTAGAGAAAACCAAGCTGAAAGACGATGGTAGCAACTACACAGACTGGGTCTATAACTTGAGGATCATCCGCATAGCTGCCAAGAAGGCATATGTCCTTGAAGCACCGCTAGGTGAAGCACCCATTTTCCCAGCAACTCCAGACGTTATGAACGCCTGGCAGTCGCGTAGTTATGATTACTCCCTGGTTCATTGCGGCATGCTTTACATCTTAGAACCGGGGCTCCAAAAGCGTTTTGAGCAACACGGAGCATATGAGATGTTCCAAGAGCTGAAAATGGTTTTCCAAGATCATGCCCGGGTCGAGAGATACGAAGTATCCGACAAGTTCTATAGTTGTAAGATGGAGGAGAATAGTTTTGTCAGCGAGCACATACTCAAAATGTCTGGGTTGCACAACCGCTTGTCTCAACTGGGAGTTAATCTTTCGGATGACACGGTCGTTGACAGAATCCTTCAGTCGCTCCCACCTAGCTACAAGAGCTTTGTGATGAATTTCAATATGCAGGGGATGGAGAAAACCATTCCTGAGGTATATTCAATGTTGAAATCAGTGGAGGTGGAGATCAAAAAGGAACATGAAGTGTTGACGGTCAATAAAACCATTAGTTTCAAGAAAGGAAAGGGTAAGAAGAACTTCAAGAAGGACGGCAATGGAGTTGCTGCACCCGGTAAGCCAGTTGCTGGGAAGAAGCCAAAGCATGGGCCCAAGCCCGAGACTGAGTGTTTTTATTGCAAGGGAAATGGTCACTGGAAGCGGAACTGCCCCAAGTACTTAGCGGATAAGAAGGCCGGCAATACCAAAGGTATATATGATATACATGTTATTGATGTGTACCTTACCAACACTCGTAGTAGCTCCTGGGTATTTGATACCGGTGCAGTTACTCATATTTGTAACTCAAAATGGGAGCTGCGGAATAAGCGGAGACTGGCGAAGGACGAGGTGACAATGCGCGCCGGGAGTGGCTCCAAGGTCGATGTGATCGCCGTCAGCATGCTCCCTCTACATCTACCTACGGGGTTAGTTTTAAACCTCAATAATTGTTATTTAGTACCAGCTTTGAGCATGAACATTGTATCTGGATCTCGTTTAATGCAAGATGGCTACTCATTTAAATCCGAGAATAATGGTTGTTCCATTTATATGAGAGATATGTTTTATGGTCATGCCCCGCTGGTCAATGGTTTATTCTTGTTTAATCTCAAACGTGATGTTACACATATTCATAGGGTGAGTGCCAAGAGGTGTAAGGTTGATAATGATAGTCCCACATACTTGTGGAACTGTCGCATTGGTGTCAAGCGCATGAAGAAACTCCATGCAGATGGACTTCTGGAGTCTCTTGATTATGAATCATTTGACACGTGCGAACCATGCCTTATGGGCAAAATGACCAAGACTCCGTTCTCTGAAACAATGGAGCGAGCAACCAACTTATTGTAAATCATACATACCAATGTGTGCGGTCCAATGAGCGTTGAGGCTCGCGGTGGCTATCGTTATGTTCTCACCCTCACTGATGACTTACGTAGATATGGGTATGTCTACTTAATGAAACACAAGTCTGAGACCTTTGAAAATTTCAAGGAATTTCATAGTGAGGTAGAGAATCAACGTGACAAGAAAATAAAGTTCTTACGATCAGATCGTGGAGGAGAATACTTGAGTCACGAGTTTGGCACACACTTAAGGAAATGTGGAATTGTTTCACAACTCACGCCGCTTGGAACACCTCAGCGAAATGGTGTGTCCAAACATCGTAATCGCACTCTACTGGATATGGCTCGATCTATGATGTCTCTTACTGATCTACCGCTATCATTTTGGTGGTATGCTTTAGAGACTGCCGCATTCACTTTAAATAGGGCTCCGTCGAAATCAGTTGAGACGACACCGTATGAATTGTGGTTTGGAAATAAACCTAAGTAGTCGTTTCTGAAAGTTTGGGGATGCGATGCTTATGTCAAGAAACTTCAACCTGAAAAGCTCGAACCCAAGTCGTAAAAATGCATCTTCATAGGATACCCTAAGGAAACTATCGGGTATACCTTCTACCTCAGATCCGAAGGCAAGATCTTTGTTGCCAAGAATGGATCCTTTCTAGAGAAAGAGTTTCTCTCGAAAGAAGTAAGTGGGAGGAAAGTAGAACTTGATGAGGTATTGCCTCTTGAACCGGAGAGTAGCGCAGCTCAGGAAGATGTTTCTGTAGTGCTTGCACCGACTAGAGAGGAAGTTAATGATGATGATCATGAACTTTGGATCAAGTTGCTACAGAACTTCGTAGGGTCCACAAGGACACACACCGCACCAGAGTGGTACGGTAACCCTGTCCTGGAAATCATGTTGTTAGACAATGGTGAACCTTCGAACTATGAAGAAGCGATGGCGGGCCCGGATTCCAACAAATGTCTTGAAGCCATGAAATCCTAGATAGTATCCATGTATGAAAACGAAGTATGGACTTTGACAGACTTTCCCGATGATCGGCGAGCCATAGAAAATAAATGGAACTTTAAGAAGAAGACACACGCGGATGGTAATGTAACCATCTATAAGGCTCGCCTTGTCGCTAAGGGTTACCGACAAGTTCAAGGGGTTGACTACGACGAGACCTTCTCACCCGTAGCGAAGCTGAAGTTCGTCTGAATCATGTTAGCAATTGCTGCATTCTATGATTATGAGATATGGCAGATGGACGTCAAAACGGCATTCCTTACTGGTTTCCTTAAGGAAGAATTGTATATGATGCAGCCCAAAGGTTTTGTCGATCCTAAGAATGCTGACAAGGTATGCAAGCTCCAGCGCTCAATCTATGGGCTGGTGCAAGCATCTCGGAGTTGGAACATTCGCTTTGATGATATGATCAAAGCGTTTGGGTTTACACAGACTTATGGAGAAGCCTGTGTTTACAAGAAAGTGAGTGGGAGCTCTATAGCATTTCTCATATTATATGTGGATGACATATTATTGATGGGAAATGATATTGAATTTTTGGAAAGCATAAAGGCCTACTTGAATAAGTGTTTTTCAATGAAGGACCTTGGAGAAGCTACTTACATATTAGGCATCAGGATCTATAGAGATAGATCGAGACGCCTCATTGGTCTTTCACAAAGCACATGCCTTGACAAGATATTGAAGAAGTACAATATGGATCAGTCCAAGAAGGGGTTCTTGCCTGTATTGCAAGGTGTGAGATTGAGCACAGGTCAATGCCCGACCACGGCAGAAGATAGAGAAAAGATGAGTGCCATCCCCTATTCCTCGACCATAGGGTCTATTATGTATGCCATGCTATGTACCAGACCTGATGTGAACCTTGCCGTAAGTTTGGTAGGGAGGTACCAAAGTAATCCCGGCATGGAACACTGGAAGTGGTCAAGAATATCCTGAAGCACCTGAAAAGCACTAAGGATATATTTCTCGTTTATGGAGGTGATGAAGAGCTCATCGTCAAGGGTTACGCCGATGCTAACTTCGACAAAGATCTGGATGACTCCAAGTCACAAACCGGATACGTGTATATTTTGAATGGTGGGGCAATCAGCTGGTGCAGTTGCAAGCAAAGCGTCGTGGCGGGATCTACATGTGAAGCGGAATACATGGCAGCCTCGGAGGCAGCACATGAAGCAATCTGGATGAAGGAGTTCATTTCCGACCTAGAGTTATTCCCAGTGCGTCGGGCCCGATGACTCTCTTCTGTGACAAGACTGGAGCTATTGTCCTTGCCAAGGAGCCCAGGTTTCACAAGAAGACCAGGCATATCAAGTGCCACTTCAACTCCATACGTGAAAATGTTCAAGATGGAGACATAGATATTTGTAAAGTGCATACGGACCTGAATGTCACAGATCTGTTGACTAAACCTCTTCCACGAGAAAAACATGATCAACACCAGAACTCTATGGGTGTTTGATTCATCACAATGTAACTAGATTATTGACTCTAGTGCAAGTGGGAGAATGTTGGAAATATGCCCTAGAGGCAATAATAAAATGGTTATTATTATATTTCCTTGTTCATGATAATTGTCTATTGTTCATGCTATAATTGTGTTATCCGGAAATCGTAATACATGTGTGAATACATAGACCACAACATGTCCCTAGGGAGCCTCTAGTTGACTAGCTCGTTGATCAATAGATGGTCGTGGTTTCCTGACCATGGACATTGGATGTCATTGATAACGGGATCACATCATTAGGAGAATGATGTGATGGACAAGACCCAATCCTAAGCATAGCACAAGATCGTGTAGTTCATCTGCTAAAGCTTTTCTAATGTCAAGGATCTTTTCCTTAGACCATGAGATTGTGCAACTCCCGGGTACTGTAGGAATGCTTTGGGTGTGCCAAATGTCACAACGTAATTGGGTGGCTATAAAGGTACACTACGGGTATCTCCGAAAGTGTCTGTTGGGTTGGCACAAATCGAGACTGGGATTTGTCACTCCGTATGACAGAGAGGTATCTCTGGGCCCACTCGGTAATGCCTCATCATAATGAGCTCAATGTGACTAAGGAGTTGGTCACGGGATCGTGCATTACGGAACGAGTAAAGTTGACTTGCCGGTAACAAGATTGAACGAGGTATTGGGATATCGACAATCGAATCTCGGGCAAGTAACATACCGATGGACAAAGGGAACTGTATACGGGATTGATTGAATCCCCGACATCGTGGTTCATCCGATGAGATCATCGTGGAACATGTGGGAGCCAACATGGGTATCCGAATCCCACTGTTTGTTATTGATCGGTGAGATGTCGCGGTCATGTCTACATGCCTCCCGAACCCGTAGGGTCTACACACTTAAGGTTCGATGATGCTAGGGTTATAGGGAAAGTTTGTACATGGTTACCGAATGTTGTTCGGAGTCCAGGATAAGATCTCGGACATCACGAGGAGTTTCGGAATGGTCCGGAGTTAAGGAATAATATATAGGAAGTGAGGTTTTGGCCACCGGAAGTATTTCGGGTGTCACCGGTAATGTACCAGGACCATCGGAAGGGTTCCGGGGGTCCACCGGGAGGGGCCACTAGCCCCAGAGGCTTGCATGGGCCAAGAGTGGGAAGGGACCAGCCCCTGAGTGGGCTGGTGCGCCTCCCACCATGGCCCAAGGCGCAGCTAGGAAGAGAAGGGGGAAACCCTAGGCGCAGATGGCCTAAAGGCCCACCGTAGGGCGCGCCCCCTCTCCCCCTCTTGGCCGCCCCCTCCAATCCCATCTAGGGCTGCCGCACCCCCTAGGGTGGGAACCCTAGAGGGGGCGCAACCACCTCCCCTCCTCCTATATATAGTGGGGGTTTTGGGGCTGCCGAGGACACGAGTCTCTCTCTCCCTCGGCGCAGCCCTACCTCTCCACATCCTCATCCTTCGTAGTGCTTGGCGAAGCCCTGCTGGAAACCATGCTGCTCCACCACCACCACGACGTCGTGCTACTGCTAGAGTTGTCTTCCCCAACCTCTCCCTCCTCCTTGCTGGATCAAGGCACGAGAGACGTCACCAGACTGCACGTGTGTTGAACACAGAGGCGTCGTTGTTTGGCGCTTAGATCGGAATCAACCGCGATCTGAATCGCTGCGTGTACGAATCATCCAACCGCGTTCTTGTAACGCTTCCGCATCATGATCTTCAAGGGTATGAAGATACACTCCCCTCTCTCTCGTTGCTAGTCTCTCCATAGATTGATCTTGGTGATGCATAGAAAATTTTAATTTCTACAACGATCCCCAACAGTAAAATACCCATGGCAAAGTGCTATATTTTAGAGCCATCCCTGAGTATAAGATCTACTACCTAGTGATGACAGTAATTTTGATGATTCTATGGGAGTTAGTTGGGATCACCTCATACATGTTTTTTCTAATAGAAAGAATAGGAAAATGGCATATCACCACACAATTCTGGTCAAAAATCCGTTTTAAATATCAAAGGCTTTAATAAAGCTGATAAATATGGAAACATAATGAGAGTTGCAAATGACATAGGTTTCTTCTTGGAATATGAGTGGTCTTGGTTGCGATGTTATGCAAAATGTGTTTTGGGGGATCTGCCTTATAGTCTAGTAATCCAACAAGACCTCTCATATTCCAAAAATTTGTTCATAGTCCATTAATTTTAGATAATCGAGATATAAAATAAATCCGAACCCATCTTTAGATTTGAAAATTCTTGGTTTTTGAGGGATGGGATACATAAATTGTTCATGAAACTTAGAGCTTCTCTAGCCGCGCTCCCAACAGGCCTCCTAGGCGACTTTTTCCGCATCGGTGCCGAAAAAACACCCCAGTCACGCCCCCAGGACGCCGAAATCCGCCAACTCGGCCCATTTTTGGGCCCGTCGATCGCAGGCCGAATCCGGTGCACTGGGGGAGGGGTGCTCGGGGGCTCCGAAGCAAGGGAAAAGCACGTCTGGCCCACACCCCCAGGCGAAAAGTCAAGCCTATCATCCAGATTCGCCTCCCATCCCCCCGCGCGCTCGGCCTCCAACCGACTGATCCCGGTGCCGCCCACCGCCCACCACCGCTAGATAGCCCATTCCCCGCCGGAAAAAGAGTAGAGGTTTCGTCGAGGCAGCCTCTCCACCACCGGCTGGGCGTTTTTTCTGGCGTTCCGGCCACGGAGGGGCTGTGTAGCGGCGGGTGCACGCCCACCGTGCCCACAAGGTTTTCGGCGATTTGCCTGCCTTAGCAATGGACTCGGACGACGAGGAGGCGCTCACCGCGCTGCTGAAGGAGGAAGCCGAGGTCGACGTCCAGGAAGAGGAACATCTCATGGTCGCTGCGAGGTGGCTCGGCGCTGGGGAGGATGAAAGCAAAGAACTGGCATCGTCTCGAAGGCTACTGCATGCTCTGCTCTGACTACTTCGCCGATGCTCCACTGCACGACAACAAAGTATTTCGGCGCCGTTATCGGATGAGCCGAAAGCTTTTCCTCAGGATTGTGAATTCCATCCGGGAGTTCGGCAGCTACTTCAAGTGCAAGAAGGATTGCACCGGCAAACTTGGATTCACCTCAATCTAGAAGTGCACGATAGCGATGAGGATGCTTGCATACGGAGATCCCGGAGATTCACTCGACGACTATGGACGTATGGCCGAGTCCACTACCATTGAGTGTTTCTACAAGTTCTGTCAGGCACTGGTGGTAGTGTTTGCACCGCAATACTTGCGAACACCCAATGCGGAATACATTGCTCGGATCCTAGCACAGAATGTAGCAAGAGGATTTCCTGGGATGCTTGGAAGCATTGACTGCATGCATTGGAAATGGAAGAACCGCCCATTTGCTTGGCAGGGGATGTACAAAGGCGCCAAAGGCAGTTAAAGTGTGGTACTTGAGGTGGTGGCCATAGAAGACCTATGGATTTGGCACTCCTTCTTTGGTATGCCAGGAACTCACAATGACATCAACATGCTGTAGTGATCCCCTGTCTTTGCCAAGCTTGTTGAAGGTCATTCTCCTCCGATGAACTTCGAGCTCAATGGGTGGCACTACAATAAGGGGTACTACCTAGCTGATGGCATCTAGCCGAGATGGTCTACATTTGTGAAGACTATCTCAAACGTTGTGCCAGGACGTAAGAAGTCCCACTTTGCCAAGGTGCAGGAGGCTTGCAGGAAGGATGTCGAGCGGGCATTTGGTGTGCTCCAATCTCAATTTGTTGTTGTCTGGTACCCTACTCAGACCTGGTCAAAAGATCAAATGTGAGAGATCATGACTTGATGTGTCATCTTGCACAACATGATCATCGAGAGTGAGCAGGAAGAACCAGTGTTTGACACTGAACCATACTACATGCAGGGTCCTCTAGCCAAAGTTGATCACCAGCTACCGGCAACCTGGACTGCCTAACTCAATATGCGTCAGGAGATCCGAGACCCACAGGTGCATCATCAACTGCAGCAGGATCTGGTGGAGCACCTATGGAGGATCAAGGGCGACGCCTAGCTCGACGCGTGATGAAATATGAGTTTTTATTTGTTGAACTATATAATTTGTATTGAACTATTTGTTGTTGCACTACTTTGTTGAACTATTTGATTTTCTGTGATGAACTACGTGATAAAAAATTTATTTATGTTGAGAATTCAATGCCGAACCACGCCGAATATGGGCCGATTCTCGCCGACATCGAGTTTTTTTTCACCAAAAGTGGGCCAAAAAGCGGCCAGGAATGGGCCGATATCGGCGCTTGGGGGCGACCTGGGGGTGACGGCTGGATGCCCAACCGCCCCAGAGCCGATTCTACCGCCGGCTCGCCCCCAGGCGGCGATTTTTATGCCTCCTGGGGGGGCCAACGGCTGGAGATGCTCTTATACAAGCCCCACTATAAAAGGATCTAATTGAGAGAAGTGGATAACTAAATTGATCAGGAGGCTCAAAGCTAAATCGAAGAGATGAAATAGAAACATGAATGCTTGGTATAGGGATTTGAAAATAGATATTTTGGATAAAATTGATAGTATAATAAAATTTGAGGTTTATGGACTCACTAATAAGGTAATGGAGGATCAGGCAGAATTGCGAGCCTACTTAGCTAGTTGATGAGGCATGAGGAATTAAAGTGGAAATAGAGAGCAAAAATTACTGAGATTTTTTAGGGGGCGGCAATGCTAGATACTTCCAGGCCAAGGCTAAGGGGACACGCAGAAATAATAGGATAAGTTCCCTTAATCAAGAAAAGAAAGGAATTGAGGGAGATAAATATATAATTTCTTATATCACTAGCTTTTACAAGAATCTTTTTTGGGCGCCCGGGTGCATCTCCAAATATCTCCTCATGATGGGAGAATACCTTCTTTAAAAGTAGCATGGTCCCATCTTCTATAGCTTGAAGCCGACCCAGGGGCATCATATTCAGGACCAATACATCGTTGTATCCACACTGATATTTCTCTTTCTAACCACACAACTCCGAGTACCTCTATTGGTATTCCCAAAAGGAGGGTCGAAATGGGTAGAATCGATATAAGTCCATATACTTCTTTTAATAACTCCGATATCAAAAAAGAATTGATAGTTTCTACCTCCCTATCTATTATTATTTCAATGCTCTACTTCCCCCTTAATGATATCTGTACCACCTAATATCATCATGATATCATGCAGTTTCAATTTTTTGAACTAGGCGAGGAAAATTTTGCAAATTGATAAAAGAATGAAGATCCTAAGACTGTACCTGAAGAAGCTACATGTAAATTAACATCAAACTTCTCTTTGGAAGAAACTAAATTTGCTGTTTTTATTATGGCCCATAATAAATCTCCTAAGCCAGATGGATTTACACTTGAGTTTTATCAACATTTTTGGGATCTTGCAAAAAATGGTTTAATAGTTTTGTTTGATGATTTCAATCATGGTAATCACGACATATCTAAATTAAATAACATGATTATTACTCTGATTCCTAACACCAAAGATGCTAATCAGATTAAAAAATTGTTTATTAAATGTTTTACCTAAGTCTTAATAAAGATACTTAATGGGGTTGCTGTATATGTTATCTCTCCCATACAAACTGCCTTTGTGAAAGGAAGGTACATTATGGAGAGTGTGCTCATTTTAAATGAAGCCCTAAATGGTATCCATTCTAAGAAACAATGTGCTATGTTGTTTAAGGTTGATTTTGAGAAGGCATATGATAAAGTCAAATCGTCTTTGGTTCTACAAATCTTGAAATAAAAGGCTTCACAGAAAAATTGGTTGATTGGATTATGCATACAATTAAAGGGGGGGCTGGTATGTGGGGATCAAAGTCAATGACAGCATTGACCCTTTCTTCCCTACACATAAAGGATTGAGACAAGATGATTCTCTATCTAATCTGATTTTTTTGATTTGGCTGTTGATGCCCTAGCCATGCTAATGGACACAACTAGAATTAATGCTTTGGTTAAGGGGGTGGTGGAGAAAATATAAAAAATAGGGCAAATATACTTCAAAATATACAAATGGCGCCATTTTCCTTCTCTAAGATGCTTTTGATAGTGCTAACAATTTGAAATTCATTTTGTGCTTGTTTCGAGAAATGTCAGGATTACAAATTAATTTTCATAAGAGTGAGCTGTTTCTTTTTGGTAAGGTTGCAGATAAAGCTAGTGAATATACTACAATTCTTACCTGTCCCATATGATCTCTTCCTATGAGGTACTTGGGACTACATGTGGATGAAAAAGTATTAATGAACAAAAATTGGACAAAAAACTTGAAGGCAAAATGGAGAAAAAAATGTAGTAGTTGACAGGGTAGAATTCTTGCCAGTGCTGGTAGAGTCACCTTAATTCAATCCTCCTTGACTGGAATTCCATACTTTATGATGTCCTTTTATGGGCTACCTGTTCGGGTTAATAAAATATCACGGTCAAATGGTCTGAAGTATGTAGACCTAAAGACTTTGGTGGCTTAGGAATCGAAAACATGGCACTAATGAATAAAGCATGATTGTGTGAACAGTGGTGAAAAATCTTTAATTCAGAAGGCTTGTGGCAAACTATCCCGCTCAGTAAGTATCAGACAGGTCTATGTTTGGCTGGCATTAAATCTAGGCACGAGGATTCTCAGTTCTGGAGTGAATTACTTAAACATAAGGACCGATTTTTCCTTATGCAAATTCATTGTGAGTAAAGGTGTGAATGTGAGATTTTGGGAAGACTAGTGGATAGGTGACAAACCTCTTAACACTAATTACCCTAGGTTGTATAACATCCATTTTGACAAAACCTCTCTTTTGTTGAGGTCATTAATAAAGGTCTTGATGGATGCAATTTAGAAAGATGTCGTGGGAGATTGTTTATAATTATGAGATCATGTTAAAGAGGTTTGTGAGAATCTTGAACTCACTTATCAAAAGGACGTTGTTAGATGGACCTTGACCAAAAGTGGAATTACTCTCTTAAATGATATTATAGATAGCTGACTGGAAAATGGGGTTAAACTTCCTTACAAACTTCTTTGGGAAGTCAAAATGCCTCCTAGGATTAAAGTCTTTATGTGGTTGGTGCTTAGAAATAGTGTCTTATCTAAAGATAACCTGGTCGGGAGAGGATGGAGTGGTAGTAAAAATTGTCCTTCTTGTGGCGAGGATGAATATATTGATCATCTTTTCATGCAATGCTCTATCTTTAAAATGTTCGAACATTTTGAAGTTTACATTCAATTTGTAGTTTGTATTAAAAGTTCAACAAACATGAGAAACACCTTATGATAATTGGGGTGTTTGTAGTCTTTTGGACGGCATGAAAAATCGAGGAACAACATAATTCTTGATAACAATAAGATTTCTGACCCTTGTGTTCCTGTTAATATGATTGCCAGACAACCTGCAACTATAATTATTTCTAGGAAAAGAAGGCAAGTCAATAAACACTGAGATGGGGAATAAGAATGTGCAATGATAGCAAGTGAAGTCTTTAAAGTTGTGCATGGCTGAAGAGTGGGGCTCAACGGAATCATGGATTGATGGTGTGCTGCTGGCATCCTCTACGGCCTATACTGCCACGCTGCTGCTATGCAAGAATTCGCCCAGCTGGCTCCTTTTAGTTGTCTTTTACTGTTATGTTGTGTATCATGTTTTTTCTGCGTGAGAAACTTTCAATCTATTTATCTCCAATCATGGTAATACAAAGAACACAAAGGTAATAAAAATTACAATAGATCCACACACCACCTAGCGACGACTGCAAGCACTGGGGCGAGTCGAAGGCGTGTCATCGTCATCGCCTCTCTCTCATCGGAGCCGGGCAAATCTTGATGTAGAAACAGTCGGGAAGCCTCCGTGCTAAGGCCCCATAGGACCAACACACGAGAGTAGTAACCATCGTCGATGAAAAAAGTCGTAGATCGGAAGGATCATACCTGTAAACACCCAAGCGAAGAGCAACAAGGGCCAGATCTAAACAAATCCATCGAACATCAGCACTGACCGAATCCCGCGAGTTCCGACAGATACACACCTCCACACGCCCTCCGATGACACTGGACATATCGAGAATGGGATAGAGCGTGCGAGACATTATTCCTACTGAGAGGCATCGCCACCGCATCACAATCCCAACTTAGACATTTAACCTAACAAGAATGCGAACAGGGTCCCTCCCGCCCATGTAGGCCAAGGTCCTCCGCACCTTCATGGCCCGAGACCATAGGAGATGGGGATGTTGTGCATGCCATTTGATTGGTCAGTCTGGCAACGTGTGGAGTTTCCCTGTTTCATTTCTCGTCTCGTCGCCTCGTTTTTTAGCTTACTGTTAGGGCTGTAGTTTGTAAAAAAAAGACATTGTGGTTTCAGTTTATGAAACCCGAGAGAACGCTCTCTTCAAAAAGACACTATTTCTTTTTCCTTCTTGCCTGCGCCGCCGTCGAACTAGCTAGCCGCTACGGCCAGTGTACATATCATGCACACTGTTTCGTAGTAGTAGCATGGCATTGGCATGCATGTGGGGTTCCTTGCAGAAGATAGCAACGCTGTCCACCCATCATCAGCAATTAAACGAACCTACCTGCACATTGTGATAGGGCACATGCGTGTATGCGCGTAATACTTTGCCCAAGAAACCCCTAAGAAACTTGCACAAACCAGTGACTGTCCATACAGGGAAATCGCGCGTCCTTGGCTGCGCCAGATGCACGTTAGTTTGTTGCGCTGTATATGGCTAGCTGTCCACCATTCACTCATGTTGAGCAGCTAAAAGAATCTTATAAGGTGCTTATATGGCTAGCTGTCCACCATTCACCATTCACCCATGTCTCTCAAAGATGTTCCTGCGAGTAGGGTATAGATGCGTATGTTCATATGAGTGAGTGAGTGCGTGATTGCATGTGTGCGTTTATACCAGGTTTGTAGAAAACTCGTAAGGTTAGTTATTTCCTGGCCACCAGGGTTAAAATTTGATTAGCTATTTACTATGTCACTCTACCAATTCTATATACTATGTCCGCCTGGGTGTGTAGGGCATGCATGTAGTTTTAAGTTGACAATTTGGCTAGCTAAATACTTTCTCTGTTTCGAAATATAAGTCTTTTTAGAGATTTCACTATGGATTACATACGGATGTATATAGACATATTTTAGAGTGTAGATTCACTCATTTTGCTTCGTATGTAGTCCATAGTGGAATCTCAAAAAAGACTTATATTTAGAAACGAAGAGAGTACTTTACATGGAGCATTTAACAAAAAAAAACTATCATATTTGGGGTTTGTGTCCCACTGAACTATCATTTTCTTAACAGTGATAGCAGACTACCACATTTACTTAATTTTTGGCAAAAAACTACCGAGTATGATTACCATTTTACCAATTTTAAATGTGTTTATGACATGCAGAACCCATTTTGATTATTTTGACTATCATATTTACCGTTATTACAAGTAGGACCCATATGTCAGCATCTACCTTCTTCTTCCTCCTCTTCTTAGGCATTTCAACGAACACCTCATCTTCATGCCACACATCGAACGCTGGTGCCGTCCATGTCGCGCACCTGCAGGCTGCCAGAGTCGAAGATGCCGGACGAGTAGGGAAACGGGCGTCCTTTGGAGTCGTGCGTTGGAGTTGGCCTAATTCGTCCAAAGACGGTATGTTAGCCGGATGCTTTTCATCGGCCGGCGTTGTAGGGTGGGCGACTTCACCACACCCGGTCGTCGTCTCGTCTGGTAGTACGCCGGTGGATATATCGATCGTACAAACATGAATGCGCGGTGCGCGCGCAGAAAGAGAAGGGAAGAGCCGGCAAAACAAGGCGGTTGACGCGAAGCCTTTCCTGATCCCCTCGTCTATTTTCTTTCAGTGCTGATTAAAGAAAGGACAAACCCAAGTGGAGACACATGCACTGGTGCGGAGACACACAGAGAGAGACCGGGTTTGCACTCTTTTCACACAACGCCGTGCCATTTCCGTAGCACAAGGAGAGTCACTGGTCGTAGCGTCAAAACAGCCGGAGCCACCGCAACCACAAGTGGGCCATTCCATACATGTCAAGTGGTACCACTGGATCTATATGCAAGTATATAAATAGCATAGCGTAATCATCGTGTTTTTAACCTGATGAAAGTAAACGCGTTGCTTCACGTGCGTGCGTACGGATATATAGGGCCGATCGAGGGCGAGAGGGCATAGAGGAAGCAACCATGAGAGCCCGGCATCATTTGCATTCCTTAATACCGTACATAAAAATGAACAGTACACTCCAGTCTAGTATTAATTTGATCTCGTAGTAGTACGTATTCCAACAAAAGTTAAAGCTGGGGTGGTACAACATGACGATGATATTAATTTGCTCCAGGTAGTAGTAGTAGTACCGTAGTAGTGGTCGGTCGGTTGTCTATAGAGGACACAACTCGATCCAATGCCACCAACTAAATTTACAGATCGAGTAGTAGATCAAGAAAGGGACAACAGAAGAGGGGAAGAGGCAGACAGGAGGACGGGGGGGGGGGGGGGGGGGGGGAGCTATCTATCCAGCTCCGAGCTAGCGAGGGGCTAGCAGCACACGGAGGAGACGATCGAGAGATTAGCTCAAGCAGCAGCCAGCGCGCGAGGATAAGCTTTGGCCCAAGGTAGGAACGCTAGCTAAGCTAATGCCCTACGTAGTACAGACGGAGTGAAGCTTAGAGACACGTAGTACATTTTTCGATCTACACGATCTAGGCAGAAAGGGAGCAGAAAAGAGACGGTACATATTTAAATATGTGGAGGACGATATATATACCCTAGCTAAGCAAAGCTCTCGTACGTGTCCGGCTGGCCGGAGAGACCCATGTCGCCGCCGCCGCTTAATTGTCCTGGCGGTTGAGCTCTCGCCGATCGACCGGCCGGCGCTGTAGTACGATCACGAGCGGAGGAGGCCGCGGATGATCTCCGCTTCGGCGCTATTGTGGTCCATGGTCGACATGAGGTCCGACAGCCGGTCGCTGAGGTCGTCCACCTCCCGGTGGAGGCTCTTGATGTAGCTGCACGTCTCCTTCAGCAGCTTCGTCGTCGACGCCTGCATTTTCATTTCACTCGCCCGTTATTTCCTGCTGGCTTCGTGCAAGTCAAACTCGCACGGACAATGCAACCACCCAGCTAGCTGGCAAGCGGTGGAGTAATGTGCGTACGTGTGTATCGCTGTTGTGGTGGTAAGCTTAAGCTAAGCAAGTTACCTGGCTGGAGCCGCGGCGGCGGGAGTTGGGGAGCAGAGACTGGAGCTTGGACATGAGCTCGTTGATCTCCTCCTCGGAGATGGCGCCGCGCGACGACCTTCTGCTCGACATCGTCTTCCTAGCCGCTGCTGCGTCGCTGGCCGGCCGGGATGAGCTAGCTAGCTAGTGCCGGAGCAAGCAGACTGCAGACTCCCGCCGGCTAGCTAACAAAGCCACACAGTGTGTACGCTCAAAAGGTGCCGGGCAGTTGGCCGGTGAGCGCGGGGAGGCCCTCGCTGACGTCGAGCCGCTCAGGATACTCGCTGGATAACTTCTAGTTGTGCAATCGCTGGAGGAGTGTGTGAGGGAGACAGAAAGGGAGAGGGTGTCTTTATAGGGCGGAGAACGGATTGGGGAACGATGTAGATGCGCGGAGATAATTCGACCCCGGCAAGTAATTATAGCACTAGCTACTGGCGGAGAGCAAAAGTAGGAACGCTAACGGGGTGAGCCGGGCCCGCGTGTCTCTCTCCGTCTAATCACTGATGAGCCGAGCCCACTGTCATCGGCGCGTGGAGCCCACAGGCGGAGAGGCAGCTCGTTGGGCCCCACTTGAATGACCACCCACCACTGGCCACGTGCCCCATGCGCCTTGCAGGACTGTTCAGTTTTACCGGGAAAGAACCCCTGGCTAGACGTGTTCGCCTCCTCGCCATGCCGACCGATGCAGCAACGTCCAGGAAATCGACAAGATCATTTGTTGCGTTTGAGGTTGTGATTTGATGTTATCCGAAGCGAAAGTCCCTCGGCTCGGTCTCCTGGCTCCGAGTCTCGTTAAGCGTACGTGTATGTACCACGAACTGATGTGTGGACGAATCGAACCCCTGTCAATCATCGGCATTGCCTAATTAGTCGGCTAGTGCAAATTGAGAGTTTTGGTCATGGAGTAATAAGCTGTTCGGAGAAAGAACACGCACCTTTGTAAAGCTAATTAAACAGGGACATGGATCCATGACCTCTTCTCTTCAGCCTTCACCCATCTGTCCTTGTCGTGAGAACGGACACGGACGCAACTATTGTATTGCACTTGCACACATACGTGCAGCACAGCAACTCTCTAATCAGCGGCAAGTCTTTTATTAACTACATCAATCAACTATATATGTCCGCACTATCCACAAGAAAACAAGTCGAGCGCCAGACCCAAAAGATGCCCTGTCCCCGGCCGGTTGCCCGGGACGTGAGGGCGGACGCGTACATGCATGCACATACGCCTTTCATTCCCTTGTCGTGTGCTGTGTGCATGCCAGCACAGTGATACATGACACGCCGCTTTGATTAACTAGTAGTAGTACGTGTTTTATGTGCAGCAAACGCACCTAACGCAGGAGATAAGCGCCTAGATTCAGCGCGATGATTGAGGGAGAGTGACGCAGCACGTACGCCTACGGTTTTTTATTCATGCATGCATATGTAAACGTCTGATACAGTGGTATAATTATACGTAATTAGTTAAGAGTTGGTCTGCTGCATGCATGGGGTGGGCTCGGTTTGGCGGGGTTTAGAGCAATTCCAATGGGGCGACCCATTTCGTCCGTAAGCGTCTGTTTGGGTTGGTGCAGACAAAAGTGGCGGCCCAACGCGCCGACCCAAACGGACGCGCGTCCGTTTTTCGTCCGCGGGCGACCCATTCCAGACTCATTTTTAAACCGGATTTGCGTCGGCGCGGACACGAGACGGACGCGCGCGCGCTCGCCCTCTTTTTTTACCAGGCCCGCTGGTCGGTGGCATATTGGATTCACATCCTCGCCCGCCTGCTACGTCGCCGACGCCGCCGGCCATTTTTTCAGATAAAAATAGATACATAGATAATTCTAGCATACACAGATAAAAAGAAAAGACCACTACTCGTCGATTTCTGACTCCGACTCGGTAATGTTCTCCTTCGATGTCTGAATGTAGGCGTCAGCATACGCCTCGCCTTCAAAGTCCCAACCCGCCGTTTCTCGTAGCTTCAATTTCAATTGAGCTGCCTGCTTCCGCGAACGCTTGTCCTCCCGATAGACGGCTCGCTCCCTCCTCCTCGCGTCCCTCTCCGATCTCAATTGCTTGTAGAACTGGCGCTCGTCGACGATGTCCTGCGGGTAGCCTCCACGCAACAGCACCAAGGCTTCCACGTCCTTCTCTGCGATGGCGAGGCGACGCGCCTCCGGTGGACACGGCGATCCTCGTCGGTGAAAAGCCGCGGGAGAGGCGCCAGATCCTGCGCCCGCTGGCTCGACACGTTGGGAAAATTCATATCCCGACGAGGCTTCAGGAGGCGCCACGCCGCCGCGTCGTGCGCACGAGCCGCCTCCTCTGCGGTGTCGAAGGTGCCGAGGGCGAGACGTTTCTCGCGAAATCAGATCTCGGCCGAGAAGGCGCCGAAGCGGCGCTCGCGGACTCCGCGAAAATCCGAAGCACGTAGGCGGCGGATCGACATGGTGACGCAGAGACGGCGAGAGTGGGTGAAAGCGCCGGCCGCGGCGCGTGCGCGATCCTTTTCCGCGCGCTGGAGCGCCAAAACCAACGCGCGCGAACCTTTCCCGCGTGCTGGAGCGTCAAAATCAGGGCGACGGTCATGAAAATGGGTCAGCCCGTTGGGCGCACTGCCGACCCAAAACTAAAAGAGGGCGGACGGCGGGCGGGCGGCCGATCCAAATGGACAAAAAACGGACAGAAAAGCCGTCCGTTTGGATCGACCCCGTTGGAGTTGCTCTTACCGAACGGAGGGACGCAAATCTCGGGCGCCCGGAGCGTGGAGCCCCTGCGCCGCTGCCATGTTGGCGATCGAAACCAACCGGGCGGGCTAGCGACCGGACAGCGCGCGCCAACCTTCACGTGACCGTCGCGTGGTGAGCGCGTGCTCGTGTTTAAGGCCGCCGTCCATGTGGTCGATCGGGGCCTGGCCGCCCTGGCTCCGGCCGCGTGACAGTCATCTCACGAGCCTCCACCGCTGGACGGCACGACACGAGGGCCCCGTCGTCGATCGGTGGTCTGGCCCGGCCCCGCCTTCCCGTCCGGCCGTCTCCATCGGCCGATCGGCCCGGCCGGCGGATCCCGCGACCCGGGGGGCATTACGTGCCTGCCTCCGTTGCGAGATCCAGGCGCGCGAACCAGGCACGGACACGTACGGCGTGCGCGCATGCACGGCGCGGGGCGGCCGCTGGCCACAGACGGTAGATTAGCTCGGGCAGGGTGGGCGGAGAGACGAGCGGCCGGGAGGGTGCACAGCTGCCGCTCCCGCTGGTAGCTTGTGGCGGGCAAAAGGGGCGCGCATGTGAGGGGCGCGCCGCGGTAGTGGGTCTCCGGCTGATGGCGAGGCGGCAGGGCGCCCACCGCCACCGCCACCGCGCGCTCGCGCCCTCCTCGGCTATCTTTGCCGCGGGATTACGTTACACGCCACGTACGTGTGTCCCCGATCCAGAAGATCGATACCCACATACGCGCCTTAGTTAACTAGCCAGCTCCCCTTCCGTCCTTCCGTGGGGCATGTTTATTGTTTGCTTTAGGCCCGGCCGGCCACCCGACTACCACATCTACTCCAGTTAGCTAGCTAGCTCTGTGACTTGTAGTATCTACCTGTGCTGGAGTGCTACTCTACCGGTAGCAGCAGCGCAGTTCTCCTACGACTGGCATCTCTGTTCTCACGACATGACATGACCAACCGAACAAACGGCCGATCGCGTGAGGAGTAGTAAATGGGCGGAACCACGTGTCGCCCGCTCGTGTGAAGATGGGTGGTATCTACGAGTACATGTATCCACGGATCGAGCAGGGGTAGGTCCTATTTTCAACCAAGGAAGAGCCGGCCGTGTCGTATGTACTAGCTGAGCGGCTACACTGGACTCATCAAGGCTCACTCACAGATAAAGCGTGTGTGCTTCGGGGATGCATGCCGGTACGGGTGCTTTCTGGCTCCTATCCTTCTGCGGTTGCCAAAACCGGCTTTTTAGGGTACGTGCGTGCGTACGGTGCGTCGCGGCGCGGCTGTACCTGCTGATCGATCGACGCGTCCACGTCGAGACCAGCCTAGGCTATAGCTAGCTGGCTATGGATCCTGCGAATGGGTCATGGGGCGTGTAACTGCGAAGTACGTAAGTGTTCATAGATCGCAGATTTGAGATTGATCAGTAAGCGCTGGGCCTCTGCCTAGGCTGCCCACCACTAGCTACAGTAAACACTGAAGAAGAGCTGGGGGGCACGTACGGCAAAGTTGATAAACAGTTTTGCGTACGCGCCACCGATCTCTGCCGAGTCATGTTCGACCCATTGTCCTCTCTGACACGAGCTTCTGGAAAAGCTAGTCCCGCGCCGAAAAAAACATCTACTATATCATTTTACGTCTAGCTGGGAGGAGCGTGCTAGCTAGGGGAAGGGGCTCATATTTAGGCCTAGGTCGGGTACTGCTCCTGCCGGAGATCGTTACTTTCCGAGATCGTGGTAGTACTGGCTAGCTAGCATGCATTATCGGTCGATGATAAAGCCGATCCGATGCATGAAACACGCATTGTAGTTTCTAGGAAGGACGAGAGTACCTGTACTTACCTATCCGCCGGTAGTCCGGTACGTGGATGGGGCCGGACGGGGCGGAGAGAGGAGAGGAGAGGAGAGGACCGGGCAGGCAGCGAAATTGCATCTGCATGTGGTTACTACGTGACCAAGTTGCACGTCGCCGTCGCGGTGTTTATTGCATAGGGCGGACGAGCGGACTCGCTTGCATGGGCTGCCGGCCAAACCCGCCGGCTCCCACACGTGCCTCTGCCCCGTCGCCGGAGGCAACCAACTCCGGCCGGCCTCCTCCCATCGGCAAACGGCATGCCGTTGCCGGACGCGCATGAGTACCCAGTACCCACGTAACCGGAGTATGAGCGTATCCATGCACGGGCTCGTACGTCCGATCGTATGTACGTAGTATGGTCGTATATATAGGCGTGTCCTCACGGGCCTCACGCACACACCTGTAGCATGTCTGATGTCTCTTGGCACGTACTCCGTATGTACGAGACATGCTGCTCCATCGTCAACAGTGCGGTGGTTAAATGTTTCGTCGGGTGGCGGTGCATGTGGGGCAGTTGTGTGACTTGTGTCACGCGGTGGCTCTTGGTCGTTTGGCATGCAGGACCGGCCGGCGGCACGGACGACGTGAAAAGGCATCTCCGGCTCTCTGGTGAAGGCGGTAATTATGAAGTCGTCGTTGCTCGCGAGTGCGTGCACTGTAGCTCTTGTCATGGAATCTTGGATGAGGTCACCGGTGACTTTGTGAGGACAATAGTTTATGGTGGAGTGAATATTCAACTACTTGCGCTGTGTGAGATCCAAGAGAAATGAAGAGAGCACTTCAATTCACGCAGTCGTCGATCGATCTCATCGTGGTAGCATTGTATACTTTGACCAAGCCGGGTAAATAAGTGTGTGAATCCGACCAGACTAATACACGGATGCCCCACCGGTCTCATGCTCTCTGAGCCTTATGTGACTTCGAGCGAGCTCGATGCATGCATCTGAATTTTCGCCTTGTCATATTACTAGCCGACCGTGCAATTTTCATACTGCAGTGGTTTAATTGCGTGTGTCTACTTAGTTACCAGGATAAGATAGTAACTAGCGGGCATAGGCGCGACGTGAAAGCATGCATGTGTGTGCGCCGATGTTCCTTTTTTTAATTAGGAAAAGGAAAACAATGCGTTTGACAGCCACACGATGGCGTGAAAGTATCTGTGTATGTAGGAAGTTCATACATGTTCTTGTACACTTCCTTATTTTTAGAAGTTGGGAGGTCATAGCAACATGCAATGAATTTATCTTCCACATGAAAGAGCACGGTGTCATGGCTAACTATGCCAAGGATTCAGACGACATTGCTGCAGTGAGACGATAAGGAGTTGGGGCACGAAGATGGATAAGTCGTGTTGACCGCTAGCAACGGTTGAACCTTCAAAGAAAACCAAGAATGGATAAATAATACAAATCTCAGATATAGTACGAACCTATAGATGCAAGTAAAACCTGGATCAATAAATATCAAGTTAAGAAAGTGGAATGCAATAATTATGCATATGCAAGTAGCTTGGAGTAAATATAGCCAAGAATGTCCATACCCATAAGGAAAAGGAATTCCCATTCAATTTCTTCACCTTCCAACTGTCTATTGCGAACTAGAACAACCCAATTCCATGGGCATAGAGGAATTCATATTTGGTCTCCACGTACGACGTGGAACAAAAGGCCAACTCCATCGTGCGATCCCAAACGGATCTCCGCTTTGCCCGGATTCGGTCCGTTTGGATAAGGAAATGGGGTCGTGTTCGGGCCTGTCCTCGGATGCGGTGAGGGTGCGTCCAGCGCGCGGCCGCATCCTTTGGCCCCATCCTGTCTGCCTCCATTTTAAAAACAACAACGTTCGAAATACCAAGCCCTAGTTCACGCCGGCTACAAAGCCAGCGGCGTACACGTCCTCGCCGGCAACAAAGCGAGCCTCCCAAGTGAATAGCTTTTTTCGCCGGCAACACAGCCAGCGGCCGGCAATATAGCCAGCGGCCGGCAACACAGCCAGCCTCCAAAATGAATGTGTTTCTCGCCGGCACAGAGCCAGCGGCCCAGCGGGCGGCACCCATGCCAGCCTCCAAAACAGAACGGCCACGGCCGATCGGACGCCCTAGTTTAGGCCGTCGGCGTCGAACATCTTCTTCTGCCTGGCCTCGAACCAGCTCCTCGTCTTCTCGCTCATCTCGGTCAAGTCCACGCTCGATCATGATCGCAAAGACCACCTCATTTTCTTTGGTTGCGGCATTGGTGGCCTCGATGTCGAGCTGCCTCTGCCTGGCCGTGACATTGGCGGCCTCGATGTCAAGCTGCCTTTGCCGGGACGCCTCCTCCAGGTCGATCTTCCTCTTCTTGGCCGCCTCCTCCATCTCAAGCTTCTTCCTTTGTAGCTCTAGGTATTGCTTCATTTGCTCGTCCTTGCTTTGTCGCTTCTTCTCGCCCCTCACATCCTTTTGAGACATCATGCTATGCAAAGTCTCATGCAAGGCCATCGATGAGGCATCACGTATGTCGTCCACCTTGGAGTTGGTCTTGCCCCTCGGCCTCTTCCACGCCTCGCCATCTCCACCTCCGGCCAACTTGGCCGTCTTCTTGCCTCTCTTCCTTTGAAGTTCACGGTATTGATCCTTGAACTTAGGGCAATTATCGATGATAGTCCAACAATGTGTAAGAGTGAATGGCTTGTCATTGTGCCGGGCCTTGAATGCTTCCAAAGATTGAAATGCCTACACCACATGATCAACAACAATTGAACATGCAAACATATACAAGGCCGAAGTCTCATGGCCCTAGCAACGAAAGAACTAGGATGAGGAGAGCATACCATGTCCCCAATGCCGAGACCACTCATGGGCCGTGCTTCAACGCTCTCAAGTGTGGCTCAATACTTGTTGCACTCTTGTTGGATGAACAACCACCTCTTTTGAATCGAGGTGATGCCACGGTTGCTCGTAATTTGGTAGGGCTCACACATCTTCCTTTCATGGAATGTTTTGTGGACTCTCGTCCAAAAAATAAGGCCCTTTTGTTGCGCGTCGGTCCTCGGATCTTGGCTAATCTCCATCCAACATTGGCAAATCAACTTGTCCTTCTCTTGTGAATATGAACCCGCGCGAATGTTCTTCCTCCTCTTTTGTGCTTCCACTCTTTGGGTGAGCTCGTCGATGAACAATGGCTCGCCACTAATATCAATGTCCTTGCCTTCTTCTTCATCACCATCATCTTCGTAGTAGATGTCATCGTCTTCATGCCACGAGTCACCATGGTCATAGTCAGCACGGTCGTCGGCCTCTTCATCGGCAACGTACTCGGCGCGGCCATCCTGACTTTGGGTCTCCTTGAGATCGTAGGCACGGCCATGCCCACCCTCGTAGATCACATCCTCCATGAACTGGTTGTAGAAGGGGTCGTCTACCAGTGGCGTTGGTGTTGGCATTCCGTCGAACAAGACGCGGGGGGACGGTATGGTGCCCGTAAATGGTGGCCGTGCTTACTTTCTTTGCATCTCGACGGTCGGCCGGCCGCCGCTGCTGGACCCCGACGTGACGTTGAGGTCGATGACGGCCAAGGGGCACGGGGTGGACGGCGCGACCACGCCAACGTCCGGCGACCCCGAGAAACGGGTCTGGCCGTCGTGCCTTGGCGGGGGAAAGCCGGGCAACATAGGAGTGGTTCGCGACGTCGGGAAATGGCAGTGCGGAGGCCTAGCGATCGACGAGCCTGTGCTCGCCGGGCCGACGGCCACTGCAGAGAAACCCGCCGGACGACAAATGCCAAGCATGAGGAGGGCGTGCGCTTTGTTGATGATGGCCTCCTTCTCCTTGACCTCGGCCTTGCGTCGTGCGGCCTCCATCGCATCGCGCTCGACGGCGAACTTGGCCGCGGCGGCGTTGCCCTTGACGATCGCCCTCCGGTTCCTCCTCTTCACCGATTTCACGTCCAACTTGGCGAGCTCCTCCGGCGTGCACTCTGACCGTGGCTTCCTTGGCGCCTTGGCCGCCTTCTTCTTGACCTTTCCGGGCGGGTCGACGGCCAGGCCGCCGGAATTCGGCTGGGCGTCGGCCATGGATGGGGGAGGGAGGGGGCGGCGGGCCGTGGGAGGGTTTGGGGGGAAATGGAGCCAAATGGGGCGCGGGGGAGTTTTGCTTTGTGCCACCGACAGGCGGGTCAAGGAAGGACAAGCGCGCACGTCCCGCCCGTCTGCGCGCTGTCCGTTTCACCCCAAAAGCGATGCAAACTTGGGCCTAGGATGGGTCAAAAGCGGATAGAAAACGAACAAAAGTCCGTTTGCTCCCGCACGCTGGGCCGTTTGGTTCGTCTGTTTTACCCCAAACGTATGCACCCAGACAAGATGGGGTCGCGCGGTGGAGTTGGCCTAAGCACATGGGGCATACAAAACAAATCAGAAGAACGACACTAGCACCTCAAAGAAGAAATTACGTACCTAGCCGAAGAACAGATAATGGTGCGCTGCTTCCTTCCACGGCGGTCCAGCGTCGTGCACCAACAACCTCGGGCATGGCGTTTGATTCACGGACACTTGTCGTGTCCTTCCACCCAGATACTACACCGAGTAGAGTGAAGAGCAGCGCCGATATAAACGATGCCCGACAACTTAGAGTGACAAAATGAGTTGCATGTCTTGGCCAACGGGTGAAAGAGTCCGTATTCACCTGCTGTGAAGATTTGTTTTTATTTTGAAGCACCAGTCGTAGAACAATCATCCTACGGTAATTTTCATTAATTTAAGGTAAAATATATACAAACTAAAGAAAAAGAGGAAATACAATCAACCAATGCCTTTTTTGTGAAACATTGATACTCTAAAGAAGATGCATGTCTAGCTCTGCCAACAACACATATTTGCAGTAATCCATTCTTCTAGTTTGCTTCGATTCCTTGCTTTGACTCTATGCTGTAAGAGAAGAAGATCTTCCTTGAGTGTGTATTTCAAGCGGTTTATGCTAGGCACCTCTTTCCTGATATTTTTTTTCATTTCTGTGAGTCCAAATTCTCCAACATCCTTGAATAATGATATCCAAAGCAATTCCAGCTGACATCATGGCATGGATGAGGATAATGTCACCAAGGAATGAAATTCCATGATTTCTTGAGGGGAATATACTATTCCAACAGCCCTGTGCAAAGTTATAGTCCCAAAATAAATGCATCAAAATCTCCTTAGTAGGATCATTGCAAAATACAGTCATAAGATTCTAGTGTTGACTCTATCATGCAGAAGCAGTCAGAAAAATATTTTATGTATTAATCTATTGGTTGTCTTCCATATGTTTTTGAAGAGAGGATTGTCTTCAGTTCTGGTACAAACTGCTTTGTACACTTTGAAGATTTGTTTGAGGGCATGGCGGAGTCCGGCCAACCGAGGGTGACATGCTGGAATGCAAATGAGAAAAATTGAGATGCAACAGGGTTGTTCTTCATTCGTCCAACTCCACCTGTAGGGCGTGGTCCGGGGAGGAGCAGCTTGCAGGTCACAACCGGCTGTGATGGCTAGTGGGCAAAGGCACGGTTGTGTTTTGTTGGGAGACGCAGATGAAGTTGCGCTGTTGGCCGTTTCTATTGCCTCAGCCCGTTTTGTATGCGCTATCGTTGTTAACTGAGAGAGGGGGGTTGGGAGGTAGAGTAAGTAGGACGCAAAAGCTTTGGGTTCAATCTTGCGGTGTCCTTTCCCAATGACAGTAGGGGTGTAGACGTTGTTGGGCCTCCAGGTGCAGAGGTTTGTAGGACAATGGCAAATTTCCCTCAAGTGGATGACCTAAGGTTTATCAATCTGTGGGAGGCGTAGGATGAAGATGGTCACTCTCAAGCAACCCTGCAACCAAATAACAAAGAGTCTCTTGTGTCCCCAACACACCCAATACAATGGTAAATTGTATAGGTGCACTAGTTCGGCGAAGAGATGGTGATACAAGTGCAATATGGATGGTAGATATAGGTTTTTGTAATCTGAAAATATGAAAACTGCAAGGTAACTAATGATAAAAGTGAGCGAAAACGGTATTGCAATGTGTTGAAACAAGGCCTAGGGTTCATACTTTCACTAGTGCAAGTTCTCTCAACAATAATAACATAATTGGATCATATAACTATCCCTCAACATGCAACAAAGAGTCACTCCAAAGTCACTAATAGCAGAGAACAAACCAAGAGATTGTTGTAGGGTACGAAACCACCTCAAAGTTATTCTTTCTGATCGATCTATTCAAGAGTCCGTAGTAAAATAACACGAAGCTATTCTTTCCGTTCAATCTATCCTAGAGTTCGTACTAGAATAACACCTTAAGATACAAATCAACCAAAACCCTAATGTCACCTAGATACTCCAATGTCACCTCAAGTATCCGTGGGTATGATTATACGATATGTATCACACAATCTCAGATTCATCTATTCAACCAACACAAAGAACTTCAAATAGTGCCCCAAAGTTTCTACCAGAGAGTCAAGGAGAAAACGTGTGCCAACCCCTATGCATAAGTTCACGAGGTCACAGAACCCACAAGTTGATCACCAAAACATACATCAAGTAGATCACGTGAATATCCCAAGTCACCACAGGTAAGCACGTGCAAGACATACATCAAGTGTTCTCAAATCATGAAAGACTCAATCCAATAAGATAACTTCAAAGGGAAAACTCAATCCATTACAAGAGAGTAGAGGGGGAAAAGCATCATAAGATCCAACTATAATAGCAAAGCTCGCGATACATCAAGATCATGCCGATTCAAGAACACGAGAGAGAGAGAGAGAGATCAAACGCATAGCTACTGGTACATACCCTCAGCCCCGAGGTTGAACTACTCCCTCATCGTCATGGAGAGCGCCGGGATGATGAAGATGGCCACCAGAGAGGGATTCCCCCCTCCGGCAGGGCGCCGGAACGGGTCTAGATTGGTTTTCGGTGGCTACAGGGGCTTGCGGTAGCGGAACTCCCGATCTAGGTTTCTTTCTGGAAGTTTGGGTATATATAAGAGGTGTTGGAGTCGAGAACAAGTCAGGGGGTCCCCGAGGTAGCCACGAGGTAAGGGGTGCGCCCAGGGGGTAGGGCGCGCCCCCCACCCTCGTGGGTGCCTCGGGACTCTTCTGGCCCATCTCCGGTACTCCATGGGCTTCTTCTGGTCCAAAAATTATCTCCGTGAATTTTCAGGTCAATTGGAATCCGTTTGGTTTTCCTTTTCTGCAATACTCAAAAACAAGGAAAAACAGAAACTGGCACTGGGCTCTAGGTTAACAGGTTAGTCCCAAAAATCATATAAAATAGCATATAAATGCATATAAAACATCCTAGATGGATAATATAATAGCATGGAACAATCAAAAATTATAGATACGTTGGAGACATATCAAGCATCCCCAAGCTTAATTCCTACTCGTCCTTGAGTAGGTATAAATGATAAAAACAGAATCTTTGATGTGGAATGCTACCTAACATAATTTTCAATGTAATTTTCTTTATTGTGGCAAGAATATTTAGATTCGAAAGATTCAAGACAAAAGTTTAATATTGACATAAAAACAATAATACTTCAAGCATACTAACCAAGTAATCATGTCTTCTCGAAATAACATGGCCAAAGAAAGCTATCCCTACAAAATCATATAGTCTGGCTATGTGATACGTCTCCAACATATCTATAATTTTTGATTGCCCCATGCTATATAATCTACTGTTTTGGACTAGATTGGGCTTTATTTTCCACTTTTATATTATTTTTGGGACTAACCTATTAACCGGAGGCCCAGCCCAGAATTGCTGTTTTTTTTGCCTATTTCAGTATTTCAGAGAAACAGAATATCAAACAGAGTCCAAACGGAATAAAACCTTCGGGAACGTGATTTTCTCATCGAACGTGATCCAGGAGACTTGGACCCTACTCCAAGGAGTCAAAGAGGCGGTCACGAGGGTGGGGGGCGCGCCCACCCCCCTAGGGCGCGCCCCCTGCCTCGTGGGCCCCTCGGTGCACCACCGACGTACTCCTTCCTCCTATATATACCTACGTACCCCCAAACGATCAGAAAGGGAGCCAAAAACCTAATTCCACCGTCGCAACTTATTGTATCGTTGCCATCGATGATAACAAGATGGGGTTTATTTCATATTGCATGAATTTATCTCTCGACATCATGTCATCTTGCTTAAGGCGTTACTCTATTTTTAACTTAATACTCTAGATGCATGCTGGATAGCGGTCGATGAGTGGAGTAATAGTAGTAGATGCAGAATTGTTTCGATCTACTTGTCACGGATGTGATGCCTGTATACATGATCATGCCTAGATATTCTCATAACTATGCTCAATTCTGTCAATTGCTCAACAGTAATTTGTTCACCCACCGTAGAATACTTATGCTCTTGAGAGAAGCCACTAGTGAAACCTATGGCCCCCGGGTCTATTCTCATCATATCGATCTCCATCACTTTAATCTTGCTTTGCTTTTTTACTTTGCCTTTACTTTTTACTTTGCATCTTTATACCAAAAATATTATATCTATCAGATCTCACTCTCGTAAGTGATCGTGAAGGGATTGACAACCCCTAATTGCGTTGGTTGCGAGTAGCTATCGTTTTGTGTAGGTACGAGGGACTTGAGTGTGGCCTCCTACTGGATTGATACCTTGGTTCTCAAAAACTGAGGGAAATACTTACGCTACTCTGCTGCATCATCCTTTCCTCTTCGGGGAAATCCAACGCAAGCTCAAGAGGTAGCAAGAAGAATTTCTGGCGCCGTTGCCGGGGAGTCTACGCAAAAAGTCAACATACCAAGTACCCATCACAATCCCTATCTCTCGCATTACATTATTTGCCATTTGCCTCTCGTTTTCCTCTCCCCCACTTCACCCTTGTCGTTTTATTCGCCCCCTCTCTCTATCTCCTTCTCCTTCTCCTCCTCTTTCTCCGTTTGCCTTTTTCTCACTTGCCTTATCGTCATGGCTAATCCTATCTCTTCTTCATTATTTCCCGAGAATGAAGTCCTAAATTTTAAACAAAGGGAGGGAGAAAATCTGAAAGACGCTTGGTATAGAATTTTCAATGCTCAAAATATATCTACCAAGAAGCAATCTACTTCAGTCCTTCTTCACAATTTTTATGTAGGTGCTAATCCTTGGTATAGATATATCCTTGAGACCATTACCGGGGGGGATTTCTTGGGTAGCCATACTTTTGATTCTTATAAAGCTATGATAGATTTATTTGGCTCACCACCTCTTTTGGTTAATGGAACTATGTTAACTTTGGAGAATGTTATGCAAAGGCTTGAAATTATTGAAAACAAAGTTGGTACCATTGAATCAATTGATAATCTAGATAAAAAGATCCATAATAAAATTACCCAATATGGATCTAAGGTAGGAATGACTTTGAAAAATATTAAGGTAAAGGAACCCATGGTTAATGAGAAAATAAATCTGGATTCCACTAGAATCGATAAACTTGAGGGTATCATCACCAACTTGGGAACCGCTTTTTCTTCCATAA
The DNA here is from genome assembly GCF_018294505.1 of Triticum aestivum. Lineage (NCBI taxonomy): Eukaryota > Viridiplantae > Streptophyta > Magnoliopsida > Poales > Poaceae > Triticum > Triticum aestivum. The sequence continues at coordinate 542,312,558 of NC_057809.1, read as the reverse complement.
AGAATACTTATAGTCTTCCCACTAAAATTACCAAGCTTATGTATGTTCCTAAGAATAAGGGTGAATCATCTAGTAAGGAAACTGCAGATCTTAAATCTATAAGCATTCATCCTGATATTTTTGCTATCATTAAGGAACCTTATGCTACGAATGAATTTTTTGATCTTGTGCCTAAAAGTTTGATAATTACTAGAAAGGAAGAAATTTCTAAGAAAGATAGATGCCTCATTGAAGAATTGCCTACCAAAGATGGCAATACCTAGATATATCCTCGCTTTTATGCCTAGCTAGGGGAGTTAAACGATAGCGCTTGTTGGGAGGCAACCCAATTTTATTTTTATTCCTTGCTTTTTGCTCCTGTTTAGTAATAAATAATTTATTTAGCCTCTGTTTTGGTTGTGTTTTTTTTGTGTTTAATTAGTGTTTGTGCCAAGTAGAACCGTTGGGAAGACTTGGGGAAAGTCTTGTTGAACTTGTTGTAAAAAACAGAAACTTTAGCGCTCACGAGAACTGCTGTCATTTTTATTTGAAGAGTGATATTTAGTTAATTATTTTTGCAGATTATTAATAGATAAATTACTCACGTCCAGAAATTTATTTTAGAATTTTTGGGGTTCCAGAAGTTTGCGTTAGTTATAGATTACTACAGACTGTTCTGTTTTTGACAGATTCTGTTTTTCGTGTGTTGTTTGCTTATTTTGATGAATCTATGGTTAGTAAAATAGTTTATAATCCATAGAGAAGTTGGAATACAGTAGGTTTAACACCAATATAAATAAAGAATGAGTTCATTACAGTACCTTGAAGTGGCCTTTTGTTTTCTTTCTCTAACGAAGCTCACGAGATTTCTATTGAGTTTTGTGTTGTGAAGTTTTCAAGTTTTGGGTGAATTCTTTTGATGGATTATGGAACAAGGAGTGGCAAGATCCTAAGCTTGGGGATGCCCATGGCACCCCCAAGATAATCCAAGGACACCAAAAAGTCAAAGCTTGGGGATGCCCCAGAAGGCATCCCCTCTTTCGTCCACTTCCATCGGTAATTTACTTGGAGCTATATTTTTATTCACCAACATGATATGTGTTTTGCTTGGAGCGTCTTGTATTATTTTGTCTTTGTGTTTTAGTATGCCACAATCATCCTTGCTGTACACACCTTTTGACAGATCCATACATGAATTAAAATTTGATAGAATACTCTATGTGCTTCACTTATATCTTTTAAGCTATGTAGTTTTGCTCTATGTGCTTCACTTATATATTTTTGAGCTAAGTAGTTTTGCTCTATGTGCTTCACTTATATCTTTTGAGCGTTATAATTTTGCTCTATGTGATTCACTTAGATCTTTTAGAGCACGGTGGTGGATTTGTTTTAAAGAAACTATTGATCTCTCATGCTTCACTTAAATTATTTTGAGAGTCTCTTAATAGCATGGTAATTTGCTTAATAATAATATGCTTGGTATTCAAGATTTGTGAAACTTTCTTTTGAGTGTGCTGAATACTAAGAAAAGATTGAAGCATGATAATTGTTTTGAGATATGGAGGTGATAATATTAGAGTCGTGCTAGTTGAGTAGTTGTGAATTTAAAGAATACTTGTGTTAAAGTTTATGATTCCCGTAGCAAGCACGTATGGTGAACCGTTATGTGATGAAGTCGGAGCATGATTTATTTATTGATTGTCTTCCTTATGAGTGGTGGTCGGGGACGAGCGATGGTATTTTCCTACCAATCTATCCCCCTAGGAGCATGCGCGTAATACTTTGCTTTGATAACTTCTAGATTTTTGCAATAAGTATATGAGTTCTTTATGACTAATGTTGAGTCCATGGATTATACACACTCTCACCCTTCCACCTTTGCTAGCCTCTCTAATACCGCGCACCTTTCGCCGGTATCATACACCCACCATATACCTTCCTCAAAACAGCCACCATACCTACCTATTATGGCATTTCCATAGCCATTCCGAGATATATTGCCATGCAACTTTCCACCATTCCGTTTATCATGACACATTCATCATTGTCATATTGCATATCCCGGTACACCGCCAGAGGCATTCATATAGAGTCATATTTTGTTCTAAGTATCGAGTTGTAATTGTAGAGTTGTAAGAAAAATAAAAGTGTGATGATCATCATTATTAGAGAATTGTCCCAAGTGAGGAAAGAATGATGGAGACTATGATTCCCCCATAAGTCGGGATGAGACTCCGGACGGAAAATAAATAAAAGAGGCCAAAGAAGAACAAATAAAAAGAGAAAGAAAAGAGGCCATAAAAAAAGAAGAAAAGTCCCAAATAAAAAAATTAAAAAAAGAGAGAAAAATAGAGAAGGGTCAATGTTACTATCCTTTTACCACACTTGTGCTTGAAAGTAGCACCATGATATTCATAATAGAGAGTCTCTCATGTTATCACTTTCATATACTAGTGCGAATCTTTCATTATAGAACTTGGCTTGTATATTCCAATGATGGGCTTCCTCAAATTGCCCTAGGTCTTCATGAGCAAGAAAGTTGGATGCACACCCACTTAGTTTCTTTTTGAGCTTTCATACACTTATAGCTCTAGTGCATCCGTTGCATGGCAATCCCTACTCACTCACATTGATATCTATTGATGGGCATCTCCACAGCCCGTTGATATGCCTAGTTGATGTGAGATTATCTTCTCCTTTTTGTCTTCTCCACAACCACCATTCTATTCCACCTATAGTGCTATATCCATGGCTCACACTCATGTATTGCGTGAAGATTGAAAAAGTTTTGAAAAAGTTAGAGTATGAAACAATTGCTTGGCTTGTCATCGGGGTTGTGCATGATTTAAATACTTTGTGTGTTGAAGATAGAGCATAGCCAGACTATATGATTTTGTAGGGATAACTTTCTTTGGCCATGATATTTTGAGAAGACATAATTGCTTTGTTAGTATGCTTGAAGTATTATTATTTTTATGTCAATATAAATTTTTGTCTTGAATCTTTCGAATCTGAATATTCATATCACAATTAAGAATATTTGCATTGAAACTATGTCAAGTAGCACTCCGCATCAAAAATTCTCTTTTTATCATTTACCTACTCGAGGACGAGCAGGAATTAAGCTTGGGTATGCCTGATATGTCTCCAACGTATCTATAATTTTTGATTGCTCCATGCTATATTATCTACTGTTTTGGACTATATTGGACTTTATTTTCTACTTTTATATTATTTTTGGGACTAACCTATTAACTGGAGGCCCAGCCCAGAATTGCTATTTTTTGCCTATTTTAGTATTTTGGAGAAACAGAATATCAAACGGAATAAAACCTTTGGGAACGTGATTTTCTCACCGAACGTGATCCAGGAGACTTGGACCCTACTCCAAGGAGTCAAAGAGGCGGTCACGAGGGTGGGGGACACGCCCACCCCCCTAGGGCGCGCCCCCTGCCTTGTGGGCCCCTCGGTGCTCCACCGACGTACTCCTTCCTCCTATATATACCTACGTACCCCCAAACGATCAGAAAGGGAGCCAAAAACCTAATTCCACCACCGCAACTTTCTGTATCCACAAGATCCCATCTTGGGGCCTGTTTCGTATCTCCGCCGGAGAGGGCCGTCATCACGGAGGGCGTCTACATCATAATAGCCTCTCCGATGAAGTGTGAGTAGTTTACCTCATACCTTCGGGTCCATAGTTAGTAGCTAGATGGCTTCTTCTCTCTTTTTGGATCTCAATACAAAGTTCTCCCCCTCTCTTGTGTAGATCTATTCGATGTAATCTTCTTCTTTTTGCGGTGTGTTTGTTGGGACCGATGAATTGTGGGTTTATGATCAAGTCTATCTATGAATAATATTTGAATCTTCTCTGAATTCTTTTATGTATGATTGGTTATCTTTGCAAGTCTCTTCGAATTATCCGTTTGGTTTGGCCAACTAGATTGGTAGTTCTTGCCATGGGAGAAGTGCTTAGCTTTGGGTTCGATCTTGCGGTGTCCTTTCCCAGTGACAGAAGGGGCAGCAAGGCACGTATTGTATCGTTGCCATCAAGGATAACAAGATGGGGTTTATTTCATATTGCATGGATTTATCTCTCTACATCATGTCATCTTGCTTAAAGCGTTACTCTATTTTTAACTTAATACTCTAGATGCATGCTGGATAGCGGTCGATGAGTGGAGTAATAGTAGTAGATGGAGAATCATTTCGGTCTACTTGTCACGGACGTGATGCCTATATACATGATCATGCCTAGATATTCTCATAACTATGCTCAATTCTGTCAATTGCTCAACAGTAATTTGTTCACCCATCATAGAATACTTATGCTCTTGAGAGAAGCCACTAGTGAAACCTATGGCCCCCAGGTCTATTCTCATCATATCAGTCTCCATCACTTTAATCTTGCTTTGCTTTTTTACTTTGCCTTTTACTTTTCACTTTGCATCTCTATACCAAAAATACCAAAAATATTATATCTATCAGATCTCACTCTCGCAAGTGACCGTGAAGGGATTGAAAATCCCTAATCGCGTTGGTTGCGAGTAGCTACCGTTTTGTGCAGGTACGAGGGACTTGAGCATGGCCTCCTACTGATTGATACCTTGGTTCTCAAAAACCGAGGGAAATACTTACGCTACTCTACTGCATCATCCTTTCCTCTTCGGGGAAATCCAACGCAAGCTCAAGAGGTAGCACTATGCTCTATCATCATCACACATAATATTTCAATCATGCACAACCCCGATAACAAGCCAAGAAATTGTTTCATACTTTTGATGTTCTCAAACTTTTTCAATCTTCACGCAATACATGAGCTTGAGCCATGGACATAGCACTATAGGCGGAATAGAATGGTGGTTGTGGAGAAGACAAAAAGGAGAATATAGTCTCACATCAACTAGGCGTATCAACGGGCTATGGAGATGCCCATTGATAACCCACAAGTATAGGGGATCGCAACAGTTTTCTATAAGTAAGAGTGTCGAACCCAACGAGGAGCTAAAGGTAGAACAAATATTCCCTCAAGTTCTATCGACCACCGATACAACTCTACGCACGCTTGACGTTCGCTTTACCTAGAACAAGTATGAAACTAGAAGTACTTTGTAGGTGTTTTCGGAAAGGCTTGCAAGAAAGTAAAGAGCACGATAATAAAACTAGGGGGTGTTAAGGTAAAGAAGCAACTAAAGTAAATATAGCGAGTGTGGAAAAGTGGTGGTAGGAGTTGCAAAATTTCCCCTAAGCAATTGACTACTTTACTAGACCGATAGCAAGTATTATGTGGGAGAGGCCACTGCTAGCATGTCATCCCTTACTTGGAATTCTATGCACTTATGATTGGAACTATTAGCAAGCATCCGCAACTATTAATGTTCATTAAGGTAAAACCCAACCATAGCATTAAGATATATTGGTCCCCCTTCAATCCCGTATGCATCAATTTCTATGCTAGGTTGAAGCTTCTGTCACTCTTGCCCTCCAATACATAGTCCTATCAACATACAACTAACCCTATGGTGTGATCCACGCGCACGCTCATATGATGGGCACCAAAGGACAGCAACATAACCACAAGCAAATTAAATCAATCATAGCAATTCATCAACCACCGATAGGACAACGAAGATCTACTCAGACATCATAGGATGGCAACACATCATTGGATAATAATATGAAGCATAAAGCACCATGTTCAAGTAGAGGGTACAGAGGGTTACGGGAGAGTGGACCACTGTAGATAGAGGGGGGAAGGTGATGGAGATGTTGGTGAAGATGGCGGAGGTGTTGGTGAAGATCGCGGTGATGATGATGATGGCCACGACGGCGTTCCGGCGCCACCGGAGGAGAGGGGGAGAGGGGCCCCCTTCTTCCTCTTCTTCCTTGACCTCCTCCCTAGATGGGAGAAGGGTTTCCCCTCTGGTCCTTGGCCTCCATGGCACGGGAGGGGCGAGAGCCACTCTGAGATTGGATCTATCTCTCTGTTTCTCTCTGGTTCTGCGTTCTGTTCTGGCTCTATTTCACCGTTTCGTATATATATGGAGATCCGTAACTCCGATTGGCCTGAAACCTTCACCGTGATTTTTTTCTGAATATTAGCTTTCTTGCAGCAAAAGAAGAGCGTCAACCGCCTTACGGTGGGCTCACGAGGGTAGGGGGCGCGCCCTAAGGGGGGGCGCCCCCTGCCTCGTGACCACCTCGGGCACTGGTTCGCGTTGATTTTCCTTCCGAATTTTCCATATTTTCCAAAAATAAGCTCCGTCCATTTTTATCCCGTTTGGACTCCGTTTGATATGGATATTCTGCGAAACCAAAAACATGCAACAGACAGGAACTGGCACTGGGCACTAGATCAATATGTTAGTCCCAAAAATAATATAAAAAGTTGCCAAAAAGTATATGAAAGTTGAATAATATTGGCATGGAACAATCAAAAATTATAGATACGACGGAGACGTATCAGCATCCCCAAGCTTAATTCCTGCTCGTCCTCGAGTAGGTAAATGATAAAAAAGATAATTTTTGATGTGGAATGCTACCTAGCATAATCTTGATCATATGTCTAATCATGGCATGAATATTAAGACACGAGTGATTCAAATCAATAATCTATCTTTTGACATAAAAACAATAATACTTCAAGCCTAATAATAAAGCAATCATGTCTTTTCAAAATATCATGGCCAAAGAAAGTTATCCCTACAAAATCATATAGTCTGGCTATGCTCCATCTTCACCACACAAAATATGCAAATCATGCACAACCCCGGTGACAAGCCAAGCAATTATTTCATACTTTTGACATTCTCAAACTTTTCAAATTTCATGCAATACATGAGCGTGAGCCATGGACATAACACTATAGGTGGAATAGAATATGATGGTGGAGGAGACAAAAAGGAGAAGATATTCTCACATCAACTAGGCGTATCAACAGGCTATGGAGATGCCCATCAATAGATATCAATGTGAGTGAGTAGGGATTGCCATGCAACGGATGCACTAGAGCTATAAGTGTATGAAAGCTTTAACTGAAACTAAGTGGGTGTGCATCCAACTTGCTTGCTCATGAAGACCTCGGGCATTTGAGGAAGCCCATCATCGGAATATACAAGCCAAGTTCTATAATGAAAATCCCCACTAGTATATGAAAGTGATAACTCAAGAGACTCTCTATATGAAGAACATGGTGCTACTTTGAAGCACAAGTGTGGAAAAAGGATAGTAGCACTGCCCCTTCTCTCTTTTTCTCTCATTTTTTTTGAGGTGGGCTTCTTTGGCCTCCCTTTTTTTATTTGGGCTTCTTTGGCCTCTTTTATTTTTTGTAAAGTCCGGAGTCTAATCCCGATTTATGGGGGAATCATAGTCTCCATCATCCTTTCCTCACTGGGGCAGTGCTCTAATAATGATGATCATCACACTTTTATTTACTTACAACTCAATATTACAGCTCAATGTCTAGAACAAAGTATGACTCTATATGAATGCCTCCGGCGGTGTACCGGGATGTGCAATGATCTAGCGTAGCAATGGCATCAAAAAACGGACAAGCCATGAAAACATCATGCTAGCTATCTTACGATCATGCAAAGCAATATGACAATGAATGCTCAAGTCATGTATATGATGATAATGGAAGTTGCATGGCAATATATCTCGGAATGGCTATGGAAATGCCATAATAGGTAGGTATGGTGGCTGTTTTGAGGAAGGTATATGGTGGGTTTATGGTACCGGTGAAAGTTGCGCGGTACTAGAGAGGCTAGCAATGGTGGAAGGGTGAGAGTGCGTATAATCTATGGACTCAACATTAGTCATAAAGAACTCACATACTTATTGCAAAAATCTATTACTCATTGAAACAAAGTACTACGCGCATGCTCCTAGGGGGATAGATTGGTAGGAAAAGACCATCGCTCGTCCCCGACCGCCACTCACAAGGAAGACAATCAATAAATAAATCATGCTCCGACTTCGTTACATAACGGTTCACCATACGTGCATGCTACGGGAATCACAAACCTCAACACAAGTATTTCTACTAATCCACAACTACCCACTAGCATGACTCTAATATCACCATCTTTATATCGCAAAACTATTGCAAGGAATCAAACATATCATATTTAGTGATCTACAAGTTTTATATAGGATTTTATGACTAACCATGTGAATGACCAGTTCCTGTCATCTCTCTAAATAGATATAAGTGAAGCATGAGAGTTTAATTCTTTCTACAAAAGATATGCCCACGCTCTAACAAATATAAGTGAAGCAAAAGAGCATTCTACAAATGGCGGTTGTCTAAGTGAAGAGAAACAGGCAATCCAAACTTCAAATGATATAAGTGAAGCACATGAAGCATTCTATAAAGCCATACTCAAAATATATAAGTGAAGTGCAAAGAGCATTCTATAAATCAACCAAGGACTATCTCATACCAGCATGGTGCAAAAAAGAAACATGAAAACTAAAGCAAATATGCTCCAAGATTGCACATATCGCATGAACGAAACGAATCCGAAAACATACCGATACTTGTTGAAGAAAGAGGGGATGCCTCCCCAGCATCCCCAAGCTTAGATGCTTGAGTCTCCTTGAATATTTACTTGGGGTGCCTCGGGCATCCCCAAGCTTGAGCTCTTGCCTCTCTTCCTTCTTCTCACATCGAGACCTTCTCGATCATCGAACACTTCATCCACACAAAACTTCAACAGAAAACTCGGTAAGATCCATTAGTATAATAAAGCAAATCACCACTATAAGTACTGTTGCAAACCAATTCATATTTTGTTTTTGCATTGTGTCTACTGTATTATAACTTTTTCATGGCTTAATCCACTGATATAAATTGATAGTTTCATCAAAACAAGCAAACTATGCATCAAAAACAGAATCTGTCTAAAACAGAACAGTCTGTAGCAATCTGAACATTCACCATACTTCTCATACTTGAAAAATTCTACCAAAATTAGGAAACATAAAAAATTTGTATAGGAAGACATTGCAAAAAGAATCAGAACCATTTGACTTTCCAGCTGAAAATGTAAAATCGCACACTACATACAAAGTTTCTGTCCTGCACCGTACAAACCATCAAGCAAATGTAAACGTCCTAAAGGCAAACATTGGCACATTATTTTTATAATAAAATGGAATTTTACAAGGGTATAATTATTTTTATTGAAAAGTTTCTGTAATCAAGATTCACAAAGTTGACATGAGCATGAACAAAGTTCAAGGAGCTCTCCCACTTCAACAGTGCTTGTCTTTCTCACTTTCACTTCCCTTTTTGAAAAGGTTTTGGGTTCCCCTATTTATTTTTGTTGTTTTAAAACTATATGAAAGCACTCAACATAAATAAATGACTCTCTAAAACTTCCGGGTTGTCTCCCTGGCAGCACTTTCTTTAAAGCCATTAAGCTAGGCATATAGTGCTCAAGTAGTGAATCCACCCAGATCCCAAGGTATATCAAAGCCAATTTTAATTAACAATGATTTGTAATTTAGTAGTGAGCACAAAGCAACATATATCAAGCAATGACGAAGTCTAACTCTCTTCCTATGCATCGGCATGTCATAAAAGAACAATTCATGCACACCTAGTAAAGGCCAATGCATAGTATAAATAGTTTCTTGTAATTTTATCATGTTGGAAACATAGAGAGGTGGAGATATAGTTCCTCTCTCAATATAATTGCAAGTAGGAGCAGCAAGCACATGCATATTATACTCATCAAAATCATCATGTGCATCGGTAAAAGGCAACCCATCAATGTAATCCTTAATAAGTGCAAACTTCTCCGATATAGTGTAGTTTGGAGAATTCAAAAAGATAATAGGACTATCATGCGTGGGTGCAATAGCAACAATTTCATGTTTAACATAAGGAACTATAGCAAGTTCATCTCCATAAGCATAATTCATATTGGCATCTTGGCCACAAGCATAGCAAGCATCATCAAAAAGGGATATTTCAAGAGAATCAATGGGATCATAACAGTTATCATAGCAATCATCCTTCGGTAAGCACGAAGGGGAATTAAACAATGTATGAGTTGAAGAGTTACTCTCATTAGAAGGTGGGCACGGGTGATCAATCTGCTCTTCCTCCTTTTGTTCTTCGCTCTCCTCCTCATCTTTTTCATCCAATGAGCTCACGGTTTCATCAATTTCTTCTTCCATAGACTCCTGCAAAATATTAGTCTCTTCTTGGACAGCGGAGTAGTCCTCAATATATAATTTAACATAAGCATTAGAAGCATAATTCTCATAACAATATTCAAGTATGGCAAAATTTTCAGATTTGTGAAAAGTAGCATCATACTTTTCAATCAAAGAAGCAATTTCAGAAGCACCCTTAAAAGCAACAAATTCTTCAATTTGTTGAACATCATAGTAATTATAAACACCCTTAGCATACGAAGATATGATTCCATTATTACTAAACTCACATTGATAGGGAAGGTGTTTCTTAGGGTTTTTAGAACAAGTAAAATCATATATTTCACATAAATTCCAAGCATAGCATTGCAAACATTGAATTTGACCCCATAATAGTTTCCCTTTTTCAGATATACGGTGTCACACATAACAGGCATGCTCATCTAAAGATTTGCCCTCAACTAAGCTAGTTGGGGTTTCACCACGAGCACATAGGGATCGAAGACGATCCAAGTAATAAGCTTCATCAGTGTGATAGATTTTGATTGGTTCTTCAACCATAGGTTCAGTAGGTACAACTAATTCTCTTTATTTTGCGTTTCCTACCCATAACTAAAGATAGAAAACAACTAAGAACAGCAAATAAAAATTACTTAGTGATAAAGCAAACAAGCACACACGAGAATATTCACCCCATGCTATTGCTCCCCGGCAACGGCGCCAGAAAAAGGTCTTGATAACCCACAAGCATAGGGGATCGCAACTGTTTTCGATAAGTAAGAGCGTTGAACCCAACGAGGAGCTAAAGGTAGAACAAATATTCCCTCAAGTTCTATCGACCACTGATACAACTCTACGCACGCTTGACGTTCGCTTTACCTAGAACAAGTATGAAACTAGAAGTACTTTGTAGGTGTTTTCGGAAAGGCTTGCAAGAAAGTAAAGAGCACGAAAATAAAACTAGGGGCTGTTAAGGTAAACAAGCAACTAAAGTAAATATAGCGAGTGTGGAAAAGTGGTGGTAGGAGTTGCGAAATTTCCCCTAAGCAATTGACTACTTTACTAGACCGATAGCAAGTATTATGTGGGAGAGGCCACTGCTAGCATGTCATCCCTTACTTGGAATTCTATGCACTTACGATTGGAACTATTAGCAGGCATCGGGAACTACTAATGTTCATTAAGGTAAAACCCAACCATAGCATTAAGATATATTGGTCCCCCTTCAATCCCATATGCATCAATTTCTATGCTAGGTTGAAGCTTTTGTCACTCTTGCCCTCCAATACATAGTCCTATCAACATACAACTAACCCTATGGTGTGATCCACACGCGCGCTCATATGATGGGCACGAAAGGACAACAACATAACCACAAGCAAATTAAATCAATCATAGCAATTCATCAACCACCGATAGGACAACGAAGATCTACTCAGACATCATAGGATGGCAACACATCATTGGATAATAATATGAAGCATAAAGCACCATGTTCAAGTAGAGGGTACAACAGGTTGCGGGAGAGTGGACCGCTGTATATAGAGGGGGGAAGGTGATGGAGATATTGGTGAAGATAGCGGAGGTGTTGGTGAAGATCGCGGTGATGATGATGATGGCCACGGCGGCGTTCCGGCGCCACCGGAGGAGAGGGGGAGAGGGGCCCCCTTCTTCCTCTTCTTCCTTGACCTCCTCCCTAGATGGGAGAAGGGTTTCCCCTCTGGTCCTTGGCCTCCATGGCACGGGAGGGGCGAGAGCCCCTCCGAGATTGGATCTATCTCTCTGTTTCTCTCTGGTTCTCCATTCTGTTCTGGCTCTGTTTCACCGTTTCGTATATATATGGAGATCTGTAACTCTGATTGGCCTGAAACCTTCGCCGTGATTTTTTTTCCCGAATATTAGCTTTCTTGCGGTAAAAGAAGAGCGTCAACCGCCTTACGGTGGGCTCACGAGGGTAGGGGCGCGCCCTAAGGGGGGGGGGCCTGCCTCGTGACCACCTCGGGCACTGGTTCACGTTGATTTTCCTTCCGAATTTTCCATATTTTCCAAGAATAAGCTCCGTCCGTTTTTATCCCGTTTGGACTCCGTTTGATATGGATATTCTGTGAAACCAAAAACATGCAACAGACAGGAACTGGCACTGGGCACTGGATCAATATGTTAGTCCCAGAAATAATATAAAAAGTTGCGAAGAAGTATATGAAAGTTGAATAATATTGGCATGGAACAGTCAAAAATTATAGATACGACGGAGACGTATCACCCATCAATATATATCAATGTGAGTGAGTAGGGATTGCCATGCAACGGATGCACTAGAGCTATAAATGTATGAAAGCTCAACAAAAGAAAGTAAGTTGGTGTGCATCCAACTTGCTTGCTCACGAAGACCTAGGGCATTTTGAGGAAGCCCATCATTGGAATATACAAGCCAAGTTCTATAATGAAAAATTCCCACTAGTATATGAAAGTGACAACATAGGAGACTCTCTATCATGAATATCATGGTGCTACTTTCAAGCACAAGTGTGGTAAAAGGATAGTAACATTGTCCCCTGTCTCTTTTTCTCTCATTTTTTTATTTCTTTGTTTTTTTGGGCCTTCTCTTTTTTATGGCCTCTTTTTTTCTCTTTTTTTGGTCCGGAGTCTCATCCCGACTTGTGGGGGAATCATAGTCTCCATCATCCTTTACTCACATGGGACAATGCTCTAATAATGATGACCATCACACTTTTATTTACTTACAACTGAAGAATTACAACTCGATACTTAGAACAAAATATGACTCTATGTGAATGCCTTCGGCGGTGTACCGGGATGTGCAATGAATCAAGAGTGACACGTATGAAAGAATTATGAAGGTGGCTTTGCCACAAATACAATGTCAACTACATGATCATGCAAAGCAATATGACAATGATGAAGCGTGTCATAATAAACAGAACGGTGAAAAGTTGCATGGCAATAGATCTCGGAATGGCTATGGAAATGCCATAATAGGTAGGTATGGTGGCTGTTTTGAGGAAGGTAGATGGTGGGTTTATAGTACCGGCGAAAGTTGCGCGGTACTAGAGAGGCTAGCAATGGTGGAAGGGTGAGAGTGCGTATAATCCATGGACTCAACATTAGTCATAAAGAACTCACATAGTTATTGCAAAAATCTATTAGTCATTAAAACAAAGTACTACACGCATTCTCCTAGGGGGGTAGAATGGTAGGAAAGGACCATCGCTCGTCCCCGACCGCCACTCATAAGGAAGACAATCAAAAAATAAATCATGCTCCGACTTCATCACATAACGGTTGACCATACGTGCATGCTCCGGGAATCACACACTTTAACACAAGTATTTCTCAAATTCACAACTACTCAACTAGCATGACTCTAATATCACCATCTTCATATCTCAAAACAATCATAAAGAATCAAACTTCTCATAGTATTCAATGCACTTTATATGAAAGTTTTTATTATATTCCTCTTGGATGCCCATCATATTAGGAATAAATTCATAACCAAAGCAAATTACCATGTTGTTCTAAAAGACTCTCAAAATAATATAAATGAAGCATGAGAGATCAATAATTTCTATAAAATAAAACCACCGCCGTGCTCTAAAAGGATATAAGTGAAGCACTAGAGCAAATGACAAACTACTCCGAGAGATATAAGTGAAGATCAATGAGTAGTCGAACAATTATGCAACTATGTGAAGACTCTCTAATATTTAAGAATTTCAGATCTTGGTATATTATTCAAACAGCAAGCAAAATAAAATAAAATTACACTCCAAGCAAAACACATATCATGTGGTGAATAAAAATATAGCTCCAAGTAAAGTTACCAATGAACGAAGACGAAAGAGGGGATGCCATCCGGGGCATCCCCAAGCTTAGGCTCTTGGTTATCCTTGAATATTACCTTGGGGTTCCTTGGGCATCCCCAAGCTTAGGCTCTTGCCACTCCTTATTCCGTAGTCCATCGAATCTTTACCCAAAACTTGAAAACTTCACAACACAAAACTTAACAGAAAACTCGTAAGCTCCGTTAGTACAAGAAAATAAATCACCACTTTTGTTACTGTTGTGAACTCATTCTAAATTCATATTGGTGTAATATCTACTGTATTCCAACTTCTCTATGGTTCATACCCTCCGATACTACTCATAGATTCATCAAAATAGGCAAACAACACATAGAAAATAGAATCTGTCAAAAACAGAACAGTCTGTAGTAATCTGTAGGTTTCGAATACTTATGTAACTCCAAAAATCCTGCAAAAATAGGAAGTCCTAGGCAATTGGTATTTTATCGCTCTTTGGTAAAAAATGAAAATTATTCTCGTGAGCACATACTTTCTGTTTTTTACAGCAAGATCAAATAACAATCACCCAAGAAGATCCTAAAGGCTTTACTTTGCACAAACACTAATTAAAACATAAAAACACAATCATAACAGAAGCTAGATGAATTATTTATTACTAAACAGGAACAAAAAGCAAAGAACAAAAATAAAATTGGGTTGCCTCCCAACAAGCGCTAACGTTTAACGCCCCTAGCTAGGCATGATAATTTCAATGATGCTCACATAAAAGATAAAAATTGAAACATAAAGAGAGCATCATAAATAATATGACTAGCACATTTAAGTCTAACCCACTTCCTATGCATAGGGATTTTGTGAGCAAACAATTTATGGGAACAAGAATCAACTTGCATAGGAAGGTAAAGCAAGCAAAACTTCAAGATTTTCAACATGTAGAGAGGAAACTTGATATTATTGCAACTCCTACAAGCATATATTCCTCCCTCATAATAATTTTTCAGTAGCATCATGAATGAATTCAAGAATATAACCATCACACAAAGCATTCTTTTCATGATCCACAAGCATAGAAAATTTACTACTCTCCACATAAGCAAAATTCTTCTCATTCATAATAGTGGGAGCAAACTCAACAAAACAACTATCATGTGAGGAATAATACAATTGAAAGTTAAAATCATGATGACAAGTTTCATGGATATCACTATTCTTTATAGCATACATGTCATCACAATAATCATCATAGATAGGAGGGATACTTTCATCATAATAAATTTGCTCATCAAAACATGGGGGACAAAAAATATCATCTTCATCAAACATAACATCCCCAAGCTTGTGGATTTGCATATCATGGGTAGTTCCTATATATTTTAATGTTAGACACAGGCATTCCCGGATATTTCATGGGTAGTTCCCCCATTTTACATGTGAAGATCTCCTGGTAAGTAGTTTTCCTTTTAATGGCCTCCCCAAACACGAAAAGCTCACTTTTATGAAAAATAATTTTGAGCCCAGACATTTGTTCCGAATCACAGAGTATGAATTTTTTATTTTTAGCACTATCCACATCATCCTGCAACAGGAAAATAGTATCATCAGCATACTTCGACATATTAACACTTTCATGTAAGTTTATTCCTGAACTCCCTTAATAATATCACTCTTATTAGCATTATCCATTATTAAAACAAGAGCATCAACAAGTAGATCAAAGATCAGGGGGATAAAGCATCGCCTTTTGTTTGCCCTTTATGAGTTTTAAACTAGGGCCCAATTTTACGATTAACCTCAATCCCCACATGCCCTCCTCTCATGGTCATCATGAACCAATCACACCACATATCAGGGAACTCTTTCATCTTTAGCATTTAAATTACAAATGTCCACTTAATTCTATCATAAGCTTTCTCAAAATATGTTTTGAACAAAAGTGCATTTTGTATTTTAACATGCACAGAGTTAATGCTTCATGTGACACCGCTAACCCTCCATAATGTATCTACCCTTGAAAAAAGTAGTCTGGGTGGAAGAAATAACCGGGAACACAATTCTACTAAGCCTATTCATAACTACTTTAGTTACGATTTTAAAATTGACATTCAGCAGGCAATAGGCCTGAGTTACTGAGTTTGCTTAGAATCAACTGTTTTAGGGACCAGAGTGATAATCTCATGGTTTAACCTTGAAATATTTAGGGTCCCATTGGCAAAATCATCAACTAAGGCTTTCAAGTCCCACTTCACCAAG
The DNA here is from genome assembly GCF_018294505.1 of Triticum aestivum. Classification (NCBI taxonomy): domain Eukaryota; kingdom Viridiplantae; phylum Streptophyta; class Magnoliopsida; order Poales; family Poaceae; genus Triticum; species Triticum aestivum. The sequence goes on along the minus strand of NC_057809.1, from coordinate 542,296,335 downwards.
TCTCAGAATTCTTGATAAAAGCCTGCAGGGAACTCATCTGGTCATGGACTTCTGTTTTTCACCATCCCAATACATTATGAACTTCTTGTAAATTAAAAGGTTTAATGAGCTCTTCAGTAGTATCTACATGAACTTTGGGCATATCCTTTTGTGATAGGGATATATTAGGACTGTCAGGATGCCCAAAGAGCTTTTTTATAAAAGTTAGTAATGTAGCTCATCAACTGCTCTTCCCCTTCAATCAAACCTTATCTTTCTCTAAAGAAATGATTCTATTTTTTCTCCTCCTACCATTAACATTAGCATGATAAATCTAGTATTGCCATCGCCATCTTTAATTTCTCTATCTTTGTATCTTTCCAATCACTTCATTTCTTCTTATTTTAATAATCTCTCCAATTGGTCTCTAAGTTATTTATGTTTTTTCTATACAAAGCAGACAAACCATGAATTTTAGCATTTTTATCAGTGCTATCAAGTTTATTAGCAATCTCTATTTTTGATTCCCTATACTAAGGATCTACATTTTTGTTCCATCCCTTCATTTCAACAATTTCCCATAGTATCATGGCAGTTTTTAGTTTGTACAACAACTTTTCATACTTGCACGTAGTTTTTAATGCTTTTATATGCAACTCTCATGGTAATGACAGTTTTCATTGTGTTTTGATATTCGTTCGATGGGACCACACACCCTGGCATACATGGCTAGATATTGGAGAATCTCGTCAAGGAGGCGGGGTGTCGGTGTCAAAACCGGCGGATCTCGGGTAAGGGGTCCCGAACTGTGCGTCTAAGGCGGATGGTAACAGGAGGTAGGGGACACGATGTTTACCCAGGTTCGGGCCCTCTTGAGGGAGGTAATACCCTACGTCCTGCTTGATTGCTCTTGATGATATGAGTTTTACAAGAGTTGATCTACCATGAGATCGTAGAGGCTAAACCCTAGAAGCTAGCCTATGGTATGATTGTATGTTGTCCTATGGACTAAACCCTCCGGTTTATATAGACATCGGAGGGGGCTAGGGTTACACAAGGTCGGTTACAAGGGAGGAGATATACATATCTGTATTGCCTAGCTTGCCTTCCACGCCAAGGAGAGTCCCATCCGGACACGAGACGAAGTCTTCAATCTAGTATCTTCATAGTCCAACAGTCCGGTCAAAGGATATAGTCCGGCTGTTCGGAGACCCCCTAATCCAGGACTCCCTCAGTGGCCCCTGAACCAGGCTTCAATGACGATGAGTCCGGCGTGCAGTATTGTCTTCGGCATTGCAAGGCGGGTTCCTCCTCCGAATACTCCATGGAAGAGTTTGAACACAAGGATAGTGTCCATCCCTGCAAAACAAGTTCCACATACCACCGTAGAGAGAATAATATTTCCACAAATCTAATCTGCTGACACGTTTTGATTGTATGACATCACGCCACCGTCCGGTCATTATTCGAACCGTTTTTCTCAACCAGCACCGCACATATCGCGAGGCGGTTTTCTTGACACGTCTTGTCAAACCAGAGATCGTGTTCCCCTTATCACGGGATTCTCATCAATACGGACGTGGGTAACCCAACCGCGCCATCAATTACGGTGCCTGGGGAATAAGCGGTTTTACTAGGCAAGTGGGGAGACACATCGCCTCTTCCGCCCTTATAAAGGGACAAGAATTTACCCTTTTCACCCACGCCTTCTTCTTCCTCGCTTACTGATGACCCACAAGTATAGGGGATCTATCGTAGTCCTTTCGATAAGTAAGAGTGTCGAACCCAACGAGGAGCAGAAGGAAATGATAAGCGGTTTCCAGCAAGGTATTCTCTGCAAGTACTGAAATAAGTGGTAACACATAGTTTTGTGATAGGATAATTTGTAACGAGCAACAAGTAACAAAAGTAAATAAGGTGCAACAAGGTGGCCCAATCCTTTTTGTAGCAAAGGACAAGCCTGGACAAACTCTTATATGATGTAAAGTGCTCCCGAGGACACATGGGAATATCACCAAGCTAGTTTTCATTACGCTCATATGATTCGCGTTCGGTACTTTGATAATTTGGTATTTGGGTGGACCGGTGCTTGGGTGCTGCCCTTACTTGGACAAACATCCCACTTATGATTAACCTCTATTGCAAGCATCCGCAAATACAACAAAAGTATTAAGGTAAACCTAACCATAGCATGAAACATATGGATCCAAATCAGCCCCTTACGAAGCAATGCATAAACTAGGGTTTAAGCTTCTGTCACTCTAGCAACCCATCATCTACTTATTACTTCCCAATGCCTCCCTCTAGGCCCAAACAATGGTGAAGTGTCATGTAGTTGACGTTCACATAACACCACTAGAGGAGAGACAACATACATCTCATCAAAATATCGGACGAATACCAAATTCACATGACTACTAATAGCAAGACTTCTCCCATGTCCTCAGGAACAAAAGTAACTACTCACAAAGCATAAACATGTTCATAATCATAGGGGTATTAATATGCATATAGGATCTGAAAATATGATCTTCCACAAATTAAACCAACTAGCATCAACTACAAGGAGTAATTAACACTACTAGCAACCTACTAGCACCAATCCCGAACTTGGAGACAAGAATTGGATACAAGAGATGAACTAGGGTTTTGAGATGAGATGGTGCTGATGAAGATGTTGATGGAGATTGCCCTCTCCCGATGAGAGGAGCGTTGGTGATGACGATGCGATGATTTCCCCTCTGGGAGAGAAGTTTCCCCGGCCGAACAGCTCTGCCAGAACCCTAGATTGGTTCCGCCAAGGTTCCTCCTCGTGGCGGCGGAGTTCCGTCCGAGAAGATGGCTTATGATTTTTTTCCATCGAAAGAGTCCATATAGCAGAAGATGGTCACCGGAGGGCCACCAGGGGACCCACGAGGTAGGGGGGCGCGCCCGTGGGGTAGGGCGCGCCCCCACCCTCGTGGGCAGGGTGTGCCCCCCCTGGTGAAGTTCTTACGCTCAATGTTTTTTATATATTTGGAAAACATCATCCGTGAAGTTTCAGGACTTCTGAGCTGTGCAGAATAGGTCTCTAATATTTGCTCCTTTTCCAGCAAGATTCCCAGCTGCCGGCATTCTCCCTCTTTATGTAAACCTTTTAAAATAAGAGAGAATATTCATAAGTATTGTGACATAATGTGTAATAACAACCCATAATGCAATACATATTGATATAAAAGCATGATGAAAAATGGACGTATCAACTCCCCCAAGCTTAGACCTCGCTTGTCCTCAAGCCAAAAGCCGAAATCGAAAAATATGTCCACATGTTTAGAGATGAAGGTGTCGATAAAAATAAAATACGGACATGAGGGCATCATGATCATTCTTAGAAAAGCAACTTATATAATTCTTGTCATATGATATCTTATGCTAGAGTAATAATTCAATCACAATATGAAGTATGAATCATAAACTTCATTGAAAACTAACAAACTATAATCTCAGTCATTGAGGCAATTGCAATTTATCATAACATAGGAAAGAGTCAATGTATAAGAGCTTTTCAGCAAGTCCACATACTCAACTATCATATAGTCTTTCACAATTGCAGGCACTCATGCAATACTTATGGGTATGGAGTTTTAATCGGACACAGAGAAAGATAGGGGCTTATAGTTTTGCCTCCCAACGTTTTACCTCAAGGGTAATGTCAATAGTAATAGTTCATGAAAACTCACATCCAATTAGCCATATATACTGGGATCTTTCCAACATATTGTGCTTGTCAAAGGATAAAATGTAAAAAGGAAGGGTGAAGATCACCATGACTCTTTTGCAGTGTAGGAGATAAAAGTAAAAGATAGGCCCTTCGCAGAGGGAAGCAGAGGTTGTCATGCGCTTTTATGGTTGGATGCACAAAATCCTAATGTGAAAGAACATCACTTTATATTGCCACTTGTGATACGGACCTTTATTATGCAGTCTGTCGCTTTTATTACTTCCATATCACACAATTGTATAAAGCTTATTTCTACCACACCAATCAACATACATATTTAGAGAGCAATATTTTTATTGCTTGCACCGATGAAAACTTACTTGATGGATCTTACTCAATCCATTGGTAGGTTTGGTGGACTCTCATGGCAAAACTGGTTTAAGGGTATTTGGAAGCACAAGTAGTATCTCTACTTGGTGCAATGAATTTGGCTAGCATGAGGGAGAAAGGCAAGCTCAACATGTTGGAGGATCCAAGACAATATAATTTATCTCAGATGTAAGAAAACATAACCCATTATGTTGTCTTCCTTGTCCAATGTCAACTCTTTAGCATGTCATATTTTAATGAGTGCTCACAATCATAAAAGATGTCCAAGATAGTATATTTATATGTGAAGACCTCTCTTGCTTTATTACTTCCTATTAATTGCAACGATGACCAAAACTATGTTTGTCAACCCTCAATAACTTTTATTCATCATACTCTTTCTATGTGAGCTCATTACTCTCCATAAGACTCACATGATCTCTTTGTTTCTTTTTATTTCTTTCCCTTTTCCTTTATTCAATTGGGATAATGGCAAAAATAAGCAAGCCCTTGACTCAACACTAATCTTTATTATATAGCACACAAACTCGATTACATAGAAGGATAATAAAGTAAAACTCACGACTAAATCATACTAAGAACTTTTATTCTATTAGATCAAAATATTACCAAAAGGATCGAACTAAGAAAAAAACGGTAAAGATAAGAGTGATGGTGATACGATACCGGGGCACTCCCCCAAGCTTGGCAGTTGCCAAGTGGAGTGCCCATACCAGATACTCAATTCTTCTTTGTTGGAGGAGACGGTGGTGATGTTGTTGATGGCGTAGGCTTCTTCCTTAATTTGCATTTGAGGACAGAATTTTGGTCCCTTAGGTCCTCGATCTCCTCTTCCAGGCTTAGTATCTTTTTGCATAGTTCCTGCTTGTTTTCCTGCAAGAGTCGAAAAGGGATAAACTCGATCTTAGGTTTCTTTACCCTATCCGGGAGGCTTGACTTTTTGAACTCCACATGCATGTCCCCAGGTTGAGGTAGTGGGACTTCATCTTCATCTGAGCTCGTCTCCTCCTTTCCCTTGGGTTCATAGTCTTCTTTTTCTTCCGTGGTCCAACCATAATGCTCCACATCCCCATAGACCTTAGGGTCTGCAAGGTAATCAGCCACATAGCTTTCTCCTTCCGAATCCTGGGACGACATGTTGCTCTGTCTGCAACAGGACGGCTCAAAACAAAGACAAGAGATTTTTGCGTGATACGGGAGTCAAAACCCCCGGGAGGTTATATAATGAATTTTTACCGACCAAAATATGTGTTCTGGAAGAAAACGGAGTTCGGAGAGCACACGAGGTGCCCACGAGGTAGGGGGGCGTGCCCAGGGGGTAGGGCGCGCCCTCCACCCTCGTGGGGCCCTCGTGTCCTTTCCGGACAGCTGCTTATTTTTCTATTTTTCTAAATATTCCAAAACGGAGAAATATTGCCTTTAAAATTGTTTTGGAGTCGGTTTACTTACCGTACCACATACCTATTCCTTTTCGGAGTCTGGAACGTTCCGGAAAGTGTCCCTTATGTATTCCTCCGGGGTTATGGTTTCAATAACATTGGTTTCAACATTTATGGGATTACCTGAGATATAATGTTTGATTCTTTGACCGTTCACCACCTTCGGATTTGTGCCTTCGAAGTTGTTGATTTTTATGGCACCGGAACGGTAGACCTCCTCGATAACGTAAGGACCCTCCCATTTAGAGAGAAGTTTTCCTGCAAAAAATCTTAAATGAGAGTTGTATAGCAATACATAATCACCTACATTAAACTCACGCTTTTGTATTATTTTATCATGCCACCTTTTAACTTTTTCTTTAAACAACTTGGCATTTTCGTAGGCTTGGGTTCTCCATTCATAAAGTGAAGTAATATCAAATAACCTCTTCTCACCGACAAGTTTAAAATCATAATTTAGTTCTTTAATAGCCCAATAAGCCTTGTGTTCTAGTTCGAGAGGTAAGTGACATGCTTTTCCATAGACCATTTTATACGGAGACATACCTGCTACGTCTTGAGCTTGCGTTGGTTTTCCCCGAAGAGGAAGGGATGATGCAGCAGAGTAGCGTAAGTATTTCCCTTAGTTTTTGAGAACCAAGGTATCAATCCAGTAGGACGCCACGCTCAAGTCCCTCGTACCTGCACAAAACGATAGCTACTCGCAACCAACGTGATTAAGGGTTGTCGATCCCTTCACGGTCAATTACGTGAGTGAGATCTGATATATATAATATTTTTGGTATTTTTGGTATAAAGATGCAAAGTAAAAAAGTAAAGGCAAAGTAAAAAAGCAAAACAAGATTAAAGTGATGGAGATTGATATGATGAGAATAGACCCGGGGGCCATAGGTTTCACTAGTGGCTTCTCTCAAGAGCATAAGTATTCTACGATGGGTGAACAAATTACTGTTAAGCAATTGACAGAATTGAGCATAGTTATGAGAATATCTAGGCATGATCATGTATATAGGCATCACGTCCGTGACAAGTAGACCGAAACGATTCTGCATCTACTACTATTACTCCACTCATTGACCGCTATCCAGCATGCATCTATAGTATTAAGTTAAAAATAGAGTAACGCCTTAAGCAAGATGACATGATGTAGAGAGATAAATTCATGCAATATGAAATAAACCCCATCTTGTTATCCTCGATGGCAACGATGCAATACGTGCCTTGCTGCCCCTTCTACCACTGGGAAAGGACACGCAATATCAAACCCAAAGCTAAGCACTTCTCCCATGGCAAGAAATACCAATCTAGTTGTCCAAACCAAATGGATAATTCGAAGAGACTTGCAAATATAACCAATCATACATAAAAGAATTCAGAGAAGATTCAAATATTATTCATAGATAGACTTGATCATAAACCCACAATTCATCGGTCTCAACAAACACACCCCAAAAAGAACATTACATCGAATAGATCTCCACAAGAGAGGGGGAGAACTTTGTATTGAGATCCAAAAAGAGAAAAGAGGCCATCTACCTACTAACTATGGACCCGAAGGTCTAAGGTAAACTACTCACACTTCATCGGAGAGGCTATGATGATGTAGAAGCCCTCCGTGATGACGACCCTCTTCCGGCGGAGCTCCGGAACAGGCCCCAAGATGGGATCTAGTGAATACAGAAAGTTGCGGTGGTGGGATTAGGTTTTTTTGGCTCCTGTTCTGATCGTTTGGGGGTACGTAGGTATATATAGGAGGAAGGAGTACGTCGGTGGAGCTCCGAGGGGCCCACGAGGTAGGGGGCACGCCCTAGGGGGGCGCCCCCACCCTCGTGACCTCCTCTTTGACTCCTTGGAGTAGGTCCAAGTCTCCTGGATCACGTTCGGCGAGAAAATCACGTTCCCAAAGGTTTTATTCTGTTTGGACTCCGTTTGATATTCCGTTTCTTCGAAATACTGAAATAGGCAAAAACAGCAATTCTGGGCTGGGCCTCCAGTTAATAGGTTAGTCCCCAAAATAATAGAAAAGTGGAAAATAAAGCCCAATATAGTCCAAAACAGTAGATAATATAGCATGGAGCAATCCAAAATTATAGATACGTTGGAGACTATCAGGCATCCCCAAGCTTAATTCCTGCTCGTCCTCGAGTAGGAAAATGATAAAAAGAGAATTTTTGATGCGGAGTGCTACTTGGCATAATTTCAATGCAAATCTTCTTAATTGTGATATGAATATTTAGATTCGAAAGATTCAAGACAAGTTTATATTGACATAAAAATAATAATACTTCAAGCATACTAACAAAGCAATTATGTCTTCTCAAAATAACATGGCCAAAGAAAGTTATCCCTACAAAATCATATAGTCTGGCTATGCTCTATCTTCACCACACAAAGTATTTAAATCATGCACAACCCCGATGACAAGCCAAGCAATTGTTTCATACTCTGACTTTTTCAAAACTTTTTCAATCTTCACGCAATACATGAGCGTGATCCATGGATATAGCACTATAGGTGGAATAGAATGGTGGTTGTGGAGAAGACAAAAAGGAGAAGATAGTCTCACATCAACTAGGCGTATCAACGGGCTATGGAGATGCCCATCAATAGATATCAATGTGAGTGAGTAGGGATTGCCATGCAACGGATGCACTAGAGCTATAAGTATATGAAAGCTCAAAAAGAAACTAAGTGGGTGTGCATCCAACTTCTTGCTCATGAAGACCTAGGGCAATTTGAGGAAGCCCATCATTGGAATATACAAGCCAAGTTCTATAATGAAAGATTCGCACTAGTATATGAAAGTGATAACATGAGAGACTCTCTATTATGAATATCATGGTGCTACTTTCAAGCACAAGTGTGGTAAAAGGATAGTAACATTGACCCTTCTCTATTTTTCTCTCTTTTTTATTTTTTATTTGGGACTTTTCTTCTTTTTTATGGCCTCTTTCTTTCTCTTTTATTTGGTCTTCTTTGGCCTCTTTTATTTATTTTCCGTCCGGAGTCTCATCCCGACTTATGGGGGAATCATAGTCTCCATCATTCTTTCCTCACTGGGACAATGCTCTAATAATGATGATCATCACACTTTTATTTTTCTTACAACTCAACAATTACAACTCGATACTTAGAACAAAATATGACTCTATATGAATGCATCCGGCGGTGTACCGGGATATGCAATATGACAATGATGGAATGTGTCATGAACGGAACGGTGGAAAGTTGCATGGCAATATATCTCGGAATGGCTATGGAAATGCCATGATAGGTAGGTGCGGTGTCTGTTTTGAGGAAGGTATATGGTAGGTGTATGATACGGCGAAAAGTGTACGGTATTAGAGTGGCTAGCAAAGGTGGAAGGGTGAGAGTGCGTATAATCCATGGACTCAACATTAGTCATAAAGAACTCATATACTTATTGCAAAAATCTAGAAGTTATCAAAGCAAAGTATTACGCACATGGTCCTAGGGGGATAGATTAGTAGGAAAAGATCATCGCTCGTCCCCGACCGCGACTCATAAGGAAGACAATCAATAAATAAATCATGCTCCGACTTCATCACATAACGGTTCACCATACGTGCATGCTACGGGAATCACAAACTTTAACACAAGTATTCTTTAATTCACAACTACTCAACTAGCATGACTTTAATATTATCACCTCCATATCTCAAAACAATTATCATGCTTCAATCTTTTCTTAGTATTCAACACACTCAAAAGAAAGTTTCACAAATCTTGAATACCAAGCATATTATTATTAAGAAAATTACCATGCTATTAATGGACTCTCAAAATAATTTAAGTGAAGCATGAGAGATCAATAGTTTCTTTAAAACAAATACACCACCGTGCTCTAAAAGATCTAAGTGAAGCACATAGAGCAAAATTATAACTCTCAAAAGATATAAGTGAAGCACATAGATCAAAACTACTTAGCTCAAAAGATATAAGTGAAGCACATAGAGTATTCTATCAAATTTTAATTCATGTATGGCTCTCTCAAAAGGTGTGTACAGCAAAGATTATTGTGGCATACTAAGACAAAAATACACAAATAATACAAGACGCTCCAGCAAAACACATATCATGTTGGTGAATAAAAATATAGCTCCAAGTAAATTACCGATGGAAGTGGACGAAAGAGGGGATGCCTTCCGGGGCATCCCCAAGCTTTGACTTCTTGGTGTCCTTGGATTAATTTGGGGGTGCCATGGGCACCCCCAAGCTTAGGCTCTTTCCACTCCTTGTTCCATAATCCATCAAAATAATTCACCCAAAACTTGAAAACTTCACAACACAAAACTTAAAGTAGAAAACTCGTGAGCTCCGTTAGCGAAAGAAAACAAAATACCAATTCAAGGTACTGTAATGAACTCATTCTTTATTTATATTGATGTTAAACCTACTGTATTCCAACTTCTCTATGGATTATAAACTATTTTACTAACCATAGATTCATCAAAATAAGCAAACAACACACGAAAAACAGAATCTGTCAAAAACAGAACAGTCTGTAGTAATCTGTAGCTAGCGCAAGAGATGGAACCCCAAAAATTCTAAAATAAATTGCTGGACGTGAGGAATTTATCTATTAATCATCTTAAAAAAGAATTAACTAAATAGCACTCTTCAAATAAAAATGACAGAAGTTCTCGTGAGCGCTAAACTTTCTGTTTTTTACAGCAAGTTCAACAAGACTTTCCCCAAGTCTTCCCAACGGTTCTACTTGGCACAAACACCAATTAAACACAAAAAACACAACAAAACAGAGGATAAATAATTTATTTATTACTAAACAGGAGCAAAAATCAAGTAATAAAAATAAAATTGGGTTGCCTCCCAACAAGCGCTATCGTTTAACGCCCCTAGCTAGGCATAAAAGCGAGGATAGATCTAGGTATTGCCGTAGTAATAAGATAGATCGGTGAAACTCATTTCATATTCTCTACGTTCGGCAGCAAGTTTCCTTTGAGGCAAGCAAAAGTAATCAAAAGGGATAAATTTAATAGGACAAAAGTCCCCAAGATAAATTTTAGGAGGTATAGGTTCCTCTTTCGGCCCTTCGTATTGTACAACCAATTCATCATTATAAGCATTCTTTTGACAGAACCTTGTGAGCCTAGACTCAAGAGAGCATCCTAGCTCATTATTTCGAATAGCCAAATCATCATTAAGTTCAGAGATTCTATCAATTAAAATATTGATTGGCACCTTTTTTCTAAGGTTTTCATTGAAAGCAACATAGTCAGGAGATTGAAAGCGCATAATTTCTTCTTGATCGAAGAGGATAGATTCTATGGGAGGACGACTAGCATCCACCCTATAGTGCGCAAAGATTTCTTTGGCTTATTTTATTATAAATCTGAATTCATGAGCCAAAAATATAGTAGCGGCATGCTTAACAAAGGAATGCTCGATATTAGAAAATTCTAGGAAAACTCTTTGTATAGATGGGTGCATATGCATAAATTGCCTTTCAAGTTCAACGATAAGCATAGCAATAGCGTCCGCAAGACTACTAATTCTATGGAGAATAGAACCGCCCATAGAGGGCAAAGCACCGGCACAAGTAAAGAAATCTTGAATAACTCCTTTTCCAATAATATTACCACTACCGATTCAAAATCTTTTTGTATGATAGGTAGGGGGTTCTTCAGCAGGAGCATCAAAATTTTCCAAGATATTGCTATCGCCCATATTGGCGATAACTTCCCCAATTTCAGACATAACGACAAGCAACCAAACAAGCACACGAGCAAACAAAAAGGCAAGAGAGAAAGGAGAGGGAGGATAGAGAGAGAGGGCGAATAAAATGGCAAGGGTGAAGTGGGGGAGAGGAAAACGAGTGGCAAATGGCAAATAATGTAATGCGAGAGATAGGGATTGTGATGGATCTTGGTATGTTGACTTTTTGTGTAGACTTCCTGGCAACGGCGCCAGAAATCCTTCTTGCTACGTCTTGAGCTTGCATTGGTTTTCCCCGAAGAGGAATGGATGATGCAGCAGAGTAGCGTAAGTATTTCCCTTAGTTTTTGAGAACCAAGGTATCAATCCAGTAGGAGGCCACGCTCAAGTCCCTCGTACCTGCACAAAACGATAGCTACTCGCAACCAACGCGATTAGGGGTTGTCAATCCCTTCACGATCACTTACGAGAGTGAGATCTGATAGATATAATATTTTTGGTATAAAGATGCAAAGTAAAAAGTAAAGGAAAAGTAAAAGGCAAAATAAGATTAAAGTGATGGAGATTGATATGATGAGAATAGACCCGGGGGCCATAGGTTTCACTAGTGGCTTCTCTCAAGAGCATAAGTATTCTACGATGGGTGAACAAATTACTGTTGAGCAATTGACAGAATTGAGCATAGTTATGAGAATATCTAGGCATGATCATGTATATAGGCATCACGTCCGTGACAAGTAGACCGAAACGATTCTGCATCTACTACTATTACTCCACTCATCGACCGCTATCCAGCATGCATCTAGAGTATTAAGTTAAAAACAGAGTAACACCTTAAGCAAGATGACATGATGTAGAGAGATAAATTCATGCAATATGAAATAAACCCCATCTTGTTATCCTCGATGGCAACGATGCAATACGTGCCTTGCTGCCCCTTCTGTCACTGGGAAAGGACACCGCAAGATCGAACCCAAAGCTAAGCACTTCTCCCATGGCAAGAACTACTAATCTAGTTGGCCAAACCAAACGGATAATTCGAAGAGACTTGCAAAGATAACCAACCATACATAAAAGAATTCAGAGAAGATTCAAATATTATTCATAGATAGACTTGATCATAAACCCACAATTCATCGGTCTCAACAAACACACCGCAAAAAGAAGATTACATCGAATAGATCTCCACAAGAGAGGGGGAGAACTTTGTATTGAGATCCAAAAAGAGAGAAGAAGCCATCTAGCTACTAACTATGTACCCGAAGGTTTGAGGTAAACTACTCACACTTCATCGGAGAGGCTATGATGATGTAGAAGCCCTCCGTGATGACGACCCTCTTTCGGCGGAGCTCCGAAACAGGCCCCAAGATGGGATCTCGTGGATACAGAAAGTTGCGGCGGTGGAATTAGGTTTTTTGGCTCCGTATCTGTTCGTTTGGGGGTACGTAGGTATATATAGGAGGAAGGAGTACGTCGGTGGAGCTCTGAGGGGCCCACGAGGCAGGGGCACGCGCCCTAGGGGGGATGCCCCCCACCCTCGCGACCTCCTCTTTGACTCCTTGGAGTAGGGCCCAAGTCTCCTGGATCACGTTCGGCGAGAAAATCACGTTCCTGAAGATTTTATTCCCTTTGGACTCTGTTTGATATTCCGTTTCTTCGAAATACTGAAATAGGCAAAAAACAACAATTCTGGGTTGGGCCTTCGGTTAATAGGTTAGTCCCAAAAATAATATAAAAGTGGAAAATAAAGCCCAATATAGTCCAAAACAGTAGATAATATAGCATGGAGCAATCAAAAATTATAGATACATTGGAGACGTATCAATACCCATAGGATTTTTATATGCAGATCTATAGGCCCATAATGCATCATCAAGTTTCTTAGACCAATTCTTTCTAGACCTATTAATAGTCTTTTGCAAAATTAATTTGAGTTCTCTATTACTCAATTCTACTTGACCACTAGACTGAGGATGATAAGGAGATGCAATTCTATGATTAACATCATATTTAGCAACCATTTTACGGAAAGCACCATGAATAAAATGTGAACCACCATCAGTCATTAAATATCTAGGGACCCCAAACCTTGGAAATATAACTTCTTTAGGCATTTTAATAGAAGTGTTATGATCAGCACTACTAGTTGGAATAGCTTCTACCCACTTAGTAACGTAATCAACATCAACTAAAATATGTGTATAACCATTAGAGGAAGGGAAAGGTCCCATATAGTCAAAGCCCCAAACATCAAATGGTTCAATAACAAGTCAATAATTCATAGGCATTTCTCGACGTCTACTAATATTACCAATTCTTTGACATTCATCACAAGATAAGACAAACTTACGGTCATCCTTGAATAGAGTAGGCCAATAAAAACCAGATTGTAGTACCTTATGTGCAGTTCTATCTCCAGCATGGTGCCCTCCATAAGCTTCGGAGTGACACTTGCGTAGGATCTGTTCCTATTCATGCTTAGGTACACAACGTCTAATAACACCATCTACTCCTTCTTTATAAAGATGTGGGTCATCCCAAAAGTAATGCCTCAAATCACAAAAGAACTTTTTCTTTTGCTGGTATGTGAAACTAGGTGGTATAAACTTAGCAACAATGTAATTAGCATAATCAGCAAACCATGGAGCAGTATGAGAAGCATTTATGACATTTAATTTCTCATCAGGAAAGCTATCATCAATAGGTAGTGGGTCATCAAGCACATTTTCTAACCTAGACAAGTTGTCTGCAACGGGGTTCTCAGCTCCTTTTCTATCAACAATATGTAAATCAAATTCTTGAAGCAAGAGAACCCATCTAATAAGTCTAGGTTTAGCATCTTTCTTTTCCATAATATATTTAATAGCAGCATGATCAGTGTGAATAGTTACTTTAGAATCAACAATATAGGGTCTAAACTTATCACAAGCAAATACAACTGCTAAGAATTCTTTTTCAGTAGTAGCATAATTTCTTTGAGCATTGTCTAGAGTTTTACTAGCATATTGAATAACATTTAGTTTCTTATCAACTCTTTGTCCTAGAACAACACCTACAGCATAATCACTAGCATCACACATAATTTCAAAAGGTAGATTCCAATCAGGTAGCTGGACAATAGCTGCAGAGATCAATGCTTTCTTAAGTATTTCAAATGCTTCTACACAATCATCATCAAAGACAAATGGTATATCTTTTTGTAATAAATTAGTCAGGGGCCGAGAAATTTTCGAGAAGTCCTTAATGAACCTCCTATAAAACCCGGCATGACTAAGGAAACTTCTTATACCTTTGATGTCCTTGGGACATGGCATCTTTTCAATAGCATCAACCTTGGCTTTCAATACCTCTTTCAGAAACTTTATGCCCCAAGACAGTACCTTCATTAACCATAAAGTAGCACTTTTCCCAATTCAGGACAAGATTAGTTTCTTCACATCTCTGCAAAACTCGATCAAGGTTGCTCAAGCAATCATCAAAAGAAGATCCATAGACGGAAAAGTCATCCATAAAAACCTCACAAATCTTTTCACAAAAGTCAGAGAATATAGCCATCATGCATCTTTGAAAGGTAGCAGGTGCATTACATAAACCAAAAGGCATATGTCTATAAGGAAAAGTACCAAAAGGGCATGTAAAAGTAGTCTTTGTTTGATCTTTGGCTGACACAGGTATTTGAGAGAAACTAGAATAACCATCTAGAAAGCAAAAATGTGTATGCTTGGATAATCTTTCTAGCATTTGATCGATAAAAGGTAAGGGGTAATGATCTTTTTAGTAGCCTTATTTAATTTGCGGAAATCAATTACCATCCTATAGCCAGTAATAATCATTTGAGGAATCAATTCATCTTTATCATTAGGAACAACAGTAATACCTCCCTTCTTAGGGACACAATGGACAGGGCTTACCCACTGACTATTAGCAATGGGGTAAATTATACCTGCCTTAAGGAGCTTTAGTATCTCCTTTCTTACCACTTCTTTCATTTTAGGATTCAACCGGTGTTGATGGTCATGAACTGGTTTAGCATCTTCTTCCAAATTAATTTTATGTTGGCATAGAGTGGGACTAATGCCCTTAAGATCATCAAGAGTATACCCAATAGCAGCACAGTGCTTCTTCGGAATTTTCGATAATCTCTCTTCTTCATGTTCTGAAAGGTTAGCACTAATAATAACACTATATATCTTTTTCTCATCAAGATAAGCATATTTAAGAGTATCCGGTAAAGGTTTAAGATCAAACACGGGATCACCCTTGGGTGGAGGAGGATCTCCTAGGATTTCAACAGGTAAATTGTGTGTCAGAATAGGTTCCTGTTTAAAGAATACTCCATCTAATTCCCTTCTTTCATTCATAAACATATCATTTTCATTGTCTAGCAAATATTGTTCTAAAGGATCACTAGGAGGTACGGCAATAGAAGCAAGACCAATAATTTCATCTTTACTAGGTGATTCTTCTTCACTGTGTTGTCTACTAAATTTAGAAAAATTAAATTCATGAGTCATATCATCTAAACCGACAGTAACATCATCTCTTTTGCAATCTATGGTAGCATTAACAGTATTTAAGAAGGGTCTACCAAATATAGTGGGACAGAAGCTATCTTGTGGGGAACCAAGAACAAGAAAATCAGCAGGATATTTAGTTTTCCCACACAAGACTTCAACATCTCTAACAATTCCCATTGGTGAAATAGTATCTCTATTAGCAAGTTTAATTGTGACATCAATATCTACTAACTCAATAGGTGCAATGTCATGCATAATTTCGTTGTATAAGTCAATAGGTATTGCATTAGCACTAGCACCCATATCACATAAGCCATGATAACAATGATCTCCTATTTTAACTGAAATAACAGGCATACCCACCACAGGTCTAGGTTTATCTGTATCACGGGGTTTAGCAATTCCAGCAGTTTCATTACAGAAATAAATAACATGCCCATCTATATTATCAGACAAGAGATCTTTAACAATAGCAATATTAGGTTCAACTTTAACTTGCTTAGGAGGTGTATATGTTTTAATATTGCTTTTACGAACCACAGTTGAAGCTTTAGCATGATCCTTTATCCTAACAGGGAAAGGTGGTTCCTCAACATAAGAAGTAGAAACAATAGGATCATTATAAGTAATAGTCTTTTCTTCAACTTTAATAGGTGCGGCTACTTTTACTTCTATGGGAGGATGATATTTAAACCACTTTTTCTCCTTGGGGAGATCAACATAAGCAGCAAAAGATTCACAGAAAGAAGCTACTATCTCAGAGTCAAGTCCATATTTAGTGCTAAATTTACGAAAAATATCGGTATCCATAAAAGATTTAACACAATCAAAACTAGGTGTCGAGGTCCCAATCTTCGGAGTTGCGTTTAATTCTTTCCAATAAATCCCATTTGAATTCAATAGTCTTCATCATAAAAGAGCCAGCACAAGAAGTATCAAGCATGGTGTGATTGTTATCAAAAAGCCGAGCATAAAATTTTTGAATAATCATTTCTCTTGAGAGCTCATGACTGGGGCATGAATATAACATTGATTTAAGCCTCGCCCAAGCTTGAGCAATGCTTTCTCCTTCACGAGGCCAAAAATTATATATATAATTGCGATCACGATGAACAAGATGCATATGATAAAACTTTTGATGAAATTCCAGTTTCAATCATTTGTAGTTCCAAGACTCCATATCGTCACATAGCCTATACCATGTCTATGCATCTCCCCTCAAAGATAAAGGGAAGAACTTCTTCTTAACAACATCTCCGGGTACACCTGCAAGCTTAATTAATCCACAAACTTCATCCACATATATTAGATGTTCATCAGGATGTTTTGTTCCATCTCCTAAAAAAGGATTAGCTAGCAGTTTTTCTACCATACCCAAAGGAATTTCAAAGCAAGCATTTTCATTTTCAGTAGGTTCAGTAGGTTGAGGAGCAACTCTTTGCTCTACTGGTCGGGGTAAAGATACCCCGAACAAGCCCCTCCGAGGATTACTTTCCATACTAACAAGTGACAGTAAATTTCAGCATACTATATAAATTTTTCCTTACCAAATTCCACCTACCAAAGGCGCTTCACTCCCCGGCAACGGCGCCAGAAAAGAGTCTTGATGACCCACAAGTATAGGGGATCTATCGTAGTCCTTTCGATAAGTAAGAGTGTCGAACCCAACGAGGAGCAGAAGGAAATGATAAGCGGTTTCCAGCAAGGTATTCTCTGCAAGTACTGAAATAAGTGGTAACACATAGTTTTGTGATAGGATAATTTGTAACGAGCAACAAGTAACAAAAGTAAATAAGGTGCAGCAAGGTGGCCCAATCCTTTTTGTAGCAAAGGACAAGCCTGGACAAACTCTTATATGATGTAATGTGCTCCCGAGGACACATGTGAATATCGCCAACCTAGTTTTCATCACGCTCATATGATTCGCGTTCGGTGCTTTGATAATTTGGTATGTGGGTGGACCGATGCTTGGGTGCTGCCCTTACTTGGACAAACATCCCAATTATGATTAACCTCTATTGCAAGCATCCGCAAATACAACAAAAGTATTAAGGTAAACCTAACCATAGCATGAAACATATGGCTCCAAATCAGCCCCTTACGAAGCAACGCATAAACTAGGGTTTAAGCTTCTGTCACTCTAGCAACCCATCATCTACTTATTACTTCCCAATGCCTCCCTCTAGGCCCAAACAATGGTGAAGTGTCATGTAGTCGACGTTCGAATAATACCACTAGAGGAGAGACAACATACATCTCATCAAAATATCGAACAAATACCAAATTCACATGACTAATAATAGCAAGACTTCTCCCATGTCCTCAGGAACCAAAGTAACTACTCACAAAGCATAAACATGTTCATAATCAGAGAGATATTAATATGCATATAGGATCTGAACTTATGATCTTCCACCAATTAAACCAACTAGCATCAACTACAAGGAGTAATTAACACTACTAGCAACCTACTAGCACCAATCCCGGACTTGGAGAGAAGAATTGGATACAAGAGATGAACTAGGGTTTTGAGATGAGATGGTGCTGATGAAGATGTTGATGGAGATTGCCCTCCCCCGATGAGAGGAGTGTTGGTGATGACGATGGCGATGATTTCCCCCTCCGGGAGGGAAGTTTCCCCGACAGAACAGCTCCGCCAGAACCCTAGATTGGTTCCGCCAAGGTTTATGATTTTTTTCCCGTCGAAAGAGTCCATATAGCAGAAGATGGTCACCGGAGGGCCACCAGGGGGCCCACAAGGTAGGGGGCGCGCCCCCACGCTCGTGGGCAGGGTGGGGCCCCCTGGTGAAGTTCTTGCGCTCAATGTTTTTTTATATATTTGGAAAACATCACCCGTGGACTTTCATGACTTTTGGAGCTGTGCAGAATAGGTCTCTAATATTTGCTCCTTTTCTAGCCAGAATCCCAACTACCGGCATTCTCCCTCTTTATGTAAACCTTGTAAAATAAGAGAAAATAGGCATAAGTATTGTTACATAATGTGTAATAACAGCCCATAATGCAATACATATTGATATAAAAGCATGATGCAAAATGGACGTATCACTTACCCATTCCCGCACACTCGAGCTCTAGCGCCCAAGCTCGCGTTCTTCTTCTCAAATCACTCCTAGCATGTCCGGAGCAGGAGGCAAGTGGATGGTCTCCTCCGTCATGGAGGAGAACATCAAAAAGTTACGGGAAGCCAGATATCTGGACGTGGATATCGCGCACCGGCTGCCAGATGCGGGGCTGATCATCCCTACACACGAACCCCATGAGAGGGTAGTTTTTCTTACCCACTTCATCCGTGGACTGGGATTTCCTCTCCACCCGTTCGTCCGCGGACTCATGTTCTACCACGGGCTGGATTTTCACGATCTGGCCCCCAATTTCATCCTCAACATCTCGGTGTTTATCGTCCTGTGCGAGGCCTTCCTCCGCATCATGCCCCATTTCGACCTGTGGCTAAAGACTTTTAATGTCAAACCGAAGGTGGTGGTCGGCCAGCAGGCAGAGTGTGCTGGCGCCATGGTGGGCAAGATGCCTAACGTCACCTGGCTCGAGGGCTCCTATGTGGAGACCATAAAGGGGTGGCAATCGGGGTGGTTCTACATCACCGCGCCGCGTGACTCCGACTGGGCGGCGACCCCCAAATTTCGATCCGGAGTCCCCACGCGGCTCACCTCCTGGAAAGAGAAGTGCCTGTCCTGGGGTTCTTCGGTAGAGCTGACCGGACTCCAGACCTGCATCTAGAACATGACGAACAAGAAAATCAAGCTTGTCAACATGGTCGAGGTTATGCTCTTCCGCCAGATCCTTCCGTGTCAACGACGGGCATTTGATTTGTGGGAGTTTGACTCGGCCAAGCACCAGACGCTGCGGGAGCTCTTTGAGACGACGCACGAGGATGTCTGGAGGGTGCTGTTCAAGAGCGCCGAGATTCTTCCCTCCCACACCGAGGACCGCGGACTCAGCGCGAAGCGCCGCGCAAATCTAGTAGGTTTTTATATCTCTCAGGGTATTTATTTGCCCTGGTTTAGTTATGTCCAGGATCTAAGCTTCCATGTCATTAACAGGACTGGATAGAGACAGTGGAGCAGCTTGATTGCCCAGCCCCCCTGCCCGAGGATCCTGCAGACGCTCTTCTAACGAAGATGCTGACTCCGACACCTTACGAGGTGCCGGCAAAGAAGGCCAAGAAGAAGGCCATGGGGACCCAAAAGGGTCCCGGTGCAAGGTTGTATCGGACTCATCGTCCGATGACTCCTACGCGCACTCCTCCCAAAGAAACAAGGAGGAGGAGGAGAAAAGTTCTCCCCCCAGCCGGGGGAGACAAGAAAAGGAAGGCCGACCCATCCGGGGAGGCCGAAGGGTCCAAGAAGGGAAGGACCCTCCCTCCGGACTGCGCCACAACGGCCGCCGACAGCGCCGACGAGTGGCTACCCAGGGACAAGCCCTTGGCGAAGTCGTAAGTGTTCGGACACCATAGTACTTCATGGTATGTTTCATTGCACTGCCTCTCCTCATGCCGAACATGATGATGCAGTCTATCCCGAGCTCATCTCAACGTACCCTCATTGAGCGGCTCTTTGGACTCGTTGGATATGAATAGCGGTTTTCTTCCGACCGCTTCCACCCCTCGCCCTGTAGACAACGCCGAGGTGTTTTCTCAAAAGGCACCGAGCCAAGGGGAGGTGGTCCTGGGGGCGCCTCGAGGCGACTTCTCGGACCCTGGGTAGCAAGGGAGCGAGGCTCCTAAGGGCTCCCAGTTCGGGCCCCAGCCGGACACTGCGCTGGAACCTTCGATGGTTCCGGACTCCAGCAGGTAGTCCCCCGTTAAGGGGGGCCAACCATCCATGTCGTTGTCCTCTGTCCATCCAGAGGCACCGGACAACTTGCTGGAAGCGCTTCGCAGCGCTTCAAAGAGCACCGCACAATCATGAGTGCGGTGGTCGAAAAGGTTCAGTCCACCAAAAATGGACTGACTGAAGCTTATGCCAGCCTCCTAACAGGCTTTGAGGTAAGCAATCAAAATATAAGAAATATTACTGCATAGATAGTAGCCCCTGATGCTTTGTTCGGTGTTCGAGAAGAAAAGCCGAATAGAGGATCAAATGATGACTCAGGAGTCTAATCAGAATGTATCTATGTGTATGTGCAGGCTTCACTGCTGGCCGCTGCCGCACGTACTGCGGAGGTCTCTGCACTGAAGCAGGACCTAGAGCGGTCCGAGACCGAGCTCGGCCTTACCAATAGGCAGCTCGAGGAGAACAAAGGTAAGCAATACCTTTGTCTATATATTTAAAAAAGAAGTTCGATTGTAAAGTAATAGGATCATCATGGATTTGTCAGGGGCCACGACTGAAGTGGTGACCCTGAGGAAGGCGTTGGCCAAGGCCGAAGACAAAGCGGGCAAGGAGCGCATTGAACGGGAAAAGCAAGAAGCCCGAGTAGGCGAGGTGCAGCAAGAGCTCGAGGCTCTCGCCAAAAGCACGGGTCCTTGGAGCTTGACTCTAAGATGCGAGAGTCCGAGCTCGCGCAGGCGCTTGATAGCATCCGGAGCGCCAAGGCGGAAGGCCACAAGGCCCTTCAAGAGATTGACATGGTGAAGAAGATAGCAGCGGGTAAGGCATTCATTATGCAAAGCAAGCACGTGAAGGAGACTTTCCTTTTTCTTACCCGAGTTCGGAGCTCGCCAGGAGCGTTTGCAGATCTTCCCCACAGTGTACTGGATGCCGCGGAGTTTTATCGAGCTGAGGAGGGGAGCTCGACGGAGAAGTTGTTCTGGTCTTAGTATACTGGGACCAAACACCCCGTGCCCTTGAGCGACCAGCTGAAGCAGTTGGTCGAGCTTCACAAGGCGGCCGAACAGGCCACGAGGGGCCTTATAGTCCGGATGTGGCCTGGCGACCCCCTGTCCGGCAGCTACATCGGTCTGGTGAGGCAGCTTGTGGAAGCCTGCCCATGACTGGAAGTCATAAAGTGGTCCGCCTGCATCGAGGGTGCGTGCAGTGCTTTTGCTCGTGCGAAGGTGCACTTGGCGAAGCTGGACGCCGTGAAGCTGGTGAAGGAGGGGCCGCCGGAGGGCAAGGAGCATCGCTGCCCCGAGAATTATTAGGAGAGTATCCTGAAGGGTTCCCGCCTAGTGGCGGATGAGTGTGCCAAAGATGTAATTTTTTTAATGAACATGCTCATGTGATCCTGTAATATGAAACGAGTTCATTTGCGCCATGCGACGGTTTCTTAATTTAAAATATTACCTTCTGTGCGGCCGTTTATAAAATCTGAGAGTTGGCCAGTCGTCGGCTTCTGCCCCCATGTAACTAGTACTGGGTGTTCGGGATAAAACTGAGCACTCTTTACCCCAATTTTGGGTCCTTCGAGGGAGGTGTTCAGCGTAACGAACCAGGCGATCAGACTATAATGCTTTATCACTCTCACTTAGCCGTAGAAGTCTACAATTTTAAATTTTGACGAAGCCCCTGGTATTCGGAGAGCCGAATTTGGGGCGCTATACACGCCTAAGCCAGACAAGGCCGACTCCTTGCCTGAAGCAGAAAAAGTCTTTAAGGACTTGAGACCTCATAAACAGCGACCAGTCTCTCGCCTTATCATGACAGTTAGTTTTCGGCTTTCTCTACTGGGGTGTTCGTCCGGAAGAACCGGGACACAATCGTAGTAGTTCTCCCACCGCTACCTTAGCCGATATAGCGGAACATAAGTTACCAAAGCATGGGAGCCAGGAAAACAAAACATTTGACCAATGACATGATTCGGAGTTGATGCATATAATGCTATAAGTTCGGGGTGCCGCACTGTCGAAAGTGTTCCGACTTCTTGCGCCGTATTATGGGGTAAAAGAGAGCCGCTGGCGAACTGACCGTACCCGAACGTGCGGGTGCGGATTGTCGTAAATGGACATATAAGAGAAAAAAAGAAGAAAAACTTAAATAATGCAATGATAGACTATCGATATGCATTGTTATTTAAATAATACATTGAAGTGTACTGGTACAAGTAGTGCAACAAGCAGAAAGCAGGACAATTTGAAATGTCCTATCCCAGGGCGAGCTGCACATAGATTAGTAAAAAACGGGTATATCAATTATTATTAGAGACCATCTAGGGGTTCCCGTGTTCATCTTAGATTCTTGGCGCCTTGGTTGTCGCTTCCGGAATGTGTCCGGCAATCGTACTGCTGGAAAAGGCTTCCAGAGAGTTAGGCCCTGAAAGAGAAAAGGAATGATAAAGGTATACAACCCCTAGGGTGGTTAAGCCATATTGCGGGGCGTGTCCTGATCGTGCCCCTGCCTATGTCCATGGTATTTTCAGTGCGTAGTTATGTACGTGCGACATAGATTTCGTCGCTTGACTAGGACTGGGACGGGGGCCGAATTACTAGGCAAACTCTGATCGTGCCAGGCGATCCTGTTGCAGCTTGTTCCGGACTGGTTTGAAGGTGTTCGGGGGCTGTGACGCCGAATGAGTGGTCTGCCTTAAAAGGCTGCTTTGTGCTTCTGCTGCAAGGGCAGCAGTGTGCTCTTCCGTGCGGAGCGAGCGTTCTGTGTTTCTATTTACTGTTATGACCCCCCCTCGGTCCTGGCATCTTGAGCTTGACGTATGCGTAATGCGGCACTGCATTAAATTTTGCAAATGTTGTCCGTCCGAGTAGTGCGTTATAGCCACTGCAAAATGGGACGATATCGAAGATTAACTCTTTGCTTCGGAAGTTGTCCGGTGATCCGAAGACCACTTCCAGTGTGATTGAGCCTGTGCAATGGGCCTCTACACCTGGGATGGCGCCTTTAAAGGTGGTTTTGCTAGGTTTGATCCTCGAGGGATCGGTACCTATTTTTCGCACTATATCCTGATAGAGTAGGTTTAGGCTGCTGCCGCCATCCATAAGGACTCGAGTGAGGTGAAATCCGTCAATGATGGGGTCTAAGACCAGTGCAGCGGATCCACCATGACGGATGCTAGTGGGGTGGTCCCTGCGATCGAAGGTGATCGGGCAAGCAGACCATGGGTTGAACTTTGGGGCGATGGGCTCCATCGCATAGACGTCCCTTAGTGCATGCTTCCGCTCCCTCTTGGGAATGTGGGTTGCGTATATCTTGTTCACCATCTCACTTGTGGGGGAAACCCCTTCTGTCCTCCTGTGTTCGGCGGCCGGGGCTCCTCCTCGTCATTGCTATGCGGTCCCTTGTCCTTGTTTTCAGCATTTAACTTGCCAGCCTGCTTGAACACCCAGCATTCTCTGTTGTGTGATTGGCTGGCTTGTCGGGGGTGCCGTGGATTTGACACGAGTGATCCAGAGCCTCTGAATCCGGCATTGACTCTCGTATCTTCGGTGTTATCACCGTTGTTGCGGCGCTTTGGTCTGTACGATGTTGCCTACCGTTAACATCTTTGGTATCCGAGGTGTCCAGATTCCTCGATGTGTTGTTGCTGCGAGCCAGCCAGCTATCCTCGCCCGCGCAAAAGCGGGTCATGAGTGTTGTGAGGGCTGCCATAGATTTCGGCTTCTCCTGGCCGAGGTGGCAGGCGAGCCACTCGTCGCGGATGTTATGCTTGAATGCCGCTAGGGCCTCTGCGTCCGGACAGTCTATAATTTGCCTTTTCTTAGTCAGGAATCGAGTCCAGAATTGTCTGGCCAATTCTCCTGGCTGCTGGGTTATATGACTCAAGTCATCAGCATCCGGTGGCCGCACATGTGCCCTGGAAGTTGTCAAGAAATGCGTCTTCCAGATCCTCCCAACTGTCGACGGAATCTGCTGGCAAGCTGTTCAGCGAATGCCGAGCTGGTCCTTTGAGTTTTAGTGGGAGGTACTTGATGGTGTGTAGATCATCACCGCGAGCCATGTGGATGTGAAGGAGGAAATCCTCAATCCATACAGCGGGATCTGTTGTGCCATCATATGATTTGATATTTATGGGTTTGAAACCCTCCGGGAATTCGTGATTCATAACTTCATCAGTGAAGCATAGGGGGTGTGCGACGCCTCTGTGCCGAGCTATATCCCGACGCAGTTCATACGAATCTTGTCTGCTGTATTTGGCCCGGCCGGATTTACTCTTGCTATATCCGATGCGACGATCATCGTCCCATGTTGGCGCGCATGTCCGTTACCCGTATATTGACCTTGCGATTTTTGCCTTATTGTCCAATATGTCTCGCAGGTCCCTTGTGTTGTCCCGGGCCTTAGTATTTTTGACTGAGTGGCGGCGGGGTGCAGGCTAAACTACAGGCTGAAACGCCTCTCTGGCTCAGCCACGCGGTGGCCGGTCAGCCGCATCGTACACTGGTGATTGAGGCTTCAATGCTTCCTCCTCGAGGTGAGGTAGCAACCTGCATTTTGGGTAACTCTTGGAGGGGTGCTCGAGTTCATACTCCTCGGCCGCAAGGACTTCGGTCCACCTGTCTGCTAGCAAGTCTTGATCAGCTTGAAGCTATTGCTGCTTTTTCTTCAGGCTATCTTCCGTGGCCATAAGCCGGCTCTTGAAGCGCTCTTGCCTGACGGGGTCCTCAGGCACGATAAATTCTTCGTCGCCGAGGCTCGCCTCGTCTTCAGAGAGAGGCATGTAATTTTCCTCCTCCGGTTCTCCATCTGCTGCCCGCTCTGGAGGGCTAGCTTGTTCGTCCTCCGGATCTACATCGTGCTGGAGGGTATTGTTGTAGTCTTCGGCACTATTCAGAGTGTTATTGTCTCCTGTGCCGGAATCACTGTTCCTGCTGTAGCGGGACTTAGAGCGGCGCTGCCGACGTCGGCGCTTGGGTTGCTTCTTGGAGGGGCCATCCTCCGCTGTTTCGTCGCCATTGCCTTCTTTGGGGGTGTCCACCATGTATATATCATATGCTAAGGTGGCGGTCCAGTGCCCCGTGGGAGGTGGTTCCTGTTCGTCTCCGGCGTCGTCGTCCATACCGTTAAAGTCTTCGGAGTTGAAGTCGAGCATGTTGGTTAAGTCATCAATAGTGGCTACTAAGTGGGTGGTGGGTGGGCAGCGAATTTCTTCGCCGTCCGCATCCCATTCGGCCAAGGTTCTCCTGACAGGGAGAGAGACCTTAATGAATTTAGCACATCGCCGAAAGGTGAGTGCTGAAAGATATCCGCGGAGGTGAACTCCATGATCAGCACCCAATCGGACTCGATGGGTGCAGATGCAGGCGGCTCGGAGCCCGTGGCCGGAGAATAATCCAGTGGTTTGGTGATGCGGCTCTCGTAAGGGGTGAAGTCAGTATCCGGTTTTATCGCCACTGAGAGTGCGGCCTCCATGGCGGGGTCTATCCCTCCGCTCTCGGATGACACAATTTGCTCCGGATTGATGGCCGGAGTAGTTACAGATGTGATCTCCCGAACATTGTCCGACGGCAGAGTTATGTCATGCTCGTCACGACTAAGCAGCACACCTGGCATGCGCTCGAATCCGTCGAAGATCAAGTCTCCGCGGATGTCAGCCGTGTAATTCAAGTTTCCAAATCTGACCTAATGGCCAGGGGCGTAGCTCTCGATCTGCTTCAGATGGCCAAGTGAATTGGCCCGCAGTGTGAAGCCGTCGAACACGAAGATCTGTCCGGGGAGGAAAACCTCACCCTGGACCTCATCGTTACTGATGATCGAAGGAGCCATCAAGCCTTACGGCGACAACATAGTGGAATTCTCAATGAAAGCACCAATGTTGGTGTCAAAACTGGCGGATCTCGGGTAGGGGGTCTCGAACTGTGCGTCTAAGGCGAATGGTAACAGGAGGCAAGGGACACGATGTTTACCCAGGTTCGGGCCCTCTTGATGGAGGTAATACCCTACGTCCTGCTTGATTGTTCTTGATGATATGAGTATTACAAAAGTTGATCTACCACGAGATCGTAGAGGCTAAACCCTAGAAGCTAGCCTATGGTATGATTGTACGTTGTCCTATGGACTAAACCCTCCGGTTTATATAGACACCGGAGGGGGCTAGGGTTACACAAGGTCGGTTACAAGGGAGGAGATATACATATCCGTATTGCCTAGCTTGCCTTCCACGCCAAGGAGAGTCTCGTACGGACACGAGACGAAGTCTTCAATTTTGTATCTTCATAGTCCAATAGTCCGGCCAAAGGATATAATCCGGCTGTCCGGAGCCCCCTAATTCAGGACTCCCTCATGGGGGGCGCTCTACTTGAAGACTGTGTAGTCCTGCCTACGACAGGTACCAAGGGTAGCGTCGCCATCTTCTGGAACAAGAGTCTAGTCTTCGTAGCTTACCACGCCATAGGGCAGTTTGTAATCACGGCTAAAATTATGAAGTTGCACTCTGCTCCCTCCGTCTGGCTGACCATGGTGTACGGTCTGGCCGATGACGCGATGAAGAGTTTCTTGTAGAAATAGTTAGAACTGCACCACCTCCATTTGAACCATGGTTGATTAACAGATATTTCAACATAAATTACGAGGCGTGAGACAAAAACTTTCTAAACCTCAATAGGACAATGATGGGCCAGTTCAAGAATGCACTCGACGTGGCTGGGCTTCATGAGATCAAGTGCGAAAAATAGAAGATTTACCTAGAGAAATGAATGACAAGACCCCACCTTAGTTAGCAATGATAAGTTCTTTTGTAACCCAAATTGGGAGCTTCTTGTTGGGCAACGTAGCATGCAATTTCAAAAAACTTCCTATGATCACGCAAGATCTATCTAGGAGATGCATAGCAACAAGAGGGGGAGAGTGTTGGAAATATTCCCTAGAGGCAATAATAAATTGGTTATTATTATATTTCCTTGTTCATGATAATTGTCTATTGTTCATGCTATAATTGTATTAACCGGAAACCGTAATACATGTGTGAATACATAGATCACAACATGTCCCTAGTGAGCATCTAGTTGACTAGCTCGTTGATCAATGGATGGTTGTGGTTTCCTGACCATGGACATTGGATGTCGTTGATAACGGGATCACATCATTAGGAGAATGATGTGATGGACAAGACCCAATACTAAGCATATCACAAGATCGTGTAGTTCGTTTGCTAAAGCTTTCTAATGTCAAGTATCATTTCCTTAAACCATGAGATTGTGCAACTCCTGGATACCGCAGGAATGCTTTGGGTGTACAAAACGTCGCAACGTAATTGGGTGACTATAAAGGTGCACTACAGTTATCTCCGAAAGTGTCTGTTGGGTTGGCAAGAATCGAGACTGTGATTTGTCACTCTGTATGACAGAGAGCTATCTCTGGGCCCACTCGGTAATGCATCATCATAATGAGCTCAATGTGACTAAGGAGTTAGCCACGGGATCATGCATTACAGAACGAGTAAAGAGACTTGCCGGTAACGATATTGAACGAGGTATAGAGATACCGACAATAGAATCTCGGGCAAGTAGCATACCGATAGACAAAGGGAATTGTATACGGGATTGATTGAATCCCCGACATCGTGGTTCATCCGATGAGATCATCGTGGAACATGTGGGAGCCAACATGGGTATCCAAATCCCGCTGTTGGTTATTGGCCGGATAGATGTCTCGGTCATGTCTGCATGGTTCCCGAACCCGTAAGGTCTACACACTTAAGGTTCGGTGACACTAGAGTTGTTATGGGAAATTGTATGTGGTTACTAAAGGTTGTTGGAAGTCCTGGATGAGATCCCGGACGTCACGAGGAGTTCCGGAATGGTCCGAAGGTGAAGATCGATATTTTGGATGAAGGGTATTGGAGTCCGGAAGTGTTCTGGAGGTACCAGGCTATAGCAAGCATGACCGAAAGGTGTTTCGGGGGCCCCGGCAAGTGTTGCAGGGCCTCATGGGCCAAGGGGAGGGGGCAAACCAGCCCACTAAGGGGCTGTGCGCCCCGCACACCCTTTCCCATGTTGCTTGGGGAGGTGGGGCACCTCCACCTGACTTGGGAGGCAAGCCTCCACCTGGCTTAACTTGGGGGGCAAGACTCCCTAGGGTTTCCCTAGGGAGATCCAATCTGCCTTGGCTGCCACCCCCTAGGGGAAACCCTAGGACGCCCCCCTCTCCCCTTCCCCTTATATATAGGGAGGGGTGGGAGGGCAGCCGTACCCTTTCCCAGGCGCAGCCCTCCCCCTCTCCAACACCTCCTCCTCCTCCGTAGTGCTTGGCGAAGCCCTGCCGGAGAACCACGAGCTCCACCACCACCACGCCGTCGTGCTGTCGTAGTTCTCCCTCAACTTCTCCTCTCCCCTTGCTGGATCAAGAAGGAGGAGACGTCCCCGGGCTGTACATGTGTTGAACGTGGAGGTGCCAACCGTTCGGCGCTTGATCAGATCTTGCGCGATTTGAATCGTCGCAAGTACGACTCCATCAACCGCGTTCTTGTAACGCTTCCGCTTAGCGATCTTCAAGGGTATGAAGATGCACTCCCTCTCTCTCATTGCTAGCATCTCCTAGATTGATCTTGGTGACACATAGGAATTGTTTTTGAATTATTACTACGTTCCCCATCAGAGAGTGTGTCCACGTACCCTTGTAGACCGAAAGCGGAAGCGTTTGACAGCGCGGTTGATGTAGTAGAACTTCTTCTCGTTCCGACCGATCAAGCACCGAACGTACGGCACCTCCGAGTTCTGCACACGTTCAGCTCGATGACGTGCCTCGAACTCTTGATCCAGCAAAGTGTTGAGGGAGAGTTCCGTCAGCAGGACGGCGTGGCAACGGTGATGGTGAAGTGATCTGCGTAGGGCTTCACCTAAGCACTATGAAGATATGACCGGAGGCGTGAACTATGGAGGGGGGCGCCGCACACGGCTAACAATTGTTGGTGTGTGTTCTAGCGGTGCCCCCTTCTCGTTCTACTACATCGAGCTGAAGGGGAGGAGAGGCAGCCAAGGGGGCGCCCCAAGTAGGAGGAATCCTACTTGGGCACCTCCCAATTCAGCCTCCCCCCTTTCCTATTCCAATTCGGAGTAGGAAGGGAAGAGGGGGAATCCTATTCCCTTTTTCCTTTCCTCCTTCCCCTTTTCTACTCCAATTTGGCCAACACATGTGGGAGGGGCGCACCAGCCCCTTAGAGGCTGGTCTGTCCCCCTCTTGGCCCATTAAGGCCCATGTAGTTGCCGAGGGGATGCCCGGAACCCCTTCCGGTGACCCGATATGCACCCGGTACCCCCGGAACACTTCCGGTGTCTGAATATCATCGTCCAATATATGAATCTTTATCTCGACCATTTCGAGACTCCTCGTCATGTCCGTGATCTCATCTGGGACTCTGAGCAACATTCGGTCACCAAATCACATAACTCATATAATACAAAAACATCAACGAACGTTAAGCGTGCGGACCCTACGGGTTCGAGAACTATGTAGACATGACCGAGACACCTCTCCGGTTAATAACAAACAGGGGAACCTAGATGCTCATATTGGTTCCCACATATTCTACGAAGATCTTTATCGGTCGTACCGTAATGACAATATACGTTATTCCCTTTGTCATCGGTATGTTACTAGCTCGAGATTTGATCATCGGTATCTTCATACCTAGTTCAATCTCGTTAGTGGCAAGTCTCTTTACTCGTTCCGTAATGCATCATCCCGCAACTAAATCATGAGTCACATTGCTTGCAAGGCATATCATGATGTGCATTACCGAGAGGGCCCACAGATACCTCTCCGATACTCGGAGTGACAAATCCTAATCTCAATCTGTGCCAACCCAACAAACACCTTCAAAGGTACCTGTAGAGCATCTTTAGAATCACCCAATTACGTTGTGATGTTTGATAGCACACAAGGTATTCCTCCGGTATCCAGGAGTTGCATAATCTCATAGTCAAAGGAATATCTATAAGTCATGAGGAAAGCAATAGCAATAAAACTGAACGATCATAATCCTAAGCAAACGGATGGGTCTTGTCCATCACATCATTCTCCTAATGATGTGATCCCGTTCATCAAATGAACACACATGTCTATGGTTAGGAAACTTAACCATCTTTGATTAACGAGCTAGTCTAGTAGAGGCTTACTAGTGACACGATGTTTTGTCTATGTATCCACACATGTATCAAGTTTCCGGTTAATACAATTCTAGCATGAATAATAAACATTTATCATGATATAAGGAAATATAAAATAGGGTTTTTATCGGTTTTGCCATCAGTTGTATAACACTACTCGGTTTTGCCACTAAAAATTTTCACTACTCAAAAATGCCATTGTTTCGTTAAACACAACCTCAAAAAGACCATTTTTCATTGTTACCGTCGGGTCAACGGACGTTGACTGATGGTAGATGGCGAAAATACCCCTGATCTCATATTGCACTCTCTCTCCATAGTATGGGGCCCGCTTGTCAGTGAGTGAGTATAAAGAATTTCGAAGAAAAAAGGGACCTGTTGGGGTTCGAACCAAAGACCTCGATGTGGATGGGGGCGCATGACAACCATTCCAGCCAACCTAAGCATTTGTTTGAAAATAGAATTCTATTCTAATGGTATAGTCTATCTGGACCTAACTAAACAGACCCGACCCTACCTTTGACCAATTATTTGCCCGACCTGCTTTTGAGATAAAAAAGCAGGTCGGGCAAATAATTGGTCAAAGGTAGAGTCGGGTCTGTTTAGTTAGGCGACACTGGGCGACCCTACATTTTCCCGACCTGCTAATGCCGTTTTCGCCAGATTTCCCAGGAACTGCAATCCCTAGCCACCGTGACCGCTGCCTGCCTAACACCACACCTGGCACCGCCGGTAGCCGGGCTGGTCGCCCAGCACCAGCGCGCCTCCACTGCCGCACCTGCGGCGCCTCCTGCCTCCTGCTGTCGTGCTGCCTGCCCAGTGCCGCCACCCGCCGCAGCTCGGCTCCGCCTCCCGCCCAACACCGCTACTCGAGGCAGGCAGCTCCTGCACTTCTCCCGCTTGACACCGTGGCTCCTCCCGAGTCTTGAAGTGCAGCTATTCCATGGCAATGGAAACGGACAGCAGGCCCGAATCGGAGGGTTCAATCGGCCACTGGACGCCCCAACATGACATAGACTCTGAAATTCCTCCATTGTGAGTATACTAATTCCCAGTGTGCGTGTGTTGTTCAATATAGCTTGTAGAGGTCGAAATTCTTGTGTAGAATTTGTAGTAGCTGACGTTGCCTTATTGATAATCGTGTGCAATTTGGTACTTGTGTTCCTATGGTTAGGATGGATGCAGATAGTGCTTGTACGCTAACAGTTAGGATGGAAATAAGCCGTGTGGGTAGCCCGCGTGACTAAATTATAAGGGATATATCTCCTTTCAAATCAAAAGACTTACTTAGCTCAGTTGGTTAGCACGCGTGACCTACAAGTTCTGGTCTTGGGTTCGAAACCTGATAATGCCAATTTTCATTTTCTTTTTTCACGCTCTCCTTACAAATCTCCTTACAGATGAGCCCACATCTCAACAGAGATAGAGGGGAGTTGACAAATGGGATAGGGGTATTTTCGCCATCTACCTACGGTCAATGTGCATTGACCTCACGGTAACGGTGAAAAATGGTCTTTTTAAGCACGTGTCTAACGGAGCAGTGGCATTTTTGAGTAGTGAAAAATTTTAGTGGCAAAACCGAGTAGTGTTATACAACCGATGGCAAAACCGATAAAAACCCTATAAAATAACAACTTTGTTATTGCCTCTAGGGCATATTTCCTTCAGTCTCCCACTTGCACTAGAGTCAATAATCTAGTTCACATCGCCATGTGATTTAACACCAATAGTTCACATCTTTATGTGATTAATACCCATAGTTCACATCGCCATGTGACCAACATCCAAAGGGTTTACTAGAGTCAATAATCTAGTTCACATCACTATGTGATTAATACCCAAAGAGTACTAAGGTGTGATCATGTTTTGCTTGCGAGAGAAGTTTAGTCAACGGACCTGCCACATTCAGATCCATATGTATTTTGCAAATTTTCTATGTCTACAATGCTCTGCACGGAGCTACTCTAGCTAATTGCTCCCACTTTCAATATGTATCCAAATTGAGACTCAGAGTCATCTGGATTAGTGTCAAAGGTTGCATCGACGTAACTCTTTAAGATGAACTCTTTATCTTTATCACCTCCATAACCGAGAAATATTTTCTTAGTCCTCTTAGGTAACTAAGGATAACTTTGATCACTGTCCAGTGTCCCACTCCTGGATCACTATCATACCCCTTGCCAAACTCATGGTAAGGTACACAATAGGTCTGGTACATAGCATAGCATAATTTATAGAACCTATGGCTGAGGCATAGGGAGTGATTTTCATTCACTCTCTATATTCTGCCGTGGTCGGATTTGCAGGTTTTTCGGTGTCAAAACAGGCGGATCTCGGGTAGGGGGTCCCGAACTGTGCGTCTAAGGAGGATGGTAACAGGAGGCAGGGGACACGATGTTTACCCAGGTTCGGGCCCTCTTGATGGAGGTAATACCCTACGTCCTGCTTGATTGTTCTTGATGATATGAGTATTACAAGTGTTGATCTACCACGAGATCGTAGAGGCTAAACCCTATAAGCTAGCCTATGGTATGATTGTATGTTGTCCTATGGACTAAACCCTCCGGTTCATATAGACACCAGAGGGGGCTAGGGTTACACAAGGTCGGTTACAAGGGAGGAGATATACATATCCGTATTGCCTAGCTTGCCTTCCACGCCAAGGAGAGTCCCATCCGGACACGAGACAAAGTCTTCAATCTTGTATCTTCATAGTCCAACAGTCCGGCCAAAGGATATAGTCCGGCTTTCCGGAGACCCCCTAATCCAGGACTCCCTCAGTATCCCCTGAACCAGGCTTCAGTGAGGATGAGTCCGGCGCGCAGTATTGTCTTCGCCATTGCAAGGCGGGTTCCTCCTCTGAATACTCCATGGAAGAGTTTGAACACAAGGATAGTGTCCGGCCCTGAAAAATAAGTTCCACATACCACCGTAGAGAGAATAATATTTCCACATATCTAATCTGCTGACACGTTTTGACAGCATGACATCATGCCACAGCCCGGTCATTATTCGAACCGTTTTTCCCAACCAGCATCGCACATATTGCGGGGCGGTTTTCTTGACACGTATTGTCAAAGCAGAGATCGTGTTCCCCTTATCACGGGATTCTCATCAATACAGACGTGGGAAACCTAAACCGTGCCTGTTGGTATGACGCCTAGATCTTAGGCAAGTCCAAAACGGCCACGAGGAGGACGCTTGATATTCACCCCCTTTATAACGAGGACAAGGCCTTTTCTTTTTCCCTCTCGTGCTCAATCGAATCCTTTCCCCGCCTCGAGTTCTAACACACAAAGCTCAAGTCAGGTGCTTCGGACCTTCAACTATGTCCGGACCCAACCTTCAAGATCGGTGGATGCCCTCCTCTATAACAGAGCAGGACATCAAGAAGCTGAGAGAGGCCAGATATCTGACCGCCGAAATTTCACATAGGGTGCCTGCCCGAGGGCAGGTCGTCCCTATTCCCGAACCCACCGAGAGCGTCGTGTTCATCTCCCACTTCCTCCGAGGACTAGGCCTCCCTCTGGATCCCTTTGTCAAGGGTCTTATGTTCTATTATGGGCTAGATTTCCATGATATAGCCCCAGACTCCCTTCTTCACATCTCGTAATTTATTGTTGTATGTGAGGCCTTTCTCCGAATTACCCCTCACTTCGGCCTGTGGCTCAAGACCTTCGATGTGAAGCCGAATATAATCGAGGGGCGGCACGCAGAGTGCGGTGGTGCTTTAATAAGCAAAATCGCTGATGCTCCATGGCCAGAGGGTTCCTTCCAAGAGGTGTCCGGATTGTGGCAGCGCGAGTGGTTTTACATCACAGCTCCCCGAAGTGCCAAGTGGGTAGCCGCCCCCACCTTTCGCTCAGGCCCCCACCGCAACTGATGTCATGGATCAGCAGGAGCTGAGCTGGCGTCCAGCAAAGGACGTTTCAATACTGCAGAGCTGTATCCAAGATCTCTTTGAGAGAGATTTCAGTCTGGTTATGGCAGTGCAAGTTATGCTAGTTTGTCGAGTCCAGCCTTGCAAACGCTGGCCCCTTTGTATGTGGGAATTCAACCCGGAAGACCGCGAGCTATTTAGCATTTCCTCAGCATGCCGCTTGAAGAGATGTACAAATCGTTCTTCGGACCCCAAATAAAGTGTCCGGACACCTCCGAGGATGTGGGTTTGAGCTGCAACCGCCCTGCTACCCAAGTAAGTAATCCCATGGCCGAACCCGCCGTCCTTTTATTTATCATGGCGTCATTCTAAAGGGTCGCTCTTTGACCAGGACTGGATAACAAAGGCAAAGATGATCAGGTGTTCGCCCCCCCTTCGTCAGGGCTTGGACAATCCGGTGCTGGAAAAGATGCTCGAGCCGGCACCTTATCTAGTGCCCTCAAAGGAGGATGAAGGGGGGGAATAAAGAGGGCGAAATCGGGCCTCGCTCGCTACTTATTCCAACCGAGGGAATGAGCACCTCCGCGAGGGAGGATAACCAAGGGGAAGAATCTGACATTCTCTCTCGTCGGGGAAGGAAGAGGACTACCTCTGAAGATCCGGAAACTAAGGTTTCCAAACGGGAGAAGAAATCTTCGTCAGAGGGTCCTGCCTCAGAGGGTATTCTTGCCGCGCAATGTCCGCGCGGGGATCAGCCCTCTACCGAGCTGTAAGTAATCTAAAAGTACTTAATAGTGAAAATATCCTACCTTACTTCCGAAGACAATAACCGATGCTTATAAATTGTAGTACGGATCGTAGCCCTTGTCGACAGAGTTCGTCTTCAGGGGAACTCCTTCCGGAGATGATGGAGAGCGAAACGCCTCCCCCTGACACCCTGCCTCCGGAGGCGGGCGACCCTGAAGTGTCGTCGGGGAGGATATCTCCGGATCCACCGAGGCCAGAGGATAACCCTTTGGCTACCTGAAATCCCCAGTATCCGGCTTATAAGGAGAGCGGCAGCAAGGGTCCGGAACCGTACATAGTGCGGTCGGACATGCTGAAGGATCTTCTGGGGCAAGCGGCCGTCTCGGAAGCGCATCGTACACTAATGGGTACGGTAATTGAAAGGATTTCATCCGCTAAAAGCGGTTTGCACGAAGCCTTTATGAGTCTGCTGAAGGGCTTTGAGGTATATGAAATAGTGTATGTTTTTGATAGTACCGCACACGTTAGGTGTGCCCTATGCAGATAGTAGCCCCTGAGACTCTGGTTGTCGTCGAGAATGGCGGCAACCAGAGGATCATATTCCCAGGTAATAACTCAACTACCTTTATGTGCAAGTGACTGATGCTATGGTGGCTAGCCGAACTGATGGGTTTACCGAGCTAAAGCGGCAACTTGATGCGGCCGATGCCGATATCGTGCTTGTCAACCAGCGGTTTGACGAGGCACAGGGTGAGTGATTTCTCTGGTGATCGTCACATAATAAGAGGAGCATGATGCCAGTATCTTTAATATGTTGTGACTACAGATGGAGCTGCCACCGTGGAGACCCTTCGGGCGGAGCTTGCCCGAGCCAAGGAGCAAGCAAGGAGTAGCAATGCAACCGCTCTAAAGGCGGCCGAAGAGTTAAGGGCCGAACAGGCCATGCATTACGAGAGCAAGGAAAGAATAGCCAAAATGGCTGTAGAATTAAAAGATGTCGCTGACCGTTACCAGCTTCTTGAAGAAGAAAGCCGAGCGAGGGCGACGGACCTGGAGAAGGCCCTGGTAGCTGCCAAGGAAGCCCGCTCCAAAATTAGAGCGGTGAAGGAGGAGCTGCATCAAGCTGCAGATATCGTGTCTGGGAAGCCCTTCTTGTTGCAGACTAAATTCGAATATCCGAAGTATGCTCCTCTTGACCGACTATGGAGTTCTGCGGACGCCTACGTGGATTTGGCTACAAGTGCTGCCGCTGCGGCCGAGTACTTCAAGGATCAGAAAGATCACGAAGTGGAGAAGCTGTTCTGGTCACAGTTTCATGCTCCGGTCCGTCCGCTGCTGTTGAATGAGAGAATGGCCGAGTGGGCCGAGCTCCATAGGTTGTCCGGACTTGCCATGAGGTCCGTTGTGGATCATCCGTGGCCAGGAGGGCCAAGGCCGAATAGCTACTTTAGTTTAGTGCAACAATTCCTTGGTGTTGTGCCATGCATCGATGTTGTAAAGAGATAGGCGTGCATAGAGGGTCCGCGGATGGCCTTTGGCCGTGTTAAGACATACTAGGCGGAGATGGAGGCCACCACTATTGCGACATAGGGTTCGGCTGTAGGCCGAGTGGTTGCCGAGCACTACTTTGAAGAAGTTCTTGAAGGCGCTCGTTCGATAGAGGCTCGGTGCTCGAAGAATATTATGTTCTAGTGACATGTATTCCCATTGTAAAAACAATTTTTACTCAATTTATCAAGGTTGTATTTATAATTTTGCCCAAAAGTACTATGATGCCTCAAGTGCGGCCGTTTATGTATATCGGTATATCACCTGAAAGTTTGCAGTCGTCGGCTTCCGCCCCCACGCATATAATGCGGGGGTGTTCACAGAAAACACATATCCACACTTGCCCCAACGTCTTGGTCCGTTAAGGAGGTGGTAGCGCGGTGAACGAGGCAATCAGACTATATTGCTTTAACACTTTCACTTAGCCATAGGAGTTTGACGGTGGGGCTACTATATAGCCCCTGGTACTTCTGCGCTTGTCCGAATGCGGGGCGCGTACATACATGACCGGGAAATGGCCCTTCGTTAATGCAGAGGAATCCCGAAGATTCCACCGACTCATCGAGTGGTTGACCAGTCTCTCGCTATATCATGACAGTCAGTTTTCGGCTTTCTCTATTGAGGTGCTCATCCGAATGAACTAGGGCACAATCGCAGTAGTTCTCCTAGTGCTACTTTAGCCGATATAACGGAACGTAAGATACCAAAACATGGGAGCCGGGCAAACCCAACATTTGACCAAAGACATGATTCAGAGCTGATGCATATAGGGCCAAACTCGCGACACCGAACACTCCCTAAGGTGTTCGGTCTTTATAATATATACCGGGCTAAACAATGCCATCAATAATAGACCCCATGTGTCCAGGTACGTGCAATATCCTGACGTGGCCACATGTCAATAACGTCAGCATCCTTCTCGGTTGTGTGGAGTATCCGGAGGATGAGAGCAACAAGAGACAGTAAAAAAGGTTTACGCAGGGTCTTAATCTAAAAAGAAACCTTTGGGCGGGTCCCTGCTGCACGTCTGCACCTGTGTCTCCGTTGTGCCGTGTCCTGGACGGGTGTAGCATGATTGTCATCTGTAAAAGGAAAGAACTTAGGTGAAAGTTGCCGTGCCGAAAAAAAGAAGAATCGGTTATTATCAATGAACTATCAAAATTCAAGAGAAGTCAAGTTGAGCCGGGCTGGCCCTGATTACACGCGGGAAGCCCCTGGTATCGTCTTTGAGGGTTTGATCATCAAACTAATCTCGTGTATATGTGTAACATCCCAAATTTTCAATTTGGAATGTTATACATTAGATCATCATGCATATCATATTTTACTTTGCATTTTGGTTGATCCTAGAAATTCTACGCAACTCAATGACCCACGGAGAGAGTTGGGGATTTCGTTATTTTCATATTTGAGTTTTCTCAAATTTTGAGAATAGGATCATTTGATTTTATTTATTTTATCATCAGTTATTTCTATTACAAAAAATATGAGAGAGGGAATAAAATGACTTTCCCAAAATAAAGAAATATTGAGGATTTAATAATAAAATCAAATAAGATTTTATTTCGGAGTTTTTCGGTGTTTTATTTGAATTTAGGAAAAATGTGCGTTTTTCAAAGTTGCATTTAGTTCCCAAATAAATGTTCACCTTGTGCGGCTTGATTTTAGAAGCCTGTGAAAATTTATTTCGGAATTTTTGGAGTCCATTTAGTATTTCTTTTTATTTTTATTCCGAGCGGAATAATTTAAAAAAAACGAACCGACCTTGGGGCCGTGTCCGACCCGGACTCCCGGCCCACTAGCCTTTATAAGCCGGGGGGAGCCAGCCGAGCCCAGCCACCCGCGCCCCCAAACCCTAGCCCGCGCCCCGCCCTAGCCGCCGCCACCGCCCGCGCCGCCGCCGCCTTCGCCGCCCGCGCCGCCGCCGTCGTCCGCCGCCGCCGCCGCCGGACCCTGCCGCCGAGGTTCGCCGCGCCTCGTTTTCCGTGCCGTCATAAAAAAAGAGAAAAAAATCGGCGTTCGTCGTTTTTCTTTTTCTCGGATTAAATCCGCGATTTTTCTGATCGCGATTCCTGATCCGATTTTCGTTTTAGTATAACTTTTCGCTCGTTTATCGGAATCAGGCGATTCAAGCGCCTAGAGTTTCGTCTTGAAACCCTCTATCCGAATAACCAACTTAAACAAGATTTTGCTACTGTAAAAGTTGCCTTAGATCCAGATTACTAGAACGAAGTTGTTTTCTTTCGCCGTTGACTTTCGTTGCTTCGTTCGATTTGATTCTTTTTGCCAACCGGAGTTGTTAATATGAACCTTCTGGTTAGATCTCTTATTTGAGTTTTACCTGTGCATTAGATGAGTACTTATTGTATGCTTGTTTGTTTGTTTGCGATAGAGTACTAACCGTTGACTTTCACAGCCACTTTCCCAGTCGACACTGTCACATGGGACCAGTTTCAGCAGGCTTTTCTTACTGCACATGTTTCAGCAGGAGCTATGGCCATGAAGAAGCGTGAGTTTCGCAACTTGCGCCAAGGAGGATGGACAGTTGGCCAGTATGTGGAGGAATTTAGTAAGTTAGCACGTTATGCCCCAGATGACGTCGCTACGGATGCAGCTAAGCAGGAGAAGTTTCTGGAAGGACTGAATGATGAGTTGAGCATGCAGTTGATGGTAGCAACCTTCAACAACTACCAGGAGTTGGTAGATCGTGCTCTTATGATTGAAGGGAAGCAGCAGCAGATTGAGAACCGCAAGAGGAAGTATGGACAAGGAAAGTACAATTCAGGAGCTCAGCAGAAGCCACGTTTTACCCCTAGACCGGGAGGACATTTTCAGCATACCCATGGAGGAGGTAGCTCACACAATCACAATGGCACCAAGAATGGTAATGGCAATGGAGGAAGCAACGGCCAGAACCGCACCAACCCCTCAACCCCAGCCAAGAAGGACCTAAGCCAAGTCACTTGCTTTAAGTGTTCGAAGACCGGACATTATGCCAATGAATGTCCTGAAGGCCAAAATGGCAATGGAAGTTCTGGAAAGAAGCCGAACCCTTTCAACAGGGGATAGGTGAACCACGTTAGTGTGGAGGAGGTTGAAGCTCAGCACGATGCAGTAATAGGTATGTTTTTGGTTAAGTCATTTACTGCACTCGTTCTTTTTGATACTGGTGCATCGCATTCATACATCTCAAGGGGATTTCTGGATAAGTATAACCTACCAACCCAAGCCCTTAGGTCACCCATGTTAGTAACCTCGCCCGGAGCAGAGTATGTGGCTAGTCTATGGTGTCATCGGTTACCATTAAGTATTGGTAACTATGTTTTTCCTCAGACCTAATAGTATTGGAATCTCAAGGATTGGATGTGATATTAGGCATGGATTGATTATCAAAGTATGAAGGGAATATTGAATGTGCTAGTAAGTCAATTTTGCTTACCACCCCAGAAGGGAGAAGGATCAAGTATGTATCCCGGCATGTGCCAAAGAGGACTCAAGTAAATTGCCTAACAGGAGTTGTGCAGGAGGAAGTACCAGTGGTAAGGGATTTCCCTGATGTATTTCCAAAGGAGTTGCCAGGCATGCCACCGGATAGAGATATTGAGTTTTTGATTGAGCTATTGCTAGGCACAGGGCCAATATCAAAAAGACCATATAGGATG
This sequence comes from Triticum aestivum, assembly GCF_018294505.1. Lineage (NCBI taxonomy): Eukaryota > Viridiplantae > Streptophyta > Magnoliopsida > Poales > Poaceae > Triticum > Triticum aestivum. Next base: position 542,255,805 of record NC_057809.1, on the reverse strand, counting down.
CCAGCAAAGGATTTGGTGGAAATTAAGAAGCAGATTAAGGAGTTACTGGACAAGGGATATATTCACCCAAGTTCTTCGCCTTGGGGATCGCCAGTACTTCTAGTGGAGAAGAAGGATGGATCATTAAGGACGGTTGTTGATTATCGAGGCTTGAATGAAGTAACGATCAAGAACAAGTACCCACTACCAATGATCAACGATCTGTTTGATCGATTGCAAGGAGCTAAGGTATTTTCCAAGATCGATCTGCGATCAGGATACCACCAGTTGAAGATTCGAGAACAGGATATTCCGAAGACAACTTTTACCACCAGGTATGGGCTGTACGAGTATACCGTTATGTCATTTGGTCTGACTAACGCACCTGCATATTTTATGAACATGATGAACAAAGTGTTTATGGAGTTTTTGGATAAATTCGTCGTAGTGTTCATTGATGATATCCTGGTTTACTCGAAGAATGAAGAGGAGCATAAGGAGCATTTGCGTTTGGTACTTGGAAAGCTCAGAGAACATCAATTATATGCCAAGTTCAGCAAATGTGAGTTTTGGTTGAAGGAAGTAGGATTCCTCGGACATGTTATATCTGGAGAAGGTATAGCAGTAGATCCCGCTAAAGTTGAAACCGTGACCAAGTGGGAAGCCCCAACAACAGTTGGAGAGATCCGGAGTTTTCTTGGACTCGCAGGATACTACTGGAGATTTATTGAGAAATTCTCAAAGATTGCAAAGCCTATGACTGAGTTGTTAAAGAAGGATACCAAGTTCATATGGACAGAGGAATATGAGGCTAGTTTCCAGGAGTTGAAGAAACGTTTGGTTACCTCACCAGTGTTGATTTTGCCAGACCAGACCAAAGATTATGAGGTGTATTGCGACGCTTTACGTCGAGGACTTGGAGCAGTGCTTATGCAGGAAGGGAGAGTTGTTTCTTATGCCTCAAGACAACTGAAGCCTCATGAGTTGAATTATGCCACGCATGATTTGGAGTTAGCAGCCGTAGTGCATGCATTGAAGACATGGAGACATTTTCTCATTGGAAACCATTGTGAGGTGTACACGGACCATAAGAGTTTGAAGTACATTTTCACACAGAAGGAGTTGAATCTCAGACAAAGGAGATGGTTGGAGCTTATCAAGGATTATGATATGAAATTGCATTATCATCTTGGAAAGTCTAGTGTAGTAGCTGACGCATTAAGCCATAAGAGCCATGTCAATACATTAATGACGAGAGAAATACCCAAGGAGTTAGCAGAAAATCTTCGTGAACTATGTTTGGAAATAGTTCCGAGAGGCTATGTAGCAGCATTGGAGATTCAGTCAACTTTGATGGATAGAATCAGAGAAGCTCAGAAAGCTGACAAGGAGATTGCCGCTATAAAGGAGAAACTGAGCAACGACAAAGCTAAAGGATTTCGTGAGGATGAGCATGACACCCTATGGTTTGAAGACCGTGTTTACGTGCCCAATGACCCGGAGATCAGGAAGTTGATTTTGCAAGAGGCACACGACTCACCGTATTCGATTCACCCAGGAAATACCAAGATGTATTTGGATTTGAAGGATATTTTCTGGTGGACCGGAATGAAGAAGGATATTGGGGAGTATGTAGCAGTCTGTGATGTATGTTAGGGAGTAAAGGCAGAGCATCAGAAGCCACCAGGACTGTTACAACCATTGCCGATACCCGAATGGAAGTGGGATAAGCCAGGCATGGATTTTATCACGGGATTTCCCAGGACTCGTCCCGGCTATGACTCGATTTGGGTTGTAGTTGATCGATTGACGTAAGTAGCTTACTTCATCCCAGTAAAGACCACTTATACCAGTGCTAAGTTGGCAAAGATATACATGCCCAGGATCGTATGTCTGTATGGAGTTCCGAGGAGTATCGTATCAGATAGAGAAACCCAGTTTACCTCAAAGTTCTGGAAGAAGTTGCACGAAACTTTGGGTACCAGGCTAGAATTCAGTACAGCTTTTCATCCACAGACAGATGGACAGACCGAGAGAGTCAATCAGATTTTGGAGGATATGCTGAGAGCTTGTGCACTAGATTATGGATCAAGTTGGGACGATAATTTGCCATATGCAGAGTTCTCTTACAACAACAGTTACCAAACCAGTTTAAAGATGGCCCCTTTCGAAGCTTTGTACGGAAGGAGGTGCAGGACACCATTGTCATGGGATGAAGTTGGAGACCGCCAGTTGTTTGGACCTGACTTGATTAAAGAGTCTGAACAGAAGGTGAAGTTGATTCGCGATAGGCTCAAGGTAGCCCAATCCAGACAGAAAAGTTATGCAGATTCTAAACGTAAGGAGACAGTTTACGAAGTTGGAGATAGAGCTTATCTTCGAGTATCTCCACTTCGAGGAAACAAAGCATTTTGGAGTTAAAGGGAAGTTAGCGCCACGATTTGTAGGACCATATCGAGTTTTGGAGCGTATGGGAGAAGTGGCCTACAAGTTGGAATTGCCCGAAGGATTGTCAGGAGTTCATGATGTGTTCCACGTTTCTCAGTTAAAGAAATGTCACGCGGAGATGGCTGAAATACCATTGAGAGACACAGTGCCATTGGAAACTATTCAGTTGGATAACGATTTGACCTATGAGGATAAACCAATTAAGATCCTCGAGTTTGCCAGCCGAGTTACCCGCAGCAAGGTTATCAAGTTTTGCAAAGTTTAGTGGAGCCATCACATAGAGGATGAAGCCACCTGGGAGCGAGAGGAAGATTAACTCAAGGACCACCCTCACCTACTTTCAAGCCAACCCGAATCTCGAGGGCGAGATTCATCTTAAGGGGGGTAGGTTTGTAACATCCCAAATTTTCAATTTGGAATGTTATACATTAGATCATCATGCATATCATATTTTACTTTGCATTTTGGTTGATCCTAGAAATTCTATGCAACTCAATGACCCACGGAGAGAGTTGGGGATTTCGTTATTTTCATATTTGAGTTTTCTCAAATTTTGAGAACAGGATCATTTTATTTTATTTATTTTATCATCAATTATTTCTATTACAAAAATATGAGAGAGGGAATAAAATGACTTTCCCAAAATAAAGAAATATTGAGGATTTAATAATAAAATCAAATAAGATTTTATTTCAGAGTTTTTCGGTGTTTTATTTGAATTTAGGAAAAATGTGTGTTTTTCAAAATTGCATTTAGGTCCCAAATAAATGTTCACCTTGTGAGGCTTGATTTTAGAAGCCCGTGAAAATTTATTTCAGAATTTTTGAAGTCTGTTTAGTATTTCTTTTTATTTTTCTTCCGAGCGGAATAATTAAAAAAAGAACCGACCTAGGGGCCGTGTCCGACCAGGACTCCCGGCCCACTAGGATTTATAAGCCGGGGGGAGCCAGCCGAGCCCAGCCACCCGCGCCCCCAAACCCTAGCCCGCGCCCCGCCCTAGCCGCCGCCGCCGCGCGCCGCCGCCGCCGCTCGCCGTCGCCGTCGTCCGCCGCCGGATCCCGCCGCCGAGGTTCGCCGCACCTCGTTTTCCGTGCCATCGTAAAAAAAAGAGAAAAAAAATCGACGTTCGTCGTTTTTCTTTTTCTGATCGCGATTCCTGATCCGATTTTCGTTTTAGTATAACTTTTCGCTCGTTTATCGGAATCAGGCGATTCAAGCGCCTAGAGTTTCGTCTCGAAACCCTCTATCTGAATAACCAACTTAAACAAGATTTTGCTACTGTAAAATTTGCCTTAGATCCAGATTACTAGAATGAAGTTGTTTTCTTTTGCCGTTGACTTTCGTTGCTTCGTTCGATTTGATTCTTTTTGCCAACCGGAGTTCTTAATATGAACCTTCTGGTTAGATCTCTTATTTGAGTTTTACCTGTGCATTAGATGAGTACTTATTGTATGCTTGTTTCTTTGTTTGCGATAGAGTACCCGGAGTGCGCCGCCTGTTACTTCGAATCGTTAGGTTTCGCGGATCATCAGCAAGGCAAGTAACACTTTGATCATACCTTTTCTACTACCTAGTTTTATTGCATTAGATCAATCCTCACACATTGCATGATTAGGATCTAATTAAATTGTGGGATGGGAAGTAGATGAGGTAGTACCTATTACCTGTTATTATCAAACCTTTGGGAGTTACTTCTACGTTTGCTTATTATGCCATGCTATGCTAGTAGACGTGGATTGGGTGAGTGATATCCATGACAGATGTGAGATTGTTAATTAATGGTTTATCTAAGGTGGCAACTTAAACACACATCTAGGTGGATTGAGGCACCTGGGTATTCCAGGACTTGCCTGTTTTCTTTTGGACCGCCACCCAGGCTCAAAGGGATCATGAGACTATTCATACTAGAAACTTCTGTGTGCAGCCACAAGCTATTATGGGCTCTAGCATAGTTGACTAAGTCGTGCGAACTCTTACAGTGGTAGACTAGCAGATGTAGGGGATATAGGTGGTACGGTCTACCTGATCGTAAGGTTCTAGCACTTCTGAAAGACTATGTCTCGGTCATCCGTCTTCTCAAACACCATGTAGTGCGAGAAACCAAACGGAGGAGATCGAGTCTTGTGGGGAAAAGTGCGCAAACCTCTGCAGAGTGTAATAAACTAATCATGATTAGTCGTGTCCCCGGTTATGGACATCTTGAGTATCTAGTACTTGGATTATCATGTGAATCTCAACATGTTACTCTAAATTAATTTTGTTGGGTTATGTTTAATGATGATTTTTAATTGGGATTGAGAATGCTGTCAACCATTCTCAATGTTTAACAACAACCATGATAATAATTAAATTTATTCCTTTGAAGTAGGGGAAAATTGGCTTTACGCAAAACTGTAACCATAGAGCTTTCCACCAGCCAAATATGCATATAGTATAGCTGTTTCATTCCATTACTCTCTATGTGTTACCTTGCCAGCATATTCCATGTGCTGACCCATTTCGGGCTGCAACTTAATGTTGCAGACTTTTCAGACGACGATTAAGGAGTTTTTAGGTCGTGGTTCTATACTCAGTGATGCCATTGGAGTTGATGGACTCACTTATCTTCCAAGCCTTCCGCTGTTATAGTTATTAGATGGCCTTAAGCCATATTTATTGTAATAAGTTCTCATTTGAGACACTCGATGTAATAAGTGTGTGATTGCTACTCTGCTATAAATCCTCCGAGTACTGTGTGGTGTCAGCATTACTGATCCAGGGATGACACCGGAGCACAGAGATTAGACTGTTTGAGGTCTGGTCGCTACAATATGTTATGGAACGCCGGACTCGTCTAACCGTGTCCGTGGTCTTGACGACCTGCCATTTTTTCTGGTTACTGAGGCCGTCTAGTTCACGGCTGTTACAGCTGCCGCATCCTCTACCGTATGTGAAAAACGTTCCGTATTTCTGCTAACTGTGATGATGCCACGTGGTCCGGGCATTTTAAGCTTGAGAAAAGCATAATGCGGTATTGCGTTAAAATGAGCAAAAGCCGTTCTTCCGAGTAGTGTTTGATAACCAATTTGGAATGGAGCGACGTGGAAAGTTAACCTTTCGCTTCGGAAGTTATCGGGAGAACCGAATACCACCTCTAGCAGTAGAGAGCCTGTACATTGGGCCTCTTGGCCTGGTATTACTCCCTTGAAGGTAGTATTAGTGTGGCTTATTTCTGTCAGGTCTATCCCCATTTTGCGGACTGTGTCCTGATATATCAGATTTAGATCACTGCCGCCGTCCATGAGGACTTGTGTGAAACGGTACCCGTTTATTATTGGGTCTAACACCAAGGCCACCAGTCCCTTGTGCCGGATATTTGTCGCGTGATCCCTACAATCAAAAGTGATCGGGCAGGCCAACCAGGGGTTGAACCTAGGGGTGACGGGCTCTATGGCGCGTGTGTCTCGGAGTACATGCTTGCTTCTCCTCTTCGTCACATGGATCACGTTTACCGTTTTAACCTCTGGTGGGAACTTTTTCTGTCCTCCGGCGCTTTGCTGGTGAGGTTCATCCTCGTCTTCGCTTGGTGTCTCTTCCCCTTTGTGTTTGGCGTTTAGCTTACCAGCTTGCTTGAAGACCCAACATTCTCTGTGTGTATGATTTGCAGGTTTATCGGGGGTGTCGTGAATCTGATAGAGCTTGTCAAGAATTTTGTTTAGGCCAGATTGTCCTTCTCTGCTGCCTTTGAAAGGCTTTTTCCGCTGACCTGGTCGAGAGCCCCTGAATTCGGCGTTTACCGCCGTGTTGTCTGGGCTGCCTTCTTTGTTTCGACGCTTGTTTTTGTTGCGTTGTGGTTTTCCATTGCCATCCCTGTCTTCGGATGTGCTTGGGTCGCTGGTGCTGCTACGGGCCAACCAACTGTCCTCGCCCGCACAAAAGCGGGTCATGAGGCTTGTTAGGGCTGCCATTGTTCTCGGTTTTTCTTGGCCGAGGTGTCTGGCGAGCCATTCATCTCGTACGTTGTGTTTAAAAGCTGCTAAGGCTTCGGCGTCCGGACAGTCGATGATTTGGTTCTTCTTGGTGAGGAACCTATTCCAAAGCTTTCCAGCGGACTCTCCGGACTGTTGGATTATGTGACTTAAATCATCTGCATCCGGAGGTCGAACATAAGTCCCTTGAAATTAGCCCGAAAAGCGTCCTCGAGCTCCTCCCAACTTCCAATTGAGTTTTCGGGGAGGCTTTTCAGCCAGTGCCGAGCTGGCCCTTTAAGTTTGAGGGGTAAGTATTTGATGGCATGGAGATCGTCTCCGCGAGCCATATGAATATGGAGGATAAAGTCCTCGATCCAGACTCCAGGGTCTGTGGTCCCGTCGTATGCCTCCATGTTCACCGGTTTGAATCCTTCTAGGAATTCATGGTCCAGCACCTCATCAGTGAAACATAAGGAGTGTGCAGCACCCCTGTATTGGGATGTGCCATGGTGTTCGCACGGTTGTAGTATTCGGTTTTGGTTTTGTACCGAAGCGCGCTTCCTAGATCCATAGATGGATCTAGTCGCTCCGGATTTTTGGCGCAAGTTCTCATGTAGATCGTGTGTTAACTTATGCGTGACTTTGTTAGCCGCTCTATCGCGTTCACAAGGTGGTGGATCCAGCCGGTTGGCTGTATCATTCTTCGGTTGTGTGGGCTCTAAGGCCTCATCGTCGAATTCCGGTAATAGCTTGCGATTTGGATAGCTTTTTGTGTGATAACTTCCATCATACTTTGTTTCCTTGTCGAGCACTTTGTTCCACCTGTTGTTGAGCGTATCTTGTGTGGCCTTAAGCCTTTGCTTCTGTTTCTTCAGAATCCTCGCTGTGGCAATAAGCCTTCTGCGGAGGTTCTCTTGTTCCAAGTGCGTTTTCGGGATGATGTATGCATCTTCGTCCGGACTGTTTTCCTCCCCAGACGGGGTTTGATAAGGTTTATCATTGGCGTCGCCATGTTCGGACGCCGGATCCGTACTATGTTTTCCATTTCCATCTTGATCGTGCTCTGCCATCGGGGTGGTGTAGTCATCGTTTCTTCTAGAGTCGACTGGACTGTTATTTCCTCTTGCGCTGTTATCGTTGTTTCTGCTATGGCAGGACTTAGAGCGGCGCCGCTGGCGTCGACGCTTGGGTTGCTTGGAGGGGGCATCCTCCGCTGTCTCTTCACCATTGCCCTCTATGGGTGTGTCCACCATATATATGTCATGTGATGAAGTGGTGGTCCGACGCCCTATGGGCGGTGGTTCCTGTTCGTCTCCTGCATCGTCGTCCATACCGTCGATGTCTTTGAAGTCGAAGTCGAGCATGTCGGTTAAGTCGTCGACAGTGGCTACTAAGTGGGTGCTGGGTGGGCAGCGAATTTCTTCGTCGTCCGCATTCCATTCTAGCCGGACATAGTTCAGCCAAGGTTCTCCTGACAGGGAGAGAGACCTTAAAGAATTTAGCATATCGCCGAAGGGCGAGTGCTGAAAGATATCCGCGGAGGTGAACTGATCGGAGCCCAATCGGATTCGATGGGTGCGGATGCAGGCGGCTCAGAGCCCGTGGCCGGAGAAGAATCCAGTGGTTCGGCGACGCGACTCTCATAAGGGGTAAAGTCAGTATCCAGCTCTATCGCCACTGAGAGTGCAACCTCCATGGCGGGGTCTATCCCTCCGCTCTCGGATGGCGCAATTTGCTCCAGATTGATGGTCGGAGTAGTTACAGATGCGATCTCCCAAACATTGTCTGACGGCAGAGTTACGTCATGCTCGTCACGACTAAGCGGCACACCTGGCATGGGCTCGAATCCGTCCAAGATCAAGTCTCCGCGGATGTCGACTGTGTAATTCAAGTTTCCAAATCTGACCTGATGGCCAGGGGCGTAGCTCTCGATCTGCTCCAGATGGCCAAGAGAATTGGCCCGCAGTGTGAAGCCGCCGAATACGAAGATCTGTCCGGGAAGGAAAACCTCACCCTGGACCGCATCGTTACCGATGATCGAAGGAGCCATCAAGCCTTACGGCGACAACACAGTGGAACTGTCAATGAAAGCACCAATGTCAGTGTCAAAACCGGTGGATCTCGGGTAGGGGGTCCCGAACTGTGCGTCTAAGGCGGATGGTAACAGGAGGCACGGGACACGATGTTTACCCAGGTTTGGGCCCTCTTGATGGAGGTAATACCCTACGTCCTGCTTGATTGTTCTTGATGATATGAGTATTACAAGAGTTGATCTACCACGAGATTGTAGAGGCTAAACCCTAGAATCTAGCCTATGGTATGATTGTATGTTGTCATATGGACTAAACCCACCGGTTTATATAGACACCGGAGGGGGCTAGGGTTACACAAGGTCGGTTACAAGGGAGGAGATATACATATCCGTATTGCCTAGCTTGCCTTCCACGCCAAGGACAGTCCCATCTGGACACGAGACGAAGTCTTCAATCTTGTATCTTCATAGTCCAACAGTCCGACCAAAGGATATAGTCAGGCTGTCTGGATACCCCCTAATCCAGGACTCCCTCAGAACCCTTTCTTTGACTGATCCACTTTGAACTCCTTCAAAATCTTGTCAATGTATGTGCTTTGTGAAAGTCCTATCAAGCGTCTTGATTTATCTCTATAGATCTTGATGCTCAATATATAAGCAGCTTCATCGAGGTCTTTTATTGAAAAAATCTTATTCAAGTATCCTTTATGCTATCTAGAAATTCTATATCATTCCCAATCAACAATATGTCATCCACATATAATATCAGAAATGCTATAGAGCTCCCACTCACTTTCTTGTAAATACTGACTTCTCTGAAAGTCTGTATAAAACCATATGCTTTGATCACCTCATCAAAGCGTATATTCCAACTCCGAGATGCTTGCACCAGTCCATAAATGGATCGCTGGAGCTTGCACACTTTGTTAGCACCTTTCGGGTTGACAAAACCTTCTGGTTGCATCATATACAACTCTTCTTTAAGATATCCATTAAGGAATGCAGTTTTGACATTCATTTGCTAGATTTCATAAAATGTGGCAATTGCTAACATGATTCGGACATACTTAAGCATCTCTACGAGTGAGAAAATCTCATCGTAGTCAACACCTTGAACTTGTCGAAAACTTTTTTTTGCAACAAGTCAAGCTTTGAAGATAGTAACACTACCATCAGCCTCTATCTTCCTCTTGAAGATCCATTTATTCTCAATGGCTTGCCGATCATCGGGCAACTCCACCAAAGTCCACACTTTATTCTCATACATGGATCCTATCTCAGATTTCATGGCCTCAATCCATTTATTGGAATCTGAGCTCATCATCGCTTCCTCATAGTTCGTAGGTTCGTCATGGTCTAGTAACATAACTTCCAGGACAAGATTAGCATATCACTCTGGTGCATAACATGCTCTGTTCGACCTACGAGGTCTAGTAGTAACTTGATCCGAAGTTTCATGATCATTATCATTAGCTTCCTCTCTAGTTGGTGTAGCCATCACGGGAACGGATTTCACCGATGTGCTACTTTCCAATTCGAGAGAAGGTACAATTAACTCATCAAGTTCTACTTTCCTCCCACTCACTTCTTTCGAGAGAAACTACTTCTCTAGAAAGGATCCATTCTTAGCAACAAAGATCTTGCCTTCGGATATGTGGTAGAAGGTGTACCCACCAGTTTCTTTTTGGGTATCCTATGAAGACGCACTTCTCCGATTTGGGTTCGAGCTTTATCAGGCTAAAACTTTTTCACATAAGTATCGCAGCCCCAAACTTTAAGAAACGACAGCTTAGGTTTCTTGCCAAACCATAGTTCATACGGTGTTGTCTCAACGGATTTAGATGGTGCCCTATTTAACCCCAGAACGATAGTGGTAAATTGGTAAGAGACATCATAGCACCATATCCAAAAAGGTACAGTTACAATGTTCGGACACACCATTACGTTGTGGTGTTCCAGGTGGCCTGAGTTGTGAAACTATTCCACGTTGTTTTAAATGAAGGCCAAACTCGTAACTCAAATATTTGCCTCTGCGATCAGATTGTAGAAACTTTATTTTCTTGTTACAATGATTCTCCACTTCACTCTGAAATTCTTTGAACTTTTCAAATGTCAGACTTGTGTTTCATTAAGTAGATATACCCATATCTGCTCAAATCATCTGTGAAGGTTAGAAAATAATGATACCCGCCGCGAGCCTCAACACTCATCGGACCGCATACATCAGTATGTATTATTTCCAATAAGTCAATGGCTCGCTCCATTGTTCCGGAGAACGGAGTCTTAGTCATCTTGCCCATGAGGCATGGTTCGCAAGTATCAAATGATTCATAATCAAGTGATTCCAAAAATCCATCCGCTTGGAGTTTCTTCATGTGCTTTACACCAATATGACCTAAACGGCAATGCCACAAATATGTTGCACTATCATTATCAACTTTGCATATTTTGGCATCAATATTACGAATATGTGTATCACTACGATCGAGATTCAATAAACCATTCACCTCGGGTGTATGACCATAGAAGGTTTTATTCATGTAAACAGAACAACAATTATTCTCTGACTTAACTGAATAACCGTATTGCAATAAACATGATCGAATCATATTCATGTTCAACGCAAACACCAAATAACATTTATTTCAGGTTCAGCACTAATCCCTAAGGTAGAGGGAGTGTGCGATGGTGATCGTATCAACCTTGGAATCTCTTCCAACACACATTGTCACTTCGCTCTTAACTAGTCTTTGTTCATTCTGCAACTCCTATTTTGAGTTACTAATCTTAGCAAATAAACCGATACCAAATACCCAGGGGCTACTATGAACACTAGTAAAGTACACATCAATAACCTGTATATCAAATATATCTTTGTTCACTTTGCCATCCTTCTTATCCGCCAAGTATTTGGGGTAGTGATACGTCTCCGTCGTATCTATAATTTTTGATTGTTTCATGCCAATATTTACAACTTTCACATATTTTGGCAACTTTTTATATGATTTATTGGACTAGCCTATTGATCCAGTGCCTAGTGCCAGTTCCTGTTTTTTGCATGTTTTTTGTATCACAGAGTATCCATATCAAACGAAGTCCAAATGGAATAAAATTTCATGGAGAATTATTTTGGAATATATGTGATTTTTGGAAGTTGGAATCATCACAGACGGAGGCCCACACAGCCCACAAGACACCAGGGCGCGCCAGAGGCCCCTGGCGCGTGGTGGTGGGTTGTGCCCACCCCGTACGTCGGTTGGACCTCTACTTCGGATGCAAGGAAGCTTATATCCAGGAAAAAATCGTGTTAAAATCTCAGCGCAATCGGAGTTACGGATCTCCGGGAATATAAGAAACAGTTTTTGGCCAGATCTGGGGAACGCGAAACAGAAGAGAACAGAGAGGGATATCCAATCTAGGAGGGGCTCCTGCCCCTCCGTGGCCATGGAGGCCATGGACTATAGGGGGAACTCTCCTCTCATCTAGGGGGAGGCTAAGGAAGAAGAAGAAGGAGGAGGAGGCTCTCTCCCCCTCTCTCCTGATGGCGCCGGAGTGCCGTCGGGGCTAGGATAGTGACGACGATCTACATCAACAATCTTGCTACCGTCAACACCAACTTTCTCCCCCTCTATGCAGCGGTGTAACACCTCTTCTCTCCACTGTAATCTCTACTTAAACATGGTGCTCAACTCCATATATTATTTCCCAATGATCTATGGTTATCCTATGATGTTTGAGTAGATCTGTTTTGTCCTATGGGTTAATCGTGATCTTGGTTGGTATGATTGTATATTTTATTTGTGGTGCGGTCCTACGGTGCCCTCCGTCTCGCGCAAACGTGAGGGGCCCCCGCTGTAGGGTGTTGCAATATGTTCATGGTTCACTTACGGTGGGTTGCGAGGGTGACAGAAACTTAAACCCGAGTAGGTGGGGTACAACGTATGGGAATAAAGAGGACTTGATACTTAACGCTATGGTTGGGTTTCAGGACCTTAATGATCTTTAGTAGTTGCGGATGCTTGCTAGAGTTCCACTCATAAGTGCATATGATCCAAGTATAGAAAGTATGTTAGCTCATGCCTCTCCCTCATTTAAAGTTTCAAGAATGATTACCGATACTTGTTATCGATTGCCTAGGGACAAATAACTTTCTTATTGACAAAAGCTCTCTACTAAAACTAACTTAGTTGTGTATTTATTTAAACAGCCCCGATATTTTATTTACGTGCTCTTTATTATCTTGCAAACCTATCCTATCACACCTACAAAGTACTTCTAGTTTCATACTTGTTCTAGGTAAAGCGAACGTCAAGCGTGCGTAGAGTTGTATCGGTGGTCGATAGAACTTGAGGGAATATTTGTTCTACCTTTAACTCCTCGTTGGGTTCGACACTCTTACTTATCGAAAGAGGCTACAATTGATCCCCTATACTTGTGGGTTATCAAGACCTTTTTTCTGGCGCCGTTGCCGGGGAGCAATAGCGTGGGGTGAATATTCTCGTGTGTGCTTGTTTGCTTTATCACTAAGTAGTTTTTATACCCTGTTCTAAGTTGTTTTCTATCTTTGGTTATGGATATGGAACACGAAACACCAAAAAAATAGTGGTACTTGCTACTCATGGAGATGGGGAACCTCCTAAAACCCTTGATGCTCATTATGTGAAAGATATTATGCACTACTTTGATAATCCTGAGAAAACCCCATTCAACTATATAATGGGAGTAACTTTGGATCAACATGAATACTTTAGGGATTATCGCTTGACTCAAAAAGGAAAATTGTCATGGGATCAAATTTATATGTTGCATTGGTATGCTCGGGACCTATGCTTGAGATATAATATACTTGTTGCTCTAGGATGAATGCTCCACATCTTCCCTTTTCATGTGAATTTAATGATAATGAAACCTTGGATTCTTATGCTAATGGTATATATGATTACTATGATGTGGAACGAATAGAAGAATTTGTTGCTTTTAAGGGTGCTTATGAAATTGAATCTTTGTTTGAAAAGTATGAAGCTTTTGATGATGATGTTTATAGACCTGAAAATTTTGCCATCCTTAAATATTTCTATGATAATTATAAATACAATTCCGATATTGATGAATTTATTGAGAAAGTCTCCACTGTCCAAGAAGCGACTAATATTTTGCAAGAGTCTATGGAAGAAGAAATTGATGAAACTGTGAGCTCATTGGATGAAAAAGATGATGAGGAGAGCGAAGAACCAAAGGAGGAAGATCGGATTAGCTACCCATGCCCACCTTCTAATGAGAGTAACTCTTCAACTCATTCATTATTTAATTTCCCTTCGTGCTTACCGAAGGATGATTGCCATGATAATTGTTATGATCCCATTGATTCATTTGAAATATCCCTTTTTGATGAAACTTGCTATGCTTGTGGCCACGATGCCAAAATGAATGATGCTTATGGAGATGAACTTGCTATATTTCCTTATGTTAAGAATGAAATTGTTTCTATTGCACCCACACATGATAGTCCAATTATCTTTTTGAATTCTCCCAACTACACTATATCGGAGAAGTTTGCACTTGTTAAGGATTATATTGATGGGTTGCCTTTTACTGTTGCACATGATGATTTTGATGAATATAATATGCATGTGCTTGCTACTCCTACTTGCAATTATCATGAGAGAGGAACTATATCTCCGCCTCTTTATGTTCCCAACACGATAAAGTTGCAAGAAACTGCTTATGCTATGTATTGGCCTTTACTTGATGTGCATAAATTGTTCTTGTATGACATGCCGATGCATAGGAAGAGAGTTATACTTCGTCATTGCATGACATATGTTGCTTTGTGCTCACTACTAAATGCCAAATTATTGTTAGTTAAAATTGGCTTTGATATACCTTGGGATCCGGGTGGATCCATTACTTGAGCACTTTATGCCTAGCTTAATGGCTTTAAAGAAAGCGCTGTCAGGGAGACAAACCGGAAGTTTTACAGAGTCGTTTATTTCTGTTGACTACTTTTATATAGTTTAAAAAAAATATAAAGGGGAACTTAAAACTTTTCACAAAAGAGAAGTAATTGGAAGTTATGCATTGGAGAAGTGAGGGCCGACCTTGAATACTTGTGTTCATGCTCATGGAAACAATGCAGAATTTTTCATGAAGATTCCCACAAAAATAATTATCCCCTTGTACAATTACCTTGTATTATAAAAATAATGTGCCAAGATTTGCCTTTAGGATGTTTAGATTGCTTGTTGGTTTGTGCGGTGCAAAACAGAAACTTTGGCTATAGTGCGCGATTTTACATTTTTTACTGGATGTCAAACAGTTCTGAAACTTTTTGAACTGTCTTTATATACAAAATATTTATTTTTCCTAATTTTTTCAGAATTTTGGAGTACCATAAGTACGGTGAATGTTCAGATTACTACAGACTGTCCTGTTTAAGACAGATTCTGTTTTTGATGCATTGTTTGCTTGTTTTGATGAAACTATCGATTTCTATAAGTGGATTAAGCCACGGAAAAGTTATATTACAGTACTTACAATGCAAAAACAAAATATGAATTGGTTTGCAACAGTACTTATAGTACTGATTTGCTTTATTATACTAACGGATCTTACCCGACTTTGTATTGAGTTTTGTGTGGATGAAGTGATCAAAGATCGAGGAGGTTTCGATATGAGGAGAAGGAGGAGAGGCAAGAGCTCAAGCTTGGGGATGCATAAGGCACCCCAAGTAAATATTCAAGGATACTCAAGCGTCTAAGCTTGGGGATGCCCCGGAAGGCATCCCATCTTTCTTCAACAAGTATTGGTATGTTTTCGTTCTCGTTTCGTTCATGTGATATGTGCAAATCTTGGAGCGTCTTTTGCACTTAGTTTTTACTTTTCTTTTATGCACCATGCTGGTATGAGACAGTCCATGGTTTATTTATAGAATGCTCATTACACTTCACTCATATCTTTTGTGTGGCTTTATAGAATGCTACATGTGCTTCACTTATATCATTTGAAGTTTGGATTTCCTACTTCTCTTCACATAGAAAACCGTTGTTTGAAGAATGCTCTTTTGCTTCACTTATATTTATTAGAGCATGGTCTTTTGTAGAAAGAATTAAACTCTCATGCTTCACTTATATCTATTTAGAGAGTCAAAAGGAATTGGTCGGTTGCATGGTTAGTCATAAAATCCTACATAGAACTTATGGATCACTAAATATGATATGTTTGATTCCTTGCAATAGTTTTGCGAGATAGAGATGGAATATGTGGGAGGTACTAGTAAACGGCTATAGTTAGTAAGAATATTGGTATTAAGGTTTGTGATTCCCGAAGCATGCACGTATAGTCTCTTGTTATGCTATGTTGTTGGAGCATGATTTATTATTGATTGTCTTCCTTATGAGTGACGAGCGGGGACGATTGAGCGATGGTATTTTCCTACCAATCTATCCCCCTAGGGGCATGCATAGTAGTACTTTGCTTCGAGGGGTAATAAACTTTTGCAATAAGTATATGAGTTCTTTATGACTAATGTGAGTCCATGGATTATACACACTCTTACCTTTTCGCAATTTGCTAGCCTCTACGGTACCTTCCATTGCCCTTTCTCACATCGAGACGTGGTGCAAACTTCGCAGGTGCATCTAAAGCCCGTGATATGATACACTCTATCACACATAAGCTTTATTATATCTTCCTGAAAACAGCCACCATACCTACCTATTATGCCTTTTCCATGGCCATTCCGAGATATATTGCCATGCAACTTCCACCGCTTTCGTTTGATGACTTGAGCATTCATTGTCATATTGTTTTGCATGATCATATAGCTACATAGTAGTTGTGGCTCAGCCACCATTCA
Organism: Triticum aestivum; assembly: GCF_018294505.1. Classification (NCBI taxonomy): domain Eukaryota; kingdom Viridiplantae; phylum Streptophyta; class Magnoliopsida; order Poales; family Poaceae; genus Triticum; species Triticum aestivum. The sequence goes on along the minus strand of NC_057809.1, from coordinate 542,239,541 downwards.
TCATTTTTCATACATGTTATGCTAGATCATTGCACATCCTGGTACATTGCCAGAGGCAATCATATAGAGTCATATTTTGTCATAGGTATCGAGTTGTAATTTTTGTTTCTTTTGAGTTATAAGTAAATAGAAGTGTGATGATCATCATTATTCATTTTTAGAGCAGTGCCCCAGTGAGGAAAGGATGATGGAGACTATGATTCCCCCACAAGTCAGGATGAGACTCCGGAAAACAAGATAAAAAAATAAAAATACTAAAAAGAAAGAAAAGAAAGAAAAAGGAAAAGGAAATAAAAAATAAATAAACAAAGAGAGAAGGGGCATTGTTAGTATCCTTTACCACACTTGTGCTTCAAAGTAGCACCATGTTTTTCATATGGAGAGTCTCCTATTTTGTCACTTTCATATACTAGTGGGAATTTTTCATTATAGGATTAGATGCACACCCACTTAGTTTCATATTGAGACTTCATACACTTATAGCTCTTAGTGCATTCGTTGCATGGCAATCGCTACTCCGCACGTTGATATCGATTGATGGGCATCTCCATAGCCCATTGGTTAGCCGCGTCGATGGGAGACTTTCTTACTTTTTTGTCTTCTCTATATTTACCCCTATCATCATACTCTATTCCACCTATAGTGCTATATCCATGGCTTGCGGTCATGTATTGCGTGAGGGTTGAAAAAGCTGAAGTGCATTAAAAAGTATGAACCAATTTCTCGGCTTGTCATCGGGGTTGTGCATGATAAATACTTTGTGTTAAGAAGACAGAGCATGACAAGACTATATGATTTTGTAGGGATAGCTTTATTTAGCATTGATATTTTGAAAGACGTGATTGTTTGTTGGGATGCCTGAGTATTGATGTCTTTATGTCAAATTATAGACTATTGCTTTGAATCATTTATGTCTTAATATTCATGCCATGATTAGATATATGATCAAGTTTATGCTAGGTAGCATTCCACATCAAAAATTATCTTTTTTTATCATTTACCTACTCAAGGACGAGCGGGAATTAAGCTTGTGGATGCTGATACGTCTCTGTCGTGTCTATAATTTTTTATTGTTTCATGCCAATATTTGACAACTTTCACATATTTTTGACAACTTTTTATATGATTTATTGGACTAACCTATTGATCCAGTGCCCAGTGTTAGTTCCTGTTTTTGCATGTTTTTTGTACCATAGAGTATCCATATCAAACGAGGTCCAAATGCAATAAAATTGTACGGAGAATTGTTTTGGAATATATGTGATTTTTGGGAGTTGGAATCACCGCAAACGGAGGCTCACATAGCCCACAAGACACCAGGGCGCACTAGAGGCTCCTAGTGCGTGGTGGTGGGTTGTGCCCACCTCGTACGTCGGTTGGACCTCTACTTCGGGCGCAAGGAAGCTTATATCCGGAAAAAAATCGTGTTAATATCTCAGCGCAATCGGAGTTACGGATCTCCGGGGATATAAGAAACGGTTTTCAGCCAGATCTGGGGAACGCGAAACATAAGAGAACAGAGAGGGATACCCAATCTCGGAGGGGCTCCCGCCCCTCCGTGGCCATGGAGACCATGGACTAGAGGGGGAACTCTCCTCCCATCTAGGGGGAGGCCAAGGAAAAAGAAGGAGGGGGGCTCTCTCCCCCCCTCTCTCCCGGTGGCACCGGAGTGCCGCCGGGGCTAGGATCGTGACGGCGATCTACATCAACAATCTTGCTACCCTCAACACCAACTTTCTCCGCCTCTATGCAGCGGTGTAACACCTCTTTTCTATGTTGTAATCTCTACTTAAACATGGGGCTCAACTCCATATATTATTTCCCAATGATCTATGGTTATCCTATGATGTTTGAGTAGATCCGTTTTGTCCTATGGGTTAATCATGATCTTGGTTGGTATGATTGTATATTTTATTTATGGTGCTGTCCTACGGTGCCCTCCGTCTTGCGCAGACGTGAGGGGCACCCACTGTAGGGTGTTGCAATATGTTCATGGTTCGCTTATGGTGGGTTGCGAGAGTGACAGAAACTTAAACCCGTGTAGGTGGGGTATGACGTATGGGAATAAAGAGGACTTGATACTTAATGCTATGGTTGGGTTTCACAGCCTTAATGATCTTTAATAGTTGCGGATGCTTGCTAGAGTTCTAATCAAAAGTGCATATGATCCAAGTAGAGAAAGTATGTTAGCTCATGCATCTCCCTCATATAAAGTTACAAGAATGATTACCGGTACGTGTTATCGATTGCCTAGGGACAAATAACTTTATTGTTGACAAAAGCTCTCTACTAAAATTAACTTAGTTGTGTCTTTCTTTAAACAGCCCCTAGATTTTATTTACGCGCTCTTAATTATCTTGCAAACCTATCCAATCACAGCTACAAAGAACTTCTAGTTTCATACTTGTTCTAGGTAAAGCGAACGTCAAGCGTGCGTAGAGTTGAATCGGTGGTCGATAGAGCTTGAGGGCATATTTTTTTCTACCTTTAGCTACTCGTTGGGTTCGACACTCTTACTTATCGAAAGTGGCTATAGTTGATCCCCTATACTTGTGGGTTATCAGGTAGTTCCGCTTCCAGTGACCATTCCCTTTGTAGTAGAACCAATCAGTTTCAGGATTAGGTCTAGGTTTGGGCTTCTTCACGGGAGTGGCAACTTGCTTGCCATTCTTCTTGAGGTTCCCCTTCTTTCCCTTGCGCCTTTTTCTTGAAACTAGCGGTCTTGTTAACCATCAACACTTGATGCTATTTCTTGATTTCTACCTTCGCTGATTTTATTATTGCGAAGAGCTTGGGAATCGTTTTCATCATACCTTGCATATTATAGTTCATCATGAAGTGCTAGTAACTTGGTGATAGTGACTAGAGAACTCTGTCAATCACTATCTTATCTGGAAGATTAACTCCCACTTGATTCAAGTGATTGTAGTACCCAGATATTCTGAGCACATGCTCACTAGCTGAGCTATTCTCCTCCATCTTGTAGGCAAAGTACTTGTCAAAGGTCTCATACCTCTTAACACGGGCGTGAGTCTGAAATGTCATTTTCATCTCTTGAAACATCTCATATGCTCCATAGTGTTCAAAACATTTTTGAAGTCCTGGTTCTAAGCCGTAAAGCATGGTGCACTAAACTATCAAGTAGTCATCATACCGAGCTTGTCAAACGTTCATATCGTCTGCATCTGCTCCTGCAATAGGTCTGTCACCTAGCGGTGCATCAAGGACATAATTCTTCTGTGCAACAATGAGGATAATCCTCATATCACTGACCTAGTCCGCATCATTGCTACTATCATCTTTCAACATAGTTTTTCTCTAGGAACAAATCAAAAATAAAACAAGGGAGCTATACGCGAGCTATTGATCTACAACATAGATATGCAAATACTATTAGGACTAAGTTCATGATAAATTTAGTTCAATTAATCATATTACTGAAGAACTCCCACTTAGATAGACATCCCTCGAGTCATCTAAATGATCACGTGATCCATATCAACTAAACCATGTATGATCATCACATGAGATGGAATAGTCTTCAATGGTGAACATCTCTATGTTGATCATATCTACTATATGATTCACGGTCGACCTTTCAGTCTCCAGTGTTCCGAGGCCATGTCTGTACATGCTAGGCTCGTCAAGTTTAACCTGAGTATTTCGTATGTGCAAAACTGCCTTGCACCCATTGTATGTGAACGTAGAGCTTATCACACCCGATCATCACGAGGTGTGGCACGATGAACTGTCACAACGATGCATACTCAGGGAGAACACTTATACCTTAAAACTTTAGTGAGGGATCATCTTATAATGCTACCGTCGTAATAAGAAAAATAAGATGCATAAAAGATAAACATCACATGCAATCAAAAAATTTGACATGATATGGCCATCATCATCTTGTGCCTTTGATCTCCATCTCCAAAGCACCATCACGATCTGTTAGGGAACGCAGTATTTCAAAAAAATCCTACGATCACGCAAGATCTATCTAGGAGATGCATAGCAACAAGAGGGGAGAGTGTGTCTATGTACCCTCGTAGACCGAAAGCGGAAGTGTTTAGTAAGGCGGTTGATGTAGTCGAACGTCTTCGCGATCCAACTGATCCATGTACCGAACGTACGGCACCTCCGCGTTCAGCACATGTTCAGCTCGATGACGTTCCTCGGGCTCTTGATCCAGTTGAGGCTGAAGGAGAGTTCCGTCAGCACGACAGCGTGGCGACGGTGACGATGAAGTTACCGGCGCAGGGCTTCGCCTAAGCACTACGACGATATGACCGAGGTGTGTAACTGTGGAGGGGGGGGGGTACCACACATGGCTAAGACAAATCTTGGAGTTCCTTTGGGGTGCCCCAACCCACGTATATAAAGGAGGGAGGAGGAGGAGGCCAGCCACAAGGGGCGCGGCCTAGGGGGGATTCCTACTCCTAGTAGGAGTAGGTTTCCCCCTTTCCTAGTCCTTGTAGGAGAAGGAAGGAGAGGAGAAGGAGAAGGAAAGAGGGGGCGCCGCCCCCTCCCTAGTCCAATTCGGACCAGCCCATGGGGGGCGGCCTCCCCTTGTGGCCCTTCTCTCCTTTCCACTAAGGCCCATGAAGGCCCAATACTTCCCCCGACGAATTCCCGTAACTCTCCGGTACTCCGAAAAATACCCGAACCACTCAAAACCTTTCCGATGTCCGAATACAGCCTTCCAATATATCGATCTTTACGTCTCAACCATGTCGACACTCCTCATCATGTACGAGATCTCATCCGGGACTCCGAACAAACTTTGGTCATCAAATCACATAACTCATAATACAAATCTTCATCGAATGTTAAGAGTGCGGACCCTACGGGTTCTAGAACTATGTAGACATGACCGAGACACACCGACGGTCAATAACAAATAGCAAAACCTGGATGCTCATATTGGCTCCTACATATTCTACGAAGATCTTTATCGGTCAAACCGCATAACAACATACGTTGTTCCCTTTGTCATCAATATGTTACTTGCCCGAGATTTGATTGTCAGTATCCTCATACCTAGTTCAATCTCGTTACCGGTAAGTCTCTTTACTCATTCTGTAGTGCATCATCCCGTAACTAACTCTTTACTCACATTGCCTGCAAGGCTTATAGTGATGAGCATTACCGAGAGGGCCCAGAGATACCTCTCCGACAATCGGAGTGACAAATCCTAATCTCGATCTATGCCAACTCAACAAACACCGTCGGAGACACCTGTAGAGCATCTTTATAATCACCCAGTTACGTTGTGATGTTTAATAGCACACTAAGTGTTCCTCCGGTATTCGGGAGTTGCATAATCTCATAGTCATAGGAACATGTATAAGTCATGAAGAAAGCAATAGCAATAAACTAAACAATCATAGTGCTAAGCTAACAGATGGGTCTAGTCCATCACATCATTCTCTAATGATGTGATCCCGTTCATCAAATGACAACAGATGTCTATGGCTAGGAAACTTAACCATCTTTGATTAACGAGCTAGTCAAGTAGAGGCATACTAGGGACACTTCGTTTGTCTATGTTTTCACACATGTACTAAGTTTCCGATTAATACAATTCTAGAATGAATAATAAACATTTATCATGATATAAGGAAATAGAAATAACAACTTTATTATTGCCTCTAGGGCATATTTCCTTCAGTCTCCCACTTGCACTAGAGTCAATAATCTAGTTCACATCGTCATGTAATTTTACACCAATAGTTCACATATTTATGTGATTAGTTCACATCTTCATGTGACTAATACCCAAAAGGTTTACTAGAGTCAATAATCTAGTTCACATCACTATGTGATTATCACCCAAAGAGTGATCATGTTGCTTGTGAGAGAAGTTTAGTCAATGGGTCTGTCACATTCAGAGACGTATGTATTTTGAAAATTTCTATGTCTACAATGCTCTACATGGAGCTACTCTAGCTAATTGCTCCCACTTTCAATATGTATCCAGATTGAGACTTAGAGTCATTCGGATCAGTGTCAAAGCTTGCATCGACGTAAACCTTTATGATGAACTTTTTGTCACCTCCATAACCGAGAAACATATCCTTATTCTACTAAGGATAACTTTGACCATGTCCAGTGATCCACTCCTGGACCACTATTGTACCCTCTTGCCAAACTCATGGTGAGGTACACAATAGGTCTGGTACACAACATAGCATACTTTATAGAACCTGTGACTGAGGTATAGGGAACGACTTTTCATTCTCTTTCTATTTTCTACCGTGGTCGTGTTTTGAGTCTTTACTCAACTTCACACCTTGCAACACAGGCAAGAACTCCTTCTTTGACTGTTCCATTTTGAACTCCTTCAAAATCTTGTCAAGGTATGTGCTTTGTGAAAGTCCTATCAAGCGTCTTGATCTATCTCAATAGATCTTGATGCCCAATATGTAAGCAGCTTCACCGAGGTCCTTCTTTTAAAACTCCTTTCAAATACTCCTTTATGCTTTCTAGAAAATTCTACATCATTTCCGATCAACAATATGTCACTCACATATACTTATCAGAAAGGCTGTAGTGCTCCCACTCACTTTCTTGTAAATACAGGATTATCCAAAAGTATGTATAAAACTATATGCTTTGAACAACTCATCAAAGCGTATATTCCAACTCCGAGATACTTGCACCAGTCCATAGATGGATCGCTGGAGCTTGCACACTTTTGTTAGCACCTTTAGGATTGACAAAACCTTTTGGTTGCATCATATACAACTCTTCTTTAATAAATCCATTAAGGAATGTAGTTTTGATATCCATTTGCCAGATTTCATAAAATGTGGCAAATGCTAACATGATTCGGACAGACTTAAGCATCGCTACGAGTGAGAAAATCTCATTGTAGTCAACATCTTGAACTTGTCGAAAACCTTTTGCGACAATTCAAGCTTTGTAGATAGTAACACTACTATCAGTGTCCGTCTTCCTCTTGAAGATCCATTTATTATGAATGGCTCACCGATCATCAGGTACGTCAATCAAAGTCCATACTTTGTTCTTATACGTGGATCCCATCTTATATTTCACGGCCTTAAGCCATTTCGCGGAATCTGGGCTCATCATCGCTTCCTCATAGTTCGTAGGTTCGTCATGGTCAAGTAACATGACCTCCAGAATAGGATTACCGTACCACTCTGGTGCGGAACATACTCTGGTTGACCTACGATGTTCGGTAGTAACTTGATTTGAAGTTTCATGATCATCATCATTAACTTCCTCACTAATTGGCGTAGGCATCACTAGAACTGATTTATGTGATGAACTACTTTCCAATTCGGGAGAAGGTACAATTACCTCATAGAGCTCTACTTTCCACCCATTCATTTCTTTCGAGAGAAACTCCTTCTCTATAAAGGATCCACTCTTAGCAACAAAGATCTTGTCTTCGGTTTTGTGATAGAAGATGTACCCAAAAGTTTCTTTTGGGTATCCTATGAAGACACACTTCTCTGATTTGGGTTTGAGCTTATCAGGTTGAAACTTTTTCACATAAGCATCGCAACCCCAAACTTTAAGAAACGACAGCTTATGTTTCTTGCTAAACCACAATTAATACTGTGTCGTCTCAACGGATTTTTAGACGGTGCCCTCTTTAACGTGAATGCAACTGTCTCTAATGCATAACCCCAAAACGATAGTGGTAATTCGGTAAGAGACGTCATAGATTGCACCATATCTAATAAAGTACGGTTATGACATTCGGACACACCATTAAATTGTGGTGTTCCAGGTGGCGTGAGTTGCCAAACTATTCCACATTGTTTCAAATGAAGACCAAACTCGTAAATCAAATATTTGTTGCCTCGATCAGATCGTAGAAACTTTATTTTCCTGTTATGATGATTTTCCACTTCACTTTGAAATTCTTTGAACTTTTCAAATGTTTTAGACTTATGTTTCATAAAGTAGATATACCCATATCTGCTCAAATCATCCGTGAAGGTCAGAAAATAATGATACCCACCACGAGCCTTAACACTCATTGGACCGCACACATCAGTATGTATTATTTCCAACAAGTCTGTTGCTCGCTCCATTGTTTCAAAGAACGGAGTCTTAGTCATCTTGCCCATGAGGCATGGTTTGCAAGCATCAAGTGATTCATAATCAAGTGATTCCAAAAGTCCATCAGCATGGAGTTTCTTCATGTGCTTTACACCAATATGACCTAAACGGCAGCGCCACATATAAGTTGCACTATCATTATTAACTTTGCATCTTTTGGCTTCAATATTATGAATATGTGTATCACTATGATCGAGATTCAATAAACCATTTATATTGAGTGTATGACCATAGAAGGTTTTATTCATGTAAATAGAACAACAATTATTCTTTGACTTAAATGAATAACCGTATTGCAATAAACATGATCCAATCATATTTATGCTCAACACAAACACCAAATAACATTTATTTTAGGTTCAACACTCATCCCGGAGGTAAAGAGAGTGTGCGATGGTGATCTTGTCAACCTTGGAATCACTTCCAACTCACATCATCACCTCGCCCTTAACTAGTCTCTGTTTATTTTATAACTCATGTTTCAAGTAACTAATCATAGCAACTGAACCAGTATCATGTACCCAGGGGCTATTATGAACACTAGTAAAGTACACATCAATAACATGTATATCAAATATACCTTTGTTCACTTTGCCATCCTTCTTATCCGCCAAGTATTTGGGGTAGTTCCGCTTCTAGTGACCATTCCCTTTGCAGTAGAAGCACTCAGTTTCATGCTTAGGTCTAGCTTTGGGTTTCTTCACGGGAGTGGCAACTTGCTTGCCATTCTTTCTTGAAGTTCCCTTTCTTTTCCTTTGCCCGTTTTGTCGAAACTAGTGGTCTTGTTAGCCATCAACACTTGATGCTATTTCTTGATTTCTACCTTCGCCGGTTTTAGCATCACGAAGAGCTCGGGAATCATTTTCGTCATCCCTTGCATATTATAGTTCATCACGAAGTTCCAGTAACTTGGTGATAGTGACTAGAGAACTCTATCGATCACTATCTTATTTGGAAGATGAACTCCCACTTGATTCAAGCGATTGTAGTGCTCAGACATTCTGAGCACATGCTCATTGGTTGAGACATTCTCCTCCATCTTGTAGGCAAAGTACTTGTCAGAGGTCTCATACCTCTCGATTCGGGCATGAGTCTGAAATACCAATTTCAGCTCTTGGAACATATTATATGCTCCATGGCGTTCAAAACATTTTTGAAGTCCTGGTTCTAAGCCATAAAGCATGGCGCACTAAACTATCAAGTAGTCATCATACCAAGCTTGCCAAATGTTCATAATGTTTGCATCTGCTCCTGCAATAGGTCTGTTACCTAGCGGTGCATCAAGGACATAATTCTTCTGTGCAGCAATGAGGATAATCCTCAAATCATGGATCTAGTCCGCATCATTGCTACTAACATCTTTCAACATAGTTTTCTCTAGTAACATATCATAAATAAAATGGGGAAGCTATACGCGAGCAATTGATCTACAACATAGATATGCAAATACGATCAGAACTAAGTTCATGATAAATTTAAGTTGAATTAATCATATTACTTAAGACCTCCCACTTAGATAGACATCCCTCTAGTCATCTAAATGCTCAGTGATCCATATCAACTAAACCATGTCCGATCATCACGTGAGATGGAGAAGTTTTCAATGGTTAACATCACTATGTTGATTGAGGGAGTCCTGGATAAGGGGGTCTCCGTACAGCCAGACTATATCCTTTGGCCGGACTGTTGGACTATGAAGATACAAGATTGAAGACTTCGTCTTGTGTCCGGATGGGACTCTCCTTGGCGTGGAAGGCAAGCTAGGCAATACGGATATGTATATCTCCTCCCTTGTAACCGACTTTGTGTAACCATAGCCTCCTTCGGTGTCTATATAAACCGGAGGGTTTAGTCCATAGGACAACATACAATCATACCATAGGCTAGATTCTAGGGTTTAGCCTCTATGATCTCGTGGTAGATCAACTCTTGTAATACTCATATCATCAAGAACAATCAAGCAGGACGTAGGGTATTACCTCCATCAAGAGGGCCCGAACCTGGGTAAACATCGTGTCCCCTGCCTCCTGTTACCATTCGCCTTAGACGCACAGTTCGGGACCCCCTACCCGAGATCCGCCGGTTTTGACACCGACATTGGTGCTTTCATTGAGAGTTCCAGTGTGTTGTCGCTGTAAGGCTTGATGGCTCCTTCGATCATCGGTAACGATGCGGTCCAGGGTGAGGTTTTCCTCCCTGGACAGATCTTCATGTTCGGCGGCTTCACACTGCGGGCCAATTCGCTTGGCCATCTGGAGCAGATCAAGAGCTATGCCCCTGGCCATCAGGTCAGATTTGGAAACTTGAATTACACGGCTGACATCCGCGGAGACTTGATCTTCGACGGATTCGAGCCCATGCCAGGTGTGCCGCTTAGTCGCGACGAGCATGATGTAACTCTACCATCGGACAATGTTCGGGAGATCACATCTGTAACTACTCCAGCCATCAATTTGGAGCAAATTGCACCATTCGAGAGTGGAGGGATAGACCCCGCCATGGAGGCCACACTCTCAGTGGCGATAGAGCCGGATACTGACTTCACCCCTTCGAGAGCCGCGTCGCCAAACCACTGGATTCTTCTCCGGCCACGGGCTCCTAGCCGCCTGCATCTGCACCCATCGAATCCGATTGGGCGCCGATCATGGAGTTCACCTCCGCGGATATCTTTCAGCACTCACCTTTCGATGATGTGCTAAATTCATTAAGGTCTCTCTCCCTGTCAGGAGAACCTTGGCCGAACTATGTCCGGCTAGAATAGGATGCGGACGGCGAAGAAATTCGCTGCCCACCCACCACCCACTTAGTAGCCACTATCGACGACTTAACCGACATGCTCGACTTCGACGGTATGGACGACGACACCGGAGACCAACAGGAACCACCGCCCACAGGGCGCTGGACCACCACCTCAGCATATGATATATACATGGTGGACACCCCCAAAGAAGGCAATGGCGACGAAACAACGGAGGATGACCCCTCCAAGAAGAAACCCAAGCGCCAACGTCAGCGGCACCGCTCTAAGTCCCCCCACAGCAGGAACAGTGATACCGGCACAGGAGACAATAACACTCCGGATAGTGTTGAAGACAACAACAATACCCTCCAGCACGATGTAGAGCCGGAGGACGAACAAGCTAGCCCTCCAGAGCGGGCAGCAGATGGAGAACCAGAGGAGGACAATTACATGCCTCTCTCCGAAGACGAGGCGAGCCTCGGCGACGAAGAATTTATCGTGCCTGAGGACCCCGTCGAGCAAGAGCGTTTCAAGCGCCGGCTTATGGCCACGGCAGATAGCCTGAAGAAAAAGCAGCAACAGCTTCAAGCTGATCAAGACTTGCTAGCAGACAGGTGGCCCGAAGTCCTTGCGGCCGAGGAGTATGAACTCGAGCGCCCCTCCAAGAGTTACCCAAAACGTAGGTTGCAACCTCACCTTGAGGAGGAACCATTGAAACCTCAATCACCAGTGTACGATGCGGCTGACCGGCCACCGCGTGGCCGAGCCAGAGAAGCGTTTCAGCCTGAAGTTTAGCCTGCACCCCGCCGCCACTCAGTCAAAAATACTAAGGCCCGGGACAACACAAGGGACCTGCGAGACGTATTGGACAGTAAGGCAAAAATCGCAAGGTCAATATACGGGTCATGGACACGCGCGCCAACACGGGACGATGATCGTCGCATCGGATACACCAAGAGTAAATCCGGCCGGGCCAAATATAGCAGGCAAGATTCGTATGAACTGCGTCGGGATATAGCCCGACACAGAGGCGCCCCACACCCCCTATGCTTCACTGATGAAGTTACGAATCATGAATTCCCGAAGGGTTTCAAACCCGTAAATATCAAAACATACGATGGCACAACAGATCCCTCTATATGGATTGAGGATTTCCTCCTTCACATCCACATGGCTCGCGGTGATGATCTACACGCCATCAATTTCCTCCCACTAAAACTCAAAGGACCAACTCGGCATTGGTTGAAAAGCTTGCCAGCAAATTCCGTCAGCGGTTGGGAGGATCTGGAAGATGCATTTCTTGACAACTTCCAGGGAACTTATGTGCGGCCACCGAATGCTGATGACTTGAGCCATATAACCCAGCAGCCAGGAGAATCGGCCAGACAATTCTGGACTCTGTTCCTGATTAAGAAAAAACAAATTGTAGACTGTCCGGACGCAGAGGCCCTAGCGGTATTCAAGCATAACATCTGCGACGAGTGGCTCACCCGCCACCTCGGCCAGGAGAAGCCGAAATCTATGGCGGCCCTCACAACACTCATGACCCGCTTTTGCGCGGGCGAGGATAGCTGGCTGGCTCGCACCAACAACACATCGAGGAATCCGGACACCTCGGATACCAAAGATGTTAACGGTAGGCAACGTCGTAACAAACCAAAGCGCCGCAACAACGGCGATAACACCGAAGATACGGCAGTCAATGCTAGATTCAGAGGCTCTAGATCCGGTCAGTGGAAAAGCCATTTAAAGGAAATACTCCGGCTCCGTCCAGTTTGGATCGCATACTGGATCGCTCGTGTCAAATCCACGGCACCCCCAACAAGCCAGCCAATCACACCAATAGAGAATGCTGGGTGCTCAAGCAGGCCGGCAAGTTAAATGTCGAAAACAAGGACAAGGGGCCACATAGCAATGACGAGGAGGAGCCTCAGCCGCCGAACACAGGAGGACAGAAGGGGTTTCCCCCACAAGTGAAGACGGTCAACATGATATACGCAACCCACATTCCCAAGAGGGAGCGGAATCATGCACTAAGGAACGTCTATGCGATGGAGCCCGTCGCCCCAAAGTTCAACCCATGGTCTGCTTGCCCGATCACCTTCGATCGCAGGGACCACCCCACTTGCATCCGTCATGGCGGATCTGCCGCACTGGTCTTAGACCCCATCATTGACGGATTTCACCTCACTCTAGTCCTTATGGACGGCGGCAGCGGCCTGAACCTGCTCTATCAGGATACGGTGTGAAAAATGGGTAACAATCCCTCGAGGATCAAACCTAGCAAAACCACCTTTAAAGGCGTCATCCCAGGTGTAGAGGCCCATTGCACAGGCTCAATCACAATGGAAGTGGTCTTCGGATCACCGGACAACTTCCGAAGCAAAGAGTTAATCTTCAATATCGTCCCATTTCGCAGTCGCTATCACGCACTACTCGGACGGGCAACATTTGAAAATTTAATGCAGTGCCGCATTATGCATACCCCAAGCTCAAGATGCCAGGACCTAGGGGGGTCATAACAGTAAATGGAAACATAGAATGCTCGCTCCACACGGAAGAGCACACTGCGGCCCTTGCAGCAGAAGCACAAAGCAGCCTTTTAAGGCAGACCACTCATTCAGCGTCACAGCCCCCGGACACCTTCAAGCGAGTCCGGAACAAGCTGCAACAGGATCGCTTGGCATGATCAGAGCTTGCCTAGCAATTCGTCCCCCGTCCCAGTCCCAGTCAAGCGACGAAATCCGTGCCGCGCGTACATAACTACGCACTGAAAATACCATGGACATAGGCGGGGGCACGATCAGGACACGCCCCACAATGTGGCTTAACCGCCCCAGGGGCTGTATACCTTTATCATTCCTTTTCTCTTTCAGGGCCTAACTCTCTGGAAGCCTTTTCCGGCAGTACGATTGCCGGACACATTCCGGAAGCGACAACCAAGACGGCAAGAAGCTAAGATGAACACGGGAACCCCCAGGTGGTCTCTAATAATAATTGATATTCCCGTTTTTTACTAATCTATGCGCAGCTCGCTCTGGGATAGGACATTTCAAATTGTCCTGCTTTCTGCTTATTGCACTACTTGTACCAGTACGCTTCGACGTATTATTTAAATAACAATGCATATCGATAGTCTATCATTGCATTATTTAAGTTTTTCTTCTTTTCTCTCTTATATGTCCATTTACGACAATCCGCACCCGCACATTCGAGTACGATCAGTTCGCCAGGGGCTCTCGTTTACCCCATAATACGGCGCAAGAAGTCCAAACACTTTTGAAAGTGCAGCACCCCGAACTTATAGCATTATATGCATCAGCTCCGAATGATGTCTTTGGTCAAATGTTGGGTTTGCCCGGCTCCCATGCTTTGGTACCTTACGTCCCGCTATATCGGCTAAGGTAGCGGTGGGAGAACTACTACGATTGTGTCCCGGTTCTTCCGGACGAACACCCCAGTAGAGAAAGCCGAAAACTGACTGTCATGATAAGGCGAGAGACTAGTCGCTGTTCGAGAGGTCTCAAGTCCTTAAAGACTTTTTCCGCTTCGGGCGAGGAGTTGGCCTTGTCTGGCTTAGGCGTGTATAGCGCCCCAAATTCGGCCCTCCGAATACCAGGGGCTTCGCCAAAATTTAAAATTGTAGACTTCTATGGCTAAGTGAGAGTGATAAAGCATTATAGTCTGATTGCCTGGTTCGTTGCGCTGAACACCTCCCTCGAAGGACCCAAAATTGGGGTAAAGAGTGCTCAGTTTTATCCCGAACACCCCAGTACTAGTTACATGGGGGCAGAAGCCGACGACTGGCCAACTCTCAGATTTTATAAACAGCCGCACAGAAGGTAATATTTTAAATTAAGAAAGCGTCGCATGGCGCAAATGAACTCGTTTCATATTACAGGATCACATGAGCATGTTCATTCAAAAATTACATGTTTGGCACACTCATTCGCCACTAGGCGGGAACCCTTCAGGACACTCTCATAATAATTCTCGGGGCAGCGATGCTCCTTGCCCTCCGGTGGCCCCTCCTTCACCAGCTTCACGGCATCCAGCTTCGCCCAATGCACCTTCGCACGAGCAAAAGCCCTGCAGGCACCCTCGATGCAGGCGGACCGCTTTATGACTTCCAGTCGTAGGCAGGCTTCCACAAGCCGGCTCACCAGACCGAAGTAGTTGTTGGACAGGGGCTCGCCAGGCCACATCCGGACTATAAGGCCCCTCATGGCCTGTTCGGCCACCTTGTGAAGCTCGACCAACTGCTTCAGCTGGTCGCTCAAGGGAATGGGGTGTTTGGTCCTAGTATACTGAGACCAGAACAACTTCTCCGTCGAGCTCCCCTCCTCAGCTCGGTAAAACTCCACGGCATCCAGTACACTGCGGGGAAGATCTGCAAACGCTCCTGGAGAGCTCCAAACTCGGGTAAGAAAAAGGAAAGTCCCCTCCACTTGCTTGGTTTGCATAATGAATGCCTTACCCGCTGCTATCTTCTTCACCGCGTCAATCTCCTGAAGGGCCTTGTGGGCTTCCGCCTTGGCGCTCCGGACGCTGTCAAGCGCCTGCGCGAGCTCGGACTCTCGCATCTTAGAGCCAAGCTCCAAGGACTCGTGCTTTTTGGCGAGAGCCTCGAGCTCTTGCTGCACCTCGCCTACTCGGGCTTCTTGCTTTTCCCGTTCAATGCGCTCCTTGGCCGCTTTGTCTTCGGCCTTGGCCAACGCCTTCCTCAGGGTCGCCACTTCGGTCATGGCCCCTGACAAATCCATGATGATCATATTACTTTACAACCAAACTTCTTTTTTTAATTTATAGACAAAGGTATTGCTTACCTTTGTTCTCCTCGAGCTGCCTCTTGGTAAGGCCGAGCTCGGTCTCAGACCACTCCAGGTCTTGCTTCAGTGTAGAGACCTCCGTGGTACGTGCGACAGCGGCCAGCAGTGAAGCCTGCACATACACATAGATACATTCTGATTAGACTCCTGAGTCATCATTTGATCCTCTATTCGGCTTTTCTTCTTGAACGCCGAACAAAGCATCAGGGGCTACTATCTATGCAGTAATATTTTCTTATATTTTGATTGCTTACCTCAATGCCTGTTAGGAGGCTGGTGCAAGCTTCGGTTAGTCCGTTTTTGGCGGACTGAACCTTTTCGACCACCGCACTCATGATTGTGCGGTGCTCTTCATTGATGGAAGCGCTGCGAAGCGCTTCCAGCAAGTTGTCCGGTGCCTCTAGATGGACAGAGGACACCGGCACGGATGGTCGGCCCCCCTTAACGGGGGACCGCCTACCGGAGTCCGGAACCATCGAAGGTTCCGGCGCAGTGTCCGGCTGGGGCCCGAACTCGGAGCCCATAGGAGCCTCGCTCCCTTGCTACCCAGGGTCCGGGAAGTCACCTCGAGGCGCCCCCAGGACCACCTCCCCTTGGCTCGGTGCTTTTTAAGACAACACCTCGGCGTTGTCCATAGGGCGAGGGGTGGAAGCAGTCAGAAGAGAACCGTTGTTCATATCTGACGAGTCGAAAGAGCCGCTCGACGAGGGTACGTCGAGATGAGCTCAGGTGGGACTGCATAATCATGTTCGGCATGAGGAGAGTCAGTGCAATGAAACATACCACGAAGTACAATGGTGTCCGGACACTTACGACTTCGCCAGGGGCTTGTCCCTGGGTAGCCACTCGTCGCCGCTGTCGGCGGTCGTCGTGGCACAGTCCGAAGGGAGGATCCTTCCCTTCTTGGACCCTTCGGCCTTCCCGGATGGGCCGACCTTCCTTTTCTTGTCTCCCCCGGCTGGGGGGAGAACTTTTCTCCTCCTCCTCCTCGTTTCCATGGGAGGAGTGCGCGTCGGAGTCATCGGACAATGAGTCCGATACAACCTTGTGCCGGAGACCCTTTCGGGTCCCCGTGGCCTTCTTCTTGGCCTTCTTTGCCGGCACCTCGTAAGGTGTCGGAGTCAGCATCTTAGTTAGAAGAGCGTCTGCAGGATCCTCGGGCAGGGGGGCTGGGCAATCAAGCTGCTCCGCTGTCTCTATCCAGTCCTGTTAATGACATGGAAGCTTAGATCCTGGACATAACTAAACCGGGGCAAATAAATACCCTCAGAGATATAAAAACCTACCGGATTGGCGCGGCGCTTTGCGCTGAGTCCGCGGTCCTCGGTGAGCAAGGGAGGAATCTCGGCGCTCTTGAACATCACCCTCCAAACATCCTCGTGTGTCGTGTTATAGAGCTCTCGCAGCGTCTGGTGCTTGGCCGAGTCGAACTCCCACAAGTCAAATGCCCGTCGTTGACACGGAAGGATCCGGCGGAAGAGCATAACCTGGACCACGTTCACAAGCTTGATTTTCTTGTTCGTCATGTTCTGGATGCAGGTCTAGACTCCGGTCAGCTCTACCGAAGAACCCCAGGACAGGCCCTTCTCTTTCCAGGAGGTGAGCCACGTGGGGACTCCGGATCGAAATTTGGGGGCCGCCGCCCAATTGGAGTCGCGCGGCTCGGTGATGTAGAACCACCCCGATTGCCACCCCTTTATGGTCTCCACATAGGAGCCCTCGAGCCAGGTGACGTTAGGCATCTTGCCCACCATGGCGCCTCCGCACTATGCCTGCTGGCCGACCACCACCTTTGGTTTGACATTAAATGTTTTCAGCCACAGGCCGAAATGGGGCTTGCTACGGAGGAAGGCCTCGCACACGACGATAGACGCCGAGATGTTGAGGATGAAATTGGGGGCCAGATCATGAAAATCCAGCCCGTAGTAGAACATGAGTCCGCGCATGAACGGGTGGAGAGGAAATCCCAGTCCGCGGACGAAGTGGGTAAGAAAAACTACCCTCTCATGGGGTTCGGGCGTAGGGATGATCTACCCCGCATCTGGCAGCCGGTGCGCGATATCCGCGGCTAGATAACCGGCTTCCCGTAACTTTTTGATGTTCTCCTCCGTGATGGAGGAGACCATCCACTTGCCTCCTGCTCCGGACATGCTAGGATTGGTTTGAGAAGAAGAATGTGAGCTTGGGTGCTAGAGCTCGAGTGTGCGGGAATGGGTAAGCGAGGAAGAAGGCGTGGGTGAAAAGGGTAAATTCTTGTCCCTTTATAAGGGTGGAAGAGGCAATGTGTCTCCCCACTTGCCTGGTAACACCGCTTATTCCCCAGGCGCCGTAATTGATGGCGCGGTTGGGTTACCCATGTCCGTATTGATGAGAATCCCGTGATAAGGGGAACACGATATCTGCTTTGACAAGACGTGTCAAGAAAACCGCCTCGCTATATGTGCAGTGCTGGTTGAGAAAAACGGTTCGAATAATGACCGAACCGTGGCGTGATGTCATACCGTCAAAATGTGTCAGCAGATTAGATTTGTGGAAATATTATTATCTCTACGGTGGTATGTGGAACTTGTTTTGCAGGGGCGGACACTATCCTTGTGTTCAAACTCTTCCATGGAGTATTCGGAGGAGGAACCTGCCTTGCAATGCCGAAGACAATACTGCGCGTTAGACTCATCGTCTTTGAAGCCTGGTTCAGGGGCTACTGAGGGAGTGCTGGATAAGGGGGTCTCCGGACAGCTGGACTATATCCTTTGGCCGGACTGTTGGACTATGAAGATACAAGATTGAAGACTTCGTCTCGTGTCCGGATGGGACTCTGCTACCTCTTGATCTTGCGTTGGTTTTCCCCGAAGAGGAAGGTATGATGCAGCAGAGTAGCGTAAGTATTTCCCTCGGTTTTTGAGAACCAAGGTATCAATCCAGTAGGAGGCCATGCTCAAGTCCCTCGTACCTACACAAAACGATGGCTACTCGCAACCAACACGATTAGGGGTTGTCAATCCCTTCACGGTCACTTATGAGAGTGAGATCTGATAGATATAATATTTTTAGTATTTTTGGTATAAAGATGCAAAGTAAAAAGTAAAGGCAAAGTAAAAGCAAATAAAGATTAAAGTGATGGAGGTTGATATGATGAGAATAGACCCGGGGGCCATAGGTTTTACTAGTGGCTTCTCTCAAGAGCATAAGTATTCTATGGTAGGTGAACAAATTACTGTTGAGCAATTGACAGAATTGAGCATAGTTATGAGAATATCTAGGCATGATCATGTATATAGGCGTCACGTCCATGACAAGTAGACCGAAACGATTCTGCATCTACTACTATTACTCCACTCATCGACCGCTATCCAGCATGCATCTAGAGTATTAAGTTAAAAACAGAGTAACACCTTAAGCAAGATGACATGATGTAGAGAGATAAATTCATGCAATATGAAATAAACCTCATCTTGTTATCCTCGATGGCAATGATGCAATACGTGCCTTGCTGGCCGTTCTGTCACTGGGAAAGGACACCGCAAGATCGAACCCAAAGCTAAGCACTTCTCCCATGGCAAGAACTACCAATCTAGTTGGCCAAACCAAACGGATAATTCGAAGAGACTTGCAAAGATAACCAATCATACATAAAAGAATTCAGAGAAGATTCAAATATTATTCATAGATAGACTTGATCATAAACCAACAATTCATCGGTCTCAACAAACACACCGCAAAAAGAAGATTACATCGAATAGATCTCCACAAGAGAGGGGGAGAACTTTGTATTGAGATCCAAAAAGAGAGAAGAAACCATCTATCTACTAACTATGGACCCGAAGGTCTGAGGTAAAGTACTCACACTTCTTCGGAGAGGCTATGATGATGTAGAAGCCCTCCGTGATGACGGCCCTCTCCGGTGGAGCTCCGGAACAGGCCTCAAGATGGGATCTCATGGATACAGAAAGTTGCTGCGGTGGAATTAGGTTTTTGGCTCCATACCTGTTCGTTTATGGGTACGTAGGTGGAGCTCCGAGGGGCCCACGAGGCAGGGGGCGCGCCCTAGGGGGGCGCCCCCACCCTCGTGACCGCCTCTCTGATGCCTTGGCGTAGGGTCCAAGTCTCCTGGATCACGTTCGGTGAGAAAATCACGTTTCCGAAGGTTTCATTCCGTTTGGACTCCGTTTGATATTCCGTTTCTTCGAAACACTGAAATAGGCAAAAAACAGCAATTCTGAGCTGGGCCTCCGGTTAATAGGTTAGTCCCAAAAATAATATAAAAGTGGAAAATAAAGCCCAATATAGTCCAAAACAGTAGATAATATAGCATGGATCAATAAAAAATTATAGATATGTTGGAGACGTATCAGGCATCCCCAAGCTTAATTCCTGCTCGTCCTCGAGTAGGTAAATGATAAAAAGAGAATTTTTGATGCGGAGTGCTACTTGGCATAATTTCAATGCAAATCTTCTTAATTGTGATATGAATATTCAGATTCGAAAGATTCAAGACAAAATTTTATATTGACATACAAATAATAATACTTCAAGCATACTAACAAAGCAATTATGTCTTCTCAAAATAACATGGCCAAACAAAGTTATCCCTACAAAATCATATAGTCTGGCTATGCTCTATCTTCACCACATAAAGTATTTAAATCATGCACAACCCCGATGAAAAGCCAAGCAATTGTTTCATACTCTAACTTTTTTAAAACTTTTTCAATCTTCACGCAATACATGAGCGTGAGCCATGGATATAGCACTATAGGTGGAATAGAATGGTGGTTGTGGAGAAGACAAAAAGGAGAAGATAGTCTCACATCAACTAGGCGTATTAATGGGCTATGGAGATGCCCATCAATAGATATCAATGTGAGTGAGTAGGGATTACCATGCAACGGATGCACTAGAGCTATAAGTATGTGAAAGCTCAAAAAGAAACTAAGTGGGTGTGCATCCAACTTGCTTGCTCATGAAGACCTAGGGCAATTTGAGGAAGCCCATCATTGGAATATACAAGCCAAGTTCTATAATGTAAAATTCCCACTAGTATATGAAAGTGATAACATGAGAGACTCTCTACTATGAAGATCATGGTGCTACTTTGAAGCACAAGTGTGGTAAAAGGATAGTAACATTGTCCCTTCTCTCTTTTTCTCTCATTTTTTATTTTTTTATTTGGGACTTTTCTCCTTTTTTATGGCCTCTTCTTTTTTTATTTGGGCTTCTTTGGCCTCTTTTGTTTATTTTTCATCCGGAGTCTTATCCCGACTTTCGGGGGAATCATAGTCTCCATCATTCTTTCCTCACTTGGGACAATGCTCTAATAATGATCATCACACTTTTATTTTTCTTACAACTCAACAATTACAACTCGATACTTAGAACAAAATATGACTCTATATGAATGCATCCGGCGGTGTACCGGCATATGCAATATGACAATGATGAAGTGTGTCATAAACGGAATGGTGGAAAGTTGCATGGCAATATATCTCGGAATGGCTATGGAAATGCCATAATAGGTAGGTATGGTGGCTGTTTTGAGGAAGATATATGGTGGGTGTATGATACTGGCGAAAGGTGCGCGGTATTAGAGAGGCTAGCAAAGGTGGAAGGGTGAGAGTGCGTATAATCCATGGACTCAACATTAGTCATAAAGAACTCATATACTTATTGCAAAAATCTAGAAGTTATCAAAGCAAAGTATTACGCGCATGCTCCTAGGGGGATAGATTGGTAGGAAAAGACCATCGCTCATCCCCGACCGCCACCCATAAGGAAGACAATCAATAAATTAATCATGCTCTGACTTGATCACATAACAGTTCACCATACGTGCATGCTACGGGAATCATAAACTTTAACACAAGTATTCTTTAAATTCACAACTACTCAACTAGCATGACTTTAATATTATCACCTCTATATCTCAAAACAATTATCATGTTTCAATATTTTCTTAGTATTGAACACACTCAAAAGTAAGTTTCACAAATCTTGAATACCAAGCATATTATTATTAAGCAAATTACCATGCTATTAAGACTCTCAAAATAATTTAACTGAAGCATGAGATATTAATAGTTTCTTTAAAACAAATCCACCACCGTGCTCTAAAATATCTAAGTGAAGCACATAGAGAAAAATTATAATGCTCAAAAGATATAAGTGAAGCACATAGAGCAAAACTACTTAGCTCAAAAGATATAAGTGAAGCACATGGAGTATTCTATCAAATTTTAATTCATGTATGGCTCTCTCAAAAGGTGTGTACAGCAAGGATGATTGTGGCATACTAAATCACAAAGACACAAATAATACAAGACGCTCCAAGCAAAACACATATCATGTTGGTGAATAAAAATATAGCTCCAAGTAAATTACCGATGGAAGTGAACGAAAGAGGGGATGCCTTCCGGGGCATCCCCAAGCATTGAATTTTTGGTGTCCTTGGATTATCTTGGGGGTGCCATGGGCATCCCCAAGCTTAGGCTCTTGCCACTCCTTGTACCATAATCCATCAAAAGAATTCACCCAAAACTTGAAAACTTCACAACACAAAACTTAAAGTAGAAAACTCGTGAGCTCCGTTAGCGAAAGAAAACAAAAGACCACTTCAAGGTACTGTAATTAACTCATTCTTTATTTATATTGGTGTTAAACCTACTGTATTACAACTTCTATATGGATTATAAACTATTTTACTAGCCATAGATTCATCAAAATAAGCAAACAACACAAGAAAAACAGAATCTGTCAATAACAGAACAGTCTGTAATAATCTGTAGCTAGCGCAAGATCTGGAACCCAAAAAATTCTAAAATAAATTTCTGGACGTGAGTAATTTATCTATTAATCATCTGCAAAAATAATTAACTAAATAGCACTCTTCAAATAAAAATGACAGCAGTTCTCGTGAGCGCTAAAGTTTCTGTTTTTTACAGCAAGTTCAACAAGACTTTCCCCAAGTCTTCCCAACGGTTCTACTTGGCACAAACACTAATTAGACACAACCAAAACAGAGGCTAAATAATTTATTTATTACTAAGCAGGAGCAAAAAGCAAGGAATAAAAATAAAATTGGGTTCCCTCCCAACAAGCGCTATCGTTTAACGCCCCTAGCTAGGCATAAAAGCGAGGATAGATCTAGGTATTGCCATCTTTGGTAAGCAATCCATAAGTGGCTCTCATGATAGTTTCATGTGGAAATTTTATTTTATTTCTAGGAAAGTGTTCCATGCCCTTTTTTAATGGAAATTGAAATCTAATATTCCCTTCCTTTATATCAATAATCGCACCAACCGTTCTAAGGAAAGGTCTACCAAGAATAATAGGGCAAGAAGGATTGCAATCTATATCAAGAACAATGAAATATACGGGCACATAATTCCTATTTGCAACAATAAGAACATCATTAATCCTTCCCATAGGTTTCTTAATAGTAGAATCCGCAAGGTGCAAGTTTAGAGAGCAATCATCAAAATTACGGAAATCTAGCAAATCACACAAAGTCTTGGGAATAGTAGAGACACTAGCACCCAAATCACACGAATCATAGAACTCATGATCTTTAATTTTAATTTTAATAGTTGGTTCCCATTCATCATAGAGTTTTCTACGGATAGAAGCTTTCAACTCAAGTTTTTCTTCATAAGATTGCATCAAGGCATCAACAATATGTTCGGTGAAGGCTTTATGTTGACTATAAGCATGTGGAGAATTTAGCACGGATTGCAACAAGGAAATACAATCAATTAAAGAGCAATTTTCATAATTAAATTCCTTGAAATCCAATATAGTGGGTTTAGCAACATCTAGATTTTTATTTCTTTCAATCCCACTTTCATCAATTTCATCATAAAGATCTAAATACTCCAAATTTTTAGAACGCCTTCTAGGTAAAGGAAGATCATATTCAATTTCATCAAGATTCATATTGCAAAGCAAAGATTTAATAGGGGACACATCAATAACTTTTAGATCTTCATCTTGATTTTCATAGGAATTGGAAGAACACGCTTTAATAAAGGCATCTTTGGAAGCACGCATCCTAGCGGTTCTTTCCTTGCACTCATCAATGGAAATTCTCATGGCTTTGAGAGACTCATTGATATCATGCTTAGGAGGAATAGATCTAAGCTTTAAAGAATCAATATCAAGAGAAATTCTATCAACGTTTCTAGCCAAATCATCAACTTTAAGCAATTTCTCTTCAAGCAAAGCATTGAAATTGTTTTGTGAATTCAAAAACTCTTTAACACTATTCTCAAATTCAGAGGGCATCTTATTATAATTTCCATAAGAGTTGTTGTAAGAATTCCCATAATTATTAGAAGGATTACTAGGATATGGCCTAGGATTAAAATTCCCTCTATAAGCGTTGTTACCAAAATTATTCCTACCAACAAAATTCACATCCATAGATTCATTGTTATTCTCAATCAAAATAGACAAAGGCATATCATTAGGATCAGAAGAAACACTCTTAGTAGCAAATAATTTCATAAGTCCATCCATCTTTCACTCAAAACATTGATTTCTTCTATCGCGTGCACTTTTTTATTAGAAGATCTTTCGGTATGCCATTGAGAATAATTAACCATAATATTATCTAGGAGTTTAGTAGCATCTCCTAAAGTGATTTCCATGAAAGTGCCTCCCGCGGCCGAATCTAAAAGATTTCTAGAAGCAAAATTCAATCCAGCATAAAATTTTTGTATGATCATCCACAAATTCAAACCATGAGTAGGGCAATTATGTATCATTAATTTCATTCTCTCCCAAGCTTGTGAAACATGTTCATGACCAAGTTGCTTAAAGTTCATAATATCGTTTCTAAGAGAGATGATCTTAGCGGGAGGGAAATACTTAGAGATAAAAGCATCTTTGCACTTGTTCCAAGAATCAATACTATTTTTAGGCAAAGACGAAAACCAAGCTTTAGCACGATCTCTAAGCGAAAAAGGAAATAGCTTCAATTTAATGACATCATTATCGACATCTTTTTTCTTTTGCATATCACATAAATCAACGAAGCTATTTAGATGAGTAGCGGCATCTTCACTAGGAAGGCCGCCGAATTGATCTTTCATAACAAGATTCAACAAAGCAGTATTAATTTCACAAGATTCAACATCGATAAGAGGAGCAATCGGAGTGCTAAGGAAATCATTATTATTGGAATTGGTGAAGTCACACAATTTAGTATTATCTTGAGCCATCGCGACAAACAAGCAATCCAACACACGAGCAAAAAAAGCAAACGAGCAAAAGAGGCAAATAGAGAGGGAGGATAGAGAGACAGAGGGCGAATAAAACGGCAAGGGTGAAGTGGGGGAGAGGAAAGCGAGAGGCAAATGGCAAATAATGTAATGCGAGAGATAGGGATTGTGATGGGTACTTGGTATGTTGACTTTTTGTGTAGACTCCCCGGCAACGGCGCCAGAAATCATTCTTGCTACCTCTTGAGCTTGCGTTGGTTTTCCCCGAAGAGGAAGGGATGATGCAGCAGAGTAGCGTAAGTATTTCCCTCAGTTTTTGAGAACCAAGGTATCAATCCAGTAGGAGGCCACGCTCAAGTCCCTCGTACCTACACAAAACAATGGCTACTCGCAACCAACATGATTAGGGGTTGTCAATCCCTTCACGGTCACTTACGAGAGTGAGATCTGATAGATATAATATTTTTGGTATTTTTGGTATAAAGATGCAAAGTAAAAAGTAAAGGCAAAGTAAAAGCAAAGCAAGATTAAAGTGATGGAGGTTGATATGATGAGAATAGACCCGGGGGCCATAGGTTTCACTAGTGGCTTCTCTCAAGAGCATAAGTATTCTACGGTAGGTGAACAAATTACTGTTGAGCAATTGATAGAATTGAGCATAGTTATGAGAATATCTAGGCATGATCATGTATATAGGCATCACGTCCGTGACAAGTAGACCGAAACGATTCTGAATCTACTACTATTACTCCACTCATCGACCGCTATCCATCATGCATCTAGAGTATTAAGTTAAAAACAGAGTAACGCCTTAAGCAAGATGACATGATGTAGAGAGATAAATTCATGCAATATGAAATAAACCCCATCTTGTTATCCTTGATGGCAACGATGCAATACATGCCTTGCTGCCCCTTCTGTCACTGGGAAAGGAAATCGCAAGATTGAACCCAACGCTAAGCACTTCTCCCATGGCAAGAACTATCAATGTAGTTGGCCAAACCAAACGGATAATTCGAAGAGACTTGCAAAGATAACCAATCATACATAAAATAATTCAGAGAAGATTCAAATATTATTCATAGATAGACTTGGTCATAAACCCACAATTCATCGGTCTCAACAAACACACCGCAAAAAGAAGATTACATCGAATAGATCTCCACAAGAGAGGGGGAGAACTTTGTATTGAGATCCAAAAGGAGAGAAGAAGCCATCTAGCTACTAACTATGGACCCGAAGGTCTGAGGTAAACTACTCACACTTCATCGGAGAGGCTATGATGATGTAGAAGCCATCTGTGATGACGGCCCTCTCCGGCGGAGCTCCGGAACAGGCCCCAAGATGGGATCTCGTGGATACAGAAAGTTGCGGTGGTGGAATTAGGTTTTTGGCTCCGTATTTGTTCGTTTGGGGGTACGTAGGTATATATAGGAGGAAGGAGTACGTCGGTGGAGCTCCAAGGGGCCCACGAGGCAGGGGCACGCCCTAGGGGGGGCGCCCCACACCCTCGTGACCGCCTCTCTGATGCCTTCGCGTAGGGTCCAAGTCTCCTGGATCACGTTCGGTGAGAAAATCACGTTTCCGAAGGTTTCATTCCGTTTGGACTCCATTTGATATTTCGTTTCTTCGAAACACTGAAATAGGCAAAAAACAGCAATTCTGGGTTGGGCCTCCGGTTAATAGGTTAGTCCCAAAAATAATATAAAAGTGGAAAATAAAGCCCAATATAGTCCAAAACAGTAGATAATATAGCATGGAGCAATCAAAAATTATAGATACGTTGGAGACGTATCAGACTCTCCTTGGCGTGGAAGGCAAGCTAGGCAATATGGATATGTATACCTCCTCCCTTGTAACCGGCCTTGTGTAACCCTAGCCCCCTCCGGTATCTATATAAACCGGAGGGTTTAGTCCATAGGACAACATACAATCATACCATAGGCTAGCTTGTAGGGTTTAGCCTCTACGATCTCATGGTAGATCAACTCTTGTAATACTCATATCATCAAGAACAATCAAGCAGGACGTAGAGTATTACCTCCATCAGGAGGGCCCGAACCTGGGTAAACATCGTGTCCCCTGCCTCCTGTTACCATTCGCCTTCGACGCACAGTTTGGGACCCCCTACCCGAGATCTACCGGTTTTGACACCGACATTGATCATATCTACTATATGATTCACGCTCGACCTTTCGGTCTCAGTATTCCGAGGCCATATCTGCATATGCTAGGCTCGTCAAGTTTAACCTGAGTATTCTTCTTGCGCAAAACTGGCTTGCACCCGTTGTATGCGAACGTAGAGCTTATCACACCAGATCATCACGTGGTGTCTCAGCACGAAGAACTGTCACAACGGTGCATACTCAGGGAGAACACTTATACCTTGAAATTTTAGTGAGGGATCATCTCATAATGCTACCGTCGTACTAAGCAAAATAAGATGCATAAAAGACAAACATCACATGCAATCAAAAATATGTTACATGATATGGCCATCATCATCTTGTGCCTTTGATCTCCATCTCCAAAGTACCGTCATGATCTCCATCGTCACTAGCATGACACCATGATCTCCATCATCTTGATCTCTATCAACGTGTAGTCACATGGTCCCCTCGCCAACTATTGATTTTGTAACTATTGCTATTGTGTAGCGATAAAGTAAAGCAATTGTATGGCGCTTGCATCTTATGCAATTAAGAGACAACCATAAGGCTCCTGCCAGTTGTCGATAACTTTAACAAAACATGATCATCTCATACAACAATCTATATCTCATCACGTCTTGACCATATCACATCACAACATGCCCTACAAAAACAAGTTAGACGTCCCCTATTTTGTTGTTGCAAGTTTTACGTGGCTGCTACGGGCTTCTAGCAAGAACTGTTCTTACCTACGCATCAAAACCACAACGTAGTATAGTGATTGCGTTTTGATCTTTAGAAAGAACCATGTTCATTGAAACCGATTCAACTAAAGTTGGAGAAACAGACACCCACTAGCCACCTGTGTGCGAAGCATGTCGGTAGAACCAGTCTCATGTAAGCGTACGCGTAATGTCGGTCTGAGCCGCTTCATCCAACAATACCGCTAAATCAAGAAACAACTAGTGGCGGCAAGCATTATGTATATACCCACACCCACAACTCCTTTGTGTTCTACTCGTGCATATAACATCTACGTATAGACCTGGCTCGGATGCCACTGTTGGGGAACGCAGTATTTCAAAAAAATTCCTACGATCACGCAAGATGTATCTAGGAGATGCATAGCAACGAGAGGGTAGAGTGTGTCTACGTACCCTCGTAGACCGAAAGCCCATGGGGGGGTGCGGCCTCCCCTTGTGGCCCTTCTCTCCTTTCAACTAAGGCCCATGAAGGCCCAATACTTTCGCCGGTGACTTCCCGTAACTCCCGGTACTCCGAAAAATACCCGAACCACTCAGAACCTTTCCGATGTCCGAATATAGCCTTCCAATATATCGATCTTTACATCTCGACCATTTCGAGACTCCTCGTCATGTCCATGATCTCATCTGGGAATCCGAACAAACTTCGGTCATCAAATCACATAACTCATAATACAAATCGTCATCGAACGTTAAGTGTGCAGACTGTACGGGTTCGAGAACTATGTAGACATGACCGAGACACATCTCTGGTCAATAACCAATAGCGGAACCTGGATGCTCATATTGGCTCCTACATATTCTACGAAGATCTTTATCGGTCAAACCCCGTAACAACATACGTTGTTCCCTTTGTTATCGGTATGTTACTTGCCCGAGATTCGATCGTCGGTATCCTCGTACCTAGTTCAATCTTGTTACCGGCAAGTCTCTGTACTCATTCCGTAATGCATCATCCCATAACTAACTCTTTAGTCACATTGCTTGCAAGGCTTATAGTGATGAGCATTACCGAGAGGGCCTAGAGATACCTCTCCGACAACCGGAGTGACAAATCCTAATCTCAATCTATGCCAACTCAACAAACACCATCAGAGACACCTGTAGAGCATCTTTATAATCACACATTTACGTTGTGACGTTTAATAGCACACTAAGTGTTCCTCCGGTATTCGGGAGTTGCATAATCTCATAGTCATAGGAACATGTATAAGTCATGAAGAAAGCAATAGCAATAAACTAAACGATCATAGTGCTAAGCTAACGGATGGGTCTAGTCCATCACATCATTCTCTAATGATGTGATCCCGTTCATCAAATGACAACACATGTCTATGGCTAGGAAACTTAACCATCTTTGATTAATGAGCTAGTCAAGTAGCGGCATACTAGGGACACTTTGTTTGTCTATGTATTCACACATGTACTAAGTTTCCGGTTAATACAATACTAGCATGAATAATAAACATTTATCATGATATAAGGAAATATAAATAACAACTTTATTATTGCCTCTAGGGCATATTTCTTTCATGATCTCCATCGTCACCGGCTTGACACCTTGATCTCCATCGTAGCGCCATTGTCGTCTCGCCAACTATTGCTTCTACAACTATTGCTAATGCATAGTGATAAAGTAAAGCAATTACATGGCGATTGCATTTCATACAATAAAGCGACAACCATAAGGCTCCTGCCACTTGCCGATAACTTTTACAAAACATGTTCATCTCATACAACAACGTATATCATATCATGTCTTGACCATATCACATCACAACATGCCCCGCAAAAACAAGTTAGACACCCTCTACTTTGTTGTTGCAAGTTTTACGTGGCTGCTACGGGCTTCTAGTAAGAACTGTTCTTACCTACGCATCAAAACCACAACAGTGTTTCGTCAAGTTTGATGTTTTAACCTTCAAGAAGGACCGGCCGTAGTCAAATTCAATTCAACTAAAATTGGAGAAACAGACACCCGCCAGCCACCTTTATGCAAAACAAGTTGCATGTCTGTCCGTGGAACCGGTCTCGTGAACGTTGTCATGTAAGGTTGGTCCGGGCCGCTTCATCCAACAATACCGCTCGATCAAAATAAGACGTTGGTGGTAAGCAGTATGACTATAACCGCCCACAACTCTTTGTGTTCTACTCTTGCATATCATCTACACATAGACCTGGCTCGGATGCCAATGTAGCATGCAATTTCAAAAAAATTCCTACGATCACGCAAGATCTATCTAGGAGATGCATAGCAACGAGAGTGGGAGAGTGTGTCCACGTACCCTCGTAGATCGAAAGAGGAAGTGTTTGACAATGCGGTTGATGTAGTTGAACTTCTTCTCATTCCAACCGATCAAGCACCGAACGTGCGACACCTCTGAGTGAAGGAAATATGCCCTAGAGGCAATAATAAAGTTATTATTTATTTCCTTATATCATGATAAATGTTTATTATTCATGCTAGAATTGTATTAACTGGAAACATAATACATGTGTGTATACATAGACAAACAGAGTGTCACTAGTATGCCTCTACTTGACTAGCTCGTTGATCAAAGATGGTTAAGTTTCCTAACCATATACATGAGTTGTCATTTGATTAACGGGATCACATCATTAGGAGAATGATGTGATTGACTTGACCCATTCCGTTAGCTTAGCACTTGATCGTTTAGTTTGTTGCTATTGCTTTCTTCATGACTTATACATGTTCCTATGACTATGAGATTATGCAACTCCCGTTTACCGGAGGAACACTTTGTGTGCCACCAAACATCACAACGTAACTGGGTGATTATAAAGGTGCTCTACAGGTGTCTCCAAAGGTACTTGTTGGGTTGGCGTATTTCAAGATTAGGATTTGTCACTCCGATTGTCGGAGAGGTATCTCTGGGCCCACTCGGTAATGCACATCACTACAAGCCTTGCAAGCATTGCAACTAATGAGTTAGTTGCGGGATGATGTATTACGGAACGAGTAAAGAGACTTGCCGGTAACGAGATTGAACTAGGTATTGAGATACCGATGATCGAATCTCGAGCAAGTAACATACTGATGACAAAGGGAACAACGTATGTTGTTATGCGGTCTGAGTGATAAAGATCTTCGTAGAATATGTAGGAGCCATCATGGGCATCCAGGTCCCGCTATTGGTTATTGACCAGAGAGGTGTCTCGGTCATGTCTACATAGTTCTCGAACCCGTAGGGTCCGCATGCTTAACGTTCGTTGACAATATAGTACTATATGAGTTATGTATGTTGATGACCGAATGTTGTTCGGAGTCCGGGATGAGATCACGGACATGACGAGGAACTCCGGAATGGTCCGGAGATAAAGTTTGATATATGGGATAGTAGTGTTTGATCTCCAGAAGGATTCCGGAATTCACCGGAAGGGGTTCCGGATGTTTCTCGAAATGTTTGGGCACGAGAACACTTTATCTGGGCCAAAGGGTAAAGCCCACGAGGCTTTTGGAAAGTGCAAAAGGAAGTTTTGCGGAGACCAGAGGCTAGACGCCAGGAACCCTGGCATCTAGGGGGTAGACACCGGGAACCCTGGCGTCTAGCCCTGGAATCCGAGAAGGACTCTTGCCTTTCTGGTGAAACCGACTTTGAGAAGGCTTTTACTCCAAGTTTCGACCCCAGGGCTCAACATATAAATAGAGGGGTAGGGCTAGCACCAAAGACACATCAAGAAACACCAAGCCTTGTGCCGGCAACCCCGTCCCCTCTAGTTTATCCTCCGTCATAGTTTTCGTAGTGCTTAGGCGAAGCCCTGCGGAGATTGTTCTTCACCAACACCGTCACCACGCCGTTGTGCTGCCGGAACTCATCTACTACTTCGCCCCTCTTGCTGGATCGAGAAGGCGAGGACGTCACCGAGCCGAACATGTGCAGAACTCGGAGGTGTCATGCCTTCGGTACTTGGATCGGTCGGACGTGAAGACGTACAACTACATCAACTGCATTGATATAACGCTTCCGCGAAAGGTCTACGAGGGTACGTAGACAACACTCTCCCCTCTCGTTGCTATGCATCACCATGATCTTGCGTGTGCGTAGGAAATATTTTGAAATTACTACGTTCCCCAACAGTGGCATTCGAGCCAGGTTTTATGCGTTGATGTAATATGCACGAGTAGAACACAAGTGAGTTGTGGGCGATATAAGTCATACTGCTTACCATCATGTCACACTTTGGTTCGGCGGTATTGTTGGATGAAGCGGCCCGGACCGACATTACGCGTACGCTTATGCGAGACTGGTTTTACTGCCGTGCTATGCACACAGGTGACTAGCGGGTGTCAGCTTCTCCAACTTTAGTTGAACCGAGTGTGTCGGGGAAACTGATCCACGAACACCTATGGGGCCGGCGGACCGAGCCCCTTTCGGTTCGGCGGGGGGCGGAGATCACACGAAGAGCAGTTCGAGGCAAAGCACACGAGCGGTTTACCCAGCTTCGGAGCTCTCCGGAGAGATAACACTCATACTGTTGCTTGTTTGATTATCTAGTGTTCTTGCTCCAGAGAGAGAGCATAGTGTTTTTCTGGGTTCCGAACCAGTTGAACCCCCTCTACGTTGCGCATGGGCCTCCTTTTATACGCTAAAGGGGTTACCGACAGGTGGCAACGCAGAGAAGGGTACAAATGTAAAAAGTGAGGTGGTTGGTACAGTTACTTGTATAGTGCACCCTACCTAACCCTAACGGCAGGGGACAAGGGCATTAAATGCCCGTCTGAGTCGCCCAAACAGTGCAGAAAAGGACCGTTAGGGGCGCCACCGTTCGCCACGATGGCGATCTTGTCAGCTTCGCATGCCACTGCACGCCGCTGGCTGCACAGCCTCCCGCCACGCGCGCCTGGAGAGGCCCCCAGAGCGACACGTTGGTGGATGCGCTGGAGCGTGGGCACAGAGTGGCCGCCTGCCGCGGCAAGCGCCTTGCCGCTGCTGTTATCTTGTCGGGTCCGGAAGCTTGTCGCTTACCGGGCCTCGAGGTACCTTGGTTGGTCTTCCCGGCAAGCTCCTCTTGCCGGGGCCTTGTTGCCTTGCCGGAGCGCGTGGCGTGTCGCGGCAAGTTCCTTGGAGTGCCTTGGTTGGCCTTCCTGGCAAGCTCCTCTTGCCGGGGCCTTGTCTCCTGAGCTTAAATATTTTGTTCTTGAATGGCTCCAAGGGAACCACGGAGGATCTTGGCGTTCGCCCGGCAAGCCTTGCCGCGGGGTGCTGCAACTGCCCGTGCACAAGTTCGGGGTACTAGGGTACCCCTATTCTAGTACACCGACAGGAGCCCCTGGGCCTGGGCCAGACACGGTGCCGAGCGCTGTTGGGCCAGGCCCAAGACAGGGCACGGGCACACGCGGACTGGGCCACGCCGAATCTCGCTCGTATCCACCGTGCTCTCCCCTAACGGCACGCGTTGAATGCGGCATCGTGGGAGAGATCGTGGGTGGTTCTTTATTCGGAAGGGCGAAACGTCCGCCCCGTCCCTCTTTATAAGCAGAGGAAACAGGGGCAGTTCGTTCCCCCTCGCTGGTTGCTACTACTCCATCTTCACGAACCTCCGTCGCTCCCCCCCCCCTTCTTCTTGAAGCCGAGAGAGCAGCGCTCCGCCCCCCATTGCCACCAGCATCACCAACGCCGTCGACCTCCCCCACCACCTCCGCCATGGCTCCGAAAGCCGACAAGGGAAAGGGCGTGAAGTCGGCCGAGGCATAGCGGCTCGCAGCGCTGTGGAAGGAGCGGGCGATCTTCTCCCCCCAGCTCGGCGCGAAGGAGCTGAGGGAGTACTTCTACCTCTTTTGGGCGACGGAGACGCGTGCGCATCCGCGCACGAGGGTACTCCCGGCCGCTGCTTCGGAACTGGCTCCAAACGGGTACCCATTCTTCGCGTTGTTCTTCTATTGTAGGCTCTGCCCGCCCTTCTCGGAGTTCTTCTGTGATATCATGAACACCTACGGCCTCCGCCTCCTTGATTTCACCCCCAACGCCGTTCTGACCATGGCAGTTTTCGCACATTTGTGCGAAAACTTTGTCGGAGTCCACCCCAATGTTGTCCTTTTCCGCCACTTCTTCATGCCGCGGGTAGAGAGAGGCGAGCCGCTTGCCGGAGGGATCGCCTGGATCTCGAGAGTCGGCAAGAAGGAGGCGTACTTGGAGGGTGAGCTCCGCAGCAAGTGGGAGGAGTGGAGAGCGGAGTGGTGCTGGATCGTCGAGGAGAATCCGCAGCCCTTCACTGCCGTGCGCCAAGCTCCAATAGTGCGCGGCAATGACTGGAGCAACGTGGCCCCGGAAGACGAGAGGCTGAAGATCGCCATTACTAGGATCCTTCGCCTCAGGCTTGCCGGGCTCATTGTAGGCGCTGTAGGCGCAGATTTCCTCCGCCGCCGCATCGCCCCCCTGCAGGAGAGGGGGAGGCCCGCCTGGGAATTCAAGAACTCGGCGGACATCATGAGGCTGCGGCAGGGCCTCAACTACAACTTCACCGTCTTGGAGTTGGATGCAATGCTCCTGGAGTTGTTCAAACGCGATCCCCAGCACCCATTCACGTTGGCGAGGGGCGTCGTTCCATTGTGCAATAATTCTTCGCTTGACCGGATCCGCGCCATGATGCCGTTGTGCGATTCACACGGAATTGTTCCAACTTGGCAAGAGCATGCGGATGACGTCGTGCAAGCGTTCTTCGACAACTTGGAAGAAGTGCCGGTCCGCGCTGACGAGCACAAGAGCCTCACCCGTGACACCACCGATGAGGAGCTGCAGCGCATCGCCACTAGGGTGGAAGAGGTTGCGGCCGCAGCTGCCGCGGGCGCGTTCGGGTTCACTGTGGAGGAGGCGGAGGCGGCAGAGGCGGCAAACCTCGCCGAGCGCATGGAGTTTATTGGCGAGGAAGAGCCTGTCGGCTCTGAAGCTGAGCCGAGCGAGGCCGGCGAGGAAGAGCCCGAGCCTTCAGAAAGCTTGCCGCAGGCGGAACCCCCGGCCCCGCCAAGAAGGTGTATTCGCAGGGCCGCGGACGTAGCGGGGCGGCAGCCGGGTCAATAGCCGCCGAGCCGTGCGACACGCTCTACCGCGGCAAGCGATGTTGCCGCGGGAGCGCCTCACGCAGCAGCGGCAACTGGAGCGGGATCTTCCCGGGCCACCGCCACTGCCCCCGCCAAACGGGCAAGGGATCCTACTCCTCCGCCTCGCCGCACCGGAGGGGAGCCGGACTTCGATCTTTCCGCGCTCAGCTCCGACGAGGAGGAAGAAGAGTAAGTTTCTTTGGTGCTCTTGTAGTTCTTCAAACTTCTTGTTTTTATCTTGTATCTGACTTGCTTCAATCTGAACTCCTTTCTTTTCAGGACACTGGCCCAGAGAGCGGTGAAGAGGGCCAAGGCCGCGGTGATCGTCATCGAAGATGACCCCACCGTGTCAGCAGGGGGTGGGTCCGAGGCCACCTTGACGGACTCGGCAACCACTCCTCAAAGCAGCCCCCAGCGCAGCCCCCAGCGTAAGTTCATAGTTAGCTTTCTGCTGTCAGGCGCGCATGAGTGCTTTTTACTTTGTTGATATCTTGCTTGTTGATTTGTGTAGGAGCAGAGCAGCCATATCAGGGGCGCCCGGAAGCTAGTCCTGAAGTGCCATCTGCTTCGACTACGCCACCAAGGGAGGAGTCCCCGGCAAGGGAGCGCTCTCCGGCAAGGGAGGACTCTCCGGCAAGGGGCAGTTCTCCAGCAAGGGACAGCACCGTCGATCCTGCGGCGGCCGAGACCGCAACTGCAGATCTTGGCACAGGTAATTCACTTGTCCAAAAACTTTCCCTTGGGTTCTTCTTCTTCTGATTTTCTTCTCTTGGATTTTTGATTGATTTTTCTCCCTTCTTCGTTCTTCAGATCCATCTGCTGCTGAGCCAATGGAGACAGAGGGCGCTGGCGAGGAAGGCGTGCATGGCAGCACCGACGATGCCACCGCCAACGAAGAAGGGGCCGGTGCTGATGAGACCGCCGACGAGGAGGCCGCCAAGGCTGCCACCGCAGAAGCCGGCGAGGGGTCGGGCAATCGCACTGACGACCCTGAGGCAGCAGGAGCACCAGGCGCTGCGCCGACCGCCGATCCCTCTGCCGCTGCTGCGGAGCCGGGCTCCGAGGAGCCCCAGCCCGGCGCCTACTTGAAGGCCGGCGACGATATCTTCATCAAGCTACCCTGGGCGTCGAGCTCCAGGGCGTCGGTCGAGGGGGAAACTTTCGATGAGGAGGTGCTCGCCTCCGCTGGACTGTTGTTGGTCGACGCGCCCAGCAGCAGCAGTGGCGAGCCTGAGGAGGAGCAGCTGTTGCAGAAGCTGTTGTCACTCTACCGCGCACGGCAAGCCAAGCTGGCTTCCCGGGAAGCGCTTGTCGCGAAGGCGGGAGTTGATATGGAGAAGCGCGCGGAGGAGCTCCGGGGCCACAATCAAGAAGCTCTCCGGTCCCTGGCACAGGAGCGGGAGCGACTCGCCGAGGAGCGCACGGCCTTCCTTCTCGAGAAGGCCGAAGCTAAGGAGGAACAAAGGCTGGCCGCCGAGAAGCAGTCCACGTGAGAAGGCGAATTGGTGCAGCGGAAGGCCAACCTCGACAGCTACGAGGAGGAGCTCGCCGAGCGCGAGCAAGCACTTGGCGGGGCGCTCAAGGAAGCAAAGGACGCTGCCGCAATCGCAGAGGCCGCCAAGAAAGAGCTGGAGGAGAAGGTGGCGCAGCTGGAGGCCAACATTGGGAAGAGCGGTGAGGAGCTTGCCGCGCTCAAGAGTGAGCGTGAGAAGGATGCTGCTGCCCACGGTGAGCTGCAAGGTCTTCTTGCTGAGAGGGGCAAGAAGCTCATCGCCACCAAGGATTCCAATGCAGACCTGGAGTTGAAGCTGGCCACGCTGACGCAGACGCTGGTCGACGCCAAGGAGCGGGAGAAGACCTTGTCGGAGAAGGTCAAGGCTGACAAGGCGCTTCTGGAGAGCATCGCGGTTACCCAGAACTCATTCAGAGATACTGTGGAGCACTGGAACGAGGGTCTGGTGAATATTGCCGCAGTCATCGACGAGGAGCTGGCGCAGCTGGGGATGGAGGACTTTGGGTATCCCTCCGACGAGAATCTCCAACCCAGCGCCAAGCTCAGCCTGTTCCTCAAGGGCGTGGCAACGGCACTCCAGCGGCTCCAGGAGAGGATCCCAAAGCAGCTGGCCGACGAGTCGCGCAGAATCTGCGTCGGGGTTCTCCAGAAGGTGCTGATGAAGGTGGCCTTCCGCAATCCAGGCCTCAGCTTCACCAACGTCCTCAAGTCCTTGCCGCCAGACGCCGATCGGGATGCACTCAAGGCCCTTGTCGCACCCATTGTGGACAAGGTGAGCTAGATCAAGAGGGTTGAGGGCGACCGCGTAGACTAGGCCGCCCATTTCTTCTTTTCCCTTGTCGCTGCTAATCATGTTATGAAAACAGTCTGTTAGAGCTGCGACAAGTTATCTTGTAATATAACTTTATTTCTGTTATCAATTGCTATGTTATTTCCCCTACTAGATTCCTTCCTTTGTATGTTTTTACCCTACGCTTCTAGGGAACTTGTCGGCGCAGGCACCCGAGCCGCGAGCGCTGAGTGCGGAACGTCAGCAGCCTGCTGGCGGCGCTGCTTCCGACAAGAAACCTTGTCGCGACTAGATGCAGCACACTTAAGTTGTTGAGCGGACTCGAAACAAAGTAAGGGCGCAACTAGCCACGAGTTGGTTCCTCCGCGCACAGGTTTTCCATACAAAGCAAGGTCGTTCGAGGAAGATAACTCAAAAATTTAAAAACTGATTGCTCAAACTTTGGCAACTTAGCTTTTCTGTCGTTTGCTTCCTGGCAAGGCAAAACTTTGCTTGAACGATGCCTGGTCCATACCACAATCTTCTCCTTTCCCCCCGGCAAACTTGTATGCGAGGGAACCTTCTTTTCCGGAATGTCATCTTTGGTCTCAAGGCGGACAGCGCCGGGCCTTGTGACTTGTTTCACCCGATAAGGGCCTTCCCACTTCGGCGTCAACTTGTTGGAATTCTTGGCGGACTGAACGCGCCGAAGAACAAGGTCACCTTCCTCGACGCTTCTGGCTTTAACTTTCCGGCTATGGTAGCGGCGCAAAACTTGCTGGTATCGAGCAGCTCGTACAGCAGCCTGAAGACGATCTTCCTCAAGGAGCAGCGTGTCGTCTTGTCACAGGTGTTCTTGCTCAAGCTCATCATAAGCGAGCACTCGAGGCGATCCGTATACGAGTTCCGTGGGGAGAACTGCCTCTACTCCATAGACTAGAGCGAAAGGCGTCTGGTCAGTGGCTCGATTTGGCGTCATTCTGATCGACCAAAGAACCACCGGCAGCTCCTCGATCCAGTTTCTTCCGCACTTGCGCAGCCTGTCGAAAGTTCTGGTCTTGAGCCCGCGCAGCACTTCAGCATTTGCCCTCTCTGCTTGACCGTTGCTTCTGGGATGAGCAACAGAAGCGAAGCAGACCTTGGCGCCAAGGTTTTGGACGTACTGCATGAAGGTGCGGCTCGTGAATTGCGTGCCGTTATCGGTGATGATCCTGTTAGGGATCCCGAAATGGCAAACAATTGACCTGAAGAACTTGACTGCTGACTGTGTTGTCACCTTCCTCACTGGCTGCACTTCCGGCCACTTTGTGAACTTGTCGATTGCGATGTACAAGTACTCAAAGCCCCCGACAGCTCGGGGGAAAGGGCCAAGGATATCGAGCCCCCAGACCGAAAATGGCCAGGATAAAGGGATCATTTGGAGAGCTTGAGTTGGCTAGTGTATCTGTTTGGAGTGGAACTGGCACGCTTCACACTTGGTTACTTGTGCAGTTGCATCCTGGAGGGCTGTCGGCCAAAAGAAACCTTGCCGGCAAGTGCTCTTGCGCCAATGTGGTGGCCACATATGCCTCCATGTATCTCTGCCAACAGCTTTTGTCCATCTTCCCGGCAAATACACTTCAATTTCACACCGTTGAGTCTTCTTCTGTACAGTATGCTATCGACAAACTGGTACATACTTGACTGCCAGGCTACTTTTTCCGCTTCTTCTTGCTCTTCGGGAAATTCTCCTGTCTGAAGGAAATGGACAATCTGC
Source organism: Triticum aestivum (assembly GCF_018294505.1). Lineage (NCBI taxonomy): Eukaryota > Viridiplantae > Streptophyta > Magnoliopsida > Poales > Poaceae > Triticum > Triticum aestivum. Next base: position 542,200,654 of record NC_057809.1, on the reverse strand, counting down.
TGTGCCCATGCTGGAGCTTGTGGCTCGACAACATGGACTAAAGGCACATCTGCTGCTGCGGGAACATCCGCTTCTACGGCAAGGACTTGCGGCCCTGCCGGAGCTTGATGTTCCCCGGCAAGCTTGCCGGAGCAAAACTTGTCGGGAGCGTCTGCTTCAACGGAACAAACCATAAGGCTTGCCGGAGCAGACTGCCCCTCAGCATCCTTGGTGTTGATCTTGGGGACTTTCTTGGCGGCGGCTTCGGGGAGCTCTGCCGGAAAGTAGTCACCAGAAACCAACTTCCTCTTCTTGCTTTGTCCAGTTGATGGTGTTACGGATGGTTGAGTCAACTTGAGCACAAAGATCCCTGGTTCCACAGGTAACTTTAGTGCGGCGCACTTTGACAGGCCATCAGCAATGTCATTCTGAGCTCTTGGGATATGCTCCATCTGTAGGCCGTCAAAGTGCTCTTCTAGCTTCCTCACTTCATCAACATATGCTTCCATCAATGGACTTTGGTAGCTCTTGTTCACTTGGCGGACGACAAGCTGTGAGTCACCCCTGACAATGAGCTTCTTGATCCCAAGGTCTGCTGCGATTCTGAGACCGACAAGCAATCCTTCATACTCTGCAGTATTGTTGGTTGCTTGCTCCTTGGGAAAGTGCATCTGGACTACGTACTTGAGGTGCTCTCCGGTGGGCGCGACAAGCATCATGCCCGCACTGGCGCCTTGCAGCGAGAAGGCACCATCAAAGTACATCAGCCACTCTTTGCTTGCCTCTTTGACGGGGATGCTCGTCTCTGGAATTTCTTCATCTGGTGTTGGCGTCCATTATGCTATGAACTCTGCCAATGCTCTGCTTTGGATAGTTGAAGTGCTCTCAAACCTGAGGCCAAAGCTTGATAGTTCCAGCGCCCACTCGACAATCCTGCCTGTCGCTTTTGGATTTTGCAGTATCCTCTTCAGTGGAAAGCGAGTGACGACTGTGATCTCATGTGCTTGGAAGTAATGGCGCAGCTTTCTCGAGGCCATGAGGAGGCCGAAAAGCAACTTCTGCACACCAGAGTACCTTGATCTAGCCCCCTGTAGAAGGGAACTGACAAAGTAAACTGGATGCTGCACCATTCTCTTCTGCATCTTGTCATGCTCCTGCGCAGATCCATCTCTGTCGGGACCAGAGCTTATCGGCGAAGCCCCCTGCTTGTCGCTGGATGCATCTGCCGTGGTTGCTAGCTCATCATCTGCCTCCCTCTCCGCCACTAACGCAGCACTAACCACTTGATTGGTTGCCGCTATATACAGCAGCAACTTCTCTTGCAGCTTAGGTGCGACAAGTGTTGGAGTGGAGGACAGGTATCTCTTCAAGTCCTGCAGCGCAGCCTCCGCCTCCGGAGTCCATTTTATTGGACCTGCCTTTTTCAAAATTTTGGAAAATGGCAGGGCACGCTCAGCAGATCTAGAGATAAACCTGCTGAGAGCAGCCACGCAACCGGCAAGCCTTCGTACATCCTTGACGCGCTTTGGTGCTTCGATCTGCTCAATGGCCTTGATCTTGTCGGGATTGGCTTCAATTCCCCGCTGAGACACAAAGAACCCGAGAAGCTTGCCGGAAGGGACTCCAAACACGCACTTCTCGGGGTTAAGCTTGAGGTTGATCTTGTGCAGATTTGCAAATGTCTCGTCTAAATCTTGAATCAGGGTCGCCCTGTTCTTGCTTTTGACCACTATGTCATCCATGTAGGCTTCCACATTTCTGTGCATCTGCGGCTCAAAAGCGTGGTGGACTACCCTTGCGAATGTTGAACCAGCATTCTTCAAACCGAAAGGCATCCGTACGAAGCAGTACGTGCCACACGGGGTGATAAATGCGGTTTTCTCTTCATCCTCTTCTGCCATGAAGATCTGATGGTATCCTGAGTATGCATCAAGAAATGAAAGAAAATCACATCCGGCTGTGGAGTCAACAATATGGTCAATGCGCGGCAAGGGAAATGGGTCTTTGGGACAAGCTTTATTAACATCGGTGAAGTCAATACAAAGCCTCCATTTCCTATTAGCCTTACGCACGACAACAGGATTGGCCAACCACGTGGGATGGAGCACTCCTCTGACAAGGCCTGTTGCTTCCAACTTCTTGATTTCTTCTGCGATGAATTCTTGGCGCTCCACTGCCTGTTTCCTGACTTTCTGCTTGACGGGCCGCGCATGAGGACAGACGGCAAGGTGTTGCTCAATTACTTTCCTGGGAACACCGGGGATATCAGACGGTTGCCACGCAAACACGTCAACATTCGCCCGCAGGAAAGCAACGAGCGCGCTTTCCTATTTGGGGTCAAGAGTGGCGCTGATGGTGAAGGTACCACCAGTGCCGTCCTCCTTGGCGGGCACCTTCTTGGTCTCAGGTGGAGCTGTCATTGCCTTCTTATACTTGCCGGTGGAGCTCGATGGTGCGTCCTCGACGGTAGCGCAGCACTCCGAAGAGGTGCGCTTGCCGGAGTGGGCATCAGAGCTCTTGCCGGACTTGGTCTTCTTCTTCCCCCGAGGAGCTTCAGCGGCAAGTGTCTTGCATTCTGCTGCGGCTGCTGCTTCCCGGTAGATCTTATCGGCACAGATAAGAGCATCCTTCTTGTCGCTAGGGACAGAGATGACACTTATCGGGCCTGGCATTTTCAGTATGTTGTACGCATAGTGAGAGGCTGCCATGAACTTGGCGAGTGCCGGACGGCCAAGGATTCCATTGAAAGGTAATGGAAAGTCAGCAACATCAAACGTGACCCTCTCAGTCCTGAAGTTCAGCTCGCTGCCAAATGTTACCGGCAACGTAATCTTTCCCTTCGGCTTGCTCCTTCCCAGGTTGATTCCTTGAAATGTACTGGTCTCTTCGAGCTCGCTGTTAGGGATCTGGAGTTTATGGAGCATCGCGGAGGAGATCAGGTTCAAGCCGGCCCCGCCGTCAACTAGCATCTTAATGACCTTGAGGTTGCGGATTGTTGGTGAAACCAACATCGGCAAGCATCCGACCGCAGTTATGCGATCAGGGTGGTCCTCAATATCAAAGATGATAGGCGTGCTGGACCATTTCAGAGGCTTGCGTGACTCGATGGGTGGTTCTGCTGCATTAACTTCCCGCACCCACTACTTGAGCTGACGGTGCGAGGTATGCAGAGAAGCACCACCGTCAACGCACAGGACCTCTGTGGCTTTCTGGAACTCCTGTTCATCAGTCTCCTCATCATCCATGTCTTCATCATTGTCGTCATCTTCATCCTTGTCGCGACCGCGAGGAGGTCTGTCTCCTTGCCGCTGCTTGGCCTTGCCGCGGCGTCCTCCTCGGCCGGGACGTTTCTTGCCGGATCCCCCAGCACCTTCCTGGGCCTTCTCCTTGTCGCGCCGCTCGTATTCAGCTTTCTGTTGCTCAACAAGCTGCTCGACTTTTCTGCAGCTCTGGAGATCATGGCCCTTGGTGTGGTGGATCTTGCAATACTGCTTGTTGGTGCCGTCCTGCTTGTCGGCAACCGCCACCTCCGCGGCAACCTCCTTGCCGGAGTCACCAGCTTTGGCTTTCTTGGCGCCACCACCGTTGCCGGACTGCTCAACAACTAGCACCTCTTTGCCTTTCTTCTTCCTGTTGTTCCGCCGCTGGTTTTTCCTTGCCGGGGCAGCATCTTCACTGTCAGATCCTCCCGCTCCTACATTCTCTCCGGGGAGTCTCCTCCCTTCCTCAGCACGTGCACACTTGTCGGCCAGTGCATATAACTCACTGACGTCCCTGATCTTGCACATCGCCATTTCCTCCCGCATCATGCGGTTTCGCACGTTCTGATGGAACGCGCTGATCACCGCGGCAGAGTGGACGTCTGGGATGTTGTGTTGCACACTGCTGAATCTCTGAATGTACTTGCGCAGGGGCTCTCCTTCCTTCTGGGTGAGCAGATGAAGATCACTCTCCTGGCCATGAGGCTTGTGTCCGCCTGTGAAGGCGCCGACAAACTGATGGCACAGATCAGCCCAAGAGGATATGGAGTTGTCCGGCAAGTGCATGAGCCAGGATCTGACGTTGGGCTTGAGCACCAGTGGGAAGTAGTTGGCAAGGATCTTGTCATCCCGTCCCCCGGCAGCCTGCACCGCAATGGTGTAGATGCTGAGGAACTCCGACGGATGCGTCTTGTCGTCGTACTTCTCCGGTACGTCTGGCTTGAAGTTCTTCATACTGGGCCACTGGACTTGCCGCAGCTCACGAGTGAACGCAGGGCAACCTACCATGTACGACAGATCGCCTGGTTCCCCTGGCGCATGCATGTCAACAGAGGGCCCAGCACGCTTGTCGGATTGACGTCGCGCTTCTCTTCGGCGCTCGATGCGAGTTCGAGCGTCTTCTTGTTGTTGATCATGAAGAACTTGGCGCTGATCGCGACGAGCTTGTGGATCCGACGATGCGGTGGAGTCGCTGTCGAGGTGGATCCGGCGAGTCGGCGATCTTGTCCTTCGGGGTGGTGATTGCATGGTAGTTGCACCTCCACCCATTTCGTCGCCACCGGCTCGCTCCCGGCAACCCTGCCGCGGCGGCGACGCGCTCGGCCGCCGTGGAGTGTCGCCGTTGGCGTAGCCGATGAGACTCTGAATGGTGGCCCTCCATTCATCGATCTTGTCCGACGTCGGAGGGTAATCTAGGAGCAGTTGAGCTCGCGCCAAAGCTTCTGCTGGAGTGGTGGGTGGCAGTGGCGGACGGCGCGAGGAGCGGGACGTGCTCGGACTTCTAACTATGTTAGAAGGAGCAGTATCCCGTCCAGGCGACCGTGCCCCGCTCGTGCCAGCACGCTGGCATGCATGCTGGTATTGAGCGCCCCGAGATCCACCAGCTTGGTCTTGGCCTATCATGCGTATGGCACTATAAGTGCCATGACGCTGTTGGTCTTGCGCCTCCTGAGAGTGGCGCGGAACATGCACAGTCGCCGAGGTTTGTGCAGCCTTGTCCTTGGACCTGGCAGCATCATAAGCTTCCTCGTCGACGTCCATTCTTCCGCCGGCGTCCATTCCACCACCCGTTTGCTCCAACGGTGGCGGAAGTGACGTGGATGGAGCGGCTGCCGCCGAAGTCTTCTTCTTCGGTGGCATGTTGATGAAGGGAATGAAGATCTAGCTCGTGTGAACGCCGGATCAGGTTCACACAATCTCGACGCCCCCTACCTAGCGCGCCAAAGATGTCGGGGAAACTGATCCATGAACACCTATGGGGCCGGCGGACCGAGCCCCTTTCGGTTCGGCGGGGGGCGAGATCACACGAAGAGCAGATCAAGGCGAAGCACACGAGCGGTTTACCCAGCTTCGGAGCTCTCCGGAGAGATAACACTCCTACTGCTGCTTGTTTGATTATCTTGTGTTCTTGCTCCAGAGAGAGCGTAGTGTTTTTCTGGGTTCCGAACCAGTCGAACCCCCTCTACGTTGCGCATGGGCCTCCTTTTATACGCTAAAGGGGTTATCGACAGGTGGCAACGCAGAGAAGGGTACAAATGTAAAAAGTGAGGTGGTTGGTACAGTTACTTGTACAGTGCACCCTACCTAACCCTGACGGCAGGGGACAAGGGCATTAAATTCCCGTCTGAGTCGCCCAAACAGTGGAGAAAAGGACCATTAGGGGCGCCACCGTTCGCCACGATGGCGATCTTGTCAGCTTCGCATGCCACTGCGCGCCGCTGGCTGCACAGCCTCCCGCGACGCGCGCCTGGAGAGGCCCCCAGAGCGACTCGTTGGTGGATGCGCTGGAGCGTGGGCACAGAGTGGCCGCCTGCCGCGGCAAGCGCCTTGCCGCTGCTGTTATCTTGTCGGGTCCGGAAGCTTGTCGCTTACCGGGCCTCGAGGTACCTTGGTTGGTCTTCCCGGCAAGCTCCTCTTGTCGGGGCCTTGTTGCCTTGCCGGAGCGTGTGGCGCGTCACGGCAAGTTCCTTGGAGTGCCTTGGTTGGCCTTCCCGGCAAGCTCCTCTTTCCGGGGCCTTGTCTCCTGAGCTTAAATATTTTGTTCTTGAATGGCTCCAAGGGAACCACGGAGGATCTTGGAGTTCGCCCGGCAAGCCTTGCCGCGGGGTGCTGCAACTGCCCGTGCACAAGTTCGGGGTACTAGGGTACACCTATTCTAGTACACCGACAAAGTGTGGCTACACCCGGTCCTTGAGAAGGTTAAAACAGCACCAACTTGACAAACTATCGTTGTGGGGTAAGCCCATAGCAGCCACGTAAAACTTGCAACAACAAAGTAGAGGACGTCTAACTTGTTTTTGCAGGGCATGTTGTGATGTGATATGGTCAAGACATGATGAGATATAAGTTGTTGTATAAGATGATCATGTTTTGTTGAAGTTATCGGCAACTGGCAGAAGCCTTATGGTTGTCTCTTTATTGCATAAGATGCAAGCGCCAAATAATTGCTTTACAATTATCGCTATGCGATAGCAATAGTTGCAAGAGCAATAGTTGGTGAGACGACCATGTGACGACACATTGATATAGATCAAGATGATGGAGATCATGGTGTCATGCCAGTAACGATGGAAATCATGACGATGTTTTGGAGATGGAGATCAAAGGCACAAGATGATGATGGCCATATCATGTCACATATTTTGATTGCATGTGATGTTTATCTTTTATGCATCTTATCTTGCTTTAATTGACGGTAGCATTATAAGATGATCTCTCACTAAATTTCAAGATAAAAGTGTTCTCCCTGAGTATGCACCGTTGCCAAAGTTCGTCGTGCCGAGACACCACGTGATGATCGGATGTGATAAGCTCTACATCCATCTACAACGGGTGCAAGCCAGTTTTGCACACGCAGAATACTCAGGTTAAACTTGACGAGCCTAGCATATGCAGATATGGCCTCGGAACACTGAGACCAAAAGGTCGAGCGTGAATCATATAGTAGATATGATCAACATAGTGATGTTCACCATTGAAAACTACTCCATTTCACGTGATGATCGGTTATGGTTTAGTTGATTTGGATCACGTGATCACTTAGAAGATTAGGGGGATGTCTTTCTAAGTGGGAGTTCTTAAGTAATATGATTAATTGAACTTAAATTTATCATGAACTTAGTCCTGGTAGTATTAGCATATCTATGTTATAGATCAATAGCTCGCGTTTGGCTCCCTGTTTTATTTTTGATATGTTCATAGAGAAAACTAAGTTGAAAGATGTTAGTAGCAATGATGCGGATTGGGTCCGTGATCTGAGGTTTATCCTCATTGCTGCACAGAAGAATTATGTCCTTAATGCACCGCTAGGTGACAGACCTATTGCAGGAGCAGATGCAGACGTCATGAACGTTTGGCTAGCTTAATATGATGACTACTTGATAGTTTAGTGCACCATGCTTAAGAGCTTAGAATCGGGACTTCAAAGACGTTTTGAACATCATGGATCATATGGATGTTCCAGGAGTTGAAGTTAATATTTCAAGCAAATACCCGAGTTGAGAGATATGAAGTCTCCAACAAGTTCTATAGCTAAAAAGATGGAGGAGAATAGCTCAAGCAGTGAGCATGTGCTCAGATTGTCTGGGTACTACAATCGCTTGAATCAAGTGGGAATTAATCATCCAGATAAGATAGTGATTGATAGAATTCTCTAGTCACCATCACCAAGTTAGTAGAACTTCATAATGAACTATGATATGCAAGGGATAACGGAAACGATTCCCAAGCTCTTCGTAATGCTGAAATCAACGAAGGTAGAAATCAAGAAAAATATCAAGTGTTGATGGTAGACAAGACCATTAGTTTCAAGAAAAGGGCAAAGGGAAGAAGGGGAACTTCAAGAAGAACGGCAAGCAAGTTGCTGGTCAAGTGAAGAAGCCCAAGTCTGGTCCTAAGCCTGAGACTAAGTGCTTCTACTGCAAAGGGACTGGTCACTAGAAGCAGAACTGCCCCAAGTATTTGGCGGATAAGAAGGATGGAAAAGTGAACAAAGGTATATTTGATATACAGATTATTGATGTGTATTTTACTAGTGTTCGTAGCAACCCATCGGTATTTGATACTGGTTCAGTTGCTAAGAGTAGTAACTCGAAACGGCAGTTGCAGAATGAATAGAGTCTAGTTAAGGGTGAAGTGACGTTGTGTGTTGGAAGTGGTTCCAAGATTGATATGATCATCATCGCACACTCCCTATACTTTCGGGATTAGTGTTGAACCTAAATAAGTGTTATTTGGTGTTTGCGTTGAGCATGAATATGATTTGATCATGTTTATTGCAATACGGTTATTCATTTAAGTAAGAGAATAAATTATTGTTCTGTTTACATGAATAAAACCTTCTATGGTCATACACCCAATGAAAATGGTTTGTTGGATCTCGATCGTGGTGATACACATTCTCATAATATTGAAGCCAAAAGATGCAAAGTTAATAATAATAGTGCAACTTATTTGTGGCAATGCCGTTTAGGTCATATTGGTGTAAAGCGCATGAAGAAAATCCATGCTGATGGGCTTTTGGAATCACTTGATTATGAATCAGTTGATGCTTGCGAACCGTGCCTCATGGGCAAGATGACTAAGACTCCGTTCTCCGGAACAATGGAGCGAGCAACTGACTTATTGGATATTAGACATACTGATGTATGAGGTCCGATGAGTGTTGAGGCTCGCGGCGGGTATCGTTATTTTTTGACCTTCATAGGTGATTTCAGCAGATATGGGTATATCTACTTAAAGAAACATAAGTCTGAAACATTTGAAAAGTTCGAAGAATTTCAGAGTGAAGTGGAAAATCATCGTGACAAGAAAATAAAGTTTCTACGATCTGATCGCAGAGACAAAAATTTGAGTTACGAGTTTGGTCTTGAATTAAAACAATGTGGAATAGTTTCACAAAATCGTGCCACCTGGAACACCACAGCATAATGGTGTGTCCGAACGTCATAAACATACTATTATTGGATATAGTGCAATCTATGATGTTTCTTACCGATTAACCACTATAGTTTTGAGGTTATGCATTAGAGACAGCTACATTCATGTTAAATAGGGCACTATCTAAATCCGTTGAGACGACACCGTATGAACTATGGTTTGGCAAGAAACCTAAGCTGTCGTTTCTTAAAATTTGAGGTTGCAATGCTTATGTGAAAAAGTTTCAACCTGATAAGCTCAAACCCAAATCTGAGAAGTGCGTCTTCATAGGGTACCCAAAAGAAAATGTTGTGTACACCTTCTATCACAGATCCGAAGGAAAGATATTCATTGCTGAGAATGGATCCTTTCTATAGAAGGAGTTTCTCTCGAAAGAAGTGAGTGGGAGGAAAGTAGAACTTGATGAGGTAACTGTACCTGCTCCCTTATTGGAAAGTAGTTCATCATAGAAATCTGTTCTTGTGACTACTACACCAATTAGTGAGGAAGCTAATGATGATGATCATGTAACTTCAGATCAAGTTACTGCTGAACCTCGTAGGTAAACCAGAGTGAGATCCGCACCAGAGTGGTACGGTAATCCTATTCTGGAGGTCATGTTACTTGACCATGATGAACCTACGAACTATGAGGAAGCGATGATGAGCCCACATTCCGCAAAATGGCTTGAGGCCATGAAATCTGAGATGAGATCCATGTATAAGAACAAAGTATGGACTTTGATTGACTTGCCCAAAGATCGGCGAGCCATTGAGATTAAATGGATCTTCAAGAGGAAGAAGGACGCTGATAGTAGTGTTACTATCTACAAAGCTAGAATTGTCGCAAAAAGGTTTTCGACAAGTTCAAGGTGTTGACTACGATGAGAGTTCCTCACTCGTATCTATGCTTAAGTCTGTCCGAATCATGTTAGCAATTGCCACATTTTATGAAATCTGACAAATGGATAAACAAAACTACATTCCTTAATGGACTTATTAAAGAAGAGTTCTATATGATGCAACAAGAAAGTTTTATCAATCCGAAAGGTGCTAACAAAATATGCAAGCTCCAACGATCCATCTATGGACTGGTGCAAGCATCTCGGAGTTGGAATATACGCTTTGATAAGTTGATCAAAGCATATACTTTTATATAGACTTGCGGTGAAGCCTGTATTTACAAGAAAGTGAGTGGGAGCACTACAGTATTTCTGATAAGTATATGTGAATGACATATTATTGATCGGAGATAATGTAGAATTATTCTGCAAAGCATAAAGGAGTGTTTGAAAGGAGTTTTTCAAAGAAAGACCTCGGTGAAGCTGCTTACATATTGAGCATCAAGATCTATAGAGATAGATCAAGACGCTTAATAAGTTTTTCAATGAGTACATACCTTGACAAGATTTTGAAGTAGTTCAAAATGGAACAGTCAAAGAAAGAGTTCTTGCATGTGTTACAAGGTGTGAAACTGAGTAAGACTCAAAACCCGACCACGACAGAAGATAGAGAGAGAGAATGGAAGTCATTCCCTATGCCTCAGCCATAGGTTCTATAAAGTATGCCATGCTGTGTACCAGACCTATTGTATACCCGGCCCTGTGTTTGGCAAGGGAGTACAATAGTGATCTAGGAGTAGATCACTGGACATTGGTCAAAATTATCCTTAGTGGAATAAGGATATGTTTCTCAATTATGGAGGTGACAAAAGGTTCGTCGTAAAGGGTTACGTCGATGCAAGTTTTGACACTGATCCAAATGACTCAAAGTCTCAATCTGGATACATATTGAAAGTGGGAGCAATTAGCTAGAGTACCTTCGTGCAGAGCATTGTTGACATAGAAATTTGCAAAATACATACAGATCTGAATGTGGCAGACCCGTTGACTAAACTTCCCTCACAAGCAAAACATGATCACACCTTAGTACTCTTTGGGTATTAATCACATAGCAATGTGAACTAGATTATTGACTCTAGTAAACCCTTTGGGTGTTGGTCACATGACAATGTGAACTATGGGTGTTAATCACATGGTAATGTGAACTATTGATGTTAAATCACATGGCGATGTGAACTAGATTATTGACTCTAGTGCAAGTGGGAGACTGGAGGAAATATGCCCTAGAGGAAATAATAAAGTTATTATTTATTTACTTATATCATGATAAATGTTTATTATTCATGCTAGAATTGTATTAACTGGAAACATAATACATGTGTGAATACATAGACAAATAGAGTGTCACTAGTATGCCTCTACTTGACTAGTTCGTTGATCAAACATGGTTAAGTTTCCTAACCATATACATGAGTTGTCATTTGATTAACGGGATCACATCATTAGGAGAATGATGTGATTGACTTGACCCATTCCGTTAGCTTAGCACTTGATCGTTTAGTTTGTTGCTATTGCTTTCTTCATGACTTATACATGTTCCTATGACTATGAGATTATGCAACTCTCGTTTACCAGAGGAACACTTTGTGTGCCACCAAACGTCACAATGTAACTTGGTGATTATAAAGGTGCTCTATAGTTGTCTCCAAAGGTACTTGTTAGGTTGGCGTATTTCAAGATTAGGATTTGTCACTCCGATTGTCGGAGAGGTATCTCTGGCCCACTCGGTAATGCACATCACTATCAGCCGTGCAAGCATTGCAACTAATGAGTTAGTTGCGGGATGATGTATTACGGAACGAGTAAGAGACTTGCCGATAACGAGATTGAACTAGGTATTGAGATACCGACGATCGAATCTCGAGCAAGTAACATACCGATGACAAAGGGAACAACGTATGTTGTTATGCAGTCTGACCGATAAAGATCTTCGTAGAATATGTAGGAGCCAATATGGGCATCCAGGTCCCGCTATTGGTTATTGACCAGAGAGGTGTCTCGGTCATGTCTACATAGTTCTCGAACCCATAGGGTCCGCATGCTTAACGTTCGTTGACGATATAGTACTATATGAGTTATGTATGTTGATGACCGAATGTTGTTCGGAGTCCGGGATGAGATCACGGACATGACGAGGAACTCCGGAATGGTCCGGAGATAAAGTTTTATATATGGGATAGTAGTGTTTGATCTCCGGAAGGGTTCCGGAATTCACCGGAAGGGGTTCCGGATGTTTCCCGAAATGTTTGGGCACGAGAACACTTTATCTGGGCCAAAGGGGAAAGCCCATGAGGCTTTTGGAAAGTGCAAAAGGAAGTTTTGCGGAGACCAGAGGCTAGACGCCAGGAACCCTGGCGTCTAGGGGGTAGACGCCGGGAACCCTGGCGTCTAGCCCTGGAGTCCGAGAAGGACTCTTGCCTTTCTGGTGAAACCGACTTTGAGAAGGCTTTTACTCCAAGTTTCGACCCCAGGGCTCAACATATAAATAGAGGGGTAGGGCTAGCACCAAAGACACATCAAGAAACACCAAGTCCTGTGCCGGCAACCCCGTCCCCTCTAGTTTATCCTCCGTCATAGTTTTCGTAGTGCTTAGGCGAAGCCCTGCGGAGATTGTTCTTCACCAACACCGTCACCACGCCGTCGTGCTGCCGGAACTCATCTACTACTTCGCCCCTCTTGCTGGATCGAGAAGGCTAGGACGTCACCGAGCCGAACGTGTGCAGAACTCGGAGGTGTCGTGCTTTCGGTACTTGGATCGGCCGGACGTGAAGACGTACGACTACATCAACCGCGTTGATATAACGCTTCCATGAATGGTCTACGAGGGTACGTAGACAACACTCTCCCCTCTCGTTGCTATGCATCACCATGATCTTGCGTGTGCATAGGAAATTTTTTGAAATTACTACATTCCCCAACACTGAGTTCTGCACACGTTCAGCTCGATGACGTCCCTCGAACTCTTGATCTAGCAAAGTGTCGAGGGAGAGTTCTGCCAGGACGACGGCGTGGTGACGGTGATGGTGAAGTGATCCGCGCAGGGCTTCACCTAAGCACTATGAAAATATGACCGGAGGCGTAAACTGTGGAGGGGGCGCCGCACATGGCCGCAATTGCTGGGGGGATGCCCGAAACCCCTTCCGATGACCCGATATGCACCTGGTACCCCCGGAACACTTCCGGTGTCCGAATATCATCGTCCAATATATGAATCTTTACCTCTCGACCATTTCGAGACTCCTCATCATGTCTGTGATCTCATCCAGGACTCCTAACAACATTCGGTCACCAAATCACATAACTCATATAATACAAAATCGTCATTGAACGTTATGCGTGCGGACCCTACGGGTTCGAGAACTATGTAGACATGACTGAGACACCTCTCCGTTCAATAACCAACAGAAGAACCTAGATGCTCATATTGGTTCCCACATATTCTATGAAGATCTTTATCGGTCGTACCGTAATGACAACATATGTTATTCCCTTTGTCATTGGTATGTTACTTGCCCGAGATTTGATCATCGGTATCTTCATACCTAGTTCAATCTCATTACAGGCAAGTCTCTTTACTCGTTCCGTAATGCATCATCCTGCAGCTAACTCATTAGTCACATTGCTTGCAAGGCTTATCATGATGTGCATTACCGAGAGGGCCCAGAGATACCTCTCTGATACTCGGAGTGACAAATCCTAATCTCGATCTATCCCAACCCAACAAACACCTTCGGAGATACCTGTAGAGCATCTTTATAATCACCCAGTTACATTATGATGTTTGATAGCACACAAGGTATTCCTCCGGTATTCGGGAGTTGCATAATCTCATAGTGAAAGGAATATGTATAAGTCATGAAGAAAGCAATAGCAATAAAACTGAACGATCATAATGCTAAGCTAACGGATGGGTCTTGTCCATCACATCATTCTCCTAATGATGTGATCCCGTTCATCAAATGAGAACACATGTCTATGGTTAGGAAACTTAAGCATCTTTGATTAACGAGCTAGTCTAGTAGAGGCTTACTAGGGATATGGTGTTTTGTCTATGTATCCACACATGTATCAAGTTTCGGGTTAATACAATTCTAGCATGAATAATAAACATTTATCATGATATAAGGAAAATAAAAATAACAACTTTATTATTGCCTCTAGGGCATATTTCCTTCACTTCTCTCCGCGGGTAGTATGCTGATAGCAGCTTCAACGGCGTGCTTCAACCATTGCCCCTTACTGCTTGCCAGCGCAAAGTCTCCATGGCGGCTATCTAGGATTAGATTTGAGGATTTCTGACCACACTTTTAGGAGGCAGTTCAAAAGGCATGAAGTAGGCCTATAAATTACTATTGTGCTTTCACGAGGCTCAAGATCAAGATGCAGCGGAGCAAATCCCTGTTCAGCAACGCCAAACTTCAGTTCCATATAGCGAACGAAGTGGTTCTGCACTTGGATATTGATCAACAAAGCAGACTGTTGACAGATGCTGAATTTCATCTCAGAAAGCTTCTAAAGATCAGGTTGATTAGTCTAGCGGCGATCGAGAAGGCCAGGAAAATACAAGCAACAAGGGTGAGCGGGTTGCGCTTGGGGGACGCCAGCACACAAAAAATCATGCCGAGCTAGTATGTAGGCCACGCAAGAACTTCATCCACTCCCTATTGCATCAAGTGCAGACCATCCTTTGCCATGAGGACAAAGCAAAGGTGATCGACAAGCACTTCACCCCTGTCTTGGGAACGAAGGTACCGAGCAAAATAACCATCAATTGGCAGCAGTTGTAGCTGCCAACAGTCCAACCGACAGGCCTCGACAACCCATTCGCCATTGACGAGGTTTGGGTAGCTATCAAGGAATTACCGACTGATAAAGCACCTGGTCCTAATAGTTTTAGTGGCACATTCTTCAGGTCTTGTTGGGACACGATCAAGTCTGATATCATGCTAGTTTTCCAACAATTCTACTGCCTAGCAGGGCAGAACTTCAGTGATGTGAACACGGCCCTAGTGACCTTGCTGCCAAAGAAAGATGGCGCCACGAGTGTGTATGAGTTCTGGCCAATCAGCTTGTTCCACTCAACAGCTAAGCTCATCGCGGTACTATCCATCAGACTTTCCAAAGTGATTAACGACATCATATCCCCGGTCCAGACTGCTTTTTTGAAAACTAGGTGGATGACAGTTTTCTGTACATGCAACATGAAGTCCAAATTTTGCACAAAATAAAAACATCAGCCGTCTTGCTAAAGCTAGACATCACCCGCACTTTTGACAGTGTCTCCTAGGAGTATCTCCTCGAGCTACTCTAGAACTTGGGGCTCAGTGCTCGCTCGAGAGATTGGATCACCATGTTGTCGTCTACCTCGAGCTTGGCGTCCATGCTCAATGGCGTGCCTGGAACGGTGTTGCTGCATCGCCAAGGTCTGTGGTAGGGGGACCCCATGTCCCCCTGTTGTCCATCCTCTTGATTGACCCTCTTCACCGCCTCCTGTAGGTGGCAACAGATAGTGGTATGATCCAGCCACTATCGGGCCAGGAACTGAAGCTACATGTCAGTTTGTATGCGGATGATGCAGTGCTCTTTGCAAACCTAGTTCAAGAGGAGATCGATAATTTAATGATAATCATCCAAGACTTTGGTGAACAATGGGTCTGAAAATAAATCTGAGCAAATCAACCGGCACTCCCATTTGTTGTGAAATATTAATCTAGCCGAGGTTCTACAGAGGTTTGGTGGGCAAACTAAAAACTTCCCAATAACCTACCGTGGTCTGCCGATCACCCTCTCAAGAATCAGAATGGTGCATCAACAATTTGTGCTTGACTGCAACAGGGCCAGACTCGCTGGTTGGAAACGGAAGCTCCTCCATTGTAGGCTGACGAGTCCTGGTTCTCGTCGTGCTTAGCTCTCTGCCAACTTTCACCATCACTGCTCTTCGATTCCCGAAGAAAATTCTCAAGGAAGTTGAGAAATCAAGAAGATGCTTCCTCTGGGTCCAAGACGAGGAAATCACCGGTGGCAAGTGTGAAGTCAGCTGGACCAAGGTGTGCTCCCCGGCGGAGTATGGAGGCCTCAGAATCCTTGATCTAGAAAAATTTAGCAGAGCCCTACGGCTAAGATTGTTACAGAATTCTTGGGGGAAAACCCAACGATCATGGTTGGGCATGGATTTACCCTGCGATGATAAGGACAAAGCCATTTTCAATGCGGTGACAACGGTGATCATTGGTAATGGTGAAATGGCAGGTTTCTAGAGCTGCCCTTGGGTCAATAGCCAAACTCTCAGAAAGGCCTTCCCACTCCCGTTCAAACACTCCGGGAGAAAAAAACTGCCCGATCACCAGTAAAAGCTGCCCTGCTGACTGACAATTGGATCAAGGATCTGGCCCATGGTAATATTGCGCCTCTACCACAAGAATTCCTGGGCATGGCACGACTGATAAACGATGCCAGGCCAACTCTAAACCCCGAGGGCCAAGAAGATATTAAGTGGAAGTTGACGGTAAATGGAGCCTACTCTGCTGCTCCTGCCTACCGTGCTCAATTCCACGGCACGCACAAAACAATCTTCAAAAGTTTGATCTGGGATACTTGGGCACCGACGAAACTGAAGATCTTCAGCTGGCTTCTTCATCTCAATCCTTTGTGGTGCAATGATAGGCTGCAAAGGCGTGGCTGAGCCAATAACTACTTCTACCAATTTTGTTTCAGAAATTTAGAATGCTCGGGCCATCTGTTATGGCAATGCCCGATCACCAGGTTCGGTTGGGAGAGGGTGGCGACCTGGACTGGCTGCCAGGCGGCTAGCCCGGTGCACTGGAGTTCCTCTGATCGAACCACTGAGATTGTGGAAAGGATCGTCACAAATACAACAAGAAGCCAAAGAAATAGGATGAAGTCAATCATCATGCTTGTGCTTTGGGAGATCTGGTTGGAACAAAATCAATGCACCTTCAGGAGGAAATCGACATTGACTACTGACATGGCGGGTGATCCAATTATGGCACCAAGCAGGAGCAAAATGTTTAGAGCTACCTTTCGCTCAGCCACGGGCAGGGATTGGCTAATGTATTTTATTCTCATTTTTAGACCCTTGATCCTAGGATCTACACCACGTATTTGCTTTTCTCATTGCTTCCTGCTTAATCTTTATCTTTACCTAATATTAAAGGAAGGATTGTTTCTCCACTTTTTTCGTTTGCGGTGGGACCAGATATATTTTCGTCCGTCATGGTACCGACGTTTTTCGTTCGTCCAAAATCATCTGGCCTCGCGCTGAGTTTTCCATCCTGTAAAAAATCATCTAAAAAGACGGCCCAAGTGGGAATCGAACCTGCAGCATGTAAACCCACGCTGCTAACCACTATGGCCATATATGTTTCTGTGTTAAACTAGCAGCGCGAACTTTAATTAAAAGCAATAATCGGCAGTGGCAAAACATAAAAACAACTAGCAAAAGTCTATGCCTAAAGTGGAATCAAACACAACACCTCACGCGAGTTAACCACGCCCCTAAGGCAGTGTAGTTCTTCAATTTGTTGTGTAAAAATTACAGCTCCGCTTATATAAACTATATGCATAGAAAGATGTAAACTTTTTTGAAATTCAAATGTGATTTTATTTCAAAAAGATTAAATAGTTCTGAAAAACAAACATTTCCAAAATATGTTAAGACATTTTTAGAGACTTGTACATTTCTCAAAACTACGAACAAAAACTATTTGAAAATGTAAACATTTATTGAAAAACAGGAACATAATTGGAAAGGGGAACATTTTCTGAAATTATGAACTTTTTTTAAAAATGCGAAAATTTTGTGAAATTCCCCTAAGAATTTACGAACAAGTTATGAAAACACTATTTTTTTTGAATTTATGAACAAAATTTGAAAACAGAAATTTGTTTCCTAAATAAGGGAAAATATTTTGAAATTGTGAACAATTTTTTAAAACCAAATTTTTTTATGAAAACCCCTGAAATGTTTTTGAATTTGCAAACAAATTTGGAAAACATGGTTTTTTAATGATTGAACAAAATTTGAAATAGAAACATTTTTTGAAATCATGAACATTTTTAAAATATATAAAAATATATAAAAATGCGAATAATTTCATAAATTTCCAACTTTCTGGAGTTTCCGCAAACATTTTAAAATTTCTGAACATTTGTTGAAAAAAGAACAATATACCTTGAGTGAGTAAATTGAGCTAACTCTTACTTGTGTCTATCACCTCCGTCCATTATTATTAAGCCAGGTGCAATGAGTAGGTTCGTTGTTTTTGGGTCATTCGTGAAAAATGCATGATTTAATCTCTCTAGCAAATCGTTACAGAGCACCAACCAATGTATGCGATGGGTTTTCTTTCCTCCAATTGAAAGCTGCTTCTCCATGCGGTCACCGGTTACAACTAGATGCACTTAATCTTCATGCGAGGTTATCACTTGGTCGTAGAGTTTTGACTGTCAAGCCCTTTAAATCCAAACGAGAGGGTTTGTTTACTTATCAAATTAAATAACCGCCTTTTCATTATTTTACACTAAATCTCATCAATTTATATACATTTGCAAGTTGTATGGAAAATCAATAAACCGCTCCAGGAATCAATAGAGTGAACAGTGGGTTCCGATTATCCCTAGAGAAAGTAACACACCATTCTGTTGTCAAAGATGAGCAGAAAGGATTTAACTCCGCATTCTGATATAACTTAACATATAATTGCAATCGGACCGTGTTTAACTTGGTTGGATGGTCAACCTTTCTCCGGTGCAATGCATGGGCATATGTACTAGTATATGAAATGCCAGCAGCGCTGGATCTTTAAAAAGAAAAAGTTATCACTCCAACGATGATCAATATATATCAAATTGGAGATTATCAATTATAGACTATTATATGAAGTTGTCCCCGGAAAAAGAAATCAGGTTGACAATCCCAGATCTACTACATGTACGTACTACCCCTATAGGCACACATCACGAAACAAAATCAACTTCTCTTCGTTGTATACGGCGACAGAGTGACAGGCAAACGATACTAAGTAAGTGGCCTCAGGACAATACAATCAAGCTAGGCAGGTCCATGCAGACGCGGTTGCTGTACGTGCCTACGTGACTGTCGAATCGCATGGCAGGAGCTGCAGGAACTTGACGAGCGCAGACTGGTGAAACACGATCTTGGCAGCTGGAGCGCAGGACCACGCTCGGAGATTTCATGGTCCTCAACCTACATGTCTAATTTGGTTCGGTCCCAAGATAGGAAGCTGAGTCGTCTTTTCGACCGGCGCGTGCGTACGTGATCGGCCCTCGGCTCGATCGGTCCCTCGCCCCGCCCACGGTCGGCCAGCCAATTTACTACCTCACCAAGAATGGCGATCAGATCCGTGTAGGTGTAGTAGAGTTTGTAAAGTTCACACACCGTTCTTCTGAACCTGGAGCCAATACGATATGCATCACGTCCACTTCACGGTGCGGCGAGGTCCGGACTCGCACAGCGACGGCTTGCCCGTACCACGGCACGGCGTCAACTCTTCGCGGCCAATCGCGAGCTGCTTCGTGCCGCCGCGCCGGCCGCTCCTTCGGTCGTCGCATGCGCGCGTGGCGTGGAGAGGTGTGGCGCCGTCGCCGATCGGGCCCGTCACCTCGGGTGTACGTACCACCAGGCTGGCCGTCGTCAGCCAGCCTCAGGCCGCCGCGCGGCCGGTCCCCGGACGGTGAGCCGGTGAGGCGTCACCTCCGTCGATCCACCGGCATCCGACCCACGCATGTATTGTACGTACGGCGGTGCGGCGCCTGGGCTGGGGGCGGGTCGGGTCGGGTGCGTGCCGGGGGGGACCGGCGGCGGCGGTGGTGGTGGTGGCCGGGCTGCACCGCTGCCCGCGGGGCACGATGTTTGCCTGCCCCTGCGCGCGCGCACCTAATGCTGCCGCGCGCGATCGAGCAGGGGACACGGACAGCTGCGATGCGCCTGCCGCGCGCGTGCCGTGCACCCTACCACGCCCCTCTCACGTCCACATCGACCGATCGATCATATGTGTGTGTGTGTGTGAATTGACGTCCCTGGCGAGCTAATAATCTCGCTCAAGGCCCAGGTTAGGTGAGTGACAGCATCATCCAGTGCAAGTTTGGGGCCGGGAACCACGCGGGGCGCAGGGCAGGGGGCATGCATGCGTCCATGATTGAGTAGGAAGGAGGTTCACGGAATGGATCGGCTCCCGAGAATTCGCACCGAAACATGGGTGCCATTAACGTCGTTTCGGTGGACATGCATAATGTACCGATCGACGTACGTATAGGTGTAGGATTACGACCCCAGTAGCTTATGTTTTCAGTTGCTCGACGTCTTGGCTCCGGGAATAGCGACGACGATGATGAATAAAAGTCCTCGTCTTTTCCCAACGCGGCGTTTCTGCTCTGTGGTCGGTGATCGGTCTAGCCGTTTAGGTGGTAGTATGTTCAAGCGGGATGATGTGCCGGCGACGGCATCCTTTGTGGTGAATTTGTCCTCGGGCTCCATCGTTCCGACGACGTTTGCTCCGGCGTCGGCTCGGAGCTCGGGTGGTAGTTCAGGAGCAAATGCGGACGGTGGTCTGATCGGCAACAGCTTATGTTGGATCATGTGTTGGGTTCGTGGCTGGCGGGTGGTGGATTTCGTTTCCTCCTCCGACATAGTCACACGGGGGTGTCAGATTTTGGGTTTGATGGCATGACCAAGGTGCTGCACTAGTCAAATTCTTTCAGCGGCAATAGGTTCATCTTTAGTGAGCTAAATTGGAGATCTAAAAAGTTGCGACCAACGATGAAACCACGTCGAACTCGAGTGAAGAGGTGATCCGCCTCATGTTTCTTTGGTGGCTGTTGCGGTGGAGTCAGGCATGAGTGACGGGCGTTGACTTCAAGCTCAAAGGATTCTTCGATCTTGATTGTAATTTTCATTCTTGGTTGGGCATTCTTTGTACAAAAGCTAAGGTTCGATTGTCTTTCCAGTTCGGTTAAGTTGATGCCTACGTGGCTTATACCTCAATCTTTATTATATGAATCTGTGTGTACTCCCTCCATTCCTACGAGGAAGGCATATACTAACTGCTCAGGTGCTTAGAGAAATTGCTCAAAACCCTCATCCACACTCTCACATTCATCCATGTCCAAAACCCTAAAGTCTATCTCGGTCCCACCAAAACATATCTATCCGGACCCACCAAGAAACAATTGACATAGCCACTGCCTAAACACTAGCAACTCGGTCCCACCGAGATGACCCTTCCGTCCCACCAAAGAGCACTTGCCAATCTTCTGTTGCCTATCGATTTCATTTTGCAAATTCCAAGTAGTTTCGATCGGTTTCACTGAAGTGTCGAAAATGATTAGGTCATCATCCATCAGTCTCACCGAGTTGTCTCATCCGGTCTCACCAAAAAGCATAAAGTTTAGATCATGTACCAGTCGGTCTTACCGAGTGATTTCACCCGGTCCCATCGAGTAGTGCATCAAGGTGTGTAACGGTTGGACTTTTGGTGCTGCCTATATATAGCCCCACCCATTCCACCAACTCTCAGAGAGCAACCAGGACGAAACCACAGCTTCCCATATCCATTTTCTAAGAGAGAACCACCTACACTTGTGCTGAAATCAAGGGATTTGATACGTCTCCAACGTATCGAGTTTCCAAACATTTTTGCTTTGTTTTGGACTCTAATTCGCATGATTTGAATGAAACTAACCTGGACTGGCGTTGTTTTCAGCAGAACTACTTTTGTGTTGTTTTTGTGCAGAAATAAAAAGTTCTTAGAATCGGACAAATTTTTATGGAGAATTATTTTGGAATATATAAAAATATTGGCACAAGAATTTACTAGAGGGATCACCAAAGAGCCATAAGCTCACGTGCCCCCCCCCCCTCTTAGGGCATGCCACCTGAGCTTGTGAGCCCCATTAGGCTCCGTTTGCCCTACCTCCAGGTCCATAAGTACCGTCTTTCCGAGAAAAAAAAAGATAAAAAGTGTCATCGTGTTTTACAATACGGAGCTGCCGCCACCTCCGGTTCTTCATCGGGAGGGCTGATCTAGAGTCTGTTCGGGGCTCCAGAGAGGGGGATTCGTCGCCATCGTCATCAACAACCCTTCTCCATCGACAACCTCATGATTCTCACCAGCGGGAGTAATTTCATCATAGGCGTACTGGAAGTAGATGGAGATTGATGATATTCGTCATGTAATCGAGTCAAATTGTTAGGGATTGATCCCTAGTATCTACTAGGTCATGAGATTGATGTTGCTATGACTTTGCTATGCTTAATGCTTGTCACTAGGACCCGAGTGCCATGATTTCAGTTCTGAACCCATTATGTTTTCATGAATATATTGTAGTTCTTGATCCTATCTGCTAGCTATATGCACTTCTTATTTTTTTGAACCGTAGACCCCAAAGTGACAATAATTGGATACTCTTCGGGGATGACTATAATTCAAGGAGTTCATGTATTCACTATGTGTTAATGCTTAGTTCCGGTTCTCTATTAAAAGGAGCGCCTTATTTACCCTTAGTTTTCATTAGGACCCTGCTGCCATGGGAGGGCAGGACAAAAAATGTTATGCATATTCTTATTATAAGCACGCATGACTATATACGAAATACATGCCTACATATGATTGATGAATTGGACCTATTGTGTATCGCTCTAGGTTGCGACTGTTAAATGATGAATGCCATCGAAATATCCATCTTTGTTCCTTGCCTACGCTTTGCTCATATTGTCTTTGCTAAGTTGCTACTGTTACAATCACTACAAAACTGCTACTGCTACCGTTACTATTACTATTGCTACTGCTATTGCTGTTATCAAAACTATTATATTACTTGGCTACTAATACTTTGCTGCAAAGAAACAACTTCTTAGGTGTGATTGAGTTGACAACTCAACTACTAAGGCTTATTCTTTGGCTCCCCTTGTGTGGAACCAATAAATTTGGGTGAAATGCTACCCTCAAAAACTATCACGATGTCGTATACTTATGGGTCATTGGGATTCCACTCAAACCTTTGATCCTTGATTTCTAGCCTCCCCAAGTTGCTGTCCGCTCTAATCCTTCTCCTACCACAAAGACAAATCTGTGAGAGAATAATTGACTGTTGAGGAGACTGTCTTTTGAAGCACGAGATCAAGGAGTCCATCATCAACAACAACATCTATTATCTTTTGAAGAGTGTTGTCTCCTAGATTGGTTAGGTGTCACTTGGGAGCCTCCAAGGTTGTGGACTTGAACCAAGGAGTTTGTAAGGGCAAGGAGATCGACTACTTCGTGAAGATCTACCCCGAGTGAGGCTAGTTGAAACAGCATGGTGCCCCCATGTTTGGTTTTGGTAATTGATGATAATCCCTATGGACTAACGGTGCCTTGAGTTATATTTAAAGGATTTTCCCATAGGCTTTGCTTAAAGACCATTTGTTGGTTTCAAGGCTATAAGAAGGAGATTATGTGTTGGACAAGGTGTTATTCATGGAGTTATCCAAAGATTGGTCATGTGAGAGTTGAGCATATTGCAAGCATGTCTTAAAGAAGGAGATTGTGTGAACAGTCATGTTTGTCTTCAAGACATCATCTTTATGAAGAGAGAAGATAAGATACAAGGTTGATCAAGACTAAGTACAAAGAGTGGATTCAAGTTGATCAACACACAAAGCGTAGAAGTTGTACCGAGTGGGATCAAATGATCACATGGTATGGTAAGCATTGTCCATTACGCTTTGTGTACTAACCAATGATCTATGTGAGGTTTCTTTGTGGGGTTAGGTGTGTTTCCATGGACGTGCATCAAAAGGAAAATATCATATAACCCATGGAGGATGACATCAAGTGGTGATCATCATCAAGATTGCAGTGTGCAAGTTCAAGTGGGGCATCGCGTAGTGATCTCTTGATTGAAGCTTGCCGTCCATTGTGGTGACAAAGGACATGTGAAGATGTGCTGAAGAGAGGCTCACCCATAGTGCGGTATGGGGGAGAATTCTACTAGTCTTCATCGAGCCAACACAATCAAGAAAGGTGGTTCAACTTGAGGAAGTCAAGATTGTCATCATCTAGCTCAATTGGACTATGCGCAAGGCAAAAGTTTCTCCTTGATATATTTTCTATTTTGTCAGTCTCATGGTGTTAGTTAGGGGACCAGATTATAGATTGATTGTTGTACTATCAAGGGGGCTCTTGAGTGAGTAGCTTGATCGTATCGTTTGTAGAGAGCTCAAACCATTGCTCCTTGGCATCATCTTTCTTGGTTCTTGTTTGGCTTTTAGCTTTGTGAGTTTTGGAGCTTGTGGTCATCTTCATGACAAGCTCAAGTTCATCAAAAACGGATTTCATATGCATCATCTTTTATGTTTTCAATATTGGAGTTTATGCCAGATCTTCAATGATGGAGGTTTCACACCTCTATATCATTAGCATATTTCTATTGCCGCTTCTGAAGATTTCTAGTCATGATTTAGCAGCTCTTGTCGTTAGCTTCCTACCAAGCCTGAGTTCGTCAAAATCAGAGTTCATTTGCAGCAGTTATTGCAGTTTTGGTCTTACTTGCATCCATCTATTTTGTTTGGGAAATGTTATAGCATCCAGGCGGTAGTACCGCTCTGGACCACGATAGTACCGCTTAGGCGGTACTTCTATTGACCAGTACCGCAACCACTTCCGCTTATTTTGGTGCTTCTGTTGCCCAATCTGCTTGAGTGGTAGTAGAGTGGTAGTACTGCTCTAAGCGGTAGTACTGCTTTGGCAGAACTACCACTCTTGTATTTCTGTCTAGTTGGGTTGCGTTGTGCATGCTAAGGGCCTCTTTGATTGGCAGGATTGTCAAAATGAAGGAATAGGAAAAATGCAGGAATAGGATGGCATGTCCCATAGTATCCTACAGGATTTGAAAGAATGTTTGATAGCGCGTGAAAAACAAAGAAATTCTACAAAGAGGTTTGAGTGGATGGAAATTTTCCTCCAAAATGTAGTACAAATGGATCCTATGGAAAAATTCCTAAGGATGCCAATCCTACAAATCAAACGAGCATCACAGGAAAAATTCCTAAGGGTTCAAATCCTCCAAAAATCCTATGCAATTCCTTTGAATCAAAGGAGCCCTGCGGTAGTACCGCTCCCCCAAGCAGTAGTGCCACTTGTGCATGACCAGTGGGCATAACAGTAGGATTCGGGGGGGCTATTTATGGGGGTCTTCTTCCCCAATGGTTCTTATCCTTTGAGCTCGTGTTTCTCCTACATTGTTAACCTTCTTTGAGGTTGAGATTGCTATCTCTCAATCTCTCCAATGATTATTGCTCCTTTTTGAGGGAAAAGAGAGAGGAGATCTAGATCTACATTTCCACCCATCCATCTCTCCTCTAAGTGAGGGGAACCCCTTGGATCTAGATCTTGGAGTTCTTTTGTGTTCTTCCTCTCATATTCCTCCATAACATTAGTTGTTGTGGTGGGATTTGGGAAAGAAGAACTTGGGCACTCTGTATGCCCTTGCCATTGCATTTGGTGCATAGGTTTGAGTTCTCCACGATGATACGTGAAAGTGAAAGTTGAGTAGCTTATTACTCCAGGGTGCTTGGTACCCTAGAGCTTGTTCCTCTTGTGTGCTTGGGCGCCCTAGACGGTTGGTGGTATCGCGGAGCTCAATCATTATGGTGTAAAGCTCCGAGCAAGTGTCGGGTCTCTAATTAAGTTGTGGAGATTGCGCCGAGCAATTTGTATGAGTTTTGTGATCGCCCCCAAGGGTTGCCAATTGTACGGGTTCGGTGACCCTCCTCAAGGGTCCCTTAGTGGTATCACGGCACCTTGCATTGTGCGAGGGCGTGAGGAGATTACGGTGGCCCTAGTGGCATTTTGGGGAGCATTGTGCCTGCACACTGCTCCAAACGGAGATTAGCATCTACAAGGGTGCGAACTTCGAGATACATTATCGTCTCCGCCTGCCTCAGTTATCTCTTATCCGAGCCCTTTACTTATGCACTTTACTTTGTGATAGCCATAGTGTTTCATGTTATATATCTTGCTATCACATAGTTGTTTATCTTGCTTAGCATAACTTGTTGATGCACATGGGTGAACCTAGTCGTTTTAGGTTTTGTGCTTGTCAAATTAAATGCTAGTTTACTAAATCGTAGTTATTTTAAAGCGCCTATTCACTCCCCCCCCCCTCTAGGGGACATCCATGATCTTTCACTAGTCATTCATGAGCATAAGCCATGATGACATAGACAAGGTTGCTTATTTGTGGACCCTTTGTGGGTGGAGCCCTCTGTGGACTCACGCGGTCATTACGCTCCATTAGTTGAAGTCTCTATCAACGTGGATGTACGATAGCACCACCTATCGGAACCACGAGAAAAATCACCGCGTCTTCATTGCGTTTGATTTTCTCCGACCCCTCCTTTATGTTCATATGCAAAGTCTATACTTTCCGCTGCCTACTATCTTAGACTTGCATGTGTAGGGCATGACAAGACTTGTTAGTTTTGCTAAAACTTGCGAAGAACTAAAATCAGGAAAAGGCTAAATTTTTATTTGGTCAAGTAGTCTAATCACCCCCCTAGACGTACTTGTGATCCTACACATGATAACCAAAGGTTCACTCGAATATCATTTGTATTCATAGGGATCAATATGGATGTCCATGGTTCCGCTATTGGTCATTGAATGAAAGGGAGGTTCGCTCATGTCTATGTTTTACCAAACCTACAGGGGCACAAGCTTAAGGAAATCACGATCTGTTGAGTGTTAGTGGAGTAAGAGTGAGAATATATTCAAAAAATAGTTTCATCAATATTAGAAATAGTTCCGAGAGAAACTGAAAGCGTTTCGGAGTTACTGAAAGGGTTTCGGGGTCTACCAGGAATTGATATATAGATGGAAAATGTTTCCGGAGATGTTAAATTAATGATAAAAGGTCCTAATATTGATTAGGAGGCTTTTAGAATTAATTTAATATCAACGGTCCAAAGAAATAATAAAGGGAAAATTTTGTTTTTGCCACTCTAGATTTCGCCAACCAGATGGTGGAGAGTTATTGTGCCCTAGGGCCCAATAACAAAGTGGAGCGCCCCCTAGCTTGTATGACAAGCTAGAGGAGGCCGACTTAAAGTGGGGGAGGGACTCCTCCCCCTAGGGCTGGCGCAGGGGGGAGGACTCCTCCCCCTTGTGGTGCCCCTCCTCTCCTCCAACCTATATATACTAGAGGTTTTGGCCCTTGGAGTACACAAGTTTTGGAGCCTCCTTTAGTTCTCTAGTTCTAGTTCTAATTTAAAGATGATCTAATTAGAACTAGACCTAGATCTCTCTAATCCTCGTAATATAGAAGCCATGCGTGGTTCTCTTCTTCTCCCTCTAATTCTCTGGCAACGATTAGCTCTGGACGGTGAAGTGTTGCCGGATCCTGAAGCATGTACGCTTGCAATCTGAGAGAGGTCATGCTTTTGGTTTTCGGTTCAAGGGATCGTTCGGGAACGGTTCGAGGGACTTCATTGATGATCTACACCAACTCTTCTTCTGTTGCAACTCAAAGTTGGTAATGATTCGATCTAAACCTCTATTGCATCTTCATAGTGTTCCTGGACAGTGATCGTAGGATGATTTTTTTTGTTTTCTACTACGTTTCCCAATAATGGATGCATGTGATCATGGCCCACCATGTCAAATTCCAAATCCCAATAATCTCGGTTAGCTTTGCATGTAGCCATGGCTAAAAGATACTCTCGCTGTCCCCGAATAAGTGTACATCTATAAATTTTAGGACAGATTATGGAGTGGAGTAAAATGCATACGTAAGATGCAAGCCACCATCTCTTTCCTCTTTAATCACCCCACCCCCAATGAACTAAGTGCCTGTAGAAAGTGAGGAGACCAAATGTTGGATGTTATTGGTCTTGATTACCGTGTGATGCGAGAGAAGCATTCTTTTTACTTTAAAGTTCATTCAGAAGCTTGAAGTACACTCTTTTATGGATAAATATGGAATGTCAAACATACACTTATGTGTGGATGAAGAGAGTAAGCATGCATGGCAATTCAAGCAATTCCTAACTTCCTATGGCCTTTCGAGAGTGTCCCCACTATTCCTTCCCTGCTTGTTTGAACCGAACGGTCCGAAGAGAAGGAAAAAAGCAATACAACAACATCCCCAATTTTCTTCTAGTTCAGATTGCCTAAAATTCCTACTTTGCTACCAAACTAGGGGGAGGAGTTGGGATGTCCGGAATGTCCGCCACATAGGTGTGGACAAGACAACCCACTCGAACCTTCCCTATCCTCCACTCTCTTTGCAAGCATTCCATCCCCATCTTCATGGACACTGTCGTAGTATATCCTCCACAGCGGTAATGGATATGTTCGTCATGGACTCCGTGACAACCGAGGCGTCGGCAACCGCCCTAGGGTTGAGCGTTGAGGGAAGAGCGCACCAATAACGCCACACCAAGCAAAAGGCCCAAGCGGCGGCTACTCATGCCCACACCCAAACCTTGTCAGTTCCCACACCCGCACCCCCAGCTGGCCATTTCGCATCGGTCGCCCGGACCGTCAGGGCACCTACTTTGAATGTTGTTGAATGTTGTAAATGGATGAAAATTTGGAAGTGGGAAAAAAGAGGGGTTGAACAAGTATGACACAATTAGTTTCCACTTTCTCTGCAAAGTAGGACATGTTTGATGAGGTGAGGGACGAACTTTGACCAACATCCTTAGAGGTGACCTAAAAGCATTTCCAACCAGACACTCAAAACCATCCTCATATCTCCGACCGAAAGTCCGGTCGGTGTCTGGACAAAAAAAAGCCTCTCATATGGAGGCCCCGGAATCCCCCTTCCCCTCTCTCGGTTGTTCGAACTGCCCACAAACCCCCAGACCCAACCCATATGTGGGGAGAAAATGGGGCTATTTAGACAGCGTTGGACCAGGCGCACCCCAGACCATTTCTCTTTCTCTCTCTCCACCAATCATATGCATGTATCTGAACACTTTAGGGATAAGTTCAAGGGTGTCAATGTGTACCCGAACAAATTGGGGTTTGGAATCAAACTCTGAGACAATGCCATATCTATGGTTGGAGATACTCTAATAAGCCCTTTTGCATTCAAGCGACGCATGCGAACCGAGGAGGACCAAAAAAGAGAAGGCAGCGAATTATTGTATTTTGAGGGTGGTCGAATTATTCCTGAGCATGTTTGTCTATCAAAATACAACAATCCAACCACCATCGGGCCGAAATCATTGTTTTGACCTTTTGGTCAAAGTTTAGCATGATTTAACCCCTCTTCAGAATTTTACGGGGTTCTAACCCGTTTTGATACCATCAGACAACCGGCTTATGGTTTCATCACATATCGCCTGGATCTTAAGCCGTAGGGTTCCGCCAACGTGTTCAAACGGCGTGTGCTCGTGGCAGAGGTCTACCGAGATAGCTGATGGCGGTGGTAGCTTATTGTACCCTACCACCAGGGATAGGAGCAGTACATGTTAAAGAGGCTTATAAATACAGTTGGTACGTGATAAAGCCTAGATCCAGTCCAAACTTTTCCAAGACCAAAGGTCAAAACAGTGATTTCGTTCCGCACTTTTCCAAGACCAAAGGTCAAAACAGTGATTTCGTTCCGCCGGGGGTGCTCGGTTCACAGGAGAGACCGAAGCGCAGCCAGTACAGTTTGAGAAAAAAGCTGCTCGTGCTATTTCACTGCATCTGAACGATCGAACTCAGCAGCTTTCTCTGCTAGTACACCATTTTAAAAAGAAAAGGCTGCTTTCTTGGTCAAACAAAGAAAACTCTGTCAGCAAAACAGTTTTTCTGTTACAAAAGGGGAAACACACTATTACAATCTTATTACACCAATCAACAAGGGGAAGATAGATGTAAAATAAACAAAGGGGAGGATACATCTCTAAAAGAGGATGACACAAATTTGTATAAAATACAAAAAAAGGGAAGTCCATTCCAATATGGCAATTCATTTTTGACATTCAAGCCTGACAATGTCTAATGTATATATCATTATCATGCATCATACACCCTATTTTTAATTATCTTTTCGGCCTCACCGACTGTCAAATGCCTAACACCATGTCCCCGCAGCCAATTTTTATCTGTAACCAACCTACTATCTCTTAGTTGCCTCTCATCAATCTTCAGCAATTTCAATCCCTCGGACAGTCTTGGGAAGAAGCCTTCAGGCCTCAGACACCAGGCTTGGAAAACAGCAAAAAGAACACTCAGATCAGCATGAAGCCTTTCCACCCCACCATTACTAAACTTTGGGCTTCCAGCGAAAATCCCTGTGAAAAGCAGCTGGTCTACTCCGGTTGCCACGGCTCTCCATACTGTTACAAAATCCAGCACATTTAGGCCTTCTTCGAGCCTAGATAGCCTCCCTTGAATGTAGCCTGAAGACTCTATGATAGCTCTGGATATAGCTGGTTCTTCTGAATGCTCCTGCCACTGTCTCTTGTTTTTCAGATAGTCCCGGGATCGAGCATCAAAAGCCCTAAGGATGACGGTGGAAATCTTATCAACCCATTCTGATCTGAACTCTTTCAGTTGATTTATATCTTGCTGGAATACAAAACCCCCTTCTCCAACTACAGATAGATTTTCCATTTCAAGAAAGAACACATCCTCACACCATTGTGCCAATGTGGATTCCACGTACCGAGCTGCATTAATGGACTGTGATACTTTGATCAAAGCATTATCATCGGCCAGAGCAGTTAGCCCCTCTGCCTCTTGGCACCTCCTAAACATGCAACCGAGGAATTCTGATATTATGGGTGAAGCAGAAATCCTAATGAATTCTGCCCTAAGGGTAATGCTAGGAATAGGCCTAGCACGATCAATTATCAAAGACAAGCCATGTTTAACAGCACCGGTTATTGCTGGAGATTTGCAGTCATCTGATCCATATTCAAGTATCGCTCCTTCAATCCTCTTACTCCAATTATTTTCATTCTCCATTGCTGATTTCAGGCTAGCGAAAACCTCCCGTCTCTCAATCTCTGCCCATATTTCAAGCCAGTCTGGACGATCACAGAAGACAGAGAGCACCGAGATCCTCTGCCAATTCTCATCATCCTTTACTGAAAATAGCAGTCCTGTACCGGAGATCAAATCTTGAGTTCGCTTGTCAAAAGATATCATCAGATCAACAAGGTTAAGCCATGAGACTCTTGCCTGAGCCGCCGTGCTGCTTGCATCACTTGAGCTACTTTCTTGAAGAAGTTCAATCTGCTTTGGAAATATCTCTTTCGCCAAGTATGTAGACAGTGCAATAACTATACCTGAAATCCACTCCTCTCTGCAGCTATACCCTACAAGATTGGCCTTATCTACAAGGGGCTGCAGTATCTCATCCATGGAATCAATAAAATCTCTTGTTATCTTATAAGCAAGAGCAAATACAAATTCAGGATTCTCAACCCATTTGGAGAAATGGTGTTGTGCAGCAGCAGATAATGGATTTACTAACTCCTCTATCACCCATAATGGTTGACGTGGTTGATTTCCCATGTCGTGGCCTTGTAGTTGCCTAGCTTTTCTGCGTTTCTGTAATTCTTGTAGATTACAGAGCGAAAGAAAGCTTTCAGAATACTTCCTTGTCAAGTCACCCTTCATTGAAAATAATGGGTTCACAGTCTCTGCCGGTTTCCCAGAATTACTATCTGAAATTTTTGTTCCCGCAAGGGAAGGAGGCCAGCCAAGGGATGACAGAAGAGCACGATGATCAACAATAGCTTGTGGTCTTAGTAAAGCTAGAGATCTGTCCACTCTGTGATCCACTGCAGATATAAGGCGAGTCCATTGTGGTCTGGTCCTTGTAACTGAAGCTAAAAGATCTTCTATCTTTTTAAGATATCCAATAGCAACATGGTGGGTTTTCTGGAATAAAGATGATGATGGCAGAATTAGCAGTTGACAAGTTTAACTGTCCTCGCAACCACAGTATGGCATGAATCATACCTCTGAATTTTCTCCACGAGATTTAAGTTTTGCAGTCACAGAAGAGGAAACAGCGTCTTCTACATCACCGATCAAACCGTCAAGCTTTAGAGCCGTTTCTGTATATGACAACCTACCGTTAAGAAATCATCAATTGCAGTCAAACATAAACAAGCAAGGGCAGCATAAATAAAATAAACTAGTAACCCCAGAGAAGAGCAAAACAATGAAACTGTGCTAAACACCTAAAGCCATCTAATCTACAAAAGCTAGGGGTTTTCCATCAGAGTTAAGTCAATTAGCTTCCATTCCATCGGCGTCAAGTCAATTAGCTCCCAATCAATTCATCATCCTAATGCTCCATGATGAACCACTTTTGTGAACACAGTGCTCTTTGATTGGTACGGTACCTTAGATTCAAGCATCTTTTTATTACATAGATTGCATGGCATGTATGTAACTCTTGTTCCAGGCCTCTAGCATAAATAAAGCAAAGTAAAGCAAAGAAGTCTTGATCAGAGTAGGAAAGAAAGAATGACAAAGAAAGAAAGAAGAATCCAAAAATTCTGAATGGTGTGCTTGGATTTAAGGCCCCACAAAAGGAAAAAAATAAAATACATTGAAATAACTGAAGAAATCTCAAGTCAACAATGCCACTGGAAAGAAAAGATAAATTGACCATTTATAGTTAAAAAGAACATGACATCTTTCGGCCTAAGAATAGCCCCAATAAAGCCGGCCATAACTACAACTTACCGGTGTGTTTGGGATCGTGAGCTAGCTCATCCCAGGAAGGACTCAGCTCAAACTCGCGCTGTAATGAATCGAGTGGAGTTGAGCTAGCAAGTAGTTCGTTAGGCTTGCTTCATCCAAAGAAGCAGCCTACTCTTCAGTGTTCACCGCATGGCCCAATGTCCAAGTCTTACAACACCATAATAACCCAATTACTTGATAACCACAGATTGTTAACTTTTTATTATTGATGACATTTATTTCTTGAGGATCCCAACAATTTGAATATCAGTTTTTATACCCATCCCCTAAGGTGTGGTACATTCTTTGCCAAAAAAATGCACATGCTAAACATAATACTCCCTCCGTCCCAAAATAAGTGTCTCAACTTTGTACTAAATTTAGTGCAAAGTTTGTACTAAGGTTGAGACACTTATTTTGGGACGGAAGGAGTATTACTTTGGCAGTGCTAAGCAACAAAGTGAATAACTGATATGCAAAACTAAACGCACACAAACAGACTAGGCCAAAATGTGACAATGGTAGACTAACAAAACAAAAAAATTGAACTCCAGATAACAAACAAATTGAAGAGCCCACTAGTAATCCACTTTCCCTAGCAGTAGTTTAGTTGTGGTATCAATCCTGTAAAACAGACTGGCTGACTGCCTCGGTTAAGGAGATTAGTAGCAGTAACTAGCACCATCTGGCAACCAAATGGGAATTATAAAAATCCTTTAGATCATACTATTGCAAAATACCGGCCATGGGAAAACAAAAAGATTTTTTCCCAGTTCTAGGAAATTATCATCTTAATAAGAGAATTAAAAGATTCTGCTAGTAGCTTAGTACCTCCCTGCCATAAGAGTGCTTTCACTAATTAATTTGGCATTTCAAATCAAACCCACTTTTCTTTTGGCTTCTTCATTGTCGAAGAACTCAGTGCAATTGTCATAGTGTTATTTTATTTATTTCTCAAGTGTGGTCGTTTTAAAATCTAAACTTCTAGTCCAACCACCAACAAGACTCCTGCACCAACCAAAACACTCCACTGCCTAAGAATTAAGCATGAAAAGAATATTGGCTGCAATAAGGATAGGAAAACATAATTAATGTTCTGGTTTTGACACTCCTATCAGTGGAAGATCACTGATAATGCAGTTACAGACAGGACTAATAGCTAACTGTGGCTCGTGAATAAAGAAATCAGCAACTAACATGGACACAATAATGAAATGCCCCCACAAATTCCTAGTCAACTACAGGGACAAAAGGCAACTCATAGATCCACATTATCAAAATGAGGCTCACTTACAGGAGCTGCCAGATCCATGTCATAATTGAGGGCCAGAACAGTTATCATCATCCATCCTGGGTGTACTGAGCTAGATCTGTATCAACCAAACTTAACTATTAACCTAACCAAACAGCCGATTTGCCACATAAAACCGCTCTGCTCCTGCACAGACACTAAGTCCCATCACACCAAGCACTTGTACGACATATTTAGCAATGAGCCACTGGTCTGAACTTATGAATCATAAACATTATGCCTAAACAAACATAACCATCATAAGAGGAAATAGACATCATAGCAAATTATCAATATAGTGTTTATCATTCGAAATTTAAGCCAGAGCCTGGCACAAAGATCTAAAGTGTGATCTTCAGAGATGCTCACCAGCGTAATCTCTAACCATGTCCACTCTCGCCACGTCGGTGGCCAGGGGAGGGAGTTGTTCAAACAGCATCCTCTCGCTCCCAGCCTCCACGTCTTCTCTAACCCCTAGAAAAACCCCAAGAAATAGAATTACAGCTTAGCAGCAGCATACGTCAACTAGAGAAGCTCGAAATTCAGTAATTCCATGAGCATTTGCTTAAGGTACCCGTCTTGTCGGTGGAGGCCTTGAGGGCGGCAAGGCCACCACGCACGCTGCGGAGGGCGGAGCCAGCGGCCCCGAGGGAAGAGGAGTACGCGGCGACCACATCGGCGAGGCGGGCGGACAGTTCGGCGACCGAGGACTCGAGCTCCGCGCAGCGCCCGCGGATCTCGGCCTCGACGTCGGCGGCCGCGGCGAGGTCGGCCGGGGAGCGAAAGCGGACGTCTAGGAAGCGCCGGAGCTCTGGGGTGATGTGCGGGGGGCTATGGAGCAGCGGCGACGGAGCCGCCGCTTCCATGGCGCGATCGGGTCACCGCGGCTTAGGGTTTGGATCGCGGAGAGGAGTGGAGATGGGGGAAGCGGGGAGGAAGACCGGCGAAGGCAATCAGAGTAATGATGCTCCAGCACTTTTTTTTTCTTGTCCGGGCCGGAGAGCTGTAGTTTTTTATTTTTCTGAGGAAGGGAGAGCTGTAGGTTGTAATCTTGGGCGTCGACTTGAGCGGGCATCGCCCTCGCTATGTCTCGCGTTCAGCGAGTGGAGGCTTCGGACTCGCTGAAGCGCGCGAGCATATGGGCCGGCCCAGGTTCGCGGGCACTACACTGCCGCGTTTTTTTTCTGCTTTTTTCACGTTTTTATTTCGTTTTTTCATTTCATTTTTTCTTTTGTTTAAAGTCTAAATATATATATTACAAAAACATAGTTTATATAATATTTAGAAAAATGTTAATCGTGCATTTAAAAAATATTGAAGAAGTATTTAAAAAATGTCGAACGAGTATTTGAAAAATCTTGAACAAGTATTTGAAAAAAGGTTGAACAAGTACTTCATTTTTTGATCATGTATATAAAAATGTTGAACAAATATCTGAAAAATGTCAAACAAGTATCTAAAAAATGTTGAACAAGTATTTGAAAAAATGTTGACCATTTATATAAAAATATTAAACAAGTAGTTGAAAAATGTTAAACAAGTATTGAAGAAAAATTAAATTGTGTATCAGAAAAGTATTGTTGACGTATACAAAAAATGTAGAATAATAACCAAAAAACAAAGAAAACCAAAAAATAAATAAAAAATAAAAATGAAATAAAAAAAACAAGAAAGAAATTGCAAAAAAGAAGGAAAAATGAAGAAGAAAAAAGAAAAGGAAAAAACTCAAAGAAAACCGGTTTGAAATAGCCTCAAGTATGACGCGCACCTACTACTTATCACTAACTTGACTTGGGCGAAGTGGTAGCAGCATCCGTGGATCAAACCTTGGTTCTCCCTTTTCCTAATCTCTGTTTCTTACTATATGCGTGCGCGGGGCCGGCCCAATATGAAGCGGGGAGAGGAAAAATCCTCAACGAGAGCTGCCTCTCGTCTCGCTTAATGCGAGAAATAGACGCCACAAATTTGAGTGGGGTAGGTGTTGATGATGAGGCTGGTGACGCGAGGTTTTATGGGCTCGGTCGTTGAGACCTAATATGGGTCGTGCCATCATAAATTGGGACATGTATGCACGATCCACCTGAGTGAACTATATCTCATGGTTATAGTGAGATGGAAGAATGTCTCGCGTAGACCATTTTACACTCCTGTCGTTTATTGGACCGGCCCGGTTCGATCTTTTCTCTTTCATTCGCTGGCTTTCTACTTCGCTTGATCGCTACTCTTTGTTGGTTTAGTTCAGCTTTTCTCATTTTGTAGTTTTTTTCTATTATATCTTGTTCAATTACTTTGTTTCTTCGTGGTTTTCTTCAGTTTTTTGCTTTTCATTTGTTTTTTATCGGTTTTCTTCATTTCTTTCATGATTGTTACTGATTTTTTTCTTTTTCTTGGTTTTCACTATTTTTTGCTTTTCTTTCATTGTTCTTTTTCTCCTATTATTTGTTACCTTCTCATGTTTCAATATATTCATTTTTTTCATTGGTTTCCTTCGGTTGTCATTTTCTTTTTGTTATTTGTATTTTGGATTTTATTCTGTTTTGTTGTTTCTTTGTCTATTTTTACGGTGTTTCTTTTTTGTCAACACATATCTATTTTTTCAATACATCACATACATTTGTAGTTTACATGTGAAACATTTTTTCGCAAAAGATTAAATATCTTTTAAATATACTATGTACATTTTTTTCATAAATGCTTTGAATAGATGAACCATATTTTTTTCAAATACACATTGAATATTTTTTGTGGTAATAAACTTTTTTTTCAAAAACTGAATGACCATTTCTTAAATACATGATACATTTTTTTAAAAACATATGTTTTTATATCTAAATTTTCCATATACATTTGTAGATTTTTTCTATATATTAAAACATTTTTTATGCACATCTACCATTTTCCAAATACATGATTGACATTTTTCTAAAACATATATTATTTGATATCTACTATTTCCATATGCATTTGTATATATTTTTGGTTTGACTGGGAATATTTTTATACATATTTAATATTTTATAAATAAAATTATTACTATTTTTGAAAGCTTATATATGTCTTCTTTTTTCATACACATTGTACATTTTTGTATACATTAGGAAAAATATTCATATACACGCTTAACATTTTTTAAATAGATGAACATGCTTACAATTTTTTATATGTTATGATGTCTACTTTTTCAAACACATTTTACATTTCATGCATACATCAGGAATACTATTTATAAACGCACTTAACATATTCCAAATACATGATTAACATTTTTACTCATATACATAGTTTGATGTCTATTCTTTTTCATATACATTGTAAAAAAAATATACACATTATTTCTACACATATTTAATATTTTTCAAATGCTTGATTGACTTTTTTTATTTTTTGTATAAAGTGTTTTTTCTAATATATATACTTAGAATATTGGCAAAATTTAAAGAGAAACAGAAAATGAAAGGAAAAAAAGCATTGAAGGGTTGTAGTCCATGCTGGGCTGACCCATAGTCGCGGTTGCTTGACCCAAGGCCGCACTAGGTGTCGCTCTAAGCGAGACGGAAAAGAATTCTATGAGATCAAGTCTCACGCGAGACCCATCCTGATGGATGACACGTGACATTCACAAATCATAAAGCATCTACCTCACCCTTACTTAAAATTAAGGGGAAATTAGATGCTTTATGATTTGTGAATGACACGTGCCATCTATCAAGGCGGGTCTCACCTGTTAACCGTGAGACCTGGTCTCATATAATTTTTTTCCAAATGAGACATAGTCGCGCCCTGATCCACCCCTTGAGTTGCCTAATAAGAAACGGGTTTTGTATGTTTGCTGCCAGGGTTCCTGCAAAAAGAAATAATCCTCCTACAGAAGCGAGAACGGATCCATGGGGAGAGTGAAAATAAGTCAACCAACGCTAAAAGCTTCTATTTTGCAAGGAGCGCGAGAACATTGAGAAAGAAATAAACCGTATCTGAGGCCATCGAGAAATAGATGTCCTTGTAATCGGTAGGGAAGCTTAGTTCGGAGCAGGTTCCTGGCCCCTAGCTTAAACGAAATGTTCATGATATATAATTTGCAATGTACTTTCTCCGTTTCTAAATATAAGTCTTTTTAGAGATTTCAACAAATGACTACATACAAAGCAAAATGAATGAATCTACACTTTAAAATATGTCTAGATGCATCCATACATTGTAGTCCATTTGAAATGTCTAAAAAAACTTATATTTAAAAACAAATGAAGTATACACAACACTATTATAGTCTGTATATGAAGCTGTTCCTCGCAGCTTCTTTGAGGTTTTGTTAGGCCAAATCCTTTTTGGCGCTTAAAGCGGTAGGTAGGTACTAAGTGGGCTACCTGTCCATCCCCCCCCCCCCCCCCCAAATCGCCTTTGGGTAGAAGATTCCCTGCAATTTTCCGTTTTGTCAATTTTATCAGGTTTTTCCCTTTTAATTTCAGTTTTGATTTTCTTTATGTTTAAATTTCATGAACTTTTCTTGTAAATTTTGATAGCTTTTCATAAATAGCATATATTTTTAAATTTATGAACATTTTTAAATCCGCTAACTTTTCAAAATTCTTGAAAAAAGTTCAAATCCGTGAACACTTTTCCAATCCGTGTTTTTTCAAAACCATGAAATTTTTAGAATTATGCATACTTTTTAGAAAAAATGAAATTTTCCAAATTCATGAACTTCTTCAAATTCGTGGGTTTTTTTTAATTCACCAACAATTGTCACTTCTTTAAACCGTTTACAAATTTGCAAGCATATTTTAAGTTCATGAACAATTTCCAGATACGCAAACTTTTTTAGTTCATGAACTTTTTCCAAATTTATCATTTTTTTTAATTCAGTGACATTTTTTTAATTCCTGATCTTTTTCAACTTTAAAACTCCTTTTTTTCAAATTTGCAAACTTTCTTCACAATGGTGAACATTTTTCAAATTCACCAAGTTTTTAAAACCTTTGGACTTTTTAAAATTCACAACATTTTTTCAAATTCACGAGCTTTTAAATTTATAGAAAACCGTAGCCATGTTTTTTAATCCAGCATGGCTTTTAACCTTTTTTACAACCTGTGCTTGCAAGGGGAAAACGCTACTAAGTAGCCCTACCTAGTGATGGATCAAACTGTTTTTTTTAGAATTCTCGCCTCTTTATTGATTCAAAACAATGTTCATCGGTACACGGTTTGGGTCATATGGGTTTTCCAACCAAACATGTCTCCCGGGACCTAAGTTACAAACAAACTTGACGAGATTGTGTGCCTCAAAATTAAAGTTTCTACGCTCATGAACAAAAGAGCATGGAGTAAAACTATTGCTACGTTCTATGATTTCATGTACGATCGCTGCATGGGGACCTCCTGTCCCGGATTTTATGTCGTTCACCACTTCCTAGCAGTCACAGGCTACTGCAAAGTTCTGGATGGAGAGGTCATCTGCAAGAGCCAGCGCTTCTCTGCACGCATACGTTTCCAGAATCACAAGGTCGATGATCCCAAAAAAGACCACTGCCGACGATCCCAGGTAATTGCCATTGGAGTCCCGACATAGTGCTGCAACAACACCTCCACGTTTGTGCCTTGCAACTGCACCATCGACATTAAACTTCATCGCACCTTGCATTGGTGGCAGCCAACGCTTGGGTCGTGCCACCTGGGTTGCAGAAGCGGCCAGCCTTGCAGTAGCCATCGCTAGCTGCTCCAGTTCCCCAAGAAACCTGTTGACAAAGAGAATGGTCTGTTGCGGACTCTGAAAATTGCCTCATAGATAGCTTTGCGTCTCGCATACCAGACCGCCCATACACTCACCGCCATCGTGTAAAGCTTGCATGATCTAGGCTCTCGTACAGCTCAAAGATCCAGCTCTTTGCACTTGGTTCCATATTTTCTGCCATCTTTGCTACAAGAAGCTCATTGGATAGGGCCCAGATACATCTGGACATGATGCAACATAGGAGGGCATGTCTCCATGAGTCAGCCATGCCACAGAGCGGGCAAGTAGACTGGTTCGACATGTTCGATTATGCAAAACATCAGTTGTAGGCAAAGAGTGACGTGCTAATCGCCAGAGGAAAACCTTGAGTTTTGAAGGGATCGAGAGTTTCCATAGTGATGTCCATGCTTTTTCCTCTCCGTCATTGCTTGACGACCCCGATCTGCCCTCGAGCCATTCCTCCCTTTGTATTTTTGTTTACACGAGGAACTTATATGCCGAGCTAACAGAAAACCTCCCTTTGTTATCGGGATACCATGCCCAAAAATCTTCCGTGTTTCTTGTGCACATTGGGATCTTAAGAATTGCATCAACATCAAATCGGAGGAAAACCGATCGAACCAATCCCACGTTCCACTGAGCAGCCGATGGTATGAGCAGCTTTGAGACCTTCTTCAGAGGATCTGTGACAAGTGAGGTTATGGGCCTCGGTGTAGTCTCTTTAGGTATCCAGTTGTCTGCCCAAATATCCGTCGTCTGGCCATTACCAATTCGCCTTATTAAGCCTTGCTTCAGAACATCTCATCTCTCAATAATCATCCGCCAGATTTGTGAAGGGCGCGACCCCAGCTCAGTGATACGTCTCCGTCGTATCTACTTTTCCAAACACTTTTGCCCTTGTTTTGGACTCTAACTTGCATGATTTGAATGGAACTAATCCGAATTGACGCTATTTTCAGTAGAATTACCATGGTGTTATTTATGTGCAGAAACAAATGTTCTCGGAATGACCTGAAACTTCACGGAGCAACTTTTTAGAAAATATAAAAAAATACCTACAAAAGATGAAGGCCAGGGGGCCCACCACCTGTCCATGAGGGTGGGGGCGCGCCTGCCCCCTAGGGCGCGCCCCCTACCTCGTGGGCCTCCTGGTGCCTCTCCGACTCCAACTTCAACTCTATATATTGTGTTTCGGGGAGAAAAAAATCAGGGAGAAGAATTCATCGCGTTTTACGATACGGAGCCGCCGCCAAGCCCCAAAACCTCTCGGGAGGGCTGATCTGGAGTCCGTTTGGGGCTCCGGAGAGGGGAATCCGTCGCCATCGTCATCATCAACCATCCTCCATCACCGATTTCATGATGCTCACCGCCGTGCGTGAGTAATTCCATCGTAGGCTTGCCGGGCGTTGATGGGTTGGATGGGATCTATCATGTAATCGAGTTAGTTTTGTTAGGGTTTGATCCCTAGTATCCACTATGTTCTGAGATTGATGTTGCTATGACTTTGCTATGCTTAATGCTTGTCATTAGGGCCCGAGTGCCATGATTTCATATCTGAACCTATTATGTTTTCATCAATATATGAGTGTTCTTGATCCTATCTTGCAAGTCTATAGTCACCTATTACGTGTTATGATCCGTTAACCCCGAAGTGACAATAATCAGGATACTTATCGGTGATGACCGTAGTTTGAGGAGTTCATGTATTCACTATGTGTTAATGCTTTGTTCCGGTTCTCTATTAAAAGGAGGCCTTAATATCCCTTAGTTTCCGTAAGGACCCCGCTGCCACGGGAGGGTAGGACAATAGATGTCATGCAAGTTCTTTTCCATAAGCATGTATGACTATGTTCGGAATACATGCCTACATTATATCAATGAACTGGAGCTAGTTCTGTGTCACCCTAGGTTATGACTGTTACATGATGAACCGCATCCGGCATAATTCTCCATCACTGATCCATTGCCTACGAGCTTTCCATATATTGTTCTTTGCTCATTTACTTTCCTGTTGCTATTGCTATCATCACTACAAAATACCAAAAACATTACTTTTACTACGGTTACCTTTTGTTATCGTTACCACTACTATCATATTACTTTGCTACTAAATACTTTGCTACAGATATTAAGTTTTCAGGTGTGGTTGAATTGATAACTCAACTGCCAATACTTGAGAGTATTCTTTGGCTCCCCTTGTGCCGAATCAATAAATTTGGATTGAATACTTTATCCTCGAAAACTGTTGTGATCCCCTATACTTGTGGGCTATCACTCAACATCTAGGAGAGATTTGTCCGAGAAGTATGAGGCTTTAAGAATCCTAGCACTCAAAGACAGTGGTTCCTGTAAGATCCTCCAAGCTTGCCTTGCCAATAGCGCCAGGTTAAATAGCTCCAGATCTCTGAAACCAAGCCCTCCTAGGTATTTAGGATGTGTCATGACATCCCATGAGACCCAAGAAGGTTTCCATTCCCCCTATCTGCAGCCCCACCAAAACTTTCTGATGATGGACTTGATATGATCACACATTCCCCTTGGCAACTTAAAGCAAGCCATAGAATAAACCGGAATTGTCTGGGCAATCGATTTGATCAACACCTCCTTGCCTCCTGATGATAAGCACTTGCTCATCCAACCCTTAACTTTGTCCCAAACACGATCACTCAAATATTTAAATGTGCCCTTCTTTGAGTGCCCAACGTCAGTTGGCATTCCCAGATACTTTATTTTCACTCAAGGATTCATTAGGGACATGCAAGAAACCCTTAACAGCATCACGCACTATCTCCAGAGTTCCCTTGCTAAAAAAGATAGAGGACTTGTCTCTATTAACTCTCTAGCCTGACGCCAAACAGTATGTATCCAATAGGTTTGACACTGCTTCTGCTCCATTTATGCTCGCCTTGAAAAACAGCAGGCTGTCATCCGCAAAGGTGGTTCACCGGCGGAGCTGATGGCGCCACCTTAATGCCGCCGAGCTGGGATGACTGATTCTGGGAATGTAAGAGGCACAAAAGGCCCTTTGCTTCCAACAAGAAGAGGTATGGAGAGATAGGATCTCCCTGTCGAATACCACATGTGGGTTTGAACTCCTCTGATTTTACTCCATTAAACATAACTGAGAAAGAAACCGAGCTCACCATATTCATTATAATAGTTATCCATGGTGCAGCAAAGCCCAACTTTTCCATAATAGACCTGAGATAAGTCCATTCAACTCTGTCGTATGATTTCATCATATCCAGTTTCAGTGCACAAAGAGTGTTATTCTTTGACATATTCCTCTTCATGAAATGAAGGCACTCATATGCTGATATAATGTTATCTGTGATGAGTCTGCCAGGAACAAAAGCAGACTGTTCCGCAGAAATGATGTCAGGCAGAATCACCTTGAGACGATTCGCCAGCACCTTGGATGCAATCTTATAAAAGATATTACATAAACTAATAGGGCGGAATTGTGACAGTAATGTAGGGTTAGGTACCTTTGGGATCAACACCAACATTGTGTCATTCAAACACTCTGGGCTTTCTTCCCCACGGACAATACTCAAAACCGCCTTGGTCACAGTCTCCTCACAAATATCCCAATGCCTTTGAAAGAAGTGTGCGGGGAACCCATCTGGTCCTGGCCTTTGTAGGTAATATCTGAAAAGGTGCATTTTTTACCTCCTTTTCATCGTATGGTGCCAGCAGAATATCGTTCATAGCTAGGGTAACCTTAGCTGGGACATGCTCAAGCACCTCGGCTACCCCTTGCACTCCCTCAGATGTATACAGATTTTTGTAAAAATCCAAAGCTAGCCGTTGCATTTTAGTGAGATCATCTGTAAGCTGGCCGTCTGGCTTGTGCAAGGCCTTGATCAGGTTCTTCCTCCTCCTCATGGATGCTCACAGATGGAAGTAATGCGTGTTCCGGTCCCCCTCAGAGAGCCATTCCACTCGGGAGCATTGTCGCCACATTAGTACCTACGCATATATAGCTCGATCAAACGGTCATTGATTTTAATCTCAACACTCGACGACCCAGTTCTCAACACATTACTTCGCATCCTCTCAAGTTCTTTTTTCAAACTTCTTATTTCCCCTCGGATGCTCCCAAACATTGCCTTTGACCAGTTTCCTAGGTTGTTTGCGAGGGCAGCCAGCTTCGCACGGACATCGCTGACCGTCAAGTTATGGCTGTTCGGCTCCCATGCAGAACGGATGGTGGGCTTAAGCTCTGAATGTGTGTCCCACATCTCTTCATATCTGAAAATCTTCACCTTCTTCCCTGTACTAACCGGAGCCAATTGCAGAAGGATTGGCATATGGTCAGACGTGGTTGTTGTAAGATGCTGGACTCCGGCATTAGGGAATTGATCACACCAACTAACAGATCCAAGCGCCTTGTCCAAACGCACGCGTGTGTACGTCCCTCCTGTAACTTTTTTCTCATATGTCCACTTGTTTCCTTTGCATCCAAGGTCAATCAACCCACACACATCAACTGCATCTCTAAATCCTTGAATTTGTGACTGACTTCTAGTTCCAAGTCCACCATGTTCATCATGCCTCAGGACCTCGTTAAAATCTCCCATACATAACCAGGGAATATCATGCAAGGCTGACAAACCTTTCATTGTATCCCAAGTGTGATAACGCATGTGTGTTTGCGCCTCCCCATAGAAACATGAGTCTCCAAGGGTCACCCCCAAGATCACTCACCCTGATATCTATACGATACTTCGAATAACCCAAGTTCTCAACTTTTATTTCATTGTTCCAAAAGATAGCCAAACCTCCACTCCTACCAGAGGAGTCAACAACAAAAGAATTATCAAAACCTAGAGTACTTGCTAGACTTTCTGCTCTATCTCTATTGATCTGAGTTTCAACAATACAAAGTACTTTAGGGGCAAACTTTGTCACGAGTTCGCGTAGCTCTTGGACTATTAGGGCATTGCCAATCCCTCGAAAATTCCATCACAAGATACTCATTGTGCCCGGCGGTCCTCTGCTGGGGAGGCCGCCGATCTTGCATCATTGGATTTAAGGCCACCAGGGACCTTCTTCAGCACGCCAGTGCCATTCTTCTTTGGCCCCATCACAGTTCTGGACCTCTTCGGGTCTTGCTTGGGTGGAGGGCTAGGAGGGACTACCGGCACGCCCTTGTTCTTGTCAAT
Organism: Triticum aestivum; assembly: GCF_018294505.1. NCBI lineage: Eukaryota > Viridiplantae > Streptophyta > Magnoliopsida > Poales > Poaceae > Triticum > Triticum aestivum. The sequence goes on along the minus strand of NC_057809.1, from coordinate 542,155,978 downwards.
AGGGACCAACTCAAGGCCTGTCACGGTCGTCGGGTTTGAGTGTCCAGCTATTTCATCAGAAGAGCGCTTACGACTAGGATCAGTCACCCCCATCTCAGATTCCTCGTCCCCATGTGCATCAACCTCATCCGCATCCCCTTTTTCTCGAGATCTGATCCTTTTTGGATTTCTGTGAGTAGTTACGCCTCCTTGTGGCCCAAGCTATAGCTGTCGGTGCTCTTAGGTTCCTGAAAACCAAAGCTGAGGGAGGGTGCACCCCATCTCCATGTTCCTTGAACTCATGCCCCATCATGCTACATACCTGACACCAATCTGGAAGGCACTCATATTTCACCGCAAAGATCTCGCGCTCTCCCGCTCGGACTATGGATGTTGCTTTCTTCAGCGGTTTGCACACATCCAGGTGCACTCTAACCCTGTAAAAGTTTCCTTCAAAATCGAAAGATGCGGGTTTGGACTCCACAAACTCACCAAGCCTAGAAGCCAGTGCCTTAACGTTCCCATGGTAAGCAATGGGGAGATCGACGATGCGTGCCCAGATATCAAAAGTGAATAGCTCGATTGACGTTGGCTTGGTGTAGCCGTCATAGACAGCGATGATCACCGGGTTGCCCCTGAAGTGCAACAGGCCCCCCTGGGTAACCTTCTCCGAATCTCCCAAATAGAAACTACATGATGAAGAGGTTCTCCTCCAGGGTCTTGATCAAACTGTTGGTTGGTCAACATCGAGCGAGAGCGATGGAAACAGTGGCTCGAGTGAGCCATGGGCCACGGCCCGCTAAAAGCATGTTATGAGTGCCAGCCAGTCTTGTGGCCGCTTGTTTTAGGGGTTCTTGCATACTGGTTGATCGGTCGCTCTGCAACGATGAGCCGTGGTCGAGTAAGTAGCGGCACATGTCATAGTAGAGCCCCCCACGTAGCAGTTCAGGTCGTCTCGTCTAAACCGTGTACACGTACATACAACCACATTCCAAAAAATATGGCCACATATGTACATACGAGCGGGGTCTTGAAATGTGTACTCGGGCATATGGACGGCCAGGGCTCGTGTACATGGAGAGGTAACGGACAGCACCAACATCGACAGCTAACCGGCTGGGTCAGAATGGAGGAAATAACGTCGTGTTCACCGGGAGCCAAGTGACTGGGTTGGAACACGTCCTGTTCATCGGGAGCGAAGCCACTGGGTCGGAACACGTCATGTTCATCGGGAGCCAACCGGCTTGGACAGAACAGCCGGAACGAGGTCTGGCATATCGCAAAACGGCCTTCTATTTGACCGCGTATGGTCGAAACGGGGTCATGTTCATCGGGAAGGGTCTGGCGTACTGCAGAACGGAGGAAATGACCTTCTGTTCGAGTGCATATGGTCAAAATGGGGTGTTGTTGATCGGGAGGGGTGTGGCATACCGCAAAACGGAGGAAACAGACTTGTGTTGGAGCGCCTACGATCGAAATGGGGTCATGTTCATCGGGAGGGGTGTGGCATACCGTAAAATGGGACTCCACGGGCTACTGTTCATCCACCATCTATTTCCTCGCTCCAGCCTCCATGAGCTACTGTTCATCCACTATCGACTTCCTCCAGCCTCCACCGGCTACTGTTCATCCATCGTCTACTGCCTCGCTCCAGCCTCCACCAGCTACTGTTCATCAACGGGGTCCTGTTCATCCAACCTCTACCAGCTACTATTCAACCAACCCTCCACAGGGTCCTTTTCATCCACCTCCAACCGGCTTGGGTGTGGCGGCCTCCTCGATCGGGGTCTTGTTCATCCAGCGGCAACAGCCTACTACTACTACTACTCCCACGGCGTCATGTTCATGCAACCCCCACCGGGAACTGTTCATCCAACCCCCAACAACGGTCACTGTTCATTAAGAGGCAACAGGTTCAATCAGCTTCAGTAGCAGCAGTAGCGAAGGAATCGCTCGAGTTCAGTTAACAGCAAGGGATTGATCGATCGCTCGGGTTCAGTAAAGCGTAACTAGTGCAATCGCTCGGCTTCAGTAAGCGAACACCTCGCTCGGGTTCAGTTAGAGCCCAACGCCTCGCACACATGCACGTACGTGTACGAGAGAAACACACAAACCTCCATGCATCGCTCGACCCCGACCACCCACCATAACCGGGAACTCCCCGATATTTTCCTCGCCCTCGCTTCTACCATGATTTTTTCCGTCATGGACGACCCAAAGAATGTCATGCAGATGTGTCCCCAGCCCGCCCAGGATGAAAACCCATTTTTTGTCATAGAAGTAGGAGCCCACCACATCTATGATGACACGTTCTTTTGTCGTCATAGAAGTGGCATAAGCATGATAGGAAAAAAATTCATTCGGCCCAAAATGTCACGGATGTGTCTTTTTTTGTAGTGTACTCTTTGGGTGTTAATCACATGGCGATGTGAACTAGATTATTGACTCTAGTAAACTCTTTGGGTGTTAGTCACATCACGATGTGAACTATGGGTGTTAATCACATGACGATGTGAACTAGATTATTGACTCTAGTGCAAGTGGGAGACTAATGGACATATGCCCTAGAGGCAATAATAAAGTTGTTATTATTATATTTATTAATTAATGATAAATGTTTATTATTCATGCTAGAATTGTATTGACCGGAAACTTAAATACATGTATGGATCATAAACAAATACGTGTCCCTAGTGAGCCTCTACTAGACTAGCTCGTTTATCAAAAGATGGTTAAGGTTTCCTAACCATAGACACGTGTTGTCACTTGATAACGGGATCACATCATTAGGAGAATGATGTGATGGACAAGATGTTGGGGAACGTAGCATGCAATTTCAAAAAAAATCCTACGCTCACGCAAGATCTATCTAGGAGATGCATAGCAACGAGAGGGGGAGAGTGTGTCCATGTACCCTCGTAGACCGAAAGCGGAAGCGTTAGCTTAACGTGGTTGATGTAGTCGAACGACTTCTCGATTCAACCGATCAAGCACCAAACGTACGGCACCTCCGAGTTCTGCATACGTTCAACTCGATGACGTCCCTCGAACTCTTGATCCAACAAAGTGTCGAGGGAGAGTTTCATCAACATGACGGCGTGGTGACGGTAATGGTGAAATGATCCGGGCAAGGCTTCGCCTAAGCACTACGAAAATATGACCGGAGGAGCAAACTGTGGAGGGGGGTGCCACACATGGCTTGGAACAATTGATCTCTGTTAGAGGCGCCCCCACCCCCGTATATAAAGGAGGGACAAGGGAGGAGGCCAGCCTAGGCGCGCCCCAAGTGGGAGGAGTCCCACTTGGGATCCTAGTCCAATTCGCCCCTAGTTTTTTCGGCCCGCTGCGTTAGAACAGTTTTCTCCTCAGCCCAGGCGATTCTTTCAGCATCAAAACCGGTCTTCATCTTTTCTGTCTCCTCCAAACTAAATTTGAACTTTGAGTCGGCTTTCCGGGTCTCAGATTCTTGAACCTCCAACCGAGTTTTCATAGCAGCCAATTTTGATTGAAGTTGAGCAGTGGCGGTCTGTACAAGCACAGATTCGCAATCGCATTCATATCCAGGTTACAGGAATATAAGTCTGAAGCCTTTTGGAAGCAACAACACTTGGCACTTGGGGGCTAATGCCTACCAAAAAATTCTTCATACAACGACTTACATGACTAAGTCCCAAGCACTTTGCAAGCAACAATACTTAGCACTTGGGGGCTAATGCATATTTGCTCATGTTTCATTACTACTTTATGATGACCCGGCAATGCCGTAGACAACCACAGCCGGCTCATGGGGGCTACATGAGTAAGTTCTGATCTTTAAACAATGATAAGTACCGGTTTATACATGCTGATTAAACCGGCCCTTGGGGGCTGTAGATGCAATGTTAATCATTCAAAATCTGGTTTAACTCTAATGGTGAAAGCCAACCTTGCAAGGATTCTACCAAAGATGTTTTTTATATTCACGACTATTCTAAGTCTACGGCATATTCAATCATATCATACGCATTAGACTTGGGGGCTGACAGGATATGCATACTGTATTAAGCCGGAATTCATACCTCATACTTTTGGTGCATATGTTTCACCATGTCAATCTCAAGGTCGCGTCTGGTATGGACTTGATTGAGATAACCAGAGAGTACTTCACTAGCACTTAGTTGAGAGTAATCAGCAATATAAAATCTCACTTTTCGCCTTTCGAGGTACTCCTCCTTGGCAGAGTGCTTGGCCAAAACAGTGGGTTGTCCCGGTTCTTGAAAGCCGGTCCCAATGATCATAACATCGTCAGTGGAGGTTCCTGACGGTTTAATGGGGCTTGACGATTCAGTTCCCAAAGGATTGACATTTGTAGGATCACTGGAAAGGTCGGGAATTTCTAGCGGAACGTCATGGACGGGCTCTTGAGGTTGTGGCATGGAGGTGTTAGAAGCTGGAGTTTGTTGTTCCAGTTCATGGGCTTTGGGCTCTTCAGCTAGTTTGGTCACCTTTTCTTTCTTGCTAGGCTTTACTTGTCCACTGCACGGGTTATGAGGGATCAATACAAGTATAAGAGCATAAGGAGATGGAGAATAACAATGATGTTACCCAGGGGCAGTCTTGAAAGCCGGCAGCTGGGTATGAGATGAGTCACCGGAGGAAGAGCGAGAAACCTCCTGATAGTTTGAATCGGAAGGATTAAATGGCTGGCGAATGAGACCCGCTAGTGGGTAAAAAGAGTTTAAGTTTGGAAAGACCTCGTTTTGACGTTTCCGTGGAGCTGGAGTATTTGGTAAGCCAGACGATAACTCTTCACCTCCGCTGGTCCGAGTTTTTCACTGGCTCTCGTGCTGCTGTTGCTCCAAAAGAAAGTGAGGATCCAAATGAGCTAAGGGGTATGAAAAGCTTACTTTCCAGGTTACCCATTGAATTTTCTGTCTTGGCAAAGGCTCTGAGTCGAACGAAATGATAATTACCTCTTCTTCGGCAGCTTGACTGGTCTGCGTGTCATCCTGATGATAATCAGTGTCAATAAGATGGTTGAAAAAGGAGCCAATGGAATCAAGGGCTACCTTCAACTCAGAACTGTCGTCCAGACCAAGCATCTCAGAAGCAGTTGATTTCTTCTTGATTTTCTTGACAGTTTTCTTGGCAGCCCTGGCCTTTTTGGCAGCTTCATGGTCATATTGCTTTTTCCAAAAATCAGATTCATCCTGTGACAATCATCAAAGTTGAGTTAATAGAATATTTGAATGATGAGGTAAAAGTAAGTAATATAGAGACTCACATCCGGTGGCGGGTTAAGTGTGCAGAAAGGGTTCAGACCCACTTTGCTACAGTCTTCTGGATCTTCATTCAGAAGGGTCTTTGTCATTTCATTGATGGCCTCATCAGTTAAATGCACGGAGTTGTGGCGTAGTGGATCTTTTATACCACCAGTGTAAGTACACATTAAACCGGGCCGACGACTCAAGGGTATGATCCGCCATGAAACCCAGCACCGAACCAAGTCAATGCCAGTTAACCCATTTCCCAGCACTGCCTTGACCTTTGCGATGGTAGGGGCAAGCTTTGCACGTTCAGCAGCGATAAGTTTTTCGGGAAGACGATGCTTTGGGTCAAGACACTAGACACGATAACCCGGTAGTGGATTCTCATCAGCCGGAGAGGTATCTTTGCAGTAAAACCATGTCTGGTTCCAATCTTTGGGGTGACTCTGCAAGCAAGCATAGGGGAAGATAGCACCTCTTCTCCGTTGAATTGAGATTCCACCAAGTTCCAAGCTTGGTCCGTCCGTAAACTCGTTTTGGCGGTTCAAATAAAAATATTCCCTAAAGAGTTAAACACTGGGTTCCTCTTGAAGGTATACTTCACAGAAAACTTGAAAATTGCAAATGTTTGACACGGAATTGGGTGCGATGTCTTGAGGATGGAGTTGAAAGAAGTGCAGAACGTCTCGGAAATTTTTTGATCCGGGCAGTGAGAAGCCACGGTTCATATGATCAGTAAAAACGATGACTTCATCATCCTTTAGGTGAGGTTTTTCTTTGCTTGGTTTGGGGGCGCGTCAATGCATGATATCTTTTGCTGGTAAATAAAGGATGTTGACAAAGTCTTTGAGCATGTTCTCATTAACAATTGAGGGAACCCAATTACATGAGGTGACTGTCTTCGGCGGCATTGTGAAGGAAGAAGCCTGAAAGAAAGAAAATTTTGCCGGTTTAAGTTGATTCATTAAACCAGAAGTAAACGCTACAGTATGTATTCAGATTGGCGGCTTGCTACCTCTTGACCTTGCATTGGATTTCCCCGAAGAGGAAGGGATGATGTAGCAGAGTAGCGTAAGTATTTCCCTCAGTTTTTGAGAACCAAGGTATCAATCTAGTAGGAGGCCACGCTCAAGTCCCTCGTACTTGCACAAAACGATAGCTACTCGCAACCAACGCGATTAGGGGTTGTCAATCCCTTCACGGTCACTTACGAGAGTGAGATCTGATAGATATAATATTTTTGGTATTTTTGGTATAGAGATGCAAAGTGAAAAGTAAAAGGCAAAGTAAAAAAGCAAAGCAAGATTAAAGTGGTGGAGATTGATATGATGAGAATAGACCCGGGGGCCGTAGGTTTCACTAGTGGCTTCTCTCAAGAGCATAAGTATTCTACGGTGGGTGAACAAATTACTGTTGAGCAATTGACAGAATTGAGCATAGTTATGAGAATATCTAGGCATGATCATGTATATAGGCATCACGTCCGTGACAAGTAGACCGAAACGATTCTGCATCTACTACTATTACTCCACTCATCGACCGCTATCCAGCATGCATCTAGAGTATTAAGTTAAAAAAACAGAGTAACGCTTTAAGCAAGATGACATGATGTAGAGAGATAAATTCATGCAATATGAAATAAACCCCATCGTGTTATCCTCGATGGCAACAATGCAATACGTGTCTTGCTGCCCCTTCTGTCACTGGGAAAGGACACCGCAAGATCGAACCCAAAGCTAAGCACTTCTCCCATGGCAAGAACTACCAATCTAGTTGGCCAAACCAAACGGATAATTCGAAGAGACTTGCAAAGATAACCAATCATACATAAAAGAATTCAGAGAAGATTCAAATATTATTCATAGATAGACTTGATCATAAACCCACAATTCATCGGTCTCAACAAACACACCACAAAAAGAAGAAGAATACATCAAATACATCTCCACAAGAGAGGGGAGAACTTTGTATTGAGATAAAAAGAGAGAGAAGAAGCCATCTAGCTAATAACTATGGCCCCGAAGGTCTGAGGTAAACTACTCACACTTCATCGGAGAGGCTATGGTGATGTAGAAGCCCTCCGTGATGACGGCCCTCTCCGGCGAAGCTCCGGAACAGGCCCCAAGATGGGATCTCGTGGATACAGAAAGTTGCGGCGGTGGAATTAGGTTTTTGGCTCCTGTTCTGACCGTTTGGGGGTACGTAGGTATATATAGGAGGAAGGAGTACGTTAGTGGAGCACCGAGGGGCCCACGAGGCAGGGGGACGCGCCCTAGGGGGGTGGGCGCGCCCCCCACCCTCGTGACCGCCTCTTTGACTCCTTGGAGTAGGGTCCAAGTCTCCTGGATCATGTTCGGTGAGAAAATCACGTTTCCGAAGGTTTTGTTCCGTTTGGACTCCGTTTGATATTCAGTTTCTCCGAAATACTGAAATAGGCAAAAAAACAGCAATTCTGGGCTGGGCCTCCGGTTAATAGGTTAGTCCCAAAAATAATATAAAAGTGGAAAATAAAGCCCAATATAGTCCAAAACATTAGATAATATAGCATGGAGCAATCAAAAATTATAGATACGTTGGAGACATATCAGGCATCCCCAAGCTTAATTCCTGCTCGTCCTCGAGTAGGTAAATGATAAAAAGAGAATTTTTGATGCGGAGTGCTACTTGGCATAGTTTCAATGCAAATCTTCTTAATTGTGATATGAATATTCAGATTCGAAAGATTCAAGACAAAAGTTTATATTGACATAAAAATAATAATACTTCAAGCATACTAACAAAGCAATTATGTCTTCTCAAAATAACATGGCCAAAGAAAGTTATCCCTACAAAATCATATAGTCTGGCTATGCTCTATCTTCACCACACAAAGTATTTAAATCATGCACAACCCCGATGACAAGCCAAGCAATTGTTTCATACTCTAACTTTTTCAAAACTTTTTCAATCTTCACGCAATACATGAGCGTGAGCCATGGATATAGCACTATATGTGGAATAGAATGGTGGTTGTGGAGAAGACAAAAAGAGGGGAAGATAGTCTCACATCAACTAGGTGTATCAACGGGCTATGGAGATGCCCATCAATAGATATCAATGTGAGTGAGTAGGGATTGCCATGCAACGAATGCACTAGAGCTATAAGTATATGAAAGCTCATCAAAAGAAACTAAGTGGGTGTGCATCCAACTTGCTTGTTCATGAAGACCTAGGGCAATTTGAGGAAGCCCATCATTGGAATATACAAGCCAAGTTCTATAATGAAAGATTCCCACTAGTATATGAAAGTGATAACATGAGAGACTCTCTACTATGAAGAGCATGGTGCTACTTCAAGGCACAAGTGTGGTAAAAGGATAGTAACATTGTCCCTTCTCTCTTTTTCTCTCATTTTTTTATTTGGGCCTTTTCTTCCTTTTTATGGCCTCTTTTCTTTCTCTCTCTCTTTTTTTGGGGGGCTTCTTTGGCCTCTTTTATTTATTTTTTCGTCCGGAGTCTCATCCCGACTTATGGGGGAATCATAGTCTCCATCATTCTTTCCTCACTTGGGACAATGCTCTAAAAATGATGATCATCACACTTTTATTTTTCTTACAACTCAACAATTACAACTCGATAATTAGAACAAAATATGACTCTATATGAATGCCTCCGGCGGTGTACCGGGATATGCAATGAATCAAGAGTGACATGTATGAAAGAATTATGAACGGTGGCTTTGCCACAAATACGATGTCATCCACATGATCATGCTAGCAATATGACAATGATGAATGTGTCATGATAAACGGAACGGTGGGAGGTTGCATGGCAATATATCTCGGAATGGCTATGGAAATGCCATAATAGGTAGGTATGGTGGCTGTTTTGAGGAAGGTATATGGTAGGTGTATGATACCGGCGAAAAGTGCGCGGTATTAGAGAGGCTAGCAATGGTGGAAGGATGGAAAAAAGTGCATATAATCCATGGACTCAACATTAGTCATAAAGAACTCATATACTTATTGCAAAAATCTAGAAGTTATCAAAGCAAAGTATTACGTGCATGCTCCTAGGGGGATAGATTGGTAGGAAAAGACCATCGCTTGTCCCCGACCGCCACTCATAAGGAAGACAATCAATAAATAAATCATGCTCTGACTTCATCACATAACGGTTCACCATACGTGCATGCTACGGGAATCACAAACTTCAACACAAGTATTCTTTAAATTCACAACTACTCAACTAGCATGACTTTGATATTACTACCTCCATATCTCAAAACAATTATCAAGCATCCAACTTTTCTTAGTATTCAATGCACTCAAAAGAAAGTTTCACAAATCTTGAATACCAAGCATGTTATTATTAAGCAAATTACCATGCTATTAAGAGTCTCTCAAAATAATTTAAGTGAAGCATGAGAGATCAATAGTTTCTTTAAAACAAATCCACCACCGTGCTCTAAAAGATCTAAGTGAAGCACATAGAGCAAAATTATAACGCTCAAAAGATATAAGTGAAGCACATAGAGTATTCTATCAAATTTTAATTCATACATGGCTCTCTCAAAAGGTGTGTACAGTAAGGATGATTGTGTCACACTAAAACACAAAGACACAAATAATACAAGACGCTCCAAGCAAAACACACATCATGTTGGTGAATAAAAATATAGCTCCAAGTAAATTACCGATGGAAGTGGATGAAAGAGGGGATGCCTTCCAAGGCATCCCCAAGCTTTGACTTTTTGGTGTCCTTGGATTATCTTGGGTATGCCATGGGAATCCCCAAGCTTAGGCTCTTGCCACTCCTTGTTCCATAATCCATCAAAAGAATTCACCCAAAACTTGAAAACTGCACAACAGAAAACTCAATAGAAATCTCGTGAGCTCCGTTAGAGAAAGAAAACAAAAGACCACTTAAAGTTACTGTAATGAACTCATTACTTATTTATATTGGTGTTAAACCTACTGTATTCCAACTTCTCTATGGATTATAAACTATTTTACTAACCATAGATTCATCAAAATAAGCAAACAACACACGAAAAATAGAATCTGTCAAAAACAGAACAGTCTGTAGTAATATGTAACTGACACAAACTTCTGGAACCTCAAAAATTCTAAAATAAATTGATGGACGTGAGGAATTTATCTATTAATCATCTGCAAAAGGAATTAACTAAATATCACTTTCCAAATAAAAATGACAGCAGTTCTCGTGAGCACTAAAGTTTCTGTTTTTTACAGCAAGTTCAACAAGACTTTCCCCAAGTCTTCCCAACGGTTCTACTTGGCACAAACACTAATTAAACACAAAAAACACAACCAAAACAGAGGCTAAATAATTTATTTATTACTAAACAGGAGCAAAAAGCAAGTAATAAAAATAAAATTGGGTTGCCTCCCAACAAGCGCTATCGTTTAACGCCCCTAGCTAGGCATAAAAGCGAGGATAGATCTAGGTATTGCCATATTTGGTAGGCAATTCTTCGATGAGGCGTCTATTTCCCTTAGGAATTTCTTTCTTTCTAGTGATTATCAAACTTTTAGGTACAAGATCGAAAAATTCATTTGTAGCAATTGGTTCCTTAATGATAGGAAAAAGATTGGGATGAATACTTATAGATTTAAGATCCGCAGTTTCCTTACTAGATGATTCATCCTTATTTTTAGGAACATACATAAGCTTGGAAATTTTAGTAGGAGGACTTGGAGTATTCTTTACGGAAGAAAAAGTGGTTCCCAAGTTTGTAATGATACCCTCCAGTTTATCAATTCTAGTAGAATCTAAGTTTATCTTCTCATTAACTATGGGTTCCTTTTCCTTAATATTTTTCAAAGTCATTCCTACCTTAGATCCATATTGAGTAATTTGATTGTGATCTTTTTATCTAGATTTTCAATTAACTCAATAGTAGTAACTTTATTTTCAATAATTTCAAGTCTTTGCATAACATGCTCCAAAGTTAACATGGTTCCATTAACCAAAAGAGGTGGTGAGCCAAATAAATATAACATAGCATTATAAGAATCAAAAGTATGGCTACCCAAGAAGTTCCCTCCGGTAATGGTATCGAGGATATATCTATACCAAGGATTAACACCTACATAAAAATTGCGGAGAAGAACTGAAGTAGATTGCTTCCTGGTAGATCTATTTTGAGCATTGCAAATTCTATACCAAGCATCTTTTAGATTTTCTCCCTCCCTTTGATTAAAATTTAGAACTTCATTCTCGGGAGACAATGGAGAAAATATGAGACTAGCCATGACGACAAGCAAACAAACTAGCACACGAGCAAACAAGAGCAAACGGGCAAAAGAGGCAAATAGAGAGGGAGGATAGAGAGAGAGAGGGGGGGCGAATAAAACGGCAAGGGTGAAGTGGGGGAGAGGAAAACGAGAGGCAAATGGCAAATAATGTAATGCGAGAGATAAGGATTGTGATGGGTACTTGGTATGTTGACTTTTTGCATAGACTCCCCGGCAACGGCGCCATAAATTCTTCTTGCTACCTCTTGAGCTTGCATTGGATTTCCCCGAAGAGGAAGGGATGATGCAGCAGAGTAGCGTAAGTATTTCCCTCAGTTTTTGAGAACCAAGGTATCAATCCAGTCAGAGGCCATGCTCAAGTCCCTCGTACCTGCACAAAACGATAGCAACTCGCAACCAACGCGATTAGGGGTTGTCAATCCCTTCGCGGTCACTTACGAGAGTGAGATCTGATAGATATAATATTTTTGGTATTTTTGGTATAGAGATGCAAAGTGAAAAGTAAAAGGCAAAGTAAAAAAGCAAAGTAAGATTAAAGTGATGGAGATTGATACGATGAGAATAGACCCGGGGGCCATAGGTTTCACTAGTGGCTTCTCTCAAGAGCATAAGTATTCTACGGTGGGTGAACAAATTATTGTTGAGCAATTGACAGAATTGAGCATAGTTATGATAATATCTAGGCATGATCATGTATATAGGCATCACGTCCGTGACAAGTAGACCGAAACGATTCTGCATCTACTACTATTACTCCACTCATCGACCGCTACCCAGCATGCATCTAGAGTATTAAGTTAAAAAACAGAGTAACGCTTTAAGCAAGATGACATGATGTAGAGAGATAAATTCATGCAATATGAAACAAACCCCATCTTGTTATCCTCGATGGCAACGATGCAATACGTGCCTTGCTGCCCCTTCTGTCACTGGGAAAGGACACCGCAAGGTCGAACCCAAAGCTAAGCACTTCTCCCATGGCAAGAACTACCAATCTAGTTGGCCAAACCAAACGAATAATTCGAAGAGACTTGCAAAGATAACCAATCATACATAAAAGAATTCAGAGAAGATTCAAATATTATTCATAGATAGACTTGATCATAAACCCACAATTCATCAGTCTCAACAAACACACCGCAAAAAGAAGAAGATTACATCGAATAGATCTCCACAAGAGAGGGGGAGAACTTTGTATTGAGATCCAAAGAGAGAGAGAAGAAGCCATCTAGCTAATAACTATGGACCCGAAGGTCTGAGGTAAACTACTCACACTTCATCGGAGAGGCTATGGTGATGTAGAAGCTCTCCGTGATGACAGCTCTCTCCGGCGGAGCTCCGGAACAGGCCCCAAGATAGGATCTCGTGGATACAGAAAGTTGCAGCGGTGGAATTAGGTTTTTGGCTCCTGTTCTGATCGTTTGGGGGTACGTAGGTATATATAGGAGGAAGGAGTACGTCGGTGGAGCACCGAGGGGCCCACGAGGCAGGGGGCGCGCCCTAGGGGGGTGGGCGTGCCCCCCACCCTCATGATCGCCTCTTTGACTCCTTGGAGTAGGGTCCAAGTCTCCTGGATCACGTTCGGTGAGAAAATCACGTTCCCGAAGGTTTTATTCCGTTTGAACTCCGTTTGATATTCTGTTTCTCTGAAATACTGAAATAGGCAAAAAATCAGCAATTCTGGGTTGGGCCTCCGGTTAATAGGTTAGTCCCAAAATAATATAAAAGTGGGAAATAAAGCCCAATATAGTCCAAGACAGTAGATAATATAGCATGGAGCAATCAAAAATTATAGATACGTTGGAGATATATCACGGCTTAAGTGGGGCCTAATGATATATGGATAGCTATAAACCGGTGGTGTAAGCCACCATGACAGCAATGGTATTCAAGATCTGACAAGAGCGAATGTGCTAAGTGTTGAAGCAAACATGTTTCACAGATTGATGCTAGGATTTCGGATCTGCGACACTTCGGATAATGGAAAATATTTCTGACGTAAATTATAGTGCTCGAGCAGTTCATATGTTAAGGTGGGTTTTTTCTTACGCGAAGGAGACGATCTAGTAACAGAAACAAGTATCACGGCTAACGCCGTGCAGGAGAAGTGCTAAGTTTGGTTCAAAGTTACTAGCTGCTACCTCTTGAGCAGTGCGTTGGTTTTCCCTTTAAGAGGAATGGGTGATGCGGCAAAGTAGCGTAAGTATTTCCCATAGTTTTTGAGAACCAAGGTATCAATCCAGTATGAGGCCACACACAAGTCCCTCGTACCTACACAAACAAATAAGAACCTCGCAACCAACGTGATAAAGGGGTTGTCAATCCTCACTTACGAGAGTGAGATCTGATAGATATGATAATGATAAGATAAATATTTTTGGTATTTTTATGATATAGATTGAAAGTAAAAATTGCAAAGTAAAACAGATTGGAAACTTATATGATGGAGAATAGACCCGGGGGCCATAGGTTTCACTAGTGGCTTCTCTCAAGATAGCATAAGTATTACGGTGGGTGAACAAATTACTGTCGAGCAATTGATAGAATTGAGCATAGTTATGAGAATATCTAGGCATGATCATGAATATAGGCATCACGTCCGTGACAAGTAGACCGACTCCTGCCTGCATCTACTACTATTACTCCACACATCGACCGCTATCCAGCATGCATCTACAGTATTAAGTTCATAAGAATAGAGTAACACATTAGGTAAGATGACATGATGTAGAGGGATAAACCCAAGCAATTTGATATAAACCCCATCTTTTTATCCTCGATGGAAACAATACAATACGTGTCGTTTCCCTTTCTGTCACTGGGATCGAGCACCGCAAGATTGAAACCAAAGCTAAGCACTTCTCCCATTGCAAGAAAGATCAATCTAGTAGGCCAAACCAAACTGATAATTTGAAGAGACTTGCAAAGATAACCAATCATGCATAAAAGAATTCAGAGAAGATTCAAATATTGTTCATAGATAGACTTGATAATAAACCCACAATTCATCGGATCTCGACAAACACACCGCAAAAAGAGTTACATCGAATAGATCTTCAAGAAGATCGAGGAGAACATTGTATTGAGATCCAAAGAGAGAGAAGAAGCCATCTAGCTACTAGCTATGGACACGAAGGTCTGGAGTAAACTACTCACACATCACCGGAGAGGCCATGGAGTTGATGTAGAGGCCCTCCATGATCGATGCCCCCTCCGGCGGAGCTCCAGAAAAGGCCTCAAGATGGGATATCTTGGGTACAGAAGGTTGTGGTGGTGGAAATAGGGTTTCGCGGTACTCCTGGATGTTTTCGGGGTATATATATAGGAGGAATAAGTAGGTCGATGGAGCAACGAGGGGCCCACGAGGGTGGAGGGCGCGCCCAGGGGGGTAGGCGCGCTCCCCTGCCTCGTGGCCTCCTCGATTGTTTCTTGACATCCACTCCAAGTCCCCTGGATCACGTTTGTTCCAAAAATAACTCTCCCGAAGGTTTCATTCCGTTTGGATTCCGTTTGATATCCCTTTTCTGCGAAACACTGAAATAGGCAAAAAACAGCAATTTGCACTGGGCCTTGGGTTAATAGGTTAGTCCCAAAAATAATATAAAATTGTAAAATAAAGCCCATTAACATCCAAAACAGAATATATAATAGCATGGAATAATCAAAAATTATACGACGTATCAGCATCCCCAAGCTTAATTCCTGCTTGTCTCGAGTAGGTAAATGATAAAAACAGAATTTTTGATGTGGAATGCTTTCTAGCATATTCTCAATGTAAATCTCTTTATTGTGGCACGAATATTTAGATCCGAAAGATTCAAGATAAAAGTTTAATATTGACATAAAGATAGTAATACTTCAAGCATACCAACTAAGCAATCATGTCTTCTCAAAATGACATGGCCAAAGAAAGTTATCCCTAGAAAATCATATAGTCTGTCTATGCTCTAGCTTCACCACACAAAATATTTAAATCATGCACAACCCCGATGACAAGCCAAGCAATTGTTTCATACTTTTTATGTTCTCAAACTTTTTCAATCTTCACGCAATATATGAGTGTGAGCCATGGATATAACACTATAGGTGGAATAGAATGGTGGTTGTGGAGAAGACAAAAAAAGAGAAGATAGTCTCACATCAACTAGGAGTATCAACGGGCTATGGAGATGCCCATTAATAGAAATCAATGTGAGTAAGTAGGGATTGCCATGCAACGGATGCACTAGAGCTATAAGTGTTGGGGAACGTAGTAATTTCAAAAAAATTCCTACGCACACGCAAGATCATGGTGATGCATAGCAACGAGAGGGGAGAGTGTGATCTACGTACCCTTGTAGATCGACAACGGAAGCGTTTGGTTGATGTAGTCGTACGTCTCCACGGCCCGACCGATCAAGCACCGAAACTACGGCACCTCCGAGTTCTAGCACACGTTCAGCTCGATGACGATCCCCGGACTCTGATCCAGCAAAGTGTCGGGGAAGAGTTCCGTCAGCACGACGGCGTGGTGACAATCTTGATGTACTACCGTCGCAGGGCTTCGCCTAAGCACCGCTACAATATTATCGAGGACTATGGTGGAAGGGGGCACCGCACACGGCTAAGAATATGATCACGTGGATCAACTTGTGTGTCTAGGGGTGCCCTCTACCCCCGTATATAAAGGATCTAGGGGAGGAGGCCGGCCGGCCCTCTATGGCGCGCCAAGGAGGAGTCCTCCTCCTAGTAGAAGTCTACTAGGAGGGGGAAAGAAGTGGGGAGGGAGAGGGAAAAGGGGGGCGCCGCCCCCCTCTCCTAGTCCAATTCGGACTAGGGGGGAGGAGGCGCGCAGCCCACATCTGGCAGCCCCTCTCTCTCTTCACTAAGGCCCATGTGGCCCATTACTTCTCCCGGGGGGTTCCGGTAACCCTCCGGCTCTCCGATTTTCTCCGAAATCACCCGGAACACTTCCGGTGTCCGAATATAGCCGTCCAATATATCAATCTTTATGTCTCGACCATTTCGAGACTCCTCGTCATGTCCGTGATCACATCCGGTACTCCGAACTAACTTCGGTACATCAAAACTCATAAACTCATAATATAACTGTCATCGAAACCTTAAGCGTGCGGACCCTACGGGTTCGAGAACAATGTAGACATGACCGAGACATGTCTCCGGTCAATAACCAATAGCGGAACCTGGATGCTCATATTGGCTCCTACATATTCTATGAAGATCTTTATCGGTCAGACCGCATAACAACATACGTCGTTCCCTTTGTCATCGGTATGTTACTTGCCCGAGATTCGATCGTCGGTATCTCAATACCTAGTTTCAATCTCGTTACCGGCAAGTCTCTTTACTCGTTCTGTAATACATCATCCCGCAACTAACTCATTAGTTGCAATGCTTGCAAGGCTTAAGTGATGTGCATTGCCGAGAGGGCCCAGAGATACCTCTCCGACAATCGGAGTGACAAATCCTAATCTCGAAATACGCCAACCCAACATGTACCTTTGGAGACACCTGTAGAGCTCCTTTATAATCACCCAGTTACGTTGTGACGTTTGGTAGCACACAAAGTGTTCCTCTGGCAAACGGGAGTTGCATAATCTCATAGTCATAGGAACATGTATAAGTCATGAAGAAAGCAATAGCAACATACTAAACGATCGGGTGCTAAGCTAATGGAATGGGTCATGTCAATCAGATCATTCACCTAATGATGTGATCTCGTTAATCAAATAACAACTCCTTGTTCATGGTTAGGAAACATAACCACCTTTGATTAACGAGCTAGTCAAGTAGAGGCATACTAGTGACACTCTGTTTGTCTATGTATTCACACATGTATTATGTTTCCGGTTAATACAATTCTAGCATGAATAATAAACATTTATCATGATATAAGGAAATAAATAATAACTTTATTATTGCCTCTAGGGCATATTTCCTTCACCTACAGTCGCCATAGAGGCCGGCAGGCGAAGAGACTGACGGCTGGGCCCTGCGCCCAGTCGGTTTACCATTGTACCCCTGGGGGGTAGGCCTATATAAACCCCCCAGGGCCCCCATGCAAAGGGTTCCGATCCATTAGAACTAGACCAGACCTTAGAGAAGGGGGGGGGAGCTGGCCTAGTCTCCTCCTGTCCATAGATACAGCTCGAGGAGCACCATTGTACTCAGTTTTGCCTTAGTAATCATGCGGAGACCCCGCAGAGCAGGACTAGGGGTGTTATCTCCTAGGAGAGCCCCGAACCTGGGTAAAGTCCGCCGGCGTTCGTGTCTACGCCTCATCCCGTTTCCAGGCACCGGCGACGTTCTACTCGCCCCCAGCATGATAAGCCATCCATTGGCATATGTCGCACCCAACCCCCGACATGGAGGCTATGTTGATTTTGTTTCAACTACATGCGTGAACATGTGCCAAGTCAAACAACTCGAATCGTTCAAAGGAGGATACCACCCTATCATACCACATCACAACCATTTTAGTAGCATGTTGGCACGCAAGGTAAACCATTATAAACTCCTAGCTAATTAAGCATGGCATGAGCAACTATAATCTCTAATTTTCATTGCAAACATGTTCTATTCATAATAGGCTGAATCAGGTACGATGAACTAATCATATTTACAAAAACAAGATAGCTCGAGTTCATACCAGCTTCTCTCATCTCAATCAGTCCATCATATATCGTCATTATTGCCTTTCACTTGCACGACCGAACAGTGTGGATAATAATAATAATAATAATAATAATAATAATAATAATAATAATAATGGTGCACGTGCATTGGACTAAGCTGGAATCTGCAAGCATTCAATACAAGGGAGAAGACAAGGTAATATGGACTCTTTTGTTAGATCAACAATAATGCATATGAGAGCCACTCAACATTTTCATCATGGTCTTCTCCTCTCGACCCCCAAAGAAAAGAAACAAAACTATTTACACGGGAAAGCTCCCAACAAGCAAAAGAAGAACGAGAAATATTTTTGGGTTTTCTTTTTAATTACTACTACTACAGGCATGGAAAGTAAACTAGCTAAAAACTACAACTAATTTTATTGGTTCTTCTTAAGGTTTTCCAAACACACAAGAAGAATGCTGGAAAAGAAAATAAACTAGCATGGATGGTACAATGAAAAAGTATGAGCACCGACAACTGAAATGAGTGTGTGAACATGAATGTAATGTCAATGAGGAATACGTACTCCCCCAAGCTTAGGCTTCTGGCCTAAGTTGGTCTAGGGCCACGGCTCAAAGCTGCCCTCTCCAGTGTATGGAGGATTGTCCTTTGGGTGCCACTGGTTGGCGATCTCCTCCGGATCCCACTAATAAACAGACTGGCGGTAAGGATCAAGTGGTGGCTCAGGCTTAGGCTCTGGAGCTGATGTCAGGTTCTAGTATGCATGAACGGCCTCCGGCCAACGAGGTATGTGCCTAAAAATATGTTGAACAAAGAGGGAGCATGCAAGGTAATAGTCTCAAAGTAATTTTTTATCAAATATCAATCTATATTTAAGCATCTTTTTCTTATCCTTAACAATAAAATCATGTGCTACCATACTCTTCTAATCTAGAAAAATAGGAGGCATCAACTTTTTCTCTTTCTCATAATGCCTAATAGGTATGTTAAAGTGTGCAGCAAGGCGCGAGGCAAAGATGCCTCCAAAGACGGGACCCTTTGTACGGTTCAGATTTAACCGTTTAGCAACAATGGCACCTAAAATGAAAGTGGTATCACGAAACAAGGCATAACGCAAAATAACAATATCAGGGGCACTAAGGTTTCCACTGTTCCCGCGACCAATTAAGCATCTACTAGCAAATATTGCAAAGTAACGTAGAACAGGAAAATGTATGCTAGTAATTCTTGCATCGGAAACCTTCATTGTTTCCCCTACAGCAATCATATCAATAAACCCCTCCACATCATTAGGATGTGGTTCCTCTATGCTGCCCGCAAAGGGTATCTTATAGACCCGACAAAACTCATATAGTGACATCTCGTTAACCGCATCATATAAATGAAATTCCACTGAAGGTGGTGATTTCTTAGCATGAAAGTAAAAAATTTGCACAAAAAAATTAGTGAGGAGGAGATACTGTTCGCACTGGTCGCGGAGGAAGTCGACGAGGCCTGCATTCTCAGCCAAATAATATAAGTCATCATAAATCTCGGCTGCTCTCAAGAACTCATCACAAGGCCATTCGCACAGCCGAACCTCCGCAGTGCGAGTGAGATTATATTTGGGCTTCTTATTCTCTTCACTTTGCTTATCCTTCGAGCTTCGGCTCGAAGAGCCCCTCAACAATCTCTTCATCATTTTCTTTCTCTGAAAAATTTCTGAAATTTTTAGTGATTCAAAATAAAAGTGAACCAAACTCAACAAGATTGATAGCAACTACTCCCACAAGTGCCTAGAGGTCATATCATGCAATAAAACTACTTTTGACCATATAAATTTGACATGCAAGCTCAAGAACAGGGTCACCTAAGCAGCAAAAATTTGCAATAAATAAAGCACTAGAACAAAAATTAATTGGACCATTGGAGGAGTCACATACCGAAGAATAATCCCCCAAAGCAGTTTTGTGAATGGAGCTTTGAGCTAGAAGATCGAAAATGGCAGCAAGATGAGCTAGAACTCGGGTTTGAGCTGGTGGATGATTTTTCTGGAGGAAGACGAAGTGTGTGGGTGCAAGAATAAGTGGAGGGGGCCCACGTGGGGTCCACGAGGCACGGAAGCGCGCCCCAGGGGGGTGGGCGTGCCCTCCACCCTCGTGGGCACATGGTGGGTCCCCCTGGTGTGTTCTCAGTGTCAATAATTCTTAAATATTCTAAAAAAATCATATTAAATTTTCAAGGCATTTGGAGAACTTTTATTTTTGGAGTATTTTTTATTGCAAGGATAATTCAGAAAACAGACAGAAAATACTATTTTTACTTTATTTAATCTAAATAACTTAAAGTAAAAGGAGGATACAGAGAGTTGTGCTCTCTAACTTCATCCATCTCATGCTCATCAAAAGGAATCCACTAACAAGGTAGATCAAGTCTTGTTAACAAACTCTTTTCGAATAACATGAAACCGGAGAATTTTCGAATAACACTAGGTTATCTCAACGGGGATATGCACATCCCCAACAATAAGAATATCATATTTCTTCTTGCAGTAGGAAGAGGAAATTTAAAACCTCCAATAGTAATTGTTGAAGTTTTCCAAATAGAATTGATACTGTGGACTTGAGGTTGTTTCCTCGGAAAGTGTACCGTATGCTCATTACCATTAACATGAAAAGTGATATTGCCCTTGTTGCAATCAATAACAGCTCCTGCAGTATTCAAAAAGGGTCTACCAAGAATAATAAACATACTATCGTCCTCGGGAATATCAAGAATAATAAAGTCCGTTAAAATAGTAATGTTCGCAACCACAACAGGCACATCCTCACAAATACCGACAGGTATAGCGGTTGATTTATCAGCCATTTGCAAAGATATTTCAGTAGGTGTCAACTTATTCAAATCAAGTCTACGATATAAAGAGAGAGGCATAACACTAACACCGGCTCCAAGATCACATAAAGCAGTTTTAACATAGTTTTTTTTAATGGAGCATGATATAGTTAGTAGTCCTAGATCTCCAAGTTTCTTAGGTATTCCACCCTTAAAAGTATAATTAGCAAGCATGATGGAAATCTCAGCTTCCAATATCTTTCTTTTATTTGTAACAATATCTTTCATATACTTAGTATAAGGATTTATTTTAAGCATATCAGTCCACTACTTTTCCCCTCCGCCTGAAGCCAAGCTTGGCGGCCTGATAATCGACGGCCGACTAGTCGCTCAAGCTGTGGTGGCGAAGGCTGCGAGGCAGAGCTAGAAAGCGCCCAGGGTGAACTGAAGAAGGCGAAGGCAAGTGTCGGAGCTTCAGTTCTCGGGGCTCATGGCCGGACAAGGGAAACAGGCGTCGGCGATCATTTAGATTAGGTTTAGAATAGAAGTGTGTACGAATTTTTTTTTGAGGAACCGGCAGGAGCACTGCCTTTTCATATAAGAAGGAGGATAAAGTTTATGTACAAGAGAGTTCCGGTTTTCTGAGAGAAACCGAACAAAAACCCCTAGGAACTAATCAACCAATACCGGCTGCCACCTGTGCTCGGCCAAAGGCCAAAGTCCTTTGCTTGATGTCGTTGAAGGCAATAGCTGCTACCTCTAGGTGCGTGAGGTGAGTTCCATTGAAGATGCGTCGGTTTCGCTCCTTCCAGATGTTCCAGATGGTGTAAAGGAAGCGGCCACTCCGCCTTCTTCCGTCGTCCTTGGGCAAATTGGTGGTGAACGAATCCCACCAGTCCGAAATCCCCATCGAAGGGGGCAACATGGGCGTGGCCCAGAATCCTCTCCCGTCCACACCTGGACGTGAGACCAAACTGCGGCGGCAAATGGGCATTCCTTGCAGAGATGAGTGGCCGTCTCCGGTGCCCCAAGGCAAAGGGGGCAGCGAGGGTCGTGCGGCCAGCCACGAACGGCTAGCATGTCGGCCGTGAGGATTTTTCCATGGAGCACAAGCCAGGCGAAGAACTTGCATTTTGGCTCAGTGTGTACCTCCCAAATCTTGGCTGGGGAAAACCTGGGATAGGATGCAGAGAACTAGACCGCGTAGGCCGAAGCAGCAGAGTATATGCCATTTGGGGTCCACCACCAAGTGATGGAGTCCTCCTGGTCCGGGTTCAACTCAACCTGAGAGATAGCTGATGCGAGGGCAATGAACTCCTGCAGATGGGTAGGCGATGAAAGACGGGCCACCGATCTGATCCAGATCTCCTCCTGGAGCTCCTTCATCACAGTTCTCCTCTTCCTGGTGGCAATCTTATACAGCTCCGAGAAGGCCCGGGACAGGGGGCCCCGTCCTGTCCAGTCGTCGTGCCAGAATAAGGATTTTCTCCCATTGCCCAAGGAGATGGTGGTAGAAGCCCTGAAGAGCGCCATATCCGTCTCATCGCAGGGCACCACAGAGCCCACCCATTGGCGGCCAGGATCAGTCCACATAAGCCAAGGCCAGCGCAATCGGAGCGCCCAACCAAATCTCTCGAGGTCAGTGATTCCCAGGCCCCCCATGGGCTTAGGCCGGCAGGTAGTCTTCCAGTTGACCAGAGAATGTCTGCCAGACGTGTTTTCCGAGTCTTCCCCACACCAGATGAAGTTACGAGTGATCTTATTGAGCTTCTGGATTGCCCAAGTGGGAAGCAAGAACGCAGTGAGGTGATGATTTGTGATGGCGCACAATACAGACTTTGCAAGGGAGACCCTGCCCGGTCGCGCCAGGTTCTTCCCCTTCTAGCCCGGCAACCGGCCCATTGCCTTGTCTAGAAGAGGTTGGAGGTCAACCCTTCTGAGCCGCCTAGTATGTAGTGGGAGACCTAGGTATCGGCCGGGGAACGAGGCCAGCTTGGCCGGGAAGGCCGAGAGGATTGCCGGGAGATCGATGTCCTGGCAGCGAATGGGGAACACCTCGGTCTTGCTGACGTTTGTGACGAGGCCTGATGCATCCCCAAAACAGGCAAGGATCCTAGCGATGGCGTCGATCTCTTCTTTGACCGGGTTAGCGAAGATGCCCGTGTTGGGGAACGTTGCAGAAAACAAAAAATTTCCTACTCGTTTCACCAAGATCATCTAGGAGTTCATCTAGCAACGAGTGATTAGATGCATCTACATACCTTTGTAGATCGCGAGCGGAAGCGTTCAAAAGAACGGTGATGATGTAGTCGTACTCGACGTGATCCAAATCACCGATGACCAGCGCCGAACGGACGGCACCTCCGCGTTCAACACACGTACGGAACAGCCACGTCTCCTCCTTCTTGATCCAGCAAGGGAGGGAGGAGAGGTTGAGGGAGATGGCACCAGCAGCAGCACGACGGCGTGGTGTTGATGGAGCTGCAGTACTCCGGCAGAGCTTCGCTAAGCACTATGGAGGTGGAGGAGGTGTTGGGGAGGGAGAAGGAGGCAACCAAAGGCCAGGGCGTTCAGGTATGAAGTCCCTCCTCTCCCCCACTATATATAGGGGTGCCAAGGGGGGGTGGCCGGCCCTAGGAGATCCAATCTCCTAGGGGGTGCGGCGGCCAAGGGGGGTTTCCCTCCCCCCCAAGGCACCTAGGAGGTGCCTTCCCCTCCTAGGACTCTTCCCCTTCAAAACCCTAGGCGCATGGGCCTATGTGGGGCTGGTGCCCTTGGCCCATTAGGCCAAGGCGCACCCCCTACAGCCCATGTGCCCCCCCCGGGACAGGTGGACCCACCCGGTGGACCCCCGGGACCCTTCCGGTGGTCCCGGTACAATACCGATAACCCCGAAACTTGTCCCGATGCCCGAAACAGGACTTCCCATATATAAATCTTTACCTCCGGACCATTCCGGAACTCCTCGTGACGTCCGGGATCTCATCCGGGACTCTGAACAACATTCGGGTTACTGCA
This sequence comes from Triticum aestivum, assembly GCF_018294505.1. NCBI lineage: Eukaryota > Viridiplantae > Streptophyta > Magnoliopsida > Poales > Poaceae > Triticum > Triticum aestivum. The sequence continues at coordinate 542,132,022 of NC_057809.1, read as the reverse complement.
TATACATATCCCTTCAACCCTAGCGTAACTGAACCTTAAGTGTGTAGACCCTACGGGTTCGGGAGACAAGCAGACATGACCGAGACGACTCTCCGGTCAATAACCAACAGCGGGATCTGGATACCCATGTTGGCTCCCACATGCTCCACGATGATCTCATCGGATGAACCACGATGTCGAGGATTCTATCAACCCCGTACGCTATTCCCTTTGTCTATCGATATGTTACTTGCCCGAGATTCGATCGTCGGTATCCCAATACCTCGTTCAATCTCGTTACCGGCAAGTCACTTTACTCGTACCGTAATGCATGATCCCGTGACCAGACACTTGGTCACTCTGAGCTCATTATGATGATGCATTACCGAGTGGGCCCAGTGATACCTCTCCGTCATACGGAGTGACAAATCCCAGTCTTGATCCATGTAACCCAACAGACACTTTCGGAGATACCCGTAGTCTACCTTTATAGTCACCCAGTTACGTTGTGACGTTTGGCATACCCAAAGCACTCCTACGGTATCCGGGAGTTACACGATCTCATGGTCTAAGGAAAAGATACTTGACATTGGAAAACTCTAGCAAATGAACTATACGATCTTGTGCTATGTTTAGGATTGGGTCTTGTCCATCACATCATTCTCCTAATGATGTGATCTCGTTAACAATGACATCCAGTGTCCATAGTCAGGAAACCATGACTATCTGTTGATCAACGAGCTAGTCAACTAGAGGCTCACTAGGGACATGTTGATGTCTGTTATTCACACATGTATTACGATTTCCGGATAACACAATTATAGCATGAATAAAGACAATTATCATGAACACGGAAATATAATAATAATGCTTTTATTATTGCCTCTAGGGCATATTTCCAACAGTCTCCCACTTGCACTAGAGTCAATAATCTAGTTACATTGTGATGAATCGAACACCCATGGAATTCTGGTGTTGATCATGTTTTGCTCTAGGGAGAGGTTTAGTCAACGGATCTGCTACATTCAAGTCCGTATGTACTTTGCAAATCTCTATGTCTCCATCTTGAACATTTTCACGAATGGAGTTGAAGCGACGCTTGATGTGCCTTGTCTTCTTGTGAAACCTGGGCTCCTTGGCAAGTGCAATAGCTCCAGTGTTGTCACAGAAGAGCTTGATCGGCTCCGACGCATTGGGTATGACTCCTAGGTCGGTGATGAACTCCTTCACCCATATTGCTTCATGTGTTGCCTCCGAGGCTGCCATGTACTCCGCTTCACATGTAGATCCCGCCACAACGCTTTGCTTGCAACTGCACCAGCTTACTGCCCCACCATTCAAAATATACACGTATCCGGTTTGTGACTTAGAGTCATCCAGATCTGTGTCGAAGCTAGCGTCGACGTAACCCTTTACGACGAGCTCTTCGTCACCTCCATAAACGAGAAACATTTCCTTAGTCCTTTTCAGGTACTTTAGGATATTCTTGACCGCTGTCCAGTGTTCCTTGCCGGGATTACTTTGGTACCTTCCTACCAAACTGACGGCAAGGTTAACATCAGGTCTGGTACACAGCATGGCATACATAATAGAACCTATGGCTGAGGCATAGGGGATGACGCTCATCTCTTCTATATCTTCTGCCGTGGTCGGACATTGAGCTGAGCTCAATTTCATACCTTGTAACACAGGCAAGAACCCCTTCTTGGATTGATCCATATTGAACTTCTTCAATATCTTATCAAGGTATGTGCTTTGTGAAAGACCTATGAGGCGTCTTGATCTATCTCTATAGATTTTGATGCCTAATATATAAGCAGCTTCTCCAAGGTCCTTCATTGAAAAACTTTTATTCAAGTAGGCCTTGATGTTGTCCAAGAGTTCTATATCATTTCCCATCAACAGTATGTCATCTACATATAATATGAGAAATGCTACAGAGCTCCCACTCACTTTCTTGTAAACGCAGGCTTCTACATAAGTCTGTGTAAACCCAAACGCTTTGATCATCTCATCAAAGCAAATGTTCCAACTCCGATATGCTTGCACCAGCCCATAAATCGAGCGTTGGAGCTTGCACACTTTGTCAGCATTCTTAGGATCGACAAAACCTTCCGGCTGCATCATATACAATTCTTCCTTAAGGAAACCATTAAGGAATGCCGTTTTGACGTCCATTTGCCATATTTCGTAATCATAGAATGCGGCAATTGCTAACATGATTCGGACGGACTTCAGCTTCGCTACCGGTGAGAAAGTCTCATCGTAGTCAACCCCTTGAACTTGTCGATAACCCTTAGCGACAAGCCGAGCTTTATAGATGGTCACATTACCATCTGCGTCTGTCTTCTTCTTAAAGATCCATTTATTTTCTATGGCTCGCCGCTCAACGGGCAAGTCAGTCAAAGTCCATACTTTGTTTTCATACATGGATCCTATCTCGGATTTCATGGCTTCCAGCCATTTGTCGGAATCCGGGCCCGCCATCGCTTCTTCATAGTTCGAAGGTTCACCATTGTCTAACAGCATGATTTCCAAGACAGGGTTGCCGTACCACTCTGGTGCAGAACGTGTCCTTGTGGACCTTCGAATTTCAGTAGGGGCTTGATCAGAAGTATCTTGATCATTTTCATTAACTTCCTCTCTAGTCGGTGCAGGCACCTCAGGAACATTTTCTTGAGTTGCGCCATTTTCCGGTTCAAGAGGTAATACTTCATCAAGCTCTACTTTCCTCCCACTTACTTCTTTCGAGAGAAACTCTTTCTCCAGAAAGGACCCATTCTTGGCAACAAAGATCTTGCCTTCGGATCTGAGGTAGAAGGTGTACCCAATAGTTTCTTTTGGGTATCCTATGAAGACGCATTTTTCCGACTTGGGTTCGAGCTTTTCAGGTTGAAGTTTCTTGACATAAGCATCGCATCCCCAAACTTTTAGAAACGACAGCTTAGGTTTCTTACCAAACCATAATTCATACGGTGTCGTCTCAACGGATTTTGACGGAGCCCTATTTAAAGTGAATGCGGCAGTCTCTAAAGCATAGCCCCAAAAGAAAGCGGTAAATCGGTAAGAGACATCATAGATCGCACCATATCTAACAGAGTGCGATTACGATGTTCGGACACACCATTACGCTGAGGTGTTCCAGGCGGCGTGAGTTGTGAAACTATTCCACATTTTCTTAAGTGTGCCCCAAACTCGTGACTCAAGTATTCTCCTCCACGATCTGATCGCAGAAACTTGATTTTCCTGTCACGTTGATTTTCAACCTCACTCTGAAATTCCTTGAACTTTTCAAAGGTTTCAGACTTGTGTTTCATTAAGTAGATATACCCATACCTACTTAAATCATCAGTGAGAGTGAGAACATAACGATAGCCACCGCGAGCCTCAACACTCATCGGACCGCACACATCAGTATGTATGATTTCCAATAAGTCGGTTGCTCGCTCCATTGTTCCTGAGAACGGAGTCTTGGTCATTTTACCCATAAGTCATGGTTCGCACGTGTCAAATGATTCATAATCAAGAGACTCTAAAAGTCCATCAGCATGGAGCTTCTTCATGCGTTTGACACCTATGTGACCAAGGCGGCAGTGCCACAAGTATGTGGGACTATCATTATCAACCTTACTTCTTTTGGTACTCACATTATGAACATGTGTAGCATCACGTTCGAGATTCATAAAGAATAAACCATTCACCATAGGAGCATGACCATAAAACATATCTCTCAAAAAAATGGAACAACCATTATTCTCAGATTTAAAAGAGTAGCCATCTCGAATTAAACGAGATCCCGATACAATGTTCATGCTCAAAGCTGGCACTAAATAACAATTATTAAGGTTTAAAACTAATCCCGAAGGGAGATGCAGAGGTAGCGTGCCGACGGCGATCACATTGACCTTGGAACCATTCCCGACGCGCATCGTCACCTCGTCCTTTGCCAGTTTCCATTTATTCCGCAGCCCCTGCTTTGAGTTACAAATGTGAGCAACTGCACCGGTATCAAATACCCAGGAGCCACTACGGGCACTAGTAAGGTACACATCAATTACATGTATATCACATATACCTTTGGTTTTGCCGGCCTTCTTATCCGCTAAGTACTTAGGGCAGTTCCGCTTCCAGTGACCGCTTCCCTTGCAATAAAAGCACTCAGTCTCGGGCTTGGGTCCATTCCTTGGCTTCTTCCCGGCAGCTTGCTTGCCGGGCGCGGCAACCTCCTTGCCGTCCTTCTTGAAGTTCCTTTTACCCTTGCCTTTCTTGAACTTAGTGGTTTTATTGACCATCAACACTTGATGTTCCTTCCTGACTTCTACCTCTGCTGATTTCAGCATAGCAAATACTTCAGGAATGGTCTTTTCCATCCCCTGCATATTGAAGTTCATCACAAAGCTCTTGTAGCTTGGTGGAAGCGACTGGAGGATTCTGTCAATGACCGCATCATCCGGGAGATTAACTCCCAGCTGAGTCAAGCGGTTATGCAACCCAGACATAGTGAGTATGTGCTCACTGACAGAACTGTTTTCCTCCATCTTACAGCTGAAGAATTTGTCGGAGACTTCATATCTCTCGACCCGGGCATGAGCTTGGAAAACCATTTTCAGCTCTTCGAACATCTCATATGCTCCATGTCTCTCAAAACGCTTTTGGAGCCCCGGCTCTAGGCTGTAAAGCATGCCGCACTGAACGAGGGAGTAGTCATCGAAACGTGCCTGCCAAGCGTTCATAACATCTTGTTCTGCAGGGAGAACGGGTGCGTCACCAAGCGGTGCTTGTAGGACATAATCTTTCTTGGCAGCTATGAGGATGATCCTCAGGTTCCGGACCCAGTCCGTATAGTTGCTGCCATCGTCTTTCAGCTTAGTTTTCTCTAGGAACGCGTTGAAGTTGAGGACTACGTTGGCCATTTGATCTACAAGACATATTGCAAAGATTTTAGACTAAGTTCATGATAATTAAGTTCAACTAATCAAATTATTAGTGAACTCCCACTTAGATTAGACATCCCTCTAGTCATCTAAGTATTACATGATCCGAGTTAAACTAGACCGTGTCCGATCATCACGTGAGACGGACTAGTCAACATCGGTGAACATCTTCATGTTGATCGTATCTTCTATACGACTCATGCTCGACCTTTCGGTCTTCTGTGTTCCGAGGCCATGTCTGTACATGCTAGGCTCGTCAAGTCAACCTAAGTGTTTGCATGTGTAAATCTGTCTTACACCCGTTGTATGTGAACGTCTGAATAAAACACCCGATCATCACGTGGTGTTTTGAAACAGCGAACTGTCGCAACGGTGCACAGTTAGGGGAAACACTTCTTGAATTTATTGTGAGGGATCATCTTATTTACTACCGTCGTTCTAAGTAAACAAGATGCAAAACATGATAAACATCACATGTAATCAAATAATAAACGTGACATGATATGGCCAATATCACATAGCTCCTTTGATCTCCATCTTGGGGCTCCATGATCATCTTGTCACCGGCTTGACACCATGATCTCCATCATCGTGTCTCCATGAAGTTGCTCGCCAACTATTACTTCTACTACTATGGCTAACGCGTTTAGCAATAAAGTAAAGTAATTTACATGGCGTTTCTCGATGACACGCAGGTCATTAAAAGAATAAAGACAACTCCTATGGCTCCTGCCGGTTGTCATACTCATCGACATGCAAGTCGTGAATCCTATTACAATAGCATGAACATCTCATACATCACATATAGATCATTCATCATTCATCACAACTTTGGCCATATCATATCACAAACCACTTGCTGCAAAAACAAGTTAGACGTCCTCTAATTGTTGTTGCAAGTTTTACGTGGCTGAATTAGGGTTCTAGCAAGAACGTTTTCTTACCTACGTTAAAGCCACAACGTGATTTGTCAACTTCTATCTACCCTTCATAAGGACCCTGTTCATCGATTCCGCTCCAACTAAAGTGGGAGAGACAGACACCCGCCAGCCACCTTATGCAACTAGTGCATGTTAGTCGGTGGAACCGGTCTCACGTAAGCGTACGTGTAAGGTTGGTCCGGGCCGCTTCATCCCACAATACCGCTGAAGCAAGAAATGACTAGTAACGGCAAGAAAGTTGACAAATCTACGCCCACAACAAATTGTGTTCTACTCGCGCAAGAAGAACTACGCATAGACCTAGCTCTGATACCACTGTTGGGGAACGTTGCAGAAAACAAAAATTTTCCTACTCGTTTCACCAAGATCATCTAGGAGTTCATCTAGCAACGAGTGATTAGATGCATCTACATACCTTTGTAGATCGCGAGCGGAAGCGTTCAAAAGAACGGTGATGATGTAGTCGTACTCGACGTGATCCAAATCACCGATGACCAACGCCGAACGGACGGCACCTCCGCGTTCAACACACGTACGGAACAGCCACGTCTCCTCCTTCTTGATCCAGCAAGGGAGGGAGGATAGGTTGAGGGAGATGGCACCAGCAGCAGCACGACGGCGTGGTGTTGATGGAGCTGCAGTACTCCGACAGAGCTTCGCTAAGCACTATGGAGGTGGAGGAGGTGTTGGGGAAGAAGAAGGAGGCAACCAAAGGCCAGGGCGTTCAGGTATGAAGTCCCTCCTCTCCCCCACTATATATAGGGGTGCCAAGGGGGGGTGGCCGGCCCTAGGAGATCCAATCTCCTAGGGGGTGCGGCGGCCAAGGGGGGTTTCCCTCCCCCCCAAGGCACCTAGGAGGTGCCTTCCCCTCCTAGGACTCTTCCCCTTCAAAACCCTAGGCGCATGGGCCTATGTGGGGCTGGTGCCCTTGGCCCATTAGGCCAAGGCGCACCCCCTACAGCCCATGTGGCCCCCCCGGGACAGGTGGACCCACCCGGTGGACCCCCGGGACCCTTCCGGTGGTCCCGGTACAATACCGATAACCCCGAAACTTGTCCTGATGCCCGAAACAGAACTTCCCATATATAAATCTTTACCTCCGGACCATTCCGGAACTCCTTGTGACGTCCGGGATCTCATCCGGGACTCCGAACAACATTCGGGTTACTGCATATACATATCCCTTCAACCCTAGCGTAACTGAACCTTAAGTGTGTAGACCCTACGGGTTCGGGAGACAAGCAGACATGACCGAGACGACTCTCCGGTCAATAACCAACAGCGGGATCTGGATACCCATGTTGGCTCCCACATGCTCCACGATGATCTCATCGGATGAACCACGATGTCGAGGATTCTATCAACCCCGTACGCTATTCCCTTTGTCTATCGATATGTTACTTGCCCGAGATTCGATCGTCGGTATCCCAATACCTCGTTCAATCTCATTACCGGCAAGTCACTTTACTCGTACCGTAATGCATGATCCCGTGACCAGACACTTGGTCACTCTGAGCTCATTATGATGATGCATTACCGAGTGGGCCCAGTGATACCTCTCCGTCATACGGAGTGACAAATCCCAGTCTTGATCCATGTAACCCAACAGACACTTTCGGAGATACCCGTAGTCTACCTTTATAGTCACCCAGTTACGTTGTGACGTTTGGCATACCGAAAGCACTCCTACGGTATCCGGGAGTTACATGATCTCATGGTCTAAGGAAAAGATACTTGACATTGGAAAACTCTAGCAAATGAACTATACGATCTTGTGCTATGTTTAGGATTGGGTCTTGTCCATCACATCATTCTCCTAATGATGTGATCTCGTTATCAATGACATCCAGTGTCCATAGTCAGGAAACCATGACTATCTGTTGATCAACGAGCTAGTCAACTAGAGGCTCACTAGGGACATGTTGATGTATGTTATTCACACATGTATTACGATTTCCGGATAACACAATTATAGCATGAATAAAGACAATTATCATGAACACGGAAATATAATAATAATGCTTTTATTATTGCCTCTAGGGCATATTTCCAACAGCCCGCATCGTCTGCATAGAGAGAAACCCTGCAGGAGGCCGTCCGCGCCCTGATGGGCTTGAGGATCCCGGCCTGGAAAGCCGCCCGAAACATAAGTTGCAGAGGATCGATGGCCAGAATGAAGAGCATAGGCAACACCGGGTCGCCCTGGCGAAGGCCTTTTGCATGTACGAATGGGGTTCCCGGCTCCCCATTTAACAGCACCCTAGAGGAAGATGAAGCGAGGGTCATGCAGATCCAATCCCGCCAGCGCTGCCCAAATCTCAACTGTTGCAGCACCTCCAGGAGGTAAGCCCAACCCACAGAGTCGAAAGCCTTGGAGATGTCGAGCTTGAGGAAAAGGCCTGGCGTTGAAGAGCGGTGCAATTCTTTGATCAAGTTTTGCACGTGTAGGAAATTATCGTGGATGCACCGTTTCTGCACAAAGGCACTCTGGCACTTGGAAACCAGCGACGGAAGCAGAGAGGCTAGTCGGTTAGCCAACAGCTTGGAGAAGATCTTGGAGATGCTGTGTATCAACTGATTGGGCGGTAGTCGCCAATCGAGGATGCGCCAGCTTTTTTCGGGAGCAGAATAATGTTGGCAGAATTGATCAGGCCAGCGCAGTCGCCTCTCAGGTTCGCGAGCTGCATCACCACAGCCACGACATCCACTTTGATGATCTCCCAGCATGATTTGAAGAAGGCACCGATGAAACCATCAGGGCCTGGGGCCTTGACCGAAGGTAAGGAGAATACCGCCTCCTTAATCTCTGCCTCGTCGAATGGAGCGTCCAGAGCCGATAGGTCGTGGTGCTGCATCCCGATGCTCTCCCAGACAATGGACTTGGTGCGCTGGGCAGGCGTGCCGATGTTAGCCTGGAAGTGGTCCAGAAGGGCCCGTCCCTTGTCCTGTCTGGTAATTGCCAGCCCCGAGGTGGTGGTGATTGTCTGGATGAAGTTCTTACGCCTTCGTCCGTTCGCTCGAGCATGGAAAAGCTTTGTGGTGGCACCCCCCAGTCGGATCCAGTTGAGCCGAGAACGCTGTCTCAGCTTGATTTTCTGAATGGCGAGGAGCCCCAGGTACGAGGCCTTAAGTTGTTTACGCAATTCCCTCTCCGAGTCCGAGAGCGGTCTTCCCTCCTCAGCAACATCCAGGCGCCAGATGATCTCCTTGGCAACTGTGATCTGGGAGCCAAGCATCCCGACCTTTTCCTTTTGCCACTTGCGCAGGGCCTTCGCGGTCCGACAGAGCTTGATATGAATCTTGCGGATGGCATCTCGGGCCTGAACAGGTTTGTTCCATGCCAAGGCAACGGTGTCCTTGAAGCCCAGGAGACGAAGCCAGAATTCCTCGAATTTAAAGGAAGGCTTTCTCGGGTCGTCGACGCACCCCTGAAGATATAATGGAGCATGATCCGAGCAGGCTGTGGTGATAGCCTGAAGGTGCGCATTGGGAAAGAGTATGTCCCAATCGTCGGAGTGGAACACGTGGTCAATCTTGGTAAGGACCGGGTTGGCCTGCACATTTGACCAGGTGAAACGGCGCCCGCCTAGGTGAAGCTCCTTTAGCTGCAAGAAATCAAGAGCCCCACGGAACATGCCCACCAGGCGGCGGTTGATGTTGGTGTTGCTCTTATCCGCCGCTTTAGTGATGAGGTTGAAATCCCCCAGAAGGAGCCACTCACTTCTGGCCATGGTCTTGAGAGTCCTCAGCTCCTCAATGAAGGCCAACTTGTCTTGCTCGCCCTGCAGGCCATAGACGCCCGTGATTGTCCACGAAGCGCGCTCGTTGAGCATGGTGACGGTGTCCGAAATTATACCTCGAGAGTTGGACAAGCTCCGCCTTTAGTTGAAGTGTGTCTGAAATGTAATGAATTTCGTCATGTTTTTATGAAACCCGCCATGTTTGCATGAATCTCTTTCGGTTTATATGAAAATCCGACCGGTTTGCATGAATTTCGTCCATTTTGTTTCAACAGTGGTTGAAATATATGTGGGCAGTGTTGGATAGCGTCCTCCGACATCAGTGTCTGCGAACCGCTCCCCTGTTCGTGAAAATATGCCGGAGCAAATTTGTGAGATAGTACCATTGTACATCAAAGAGGATGAGATTCCAAGGCTGGATTTAACCGTCCTGCACAAATCGTTTGAATTTGGTCGTCCGCGTAGGACTGTTCTTTTGAAACTCCGCGAGGAGAACAAAAACACCAAACAATCTTGAGGTACGGTATAAACAGACGTCTGCCGCCCTGCGCGCGCACGAGCAGTCGCGCCGCTGCTGCTGCGGGAAAGAAACGTCGTTTTTTTGCTGCAGGGAGAGCGCAACCAGAAAAAATCGTTTCTTTGAAACCGACGGCGCGCGCAATGAACATGGGACTACGGGAGCCGTCAGCCACTCTCGCGTACGACGCCATCATTCAACGAGGGCACGCCGGAAGTTGCAACCCGCGGGCGCCGGTATCGATGCCCGGAGCACGACGCGTCCCACTCTACGCCCGCTCTGTCAAACCGTGCGCGCGGTCCAGCTCCGGACCTCCCATTTCTGGTGCTCGCTCAGCGCCCGGCTTTTGTACTCGTCGTCGTGCCAGGCACCGCAACATGCAGCACACTGTGACTGTGGGCGTGGGGCTGTGGGCTGTGGCCGTGCGTGCATGCAACACCCGCGCGTATCTTTGCTGCCAGCACGAAGCATCCTCCATACGTTGGCGTTGGCAGGGTACGTTCACGGGCTCACGGTTCACCCCGCTGTCACTCGCTCGCCGCCACCTTGCGTATCATTCTGCCGGCTGAAAGTGCGGTTGGCTCAACTCGCCTTCTCGACGGGACCAAGTGCCCACGGGTGCCTGCAGGCTGCACCGCCGTACCGCGAGGACGGTACAAGATAGTAGCAGGGAAACTGCATGCAGCTGGACTCCCTCGACCCAATCGTCGGTCGGCAGTCTGATTTCAGATCAACAACCACCCTGCCCTCAGCATACGTATAGGCGTATAGGCATATAGGCATATCTCACTGTCCTTTTGCCGGAACCGCTTCTCCATTTGTTTTAATGGATTATCAAGAAACAAAGCCGGGCCTGCTTTTGCTCTAACAAAAGAAGCAGAGCGAGAGGTGGCCTACGAGCTCAGCCCGCCGCCCTGGCGTGGACGCGTAGTTTGTCCTCCGATAACAGGGGTGCATGCATGATGCAACAACCGCGGCGTCGCCGGAATACCAAGAAATCGACGGGGTAACCAACGCCATCAGGCCATGATCAATTTGCCAATCATCATCCGGTTTAGCGGTGAGCACAATGATTGGATTCGGGAACCCTGATGGCGAAGCTGACGAAGCAGATAACCTTTTTTTTAGGTGAGCGAAGCAGATGACTGAGGAACAACAAATGGCTGCCTAGAGAAACCGGAAAAGAATCAGATTACACCATTCTCTCGTCTGCTCTGCTCTGGGCCGTTGAAAACTCGGAGCTAGCAAACACTGCTGCCATAGTACATACTCTAGAACTTATCCAAGACATGAAATCTGCGGAGGCAAAGGCTCTGGCGTGATTTCCTTCCTAACATTCCCGTTTGGATAGAGTGGGTGTTCTAGATGACGTCCCACTGAGTGTCTGCCAGATATTTCTCCTAATCTTCTACAGGAGGGTGCCCGCCTTAGATAACCTAGCCAATTGATAAAGGAAATTCTCAGATCCATCAGCCAATCCAAGCCACTTGATAAACAAGATTCTCAAATCTACCAGCCAGAGGCCTAATAAACAAAACTAAAAAAGAGGCCAAGCAACCCGACAAGAATCCCATCAGGGCTGAACGAAAAGGAGGGCAATCCCATCGCAACCGAACGAAAACATTCATCCCAAAGCCACCGCAGAAAACACAGTGCCGCAGGGGATAATGCGGCGAGATGATCGGCGGAAACGAGCCTAATCGCGCACAGGATGCACGCAACAACTCGACAGCGAAGCGTGGCCCTTTTTTCCGATTTCCACGACGCTAAAGCACGGAGCGGACAGCGACCCACACACACTGATTAGCCCCCGCGTTCGCTTGTCGTCTCTCGGATTCTTTTCTCTCTTAATATAGAAGTGGGCACCTGCCCACCCTAGATGATAACAATATCCCCAGTAGGCTAAGCGGAGCCTAGTTAGTTAGCGTGGAATCCCGAGCGCGCCGAGACGTAAAGCGGGGCGACTTCGGAGGAGCTCCCTCCTCCACCCAGCAGCGGCAGCGGCATCAAGTGTCACCAGGGCTCGCATCGAAGTGCCCATGCTACTAGAGACATGGACAGCTCGGTGCAAAATATCGACTTTGTTTGCCCGATTAGTGCTCCGTGTGCCTTGATGTTTCATCTGAAATGGTTGAGCATCCTTCAAGGAACTTTAATTATGCCCAATGTCGTTTTGACTTGGCACCAGGATTCGGGCAAAAGCGCAAGCAGTAGTGTAAAGTTACATGTGGGTGGTTATGGTGTCGACAAAGCATATTACGTAACGATGAAGCAGCGCCAGGTTGAATGTTTTGCAAATGTATGTACGATTGGTTCTTGAATATGTCAACAAGCAGTCCAAGGAAATGTAAACCATGTCACGATACATTTATAACTAGTGTTGTTTTTGTTAACAGGCATTTTGCACAGGGGCACTATGAAGCTGGGACAATTCAGAGTCCAATACAATTTTGTCCAGATGCAAGGCTACATCAATTACAGTTTGTCACCTAGATGCATCCATCTCAGGAAATTCTCAGTTCGACAGAGTATACGGACCAGACCAGGTACAAATTCCCAACTGGAAACCAAATGCACGGAAAACAGAGACCCAACAGTGTAACTGTTAACGAATACAAGGAAGGATGTGACTGACTACTCTATGGAACATCGGAGTAAAATCTGAAATGTCCAGAGGAGAAGGAAAAAAAGAAGAAGGCAGAGATTACCAATCAGGCAGAATCAGTGCTTTTATGCGCATTTGCGAAACCAATATCACAAATCTTTCTTGTTGACAAGTATGTTCGACGGGTGGGTGGTGGCGCAGAAATCAGCACCCCATGACAGCACAGTTATAAACAAAGTTGCCAGAAGGTTTGCTTCCGATCATGTTCCATTGCAAGGGGCCCTCCCTTGGGATCCACGAATGGAGTTCAATCATCCCGCCGCCCAGCACTCTTGGTCCACCAATCACCAGGAGCCGCTCTCCGCATCCTCGGAATGCAATGCCCCAGCCATTCACAGCTTCTGGGCGCTCTGGTAACTCCCCAAGAGTTGTCCATGTGTTGTCACTTTTATTATACTTCCTTACTAGTTTTCCTGCATATTGAGCCGCATATAGCTCATTGTCAACTACAGCAACAAGGGGAGGAGCACCACTGGCACCATTGAGCCCCTCTGACATGTTCTCTATCAACCTCCAGGTACCCTTCTCTAAATCATACTCTTCTCCGCATGTCAGCACCTCCGTGTTACTGGCCATTCCACCAATAACATAAAACTTGCCATCCATGAAGACTCCAGAACACATTCTCCTACGCTTGTTCATGCTCGGAAGTGTAATCCAACTTTTAGTTTCAGAGTTGTACAGCTCAGCAGAACTAAGCACATTCCCAAAACAATCCATGCCACCAGCTATAATTGCCTTCTCTCCAAAACTAGCCGAACCAAACAAACATCTAGGGGCATTCATTTCAACGCCTCTTGACCATGAGTTGGTCAGGATGCTATAGCTAAGAACAATATGTGATAGAATCTCCTTGCCAAACACCAGAAGTTCAGTGCCGACAGCTAGTGACTCCTTGTCTGAGCACATGAAACACTCATTAGGTGGCATCCTTGGGAGCGTCATCCACCGTTCACGGTATGGGTCATATGCCTCCCACTCCTGCACATTGCAGGAGAAATACACCCAGTGTTCTGCAATCCCTAACCTCCGCCTTTCTCTGTACAGACCACCATCACGGACAAGGGAACGGAAGTTCCGGCTCAGTGATGCAATGGAGCCATAATCAGACCGAGAGCAGCGGGCTAGACAATTGATTGAATTATCTCTGCCAATAGAACTTATCAGTGTGCTTGAATCAGAATAGCCCTGATTACCACCTTGACAGTCTACCGGCACAGCATCATGGCTATCCTCAGACTTAGGCCGCTTTGCCAGCACTGCCGCCACAGCAATTCCATCCTGTTCAATAGCCAGGACCCCAGATGGGCGCTTAGTCCTTGTGATCTCAAGGAGGTGGTAAGTCATATAAGCTAATCTGGATTCCTGTTCGCAGGAGCTGGGCAGTGACCTCGAGATCAGGCAAGATTGACCCTCCAACATTCCGTCAGAATCTACAACAATATTTCAACAGGGAGGGAACCTATCGGCAAGACTCCAACCCCTCTGTACGCATCCTCAATCTGCAACAGATCAAAGTTATGTCAGCAGGAATTCTACTCGGATAAGAGTACTATTCTAGAAATGAAAATTCAGGTATAACTGAAAGTGGCATCCATGTATATCAGGAAATTTGCATTTGTGTACATAAAAAACAAACTTGCAAGAGAACTCCACAAACATCACTTAGCTCAATCAATCAAAAAAGGTCGCATTGAATATATGTTTCCAAACCAACAAAATAACCTTACCAGACTACAAATGCAGATGAACATTAGAAGTTTGGCAAAATGGTCCATCGTGAATACAGAATAAAAAAACAGCAGGGAATAAACAGAAGATTACTGAGTACTCATACGAATAACATGGCCATAATATCAAACTAAATCCAAATTTAACACCCATTGAGTAAAAGACAATCTCAAGTATATGATATCAAACTAAACATGTTGAGTACATATTGACCTAAATAATTAATAACTAAAGGCTACAACCTGCAAGGATGTATCAGTAACATGTCATTGTACCTTGTCATCGGAGAATGGATTCGACCCAAAATCTAACTCAGTCCACCATACCAGCAGATTTTTTTATTTTGTCGAGAAAAGGCTCATAACCCGCAAATATCTAAAATGACCCCTTCAACATACATAGGCGAATAAGCAGAACGATTCCAGTCTTACACAAAACAAATATAACCCGGAACTAGTAAAGCATCAGTCCTCCGAAAATTGGCAAAACCCAACACAACAGGCCCCATCTATTCACCCTGAGACCATTCCACGATACCAACAGAGAGAAGGACAAACAAATCTAGAAAATCATGCTGGAAAATAAATTACATCTGGGCTAACGACCGTCATATCTATTTGTTTGTTTCTTGCAGGTGAACCATAAGAAATGGTGTCACAAGTACATAAACATATTTTTTTTGAAAAGGAGTAACAGATATGCACAGCTTGTGGATCATTGTTGAATTCGTTTAAGAGCGTCTACCAATTCGGTACAGCAGCGAGGTGGCGAGCATATGCAAAATTATCGGTGTGATAGGGATATCCATAGCTTACAAGGGTATTGAGCAGTTAATAAGATCTAGTAGTTGAGTAGCGAAAAGCGCGCTGGATTAAAAACTAACGCCAACTGTAAATAGCACTAGCGCAAATCTGATCGGTTTTGTCGCCACCGATGTCGTCGATCCACTGAAACTCGCTTTGGGCAGCGCTAACCAATGACCGCCAATCCTACCGGCTATTCGTCACCGGCCATTACAAGGAGAGAAACAGAATCGTGAAAACCGACAGAGAGAAAATAATACAACCGTATTTGGGGCAACAAACAGTATTATAAACAATATAAGGGCCGGGTACAAAGCAGAGCACGCCGCCGGCGGGTGGGGCGGGCAGGAATCGCACCTCAGGCCGTGGCCATCGCCGACGCGCGTGCTGTTCCCGCGCCACCGTCGCAGGTCGCCGACGCGGCCGCAGCGGGCGGGCGGGCGGAACCGGGCGACGGAGACGAACGCCGGCGAGGGAGGGCACTGGGGCACCCGGAGCGCGGTCGGCCCCGGCACCTCGGACGGCGACGAGATCAGGGCGGCGGAGGGGCCGGGCGGGGATATTGGATGGGGCGGGATTGGCGGCCGCTGCAGGACCCCCCGGGCAGGCGGGTGGGATGCGGCTCGAGGAGAGAGAGGGGAGGGTAGGGCGGAGAGGGGAGGAAAAAACAGCGATGCGGAGGAGTAGTTATGGGCGAGACGCGGTGCGGGGGCGGGGGCGGGGGCGGGGCGAGAGGAGATGCAGGGGGCGCGGCTATACGGACCGAACCGAACGGAACGGGACGGGGAGGGTGGTGGTGCGGTGCGTGAGGAGGGGGAGGGGGAGGGGGCTACGACTTTTATATTTACGGCGAGGGCGGGGGGCGGGCCGGGCCGGGCCGGCGGCGTCTCGTCCCGCACGGACTTTTTCACTCGGTCGGTCTCGCCCGGCGCGGATGATTGATTGGGCGGGGCGATGCGGGACGAGACGGGACGTGCGTGCGCCTCACGTGGAAAAGGGGGGAAACGGAGCCGGATCGGTGGAGCTTTGCAGTTTTTCTATTCTCTCTGTAGTACTCCTACCACTGGGGGCGGCGACGGGCTGGGGGTCTCCGTCACGCCAGGACGCGGTAACCGGAGCGAGCGAGGAGCCCCCGCCCGCCCGTCCGTGCTGTCCCGCTTGTCGTTCGTACGTACTACGCTTCTGCTCTGCCTTCCTCGGCACATCTCCAATTGACTTGACCCGCCGGCTGTTACCACCAGTAATAATATAATTACTACTGCCACCGCCGGCTGAAACCGAAACATTTTTCATTACCAGTGCAATGCTGGGGGTGGTTATCTTATCTTTGTTTGTCTCGTCGCCGCACGCTGCTGGCATGCCGCTGCAACGGCAGGGGGGGAAGAAGGACGGCACGCATGGCCAGGATGATACTCAAGGACGCACGCACGCACGCACGGCCTCTGACGGTTGTTGGACCCTGACTGTAGCTGGATCCAGGCCGCCCTTCCTTTCTCTCTCTAACACTCATCACTTTTTTAAAAAAAATTGTTCGTCCTTCTCTTTGGGACTGACGAGGCTCCTGATTGCACAGCGCGGCTTATTTTAGCGGCGAACGACGTCGCGATCCGGGGCTCATTTTCTGCGCGTAGCCCTGAGCTGCACCATTTGGAACGGCCTGTACTTTCTCTCCACTTCGCAGTTGTTTTTAATTAGTCTGGACGGCAACGGTTTCGGTCGGTCAATTGCTCCACCGATCGGTTCAACGGGCCGGCGGCGTAGCGTATCCACGCGCGTAGACGCACGCCCGAGACCGCTGTATTTTCTAATCATAATCATATCATATCATCGGTAGAAAATACGTCCACCGTCGGTACTTTGTTGGATGCAAGGAAAACTTTTGGATGCAGTCTAATCATCTCGTTTGGAGACGAGGTAAACTTTAGATATTACCGACCTTCGTGCGAAACGAGCATACTGCGTGAGGATTGAGGTAGGAGACGGTGGATCGCCTTGTTACAGCCCTGCCAGTTTTTTTTTTTTTGCATCGAACTCAAGAACTTTATTAACTTAGAATCATAGTTTTACAATCCGCCCGTAGGCAAGAGGCTAAAAAAACAGGGCTTACATCAAGCCAACTCTCAGTTCCATCGAGTGTACTAGCTAGGCGAGCATACTGATGCGCCGGTACGTTGGCCTCCCTGCTGACATGCGTGACAGATAAAGAAGCAAACGAAGCACCTAGCAGTTTGTCCTGAAGGAACCTAGCAGTGTACGTCTACCGGTCTTTTCCGGTACGGTTCAGTCCCTGGTCCAAACACGTCTCTTATTTAGGCGTAGATCGTCCTCTCCGGCCGCTCGCCACTGGTTATCCAAACCTTCTGTCCATTGACAGGAACGCTTCTTCCTTACTGTGAGTGAAAGCTAGCATCGATCCGAAAATGAGAAGACACGGATAGTTGGAACAGAATTACACATAGTTGGAACAGAATTCCGCCGTTTGCACTCGCAGCCGATAGTTGATCACACCTGTCGGTTCAGCTTTTATCGACGGATTCCACTGCCGCGCAGCAGAATCTGAATCAAAAGGCGATCCCAGTAGAATTCGATTTTAGAAATCCGCTGCCAAAATATGAACCAAAAGCGAAAGTAGTCCAGGACGTGCTTTTCAAAATCTGATTCCGCTGCCGGCCAAAATCTGAAAAAGTTGTATCGGTTGATTTGCCAAATGATCTACATCTTTTTCACATCAGATTGTTCACAGCTATTTTTCCACATCAGATTTTTCACAGCTGTTTTTAGAAATCCACAGCCGAACCAAACAGGGCGACTAGAGGATTTATATGCAGGCCTCCTTTGGTTCATAGGATAGAAATAGTATAGAAATAAAATAAATCATAGGAAGTGAGATGACATGTAACTTAATTTCTATAGAAAAAGAAATGCCATTTGATGCATATGATAGGGATTTTTTTTTATTGAGTCTAGGCTAATGTTATTTTTTTCTTTGAAATGTGAAGGATTGGTCCCTATCTTGCATAGGAATAGAAAACTATCCCTACAAACCAAAGAGCTTCAAAGGAATTTTTCCTACAAAGTTTCTATCCTTTACTATTCCTGCAAAATTCCCATGAATCAAAGGAGGCTGCACTAGCTCTATTTGTTTCTCCTAGCGCTTGAAATTACCAATAAGATATCATATGTGTTGGCAAGGTGTAATAAGGTAGAAAAATGCGGTTGACTACTATTTTCGCCATAGTACGTCCATAATACACGAGGGGCATCGGTGGGAACAAAGTTACGATGAAACTAACGAAGGCTATGTTTTAATGATTAAAGCTTCTGAAGAAATCAAGTATGTTTGAGAGGTGATGTCATGCAGGCTTGTGAAATTTAAAGTTCAAATTCAAATTCACTAGAGTTGTATGAAAAAGAAAAACCAAATTTAACAATGGACAGTGATAAACCGTGCAATAACATCCATGCATAATTTGTTTATAGGACTTAATTGTTCAAACATGTTGTACTAGTTTCAGAATTATGGTGATCTTTTAAATGTGATTTTCACAAAGTTTTCATTGTAACTTGGTTTCACCGGGTACTCCTCATATGATACATATCTATTTTTTTCTGGTATGACAAACATGGTGCCTACCTATCAACCCAAGGATGCATCCTTACCCCTCTGTATCCAAAAAACAGCCAAAGAATTTGCATCTCAAAGACTAATAAAAGAAGGAAATATAACCTGGCACATTTTACCCTTAACTAAGCGCATGCCAAAACCATTGTCTTCCCGGTCGCAATGACGTGGGTGCTCTTGCTTCCGCAGCCGACGCCACGCTAGTCATCTCTCTCTCTCTCTCTCTCTCTCTCTCTCTCTCTCTCTCTCTCTCTCTCTCTCTCTCTCTCTCTCTCTCCAATGCATGTCCAGTCTCCTCATCGATCGACAAGCAGAAAACATGGGAACGTCGGAAAGTGGTAAGGGGAAGGCGGAGGGGTGAGGCAAATAGTAGTTATGGTCGATGCACGAAATGTGGGGCAATTTTGGCAGTTCATGATAAAAACGGGCGTCCTTCCTTCGGGGAGATTTGGGGGACGGGGATGGGGTGACCACGCGCTTCTAATGAATATGGAGCACATGTTACAACTATATTTTCTCGGTTATTCCTGGCTGTTCCCGAGCTCATCTGCTGCATGATGAACATTGAATCAAAAATAGCAAACAAAAAAGAAAATGATTTTGTTGCCACCAAATATGTTAAGTTTATAGGCACATGCAATTTTTTGTGTCATTTTGACATTGGGGGACGTTGAAAAAAAATTGTGCTCCATAACCTTGAGTTTTCGAACAAACTCGATCAATGCTACAATGGTCAGACTATGCGCGAAGAATCATGCTGAGTTTGTTTTGCTTTATAGTTGTTTCTTTTATTATTATTTTTCATTGGTGACTATTGAGCTCTAGGCGCTTCCATATATAATTGATCCGAGTTAAGTGCAGAAGGTCCCGCGAAAAAAATGTGCAAAAAATGGTTTGGTATCGGTGTATCGGCTAAGACAAAAGATGATAAACATAAGACATTGTCTTAGATCGCGTCAGAAGGAATGTAACCATCTAAATGCATGAGTTAACCCTCCAATATGCAAATGTCACAATCAATCTAGGCGAAGAGTTGCTAGCTTTCATCTTTTTTTATATAATTGTGTATGGTACTATGGTGATCCACGACTTACTCGAACGGAAACATAAAATAAGTTAAGAACTGCGATTGATGGAAACCCCTTTGTAATTTTAGAAAAGCCGACGAGGAAAGTAGGCGTCCGTGGGTCATTTGGCTTTTGATGCGGACATACTAAAGGATGCACAAAATGATTAATCAACCACCAAAATGAAAATCTCATCATCGTGATCTCCACTACTGTTTGTTTGACATCTAATTAAATAAAATATGTCATGAGCTGGTCCATTTCCCAAAGAATATATGTTGCATGAACGTATTTTATTTAGCATGAAAGAATATCAACAGTCCTTGAGATTGTGGAGTACTATTTTCTTTCACATCGAAGACAGCTTGCGGAAGTCCGTGCCGGCCAAACAGGTTGACCGTGTAACCGGAACAGAAAAATACTTGTCTAAAGGACAGTAGGATTTCATATTTTGGTTTGTTTTCTCTTTGACCAACATTATATGATTGGGAGGAGAACAAATTGGGTGTGCGTCAATTGTTAGTTTGAGTATGCCATTTGTCAATTCTGACTTGTGGAAATTGAGAGACAAGAATAATCAGACCTTGATGATTGAAGAATTCAGATTGATTTAACTAATGAAATTAGTTTCGGTCAATGGGTATATTCGAATTCGCTACAAAGAGTGCAACCTGTACCAAAACTAACGTGTGTGTTTCATGTCGTATGCGCTACCTACTCAGATACATCTCTTGTGTGTAGTTTTGTTGTACTAGCTATAGGCTAGCATAATTACATCTTAAACTAACATTGTCAAGTAATAATTAGAACTATAGCCTATAAAAACACCTTATATTTTGAGACGAAGGTAGTACATCTTAAACTTTGATATTCATGATGCTATACGCATGTACCAAGCTCACAAATTTCCAAATCAAAACTAAAAAATGATTTGTGATAGGGATATTACATTAGGAGATACGTAGGGACGTACTGCATGCACATGGTTGCTAATTAATGCTCCGGAAGGGTCCAAATTAAGGGCCAGTTCTTTTGGGCCATTCTACAAGAATCGCCCTCCTCCCCAGCTTCTCCCAGAATCACCACTCCATATGTTTTTTACAATCATAATTAATTAGACCTTAACTAGATAGGATTGTAAAAAAAATGGAGTGGTGATTTTGGGAGAAGGTGGGGAGGGGGGCGATTCTGGGAGAATCGCCGAAAAGAACTGGCCCTAAGAGGCAGGTGGCAGAACGCCTTAACTGCTGCTACACGTATACCGCGAGACCTAATACCTCTGGTGATTAGGGTTTCGAGCGGAACTTGCCGACGCACGCCGGATCTGCACGGCGGGGCGTCCCTGGATTCCGCGGGAAGATGTCTACATCAGCCAGCGGCGATCATCGGGCAGCGGACCCGGTCTTCCCACGGACGGCCAGGGCCCTACTCGAAGAGAAGCTCGGGAAACTAGGGATCACCGATGAGGAAGCGACACCACTCGTCATCGATGATAGAGAAGAAGGCAAACCGGCGAAGTGGCTACTGGCGGGTAGGGTTTTGCATCGGAACCTCCTCCACATCCAAACCATAACCAACGCACTTCGGCCGGCATGGGGAAACCCTAGGGGACTCCAGTTTCGATCGATGGGAGAGAACACCTTTGTGGCAGAATTTGAATCCCAGCGCGATCGCGATCGGATCTGGGAAGGCTCACCTTGGCATATCAGCAAAAACGCTGTCATCTTGGCTGATTTTGAGGATTGTATGAGACCTGTCGAGGTTCAGTTTGATCGGCTTAGCTTATGGGCTAGGGTTCCAAATCTTCCGTACAACCTGCGGAACGAGGCTTGGGGTAAGTTGATTGCGCAGCAAATTGATAAGGCAGCCACCTCTATACAGTTTGATCATGTGGGTGGATATCTGCGTGCGAGAGTCTCCATAGATGTCAAGAAACCAATAAGGCGATGGAACTTGATTGAATCGGCAAAGAGGGGCAAAACTGATCTATATGACATACAATATGAGCAAGTGCCACACTTTTGCTTCTCCTGTGGACGTCTAGGTCATTCAGACCTCTATTGTCCCAATCCTGGCCCTAGGGATGAGAATGGAGAGCTGCAGTTTGGACCTTGGTTAAGGGCACCAGAGGATAAAAGAAAGGCTACTTCTGGTGATGGCACATCGAAAGAACAGCATGCATACACAAATAGCCAGAGGGAGTCTCGGAATTCAACTAATGCTGGCAAGGAACAAGCGGAGGTGAACTCTCCAGTCAAGAACAGATCACAAAATAAGAGGAAGGAGGCGCCAAACCAAGTGTACCGGCCAGTTGTTAGTCGACAGCTACTTCTTACCGACGGCAACAACTTAGCTCACCCAGAAAATACAGATGCTCATGTAATGGAGGATGTTACACAAACTTCTCTTGAAGAAGAGGAAGGAGTTGTGAGGGAATCGAAGAAAAAGAAACCTACACCTGAAAATTCGGCAGAGGCTGCGCAGCAGCCCTGCCGATCGCAATGAATTGTATGAGTTGGAACTGCCGGGGGCTTGGGAACCCCGAGGCAGTTCGTGAGCTTCCAGTGTTGTGAAGCAAGAAGTTCCTGCCCTGCTGTTTGTAATGGAGACTAAGATCAGGGCGAAAAGAGTTGAGGATTTGCGTTACCAGTTAGGTTCCGTGGGATGTTTTGCAGTGGACAGTGAAGGACTAAGTGGGGGCATAGGCCATTTCTGGTCCAAGGAATATGATGTTCAGTTGAAAAACTACAGTTCCGGCCATATTGATACATTGGTGCGGATGAAGGATCAAAGCTCGATCGAGTGGCGATTCACGGGTTTCTATGGAGCACCTAGAGCTGAGAATAGACACCATAGTTGGCGCTTCATGAGAACCTTGTATGCACAACCGCATGCTGCGTGGTTATGCATGGGTGACTTTAACGAGACTTTGTATGGTGATGAGCACTTTAGCCGTTCGGCGCGACCGGAATGGCAAATGCGAGCTTTCAGAGAGGCTGTTGACAAGGTTGGTTTCCAAGATCTAGGGTGGACGGGACTGCCCTATACTTGGGATAATAGGCAGGATGGAGATGCTAACGTAAAGGCCAGGCTTGATTGTGCTTTTGCAAACGAGGCTTTTCGTCAACATTATGAGTTCATCCAAGTACGGCATGTCAGTGCGGTGGAGTCGGACCACTGTTTCGTCATCGCAGAGATCAGAGATAAACCACATGACCAGGGGGGCCGACGATCGAAACAGTTCCGCTACGAGAATGTTTGGCAAACTCATATGGACTATGAGAATTTGGTCACAGAAAATTGGTTGCAGCAGACTCGTTCTCCTGGTCTGCAGGGGATAGTTGAATCGCTGGGTCCGCTCCAGCGAACACTTGAGCCGTGGGGAACGAGAGAATTTGGATGTCTCTCACGATCAGTCCGGCAGCTACAAAAAAAGCTAGATAAGTTGCGGAGATAGTCCATTGGACGAGGGCCATCATACGAAGAGAAAAGGACCGCGGTTAAGCTCCGGGAGGCTCTCAAACTTGAAGAAATATGGCTCCGGCAGCGGTCGCGTGTCAGTTGGCTCCGAGAGGGAGATCGCAACACTGGCTACTTCCAAGCACAAGCCAAACAACGTCAGCGCTTGAATAAAATCATCGGTCTAAGAAGAGCGGACGGTTCGGTCTGTGCTGACACGAATGAGGATAAAGCGGAGATACAATCATTCTATCAAAATCTATATACATCACAAGGGGTATTTGATATGAGTGAGTTGTTGGATTATGTCCCTGTAAAGGTGACACCGGAGATGAACCTGCATCTTGACAAACCGTATGAACCCCGAGAGGTACAAGAGGCTTTATTTCAGATGGCTCCTTCTAAAGCCCCTGGGGTAGATGGATACACTGCGGGTTTCTTCCAACGTCATTGGCAACTTCTGAAAGATGATGTCACAGCAGCGGTGCTTGGGTTTCTTAATGGAGGCGATCTACCGTTGGGACTAAATGATACTTCCATAACTCTTATCCCAAAGGTGAGACTGAAGGAAATATGCCCTAGAGGCAATAATAATGTTATTATTTTATTTCCTTATATCATGATAAATGTTTATTATTCATGCTAGAATTTTATTATCCAGAAACATAATACTTGTGTGAATACATAGACAAACTAAACGTCACTAGTATGCCTCTACTTGACTAGCTCATTAATCAAAGATGGTTATGTTTCTTAACCATAGACATGTGTTGTCATTTGATTAACGGGATCACATTATTAGGAGAATAATGTGATTGACATGACCCATTCCATTAGCTTAGCACCCGATCGTTTAGTATGTTGCTATTGCTTTCTTCATGACTTATACATGTTCCTATGACTATGAGATTATGCAACTCCCGTTTGCCGGAGGAACACTTTGTGTGCTACCAAACGTCACAACGTAACTAGGTGATTATAAAGGAGCTCTACAGGTGTCTCCAAAGGTACATGTTGGGTTGGCGTATTTCGAGATTAGGATTTGTCACTTCGATTGTCGAAGAGGTATCTCTGGGCCCTCTCGGTAATGCACATCACATAAGCCTTGCAAGCATTGCAACTAATGAGTTAGTTGCAAGATGATGTATTACGGAACGAGTAAAGAGACTTGCCGGTAACGAGATTGAACTAGGTATTGAGATACCGACGATCGAATCTCGGGCAAGTAACATACCGATGACAAAGGGAACAACGTATGTTGTTATGCGGTCTGACCGATAAAAATCTTCGTAGAATATGTGGGAGCCAATATGAGCATCCAGGTTCCGCTAGTGGTTATTGACCGGAGACGTGTCTCGGTCATGTCTACATTGTTCTCGAACCCGTAGGGTCCGCACGCTTAAGGTTTTGATGACAGTTATATTATGAGTTTATTAGTTTTGATGTACCGAAGTTAGTTCGGAGTGCCGGATATGATCACGGACATAACGAGGAGTCTCGAAATGGTCGAGACATAAAGATTGATATATTGGACGGCAATATTCGGACACCGGAAGTGTTCCGGGGAAGTTTCGGATAAAACCGGAGTACCGGGGGGTTACCGGAACCCCCCCGGGGGGTTAATGGGCCCCATGGGCCTAAAGTGGAGAAGAGGAGGGGCAGCCAGGGCAGGCCGCGCGCCCCCTCTCCCCCTAGTCTGAATTGTACAAGGAGGGAGGGGCGGCGCCCCCCTTTCCTTCCTCTCCTACTAGGACAAGGAAAAGGAGGGAGTCCTACTCCCGGTAGGAGTAGGACTCCTCCCTGGCACACCTCATCATGGCCGGCCGCCCCTCCCCCTTGCTCCTTTATATACGGGGGCAGGGGGGCACCTCTAGACACAACAATTGATCCGTGAGATCTCTTAGCCGTGTGCGGTGCCCCCCTCCACCATAATCCTCGATATTATTGTAGCGGTGCTTAGGCGAAGCCTTGCGACGGTAGAACATCAAGATCGTCACCACGCCATCGTGCTGACGGAACTCTTCCCCAACACTTTGCTGGATCGGAGTCCGGGGATCGTCATCGAGCTGAATGTGTGCTAAAACTCGGAGGTGTCGTAGTTTCGGTGCTTGATCGGTCGGGCCGTGAAGACGTACGACTACATCAACCGCGTTGTTATAACGCTTCCGCTTTCGGTCTACGAGGGTACGTAGATTACACTCTCCCCTCTCATTGCTATGCATCACCATGATCTTGCGTGTGCGTAGGAATTTTTTTGAAATTACTACTTTCCCCAACAGTGGCATCCGAGCCTAGGTTTTATGTGTTGATGTTATATGCACGAGTAGAACACAAGTGAGTTGTGGGCGATATAAGTCATACTGCTTACCAGCATGTCATACTTTGGTTCGGCGGTATTGTTGGATGAAGCGGCCCGGACCGACATTACGCGTACGCTTACGCGAGACTGATTCTACCGACGTGCTTTGCACACAGGTGGCTGGTGGGTGTCAGTTTCTCCAACTTTAGTTGAACCGAGTATGGCTACGCCCGGTCCTTGCGAAGGTTAAAACAGCACCAACTTGACAAACTATCATTGTGGTTTTGATGCGTAGGTAAGATTGGTTCTTGCTTAAGCCCGTAGCAGCCACGTAAAACTTGCAACAAACAAAGTAGAGGATGTCTAACTTGTTTTTGCAGGGCATGTTGTGATGTGATATGGTCAAGATATGATGCTAAATTTTATTGTATGAGATGATCATGTTTTGTAACCGAGTTATCGACAACTGGCAGGAGCCATATGGTTGTCGCTTTATTGTATGCAATGCAACTGCGCTGTAATACTTTACTTTATCACTAAGTGGTAGCGATAGTCGTGGAAGCATAAGATTGGCGAGACGACAACGATGCTACGATGGAGATCAAGGTGTCGCGCCGGTGACGATGGTGATCATGACGGTACTTCGGAGATGGAGATCACAAGTACAAGATGATGATGGCCATATCATATCACTTATATTGATTGCATGTGATGTTTATCTTTTATGCATCTTATCTTGCTTTGATTGACTGTAGCATTATAAGATGATCTCTCACTAAATTTCAAGATAAAAGTGTTCTCCCTGAGTATGCACCGTTGCCAAAGTTCGTCATGCCCAGACACCACGTGATGATCGGGTGTGATAAGCTCTACGTCCATCTACAACGGGTGCAAGCCAGTTTTTGCACACGCAGAATACTCAGGTTAAACTTGACGAGCCTAGCATATGCAGATATGGTCTCGGAACACTGAGACCGAAAGGTCGAGCGTGAATCATATAGTAGATATGATCAACATAGCAATGTTCACCATTGAAAACTACTCCATTTCACGTGATGATCGGTTATGGTTTAGTTGATTTGGATCACGTAATCACTTAGAAGATTAGAGGGATGTCTTTCTAATTGGGAGTTCTTAAGTAATATGATTAATTGAACTTAAATTTATCATGAACTTAGTACCTGATAGTATCTTGCTTGTTTATGTTTGATTGTAGATAGATGGCCCGTGCTGTTGTTCCGTTGAACTTTAATGCGTTCCTTGAGAAAGCAAAGTTGAAAGATGATGGTAGCAATTACACGGACTGGGTCCGTAACTTGAGGATTATCCTCATTGTTGCACAGAAGAATTACGTCCTGGAAGCACCGCTGGGTGCCAGGCCTACTGCTGGAGCAACACCAGATGTTATGAACGTCTGGCAGAGCAAAGCTGATGACTACTCGATAGTTCAGTGTGCCATACTTTACAGCTTAGAATCGGGACTTCAACGACGTTTTGAACGTCATGGAGCTTATGAGATGTTACAGAAGTTAAAGTTAATATTTCAAGCAAATGCCCGGATTGAGAGATATGAAGTCGCCAATAAGTTCTATAGCTGTAAGATGGAGGAGAACAGTTCTGTCAGTGAGCATATACTCAAAATGTCTGGGTATAATAATCACTTGATTCAATTGGGAGTCAATCTTCCAGATGATTATGTCATTGACAAAATTCTCCAATCACTGCCACCTAGCTACAAGAGCTTCGTGATGAACTATAATATGCAAGGGATGAATAAAACTATTCCCGAGCTCTTCGCAATGCTGAAAGCTGCGGAGGTAGAAATCAAGAAGGAGCATCAAGTGTTGATGGTTAACAAGACCACTGGTTTCAAGAAAAAGGGCAAAGGGAAGAAGAAGGGGAACTTCAAGAAGAACATCAAGCAAGTTGCTGCTCAAGAGAAGAAACCCAAATCTGGACCTAAGCCTGAAACTGAGTGCTTCTACTTCAAGCAGACTGGTCACTGGAAGCGGAACTCCCCGAAGTATTTGGCGGATAAGAAGGATGTCAAGGTAAACAAAGGTATAAGTGATATACATGTTATTGATGTGTACCTTACTAGAGCTCGCAGTAGCACCTGGGTATTTGATACTGGTTCTGTTGCTAATATTTGCAACTCGAAACAGGGACTACGGATTAAGCGAACACTGGCGAAGGACGAGGTGACGATGCGCGTGGGAAATGGTTCCAAAGTCGATGTGATCGCGGTCGGCACGCTACCTCTATATCTACCATCGGGATTAGTATTATACCTAAATAATTGTTATTTGGTGCCAGCGTTGAGCATGAACATTATATCTGGATCTTGTTTAATGCGAAACGGTTATTCATTTAAATCAGAGAATAATGGTTGTTCTATTTATATGAGTAATATCTTTTATGGTCATGCACCCTTGAAGAATGGTCTATTTTTGATGAATCTCGATAGTAGTGATACACATATTCATAATGTTGAAACCAAAAGATGTAGAGTTGATAATGATAGTGCAACTTATTTGTGGCACTGCCGTTTAGGTCATATCGTTATAAAACGCATGAAGAAACTCCATACTGATGGACTTTTGGAATCACTTGATTATGAATCACTTGGTACTTGCGAACCGTGCCTCATGGGCAAG
This sequence comes from Triticum aestivum, assembly GCF_018294505.1. Lineage (NCBI taxonomy): Eukaryota > Viridiplantae > Streptophyta > Magnoliopsida > Poales > Poaceae > Triticum > Triticum aestivum. The sequence goes on along the minus strand of NC_057809.1, from coordinate 542,103,608 downwards.
ATGACTAAAACACCGTTCTCCGGTATTATGGAGAGAGCAACAGATTTGTTGGAAATCATACATACAGATGTGTGTGGTCCAATGAATGTTGAAGCTCGTGGCGGATATCGTTATTTTCTCACCTTCACACATGATTTAAGCAGATATGTGTATATCTACTTAATGAAACATAAGTCTGAAACATTTGAAAAGTTCAAAGAATTTCAGAGTGAAGTTGAAAATCATCGTAACAAGAAAATAAAGTTTCTATGATCTGATCGTGGAGGAGAATATTTGAGTTACGAGTTTGGTCTACATTTGAAACAATGCGGAATAGTTTCGCAACTAACGCCACCCGGAACACCACAGCGTAATGGTGTGTCCGAACGTCGTAATCGTACTTTACTTGATATGGTGCGATCTGTGATGTCTCTTATAGATTTACCGCTATCGTTTTGGGGTTATGCTTTAGAGACGGTCGCATTCATGTTAAATAGGGCACCATAAAAATCCGTTGATACGACGCCTTATGAACTTTGGTTTGGCAAGAAACCAAAGTTGTCGTTTCTGAAAGTTTGGGGCTGCGATGCTTATGTGAAAAAACTTCAACCTGATAAGCTCGAACCCAAATCGGAGAAATGTGTCTTCATAGGATACCCAAAGGAGACTGTTGGGTACACCTTCTATCATAGATCCGAAGGCAAGACATTTGTCGCTAAGAATGGATCCTTTCTAGAGAAGGAGTTTCTCTCGAAAGAAGTGAGTGGGAGGAAAGTAGAACTTGATGAGGTAACTGTACCTGCTCCCTTATTGGAAAGTAGTACATCGCAGAAACTGGTTTCTGTGACACCTACACCAATTAGTGAGTAGGCTAATGATAATGATCATGAAACTTCAGAACAAGTTACTACCGAACCTCATAGATCAACCAGAGTAAGATCCGCACCAGAGTGGTACGGTAATCCTGTTCTGGAAGTCATGCTACTAGATCATGATGAACCTACGAACTATGAAGAAGCGATGGTGAGCCTAGATTCCGCAAAATGGCTTAAAGCCATGAAATCTGAGATGGGATCCATGTATGAGAACAAAGTATGGAGTTTGGTTGACTTTTGCAATGATCGGCAAGCAATTAAGGATAAATGGATCTTCAAGAAGAAGACTGACGCTGACGGTAATGTTACTGTCTACAAAGCTTGACTTGTCGCAAAAGGTTTTCGACAAGTTCAAGGGATTGACTACGATGAGACCTTCTCACCCGTAGCGATACTTAAGTCTGTCCGAATCATGTTAGCAATTGCCGCATTTTATGATTATGAAATTTGGCAGATGGATGTCAAAACTGTATTCCTGAATGGATTTCTGGAAGAAGAGTTGTATATGATACAGCCGGAAGGTTTTGTCGATCCAAAGGGAGCTAACAAAGTGTGCAAGCTCCAGCGATCCATCTATGGACTGGTGCAAGCCTCTCGGAGTTGGAATAAACGCTTTGATAGTGTGATCAAATCATTTGGTTTTGTACAGACTTTTGGAGAAGCCTGTATTTACAAGAAAGTGAGTGGGAGCTCTGTAGCATTTCTGATATTATATGTAGATGACATATTACTAATCGGAAATGATATAGAAATTCTGGATAGCATAAAGGGATACTTGAATAAAAGTTTTTCAATGAAAGACCTCGGTGAAGCACCTTACATATTGGGCATTAAGATCTATCGAGATAGATCAAGACGCTTAATTGGACTTTCACAAAGCACATACCTTGACAAAGTTTTGAAGAAGTTCAAAATGGATCAAGCAAAGAAAGGATTCTTGCCTGTGTTACAAGGTGTGAAATTGAGTAAGACTCAATGCCCGACCAATGCAGAAGATAGAGAGAAAATGAAAAATGTTCCCTATGCTTCAGCCATAGGCTCTATCATGTATGCAATGCTGTGTACCAGACCTGATGTGTGTCTTGCTATAAGTCTAGCAGGGAGGTACCAAAGTAATCTAGGAGTGGATCACTGGACAGCGGTCAAGAACATCCTGAAATACCTAAAGAGGACTAAGGATATGTTTCTCGTATATGGAGGTGACAAAGAGCTCATTGTAAATGGTTACGTTGATGCAACCTTTGACACTGATCCGGACGATTCTAAATCGCAAACCGGATACGTGTTTACATTAAACGGTGGAGCTGTCAGTTGGTGCAGTTCTAAACAAAGCGTTGTGGCGGGATCTACATGTGAAGCGGAGTACATAGCTGCTTCAGAAGCAGCAAACGAAGGAGTATTGATGAAGGAGTTTATATCCTATCTAGGTGTCATACCTAGTGCATCGGGTCCAATGAAAATCTTTTGTGACAATACTGGTGCAATTGCCTTAGCAAAGGAATCCAGATTTCACAAGAGAACCAAGCACATCAAGAGACGCTTCAATTCCATCCGGGATCTAGTCCAGGTGGGAGACATAGAGATTTGCAAGATACATACGGATCTGAATGTTGCAGACCCATTGACTAAGCCTCTTCCACGAGCAAAACATGATCAGCACCAAAGCTCCATAGATGTTAGAATCATTACTGTGTAATCTAGATTATTGACTCTAGTGCAAGTGGGAGACTGAAGGAAATATGCCCTAGAGGCAATAATAATGTTATTATTTTATTTCCTTATATCATGATAAATGTTTATTATTCATGCTAGAACTGTATTATCCGGAAACACAATACTTGTGTGAATACATAGACAAACTAAACATCACTAGTATGCCTCTACTTGACTAGCTCATTAATCAAAGATGGTTATGTTTCCTAACCATAGATATGTGTTGTCATTTGATTAACGGGATCACATTATTAGGAGAATAATGTGATTGACATGACCCATTCCATTAGCTTAGCACCCGATCGTTTAGTATGTTGCTATTGCTTTCTTCATGACTTATACATGTTCCTATGACTATGAGATTATGCAACTCCCGTTTGCCAGAGGAACACTTTGTGTGCTACCAAACGTCACAACGTAACTGGGTGATTATAAAGGAGCTCTATAGGTGTCTCCAAAGGTACATGTTGGGTTGGCGTATTTCGAGATTAGGGTTTGTCACTCCGATTGTCGAAGAGGTATCTCTGGGCCCTCTCGGTAATGCACATCACATAAGCCTTGCAAGCATTGCAACTAATGAGTTAGTTGCGAGATGATGTATTACGGAACGAGTAAAGAGACTTGCGGGTAACGAGATTGAACTAGGTATTGAGATACCGACGATCGAATCTCGGGCAAGTAACATACCGATGACAAAGGGAACAACATATGTTGTTATGCGGTCTGACCGATAAAGATCTTCGTAGAATATGTGGGAGCCAATATGAGCATCCAGTTCCGCTATTGGTTATTGACCGGAGACGTGTCTCGGTCATGTCTATATTGTTCTCGAACCCGTAGGGTACGCACGCTTAAGGTTTCGTTGACAGTTATATTATGAGTTTATTAGTTTTGATGTACCGAAGTTAGTTCGGAGTCCCGGATATGATCACGGACATGACGAGGAGTCTCGAAATGGTCGAGACATAAAGATTGATATATTGGACGGCAATATTCGGACACCGGAAGTGTTCTGGGGAAGTTTCGGATAAAACCGGAGTACAAGGGGGTTACCGGAACCCCCCGGGGGGTTAATGGGCCTCATGGGCCTAAAGTGGAGAAGAGGAGGGGCAGCCAGGGCAGGCCGCGCCCCCATCTCCCCCTAGTCCGAATTGGACAAGGAGGGAGGGGCGGCGCCCCCCCTTTCCTTCCTCTCCTCTCTCCCTTCCTTCCCCCTCTCCTACTTGGACAAGGAAAAGGAGGGATTCCTACTCCCGGTAGGAGTAGGACTCCTCCTTGGCGTGCCTCATCATGGCCGGCCGCCCCTCCCCCTTGATCCTTTATATACGGGGGTAGGGGGGCACCTCTAGACACAACAATTGATTCGTGAGATCTCTTAGCTGTGTGCGGTGCCCCCTCCACCATAATCCTCGATATTATTGTAGCGGTGCTTAGGCGAAGCCCTGCGACGGTAGAACATCAAGATCGTGACCACGCCGGCGTGCTGACGAAACTCTTCCCCGACACTTTGCTGGATCGGAGTCCGGGGATCGTCATCGAGCTGAGCGTGTGCTAAAACTCGGAGGTGCCGTAGTTTCGGTGCTTGATCGATCGGGCCGTGAAGACGTACGACTACATCAACCGCGTTGTTATAACGCTTCCGCTTTCGGTCTACGAGGGTACGTAGATTACACTCTCCCCTCTTGTTGCTATGCATCACCATGATCTTGCGTGTGCCTAGGAATTTTTTTGAAATTACTATGTTCCCCAACAGAGACACCCTCAGATGATCCACCAGTACCGCCCTATTGCATTATGTCCCGTCTTATACAAAATAGCTACCAAAGCAATTGCGAATCGTATGCGGGGCTGCATGGATGAAATTATAAGCGAGGAACAAAGGGCCTTTGTTTCGGGACGCTTAATAACTGACAATGTTTTGGTGGCTTTCGAAAGTGTTCGCACTTTGCGAAGAAGGAAGAGGGGGAAGAATACGACATGTGCGGTTAAGCTCGATATGATGAAAGCATACGACCACGTGGAGTGGCACTACCTGGAGGCTATTCTTCTCAGACTTGGCTTTAGCAACACATTAGTTTGACTGATTATGAAATGTGTTACTTCTATGCGCTTCTCGGTTCGAGTAAACGGGGAGCTGCTACCCTACTTCACCCCATCAAGAGGTCTTCGGCAAGGCTGCCCAGCTTCACCATTCTTATTTCTCCTTTGCGCAGAAGGCCTTTCATCTCTTCTGAAATTTTATGGTGCCGCCATTGACAGGGGTGTAAGAGTGAGCTTTCGGTCGCCCTGGGTTAGTCATCTACTGTTTGCGGATGACTGTCTAATCTTCATCAATACAAATGCAGCTAGTGGGGAGCGACTTAACCAAATTTTGCGGATCTATGGGGAAGCATCGGGCCAGTGCGTAGATCGGGACAAAAGTGCAATATATTTCAGCCCGAATACCCCACAAACATCCAGGCAAGTTTTGAAAGGGATTCTTGGACTGTACGCTGAAACCTTCAGCGAGAGATATCTTGGACTTCCAACAGCTGTTGGAAAGATCACAAGCGGCACCTTTGAGCATATTGGGGATCGATCAAAGGGCAAAATGCAGGGCTGGTCTGGACGTCTTTTTGCATGTGCAGGAAGAGAAACCTTGTTGAAGTCCATAGTGCAGGCAATACCCACGTTCAACATGAGTTGTTTCTTATTGACAAAGAAAGTATGTAAAAGTTTGACGTCCAGTATGGCCAAATATTGGTGGAGCAGTTCTATAGATCGTAGATCTCTTCACTGGATATCATGGAAAGGACTTACAGTTCCTAAATGCAAAGGTGGTATGGGCTTCAGAGACTACCACCTCTTTAACTTAGCACTACTGGGAAAGCATGGCTGGAGATTCATGACAAATCCGAACTCCCTTTGTGCTAGAGTTTTGAAGGGGAGATACTTCCCAGACACCGATTTCCTGCAGGCCAATGTTCCCCATTCTTCCTCGGCAATCTGGCGTGCCATAGTGGCTGGGCGCGACGCTCTCAGTATGGGCTTAGTCCAGCGTGTGGGAGACGGAACCACCATCAACGCTTGGACAGACAAGTGGATACACACCACAGCTCCCAGAACCCCGTTGCTAAAACCTCCTAATACCAATGTGGAATGGGTTAGCGATCTGATCGATACAGCCAACTGGACCTGGAGGAGGGAGTTGGTACGGGAAACTTTCATCACACCCGATGCTGAAGCCATACTGAATATTCCATTACGGCAAGGGGGTGGTGAAGATTTTCTAGCACGGGCGTTTGAGAAATCAGGCATCTACAGTGTGAAAACAGCGTACCGAGCTCTTATGAACCGCAACGAGCAGTTAGCTCTAGGTGAAGGGCAGGCTACAGGAGCTTCAGTAGACCAATCACATATGTGGAAATCGCTATGGGCTCTCAAAGTTGTCCCAAAAGTGCGTGTTTTCTGGTGGCGAGTCCTTCGAGGCATTCTACCTGATGAGAAAACGCTGCACCACAGACATATCAGAGATGTCAGTTTATGCAAAGTTTGTCAAGCAAAAGAGGAAGATCTCGAGCATGCATTGATACACTGCTCACACGCTCGACAGTTCTGGGAAGAAGTGAGGTTGGTCTTAGATATTAAGCTGCCAAGGCTTCATCCATCCTCTTGGGCAAGTGAAATTTTATGTGGCCCAATGTTCAATGGAAAGGAGCGAGCAACAATAATCACTATCATGTGGTCTATTTGGAGCTCCCGCAACAGGTGGACTCATGACGGTGAAAAGTATGATCCAGTGACCTCTATTAGACTCACCAGAGAAGCTCTAGCCTTACTCGACGTCCCCAAGCAACAGGCTTCTTTATTGCCGGGACATGGCTGGAGGCCACCAGAACTGGGCCAAGTAAAAATCAATACCGATGCCGCCGTTCGGCATTTGGCTGAGATGAGCGGAGCGGGAGGAGTTGCCCGCTCAAAAAACGCGCTTTTAGGCGCATGGAGTAAACCCCTGCATGGGGTCACCGACCCGATGATCGCCGAGGCACTAGCTTTGCGGGATGGAGTTATCTTTGCAAATCTACGGGGCTATGCTCAGGTGATGATGGAAACCGACTGTCTAGAGATCGTTAATCTCTGGAACACTCGCCTCAACAGTCGCTCTATTGTGGCACCAGTCTTCAACGAAATTGAGGAGCTTGCTGCTAGTTTTGATTCTTTTGTAATAAATCATGTAAGCAGATCAGCTAACGGTCCAGCGCACCTCTGTGCGCAGCGGGCATGTAATGTGTCTGTAACCGAGAGCTGGATCTCTGAACCTCCTAGTTTTCTGGTTAGCAGCCTTATGGCTGACTGCCCGGCAAACACTTTTGTTTAATAAAGCTCGAAGTTCACTGCAAAAAAAAAAGGTCCGGATTAAGAAGGTACTAGTTGTAAAAATTATCAGCTTATGTGGACCAACGTGCACTACATGCACATGGTTGCTAATTACTCTGGAAGGGTCTTGATTAAGCAGGTAGATGTAAAAATTATCAGCTTATGTGGACCAACAAATATGCTATAAACATGTTTAACTCGAAGAGATTCGCACAAAAAAAATCTAAGACATTGGGTGTTGCCAACAAAATCCCTAATTCTCAAAACGGAACACGGTAACTGTTACGAAAGAGGAGCTAGACCAAAGAAATCACATGAAATAATGGTTGGGCTGTTTGGATCGTGACTATCTTTGTCATATGTTGTCACATGAGTTTTGCCACACTTGTCATACTTGCCTAACTTGAGTTGCTTAAATTGTTAGCCACACTTTGGCTTGCCTAAGAGAATCTTGCCATATTTTTTATGTCTATGACATGTGGGGTTCACTGCTCATAAAAAATTCCTTGCCTTAAGTGTGATTAGAATCAAACACTTACCTAACTTGATTAAATTTGCCTAAGATTAGTTGTGACAAAGTGTGGCAAGATATGGCTAGGAACCAAACAGCCCCGGAGTACTTCTGCCACACGTGATTAATTAAATCGATGCACGAGGTCGATAGATCGGCCGATCGATCTACGCCGAACAGCCAAGATTCTGTGCCAGTGTCACTCACTAGCTTTAATCTTTTCCTTCACGCTTCCTTCCAGCTTTTCCCGTTAACCAGAGAGAGCATCGGATCCGCCCGCACACCCTCGCCAGCTACCCACATTTCAACGTGCCACAGCTCCTCGCACGTCGCTACGCTGGTCGCACAGTGCTCGAATTTTAACGCGGCGTGTCAAACTCAAACGAGATATATTCGTTCCCGAACGTGAGAAACGTGCATGGACCGATCAGGTCAGCATGTTTTTACCATGCAGCCTACTACCGCCTGAGATACGTGCGTGAAGTAAATGGCCGGACCAACACGTACACGTACGTGGTACGGGGAAGAGAACGCGGGAGGAGGTTGCACTTCCCCGCAAGCTTCGCCGTCTTGCGTTCTCCTCCCTTGGCCGCTTCGGCCTCGGCGTCACGCTCGCAATGATAGAGCCGGGCGGGGCAGGGAGATTTTGGCTGGGCGGGCGCCCGCCCGCCCGCAGGTCGGTAGGCCATCATCGTTCGGTCCGCTCGTAGATGGACGGATGGATGCTCGTGGATGTGGCAGCTTTAGCTCCCCTTGTGCTCGATTCCATGCCCCGCGTGCCTCCAACGCCCGTCTTTGGTCCCGATTCCACACGTTTCTATTTCGGCAAAGGGGCGCATATATTTCCATGCACCATGCTCACATCCTCTGTCTTGTATGTGCGCGCGACGGTGACGTGCCATCGGACGTGCGTCGTGCGTTATGATCGAAGCATCCCAACTAATCAACGTTCCGGATTAGATAGGGCACATGGGCGGCCCGACCCGGCTTGGCTCGGCTAGGATTTTCTGTTTCAGCGCCCGTATTCTGGCACGGGTGTATGTAGGCCAATCACAAAGTATGTTTTGTTTTTTGCTACTAATCACAAAGTATGTTCTCATCTAACAAAGAATGTTGTTCTAATAAATAAATAAATCGTAACTATGTTTTTTTTTTCGAAGTAGATGCCGGTAATCAAGTTACGTTACTACAGAAATATGGGAATGGCTAGAAATTAGTCAGCTGAATTTTTGGTTTGAGGTCAGTTGATTTTTGCACCGTTGGATGAAAAATCAATGACCCAAAGTCTTCTTTAACGTCCGGACACATCTCCTTCCTTCATTCGTTCAGAAATCGATTGACGCCGAATTCGCATCAGCTGACTGATGTGTAACTAAACTGACAGAATATACCATGAAGACGAACACATACCAGATCCAAACAGATCCACTGAAGACCAATACCGATCAATCCTCGTGAGATCCAACGGAAACACACCTCCACACGCTCTTCGATGATGTTATACACACCATCGTGACGTGGATTGAACGTGGGAGACATTCCCTATCGAGGGACATCGTTGCTACTACACAACCCTAACCAAAATGATGAACCTAACAAAACCGAGAACAGGGTCCCTCCCGTCGGAAGGGGGGTGGGGGGGGGGGGGGGGATGGGCGTGGTCCTCCATGACCCGAAGGCCATCGGAGACGGGGCAGGCCAATGACGACGCTGATGGAAGGAGGCTAATAGCCTGTGGTCTTTTCTTGGAGGAGGAAAGAACCATATGGATCTCTATGTTAGCTTGCACACCTATTGCGAGAAGCAAATTGCATACCTTCTCATTTCACTAATGTCATGTGACATATTCGATTTTTTAACGCAAAATCCAAGGCCGTGACTATGTTCTTCGCCATTGACTGTGGTGCTCATGATAATGGCACGTTTGCACCGCATGGTGGGCGCATGCACCCCCTTGTCCCACGAAGCCTCCCGCCCGTGAACATGGATGATGTCCAATAATGGAGAGGTGCGAGACAAGGTCAAGGACGTCCACGATCCGTATGAGGGTAGTGGTTGGCCTTCTGATTAGCGGTGGAGAAGCAAGAGGTAGGTGACACTCTTCTTTAAAGGTCCTTGCTCTTGGTCGTGAGGCGGTGGTATCGATGAGGGACCTTGCGCCTAGTTGTGAGGCGGAGTTCAATATTGAGGGTTGGAGCTCACTTATAGTGGGGGGGGGGGTGGATGGAGAGAGGGTAGGGTTGGTGGCAGAGCGACTTGAGGGTGAGGATAGTCGCCCTATCTCACTGACTGTGAGGTATGGAGAAAGTGATATTTGTTGATATTATGGATGGGATGAGACTATAGATTAAAAAAAATACATGTATGCAATATATTCTAAATTAAGCTATCTTACATTATCATTACATTACCACTACGTCGGCTAAACACGTATATCATTCATCTTGTCAATATCCTAATTGTCAAAGCTGAAATTGAAAATGGTTAGTGCATGATTCCATTCATTTGGACCCCAATAGCCAGCAAACGCTCGTTGGGTGGCATGACATTTGTGAACGTTTTATATGGCAATTTCTTCAAAAGCACATGTTGGTTTCTTCACGAACACATGTCAACTTCGGGCTAATAGAGGATTTTGCTGCGAACTTTGCCGTGTTCGCTCGAAGGAGTTGCCATGCTCCCAACACATAAATCACCGCAATGTCGTTCGTTTTTTCATGCACCCCCAGCGAACATTCGTTGAATAACATCACCCATTTATTTTGATATACTATAAACCTCTGGTCAGGTGGATCAGATGGTTGAGAATATATTCTTTGTTTCCCAAACATAGACTCAAGTATCGAGCCTGGATTAAGTGTGATACTACTCCCTTCGTTTTTAAATATTTGTCTTTCTAGAGATTTCGACAAGTGACTAGATACGAAGCAAAATGAGTGAATCTACACTTTAAAATATGTCTATATACATCAATATGTGGTAGTCTATTTGAATCTTTAAAAAGACAAATATTTAGGAACAGAGGGAGTAGTAATTAATCCACTCAAATTAACGTTTATTTGGGAATTTGTTGTTGTTTAGAATGTAACCCAATTATTTTTTGGAAAGAAAAGGACTTATTTTTGTAATGGGTGGAAATAACTTGCAATACTCCTTCACCAGAAAACTTGGAAATCCAGGCTTCTACGAGCTTCTACCTTAGCTAACTTATGCGCGGCAACATTGGATCGTCTGATCCACTCTACCCTGAAACTCTCAAAAGATTGCAATACCTCCTTTAGATCTTGTATCCACGGACCTACGGCAGCCATGTTTTGTTTCGGATCATTAAGCATGTGCACCACCGCCTGATTATCCAAACACTTGAGAAAAAGCATCCAGCTTCAACGCCCACGGGGGTGAAACCGGCGTGCAGGTGTATGAAGTAGGACCAATTCAACCATGGAGCGTCGCCACATACCAGAATAGCCACCGAGAACCAGTCGGCGAGCGCCCGTTTCGTCAAGTGCCAACTCCTAGCCTAGCCCTAGCCTAGCTAGCCCCCATCACCCACGCACGCTGCGCTGATCTCAGGGTGGTACCCAAGTACGACACGCAGCAGCCAGCCCACCAGAAAGACCAGAGCCGAGCACGCAACGCGCACCGCCGAACCATCGCCGTCACCTCACCACCGCCCGCCCGCCCGCACGCACGGCCGGAGACGCATCGCATAATCGCGTTGCATTGCGTTGCAGGCGCGCACGACAAAACCACCCTACGTGGCCGCGGCGCGCACCGCGCACCGCGGATGCCGCCCCGCCAACCTCCTCCCAGCCTCCCAGGCCCCCTTTTCCCGATACGGCAACTGCACCGGTCGTTCAACGGCGGAGAACGGACGCGGACACGGACGTCCACCTCGCCCGGCCGATCGACCGATCCCGGCGTCGTGGGCCACGGGGGAATTGCATGCCACGGAAAGGCAGCTGGCGCGGGCGGTCGTTTGCGTGAACGGCGAGGGCTCCATGACGGCGCCGAGACGACTAGTCAGTCCGGCCCGCCCGCCCGCCCCATGCGGCCACGCCTTTTCTTCCCCCCTCGGCCTTGGCTTGCCGTCTCGCTCTCCTCCTCCGGCCCATGAGGGCTCCTTTGCGCGATTCTGGAAGAGGCGGGCGGGGCGGGGTGGTAGACCCAGCCTTCCAAGTTGCGGGAGACGACGGGGCTCCACGCCAGCCAGCCTCCCCCTCCCCCAACTCGGCGGACAGGGACGGGTGCTACCGTGCGAGTGCTTTCGCCGATGACCAATCGGGCCAATCACCCGCCTGAGAGACGCACAGTAATCCCGTACGGAAAAGCAACAGGGACGGACCTGGGCCTGGCTGAGTGAACACGGCAGTTTTCTCCCTCTTCCTTTTCTCTTTCGTGCATAGCATATGGACGACGACGACGACGACGACGACGAGGAGGCGTGAGTGCATGCGTGCCCCGTCGTTCAACCGGCCGATGAACCCGAGGGTTACCGTGGGCGGTGCGATCTCCTGCTTGCTGTTACGTACTTACTCGACGTACAATGATTTCATGATCATGCAACAGTAGGGAAGCGTCCCATGCAATGATGCGGAGAGACGGTGTAGTAAACCGAAAGCTGCTTCGCGATTGGTCGCTTGGTCGGTTTGTTCTTTAAGCAAGCAAGGAGTAATTGACAAAAAACTACCACATTTCACATATCCGTCCCACAGAACTACCATATTTTGAAAACTGACAAAAACTCCAGATTAGTGATAATTTTGTGACAAAAAACTACCAGGTTGAGTTGATGACCGTTTTTATGATTTTAAACCTGTTTATGACATGCGGGACCCGCGTGTCAGAGCTGATGTGGCGGAAAAGTTACCTCCGTTTATTTCGACAGTTAGATTAACCGTTATTACAGGTGGGTCCCACATGTCAGCATCTACCTTCTTCTTCCTCATCCTCTTTCTCTCTTAAGCATTTCAACGAACACTTGGTGTTCGTACCCGCGTGGTGAAACAGAGCATGGGCACGCTGTCGAGGACGCGGAGCTCGCCCTACCGCGTCGCCGGTGGCCTTGTCTGCAAGCTCGTGGCGTTGGCCGCCGCGAGCCTGGTCGCGAACCCCAGCCTCAGGCAGCTCGCCAGCGTCTCCTCCCTGCCCTCCATCTCCCCCCGCAGTGCCGCGTCGGCCAACCGGAACGCCTGCTGCCCCTTGTCCTCCCCTGCCGCCCACTGGCAGAGCTCCACGCTCGTCAGCGCTCGCCCGGCCACCAGCTCCAGCAACACCATGGTGAACTAGTACACGTCCCACTTGGTGGTCGACTTCGTCGTGTTCTTGGCCGCCTCGGTGCCCGGTAATGCGCGGTCGCCTCGGCGGAGGAGGAAGGCCCGGCGCCGGCCAACGGGCTCGCCCCTCCTCCTGCTCCGGGCGGCGGCGGCGACAGGTCGGCAGGCTCTTGTCGTGGAGGTATGCCAGGCCTCTCGCCATGCCGCGCGCGATGCGCAGCCGCGCGCTCCACCCGAGGTTCATCGGCGGCGTTCCCGGGTCCAGCAGCGGACAGGGCGCGACACCGGAGCTGGACGTGTCGTGGACGCTGGCCGTCGAGAAGAGGACGAGGAGGAGGAGCGCGCGGAGCATAGGAGAGGAGGTGCCCGTGGGCGGCGCGGGCGAGCACTGGCCTGAGGGCGCCGGAGCCGGCTTCTTTCGCGCGGAGGAGGAGGTCTTTGGCATGGACGGACCACTCCGGCAACGGGCTGGGTGGATGCGATGGCGGAGGAGCGGCGACGCCCTGCCCGACCACATGCGTGCTCGAATGATGCACATGAAGTGTTTGTTAAAATGTCAGAGAGGGAAAGAGGAGGAAGAAGAAGAATGACATATGGGCCCCACCCGTCATAACGGTCAACATGGCAGTCAAAATAAACCGATGATGATTTCCGCCACGTCAGCCCTGACAAACGGGCCCCTCCTGTCATAAACGTGTTTAAACCGTCTAAAATGGCTATTTTACGAAAGTGGTAGTTTTTTGTCACGAAATTATCACTAATCTGTAGTTTTTGGTCAGTTTTCAAAATGTGATAGTTCTGTAGGACGAATACGTGAAATGTGGTAGTTTTTTGTCAATCACTCGCAAGCAAGCAAGCAACTAGGACGAGCACGTACAAGGCGGACAGATAGGAGGCGAAGGCCCACCTCACTGTCGCCGATTGCTACTAATATCTGCACCGCCGGAGAGGCCTTTTCCTGACAGCGAGCGATGCCCGCTGCACTTCCGCAACAAAATACCGGCCGGCCGGCCCCGTTCCTTTCCCCCGTTCTTTATCCCGATCCATCCCTGCGCGCGCGCTCGCGTCGGATTTGGTTTTGGAGTCGTGCTAACCTCCCTCTATCTCTCTCTCTCTGTCTGTTCGCGTAACCGAGATCGCGCCCATGCATGCAACTGGGCCACTAGGGCAGGGCTAGGGCGTCGCCATGATTAATGGAGGTTAACGTCTCGTCCGTCGCCTCTGCCGCTTCTCCCTTTTCTTTCCCTTGCCTGGGTCGGAAAGGATAAGAAAGGGACCGGGGCAGTTAACGCTCCACAAACCCCAGCACTGAGGCCGGCGTCGCGACGCCCACAATCGACAGCCTACTACGTGCTGCCTCACTTTACACGTGTGGCTCCGCCTCTGGCGGCCCAAGCCACTGAAACCGGGAGTGTCGAACCACTTGGTAACCAACCGGTGTTCTAGATGAATCAGCAACTAGATCGCGGCGCCTTTTTCACCGATCTCTTCCTGCTCTTTTCCCCCCGTGCTGTATGACATGAACTGCATGTAAGTAACCGGCCTGTTTTATTTGGGTTGAATTGGCGCCTGCGAGGACGTCAAATGATCAACGAAAAAAGTATGCTTGGATGGATGGCCGGCTGGCCGGCCGAGGAAATGCATGCATGGAGAAATGATTACGGGCGGACGTTTTGCCATCACGACACATGATTGCCTCCGCGCGCGCGCGCGCACACACACACATCCATCTCTGTCAGCGTTGTCACGTACAGCATGCAGCGAGCTCCATGTTGCATGACCGAACGAGAAAGAAAAGCGGGACGGCCGGCCCACCCGCGTGACTGGTTGGTGTTACGTAGTACGTTCTCATTGCCCGCCGCATTATTGCGGCTACCTCACACTGATTTCGACGGGAAATTAACCGTAGCTATCGTTCGTGGCCGCGGGAAGGGTCGAAAGGTTAAGGAAGGTGATTGGGTCGACGCTGACATGCGGCTATAGGTAGGCTTCGCTCATGATGGACTGGGCCGGGGCGTCTTGTTCTGATTTGATTTGTCGGGTGCCATGTTTTTCTCATCAGCTCATGAATTTAACAGGCTGACTGTCTCGTGAGCTCATCTCCTGTGTGTGAATTAAGCTCCAGAAACACGGTGACTCCAAGCAGTTTGATTCGCAAAGAGTTCTGGCAGCGTGGAGCAGAATGAATCAACGAACTCGATGGGCTATCTGACACATGGAACTCGCACTTTTAGTAGCCTTTTCTTCAGGCCTAGCCTGGCTGTCACAGACGAACCGCAGGCTGTCTTCGAATGATGATGGTAACCTTTCCTATCTGCCGCATTTCAAGGCAAATAGAATCGTGATGCACAAATACGATTCAAAAACCTGACATCTAGTTGTTCCTGCTGTTAGGTGCCACGCCTAGCCATTGAAACCAGTAGCGGATCTAGCCCAATGGGCCAGGGTGGGCCAACAATAGAAGTGTTCATAAAAAATATTTTTTTTAATATTTTTTACCCTTTTTCCTATGCTGTAAAGCTATTCCAAAAATGCCAGGGTGGGCTGTGGCCCACCCTGTCCACCCTCTACCTCCGCCACTGATTGAAACCACTGAATTTTTGTGACCAAATGAGCAGCGCAGACTTTTTAAGAACTATAAGCACAGCGGATTTGATTTTTTTAGGGTTTTAAGAACTATGTGTTTTTTAGGTTTTTCGACGTGGTTGTGCATAGGGTGGGCAGGATAGCCGAAGAGTTTCGCAGCCCAAAATCGCACTCTCTTCGGGGAGCCAACACGGTGAAGTGAGGTGGGCCGGCCCAGTTTGTTGCCTGTGCTGTGTTTTCTTCCCTGACCGTGGTTCGTTCATTTCTCTCGTTCACCATTTTAGCGAAATGATCCCCTTCACCCGGCCAATGTCACAGCTTTTGTCCGCCGCCTCCCGTAAACAACACGTAGTTGTGGCCCACGCATACTGCAACTCATACCAGCTGCAGTTTCCAGCTTATCCTTATCCACACAAGGTGGTTTTTGCAACAAGGCTTGTTTTGCAAAGAAAGTTTGCAACAAGGCTTCTTTTGCAAAGAAGGTTCGCAACAAGACTATTGTTGCAAAACATCCACGACAACAACGGCGGCCCTGCAGCTGCGACATCATCTTTCATTTTAAAAAATCTAGAACATCATCCGTCTTGCAAAAGTCCTTGTGCAACATCATTTATGTTGCAAAAAGGTGAAGACGAAAAAAAATCGCAACGCAACCTCTTGCAAAAATTTCTACAACATGAGCTCTGTTGCAAAAGATCTACAACAGTACCTTTGTTGCAATGGTAAGTATGAGGTTGGGCCATTGGATGGCATATGATCTAACGACTGTCGAGGCAGCGGATCTTTTAAAAAGATCCGCCGGCCGACGCGTAGCATTGCCAGTTTTGAGGGTTTTTTAGTTTATTGTTCTTCCTATTTTTGGGACAGTTTTTTTTTCTTTTCTTCTTCCTTGATACATGGTGAGCAAATATTTTTAAAATGATGAAAAGTAAATTATATATGACAGAACATGTTTTAAATACACACTGAACCTTTTCAAATATACATTGAACATTTTGTAAAATGCAATGAACTTTTTCAATTACATCTTGAGCTTTTTCAATATATGGTGAATGTTTTTAATATATGGTCTTTTCAAACACACAGTAAACAAAATTGACAATATATTCATTTTTAACTGGTTTTTAAATATCTGGGTTGGTAATACGAAAAGCATTTTTTTTAAAGAATAGAGAACAGCTCGCGGCAGAGTTTCCTGGCCCATTTGCCTAGGCCTTCAGGGAATTTTTTGACGCCCACGGTCGGCCAACAACAGGCAAAAACCTATTTGACGCTCTCTGCGTCAAAGTGTTGATCAGACGCACAGGGGCGCGATTGATTGGGCCGGCCCAACTACATATATGGCAGTTCCGGTTTTGGGAACGTTCCAGAAAATTCCTAGCCACTTAAACTGAGGCTTGGTCGCCATGTTTGGTTGGACCACTCTGGGGATCTTCATTTCGTCCATGTAAACTGTGTAACGGATCAACAAAGCTTTGCTGATTGTCTCAAAAAAAAAAATTCCTAGCCGGTTTTCTCGGTTTTGGGATCCTTCCAGAAGACTCCCGAACCGGTTTCTTTTCCTTTTCTTTTTTGTTTCTTTTCTTTTTTCCTCTTTCTATTTTTTCTTTTTCCTGTTTCCATTTTCTTTTCTTCTTCTTTGTTTCTTTTAGTTGTAAAATTTCAAAATTGTTTCAAATATTCATTTTTTGTTTTCGTTTCCAGTTTTCTTTCAGTATTTTCAAAACTGTTCGAAGCTTTAAAAATTGTTCCTCTTATACAAATGTTATTTTTGAAATTTTAGAAAAATGTTTCCCTTTTGAAAAAAATCGTGTAAACAAACAATCTTCAGATTTCGAATTTTATCTGATTCAAAACTTTGTTCTGCATTTGAAAAGATGTACCCATTTTCAAGTTTACTCACCAATTTAAAAAATGTTTGCATTTTCAAAAAAAAAATCTGGAATTGTTTTTTTTTGTGTTTTACAAATTTTTTTGAAGTTATCAAAAAGTGTTTCCATTTTCAATATTTTGTTCACATATACAGAAAAGCTTCGCGATTTCCAAATTTTCTCAGGTTCAAAAGTTTATTCTTCTTTCAAAAGTTGTACCTGTTTTCAAAATATGTTCACCAATTTAAAAAATGTTTACGTTTTCCAAAAATGTTCTGGCATTTGAAAATTTGTTCACGTTTCATAAAAAATGTTTTGATTTTCAAATTTTCGTTCACTTATACAAAAAATCTTCAGGATTCTCAAATTGTTCTCAAATTCAAAATTTTATTATGCATTTCAAAAGCTGTACCAGTTTTTTTTATTTTTGTTCACCAACTAAAAAAATCGTTTTAAAATTATATTCTTGAATTTGGAAAATTATTTGTGTTTTAGAAAAAAATGTTTTGTAAATTTATAAAATGTTCGCGTCATAGAAAATTGTTTGGATTTTCAGAAGATCTACAATTTTCCTAGTTTATTTACACATGTAAAAATCTTCAGTAATTTAAAATTTATTCACAAGATGTTCGGAAATTTGAAATTTGGTTCATGTTTATAAAAAAGTATTTGTAGTTTCAAAAGTTTGTTTAAAGCTTTTAAGTAATGCTCATTTTACGCTGCTGTTTTTAGGTCATTATCTTCGAGGCAAATATTGGCCATCAAGGTTCAGTGGGTGTGGTGGCTAGCATGATGCGTGGACACGCGGGAGGTCTGCAGTTTGAATTGCAGCTCTGGCGCATACATCTGTTTGACACAGAATGCGTCAAATAGGTGCTCCCCAACAAGAGGTGTCCCGCGAGACACAGCATGCACTGGGACCTCTTAATCGGTACTTTATCCAGCGGGTAGAAGTCGTGGAGCAGAATCAATCAACGACCTCGACGGGCTATCTGACACATGGAACATGCACTTTTAGTATCTTTTTCTTCAGGCCTAGCCTGGCTGTCGCTAGGGAGCCACTATCTGCTGCATTTCCTTTTTTTGAAACGTGGCAAAAGATTTACCATTTTCATTGAATAAAGAAGAAGGCTTATAGTTTGTGGTCAAAGGCCGAATTACAAAACATCACTCTTGCGACATTGAATTACGCAAATGCTTCGCTCTAGCGAGACATCACGAATTACACTCTTCTTTGATTTTAGCAACAATAACACCAACCAGCACCGCCAAGTTCTGGAAGACCCTTACGTTCCATTCCTTCCAAATTTCCCGCGAAACGAGTAGCACGAGGGAGATGAGTAGCTTTATGGACTGCGTGTTCCTGGTCGCGCTGAGGCTCAACCAATCTTTAACTGAATTCACCCCACTCCATGAAGGCCAAGCCAAACCTTGATAAAACCCCAAACTCTAGTTGTGTATCTGACCAGCTACATTTCGAGGCAAATAGAATTGCGACACACACATACGATTCAAAATCCTAACATCCAGTTGTTCCTGCTATTAGGCACGCGCGCCTAGTCACTGAAACCACTGAATTTCTTGACCAAACCAGCCGCTTGGAGTTTTTAATAACTATAAGCAGCAATGGATTTGAACATGTTTTGAAAATTCAAATATGATTTTGTTCGACAATTGATTTTTTGTACAATGGTAAGATTTTTCAAAGTTATGAATAAATTATAAAAACTCATTTTTAAAAATTCCTGAACTATTTTTGACTACCATGAACGGGAACAATTTTTGTGGAAATGCAAACGTTTCCCAAAAACACCTTTTTTTAATCTGAGAACTATTTTTGAAACAGAAACATTTTTTGAAATCATTGTTTTTTCTTTGGAAATGCAAACATTTTTTTACAATTCCCAAAGATTTTTTTAGAACATGGACTTTTTTTGAATCAGTGACCGAGTGTCGAAAATGGAAAGGTTTTGTTAAAGTTTTGAACAATTTTGAAACTCCCCAATTTTTTCAGAAACTCAAACAATTGTTGACTTTATGAACAAAATTTGGAAACAAGAACAATTTTCATAATTGTTAACAGAAATTTTAAAACCACAAACATTTTTTTGTAATTTCTGAAATTGTGATTTGCTTATGAAAATGAGATTTGTATTTTTTAATTTCAAACAATATTTGAAATTTTCAAATAAGTTTGAAAGTAAAATTAAATTTGAAAAAATAAAATGAAAAAGAGAAAGAAACATTTTGAAAATAAATATATAAAAGAAAAAGGAAACACAAATAACAAAAAAAAGGGCAGCCCAGTCTTGGGCGCCCATGTGTGGAGCCCCGACAGTTTGCCGCATTGTGCGGCACATAGGGCATTCCTTATCGCTAGGCCTTTTGATGCGCTTTTAGGGCATTTTTGACGTGGTTGTGCACAGGGGTGGGATAGCCGAAGAGTTTCGCAGCCCACAATCACACTCTCTTCGGGGAAACGAGGTGGGCCGGCACTGTTTGTTGCCCGGGCTGCGTTTTCTTCGCTGACTGCAGTTCGTTCGTTTCTCTCGTTCGCCTTTATTAAGGAAATGTTTCCCTTTACCCGCTCGATTTCACATATTGTCCGCTGCCTCCTGCGGATAACACGTGGCTGTGGCCCACGCATATTGCAACTCAGACAAGCCGCACCTCCCAGCCTATCCTTATCCACACGAGATGATTTTTGCAACTAGGCTTCTTTTGCAAAGAAGGTTTGCAACCAGACTGTTTTTACAAAACGGCTATGACAACGACGACGGCCCTACTGCTGCGAGATCATTTTTCACTACAAAAATATATTCTGAAACATCATTCATGTTGCAAAAGTCCTTGCGCAACATCTATGTTGCAAAAGAGGCAAAGATGAAAAAACTCGACAACACAAGTACACAGCCTTTTGCACCAATTTCTGCAACATGAGCTCTGCTGCAAAAGATCTACAACACTACCTTTGTTAATACAAGGCCAGGCCATTGGATGTCATTTGATCTAACGACCACAGAGGCAGCGGAACTTTCCGGCCGACGCGTAGCATGCCCTTTTTGGGTTGGGGGGGGGGGGGGGGGGTGTTAACCTGTTTTTCAAGTTTTGTTTGGACGGTTTTATATTTTGTGTCTTTTTTCCGTTTTCCTCTTCTTTGATACATGGTGAATAATATTTTTATAAATAATGAAAATTTTATTTATATATGACAACTTTTTAAGATACACACTGAATATCTTTTAATATACATTGAACATTTTCTAATATGCAATGAACTGTTTTCATTATACGTTGAACTTATTTCAGTATATGAATCTTAAACAAAGTTTAAAATACATTTATATTTTCAATAGGTTTTAAAATACCTGGCTTGGTAAAAAACAAATGCCGACATTTTAAAGAAAGACCGACTAAAAATTAAAGATAGAAAAATAGCAAACGGCTCGTGGCGGAGTGTACTGGCCCATTTGCCCAGGGTTTCAACGGCTTTTTGACGTCCACAGGCGCCCAAAAAGAGGTGTCCTGCAAGACACAGCCTGCACTGGGGGCAAACCCTATTCGGCGTTGCAGGCGCCGGTTAAGGGCAATTTTCCTAACCGGCGCCTGCAGCCGCGTTAGCTGGGCCGGCCCTTTTATTGTTTCTTTCTCTGTTAAAAACTCAAAAAAGGTTGCGCCGCCGGGATTCGAACTCACATCCTCTGCGTTCAGAGCTAACTGTACTATCTTGGAGTTTGGGTGAAAAGTGCTATGTTCATTCTTTTTCAACTTTTATATCTTTAGTGCGCGGGAGTCCTATTTTGTTTTTTTTGTCACCTAATTTTTTGGGCTCGGTTCCAGGGATTTTATTTTACTCGATTTTCTTTCATTTTTTCCGTTTTGCTTTTTTGTTTTTTTTACTTTCCATGTTTTTTCGTTTCTCCTTATCTCTTTTGTTTCTCATATTCAATGAACTTTTCAACAAATTAATGAAATATTTTCCAAAACTGACGAACTTTTTCCAATTTGTTTTTTCAAAATCGGTGATTTTTTTCAATTTCTATAAAAAAATCAAATGCGATGAACTCTTTTAAAATTGATTAACCGTTTTTGAGTTCTATAAACATTTTTCAAATTCTATAAACTTTTCGAATTTTATGATCTTTTTTTTAAAACTGATGAACTTTTTTAATTCGATGAACTTTGTTCAAATTAGATGAACTTTGATCAAATTAGATGAACTTTTTAAAATGCAATAAACATTTTTTCATAATCGATGAACTTTTTTTTCATTTTTGTGTGAACTTTTTCCTAAATCAATAAACTTTTCTATTTTTAGTGAACTATTTTGTTAAATTCGATGAACTTTTTCAATTCAATGAACATTTTGTTCAGATTCGATGAACTTTCTTCAAATTTCATGAACATTTTTCAAAATTGATGAACTTTTTTCAAGTTCAATGAACTTTTTTTCATATTTGATCAACTTTATCAATTTTGATGAACTCTTTTCAAAAGTTTATGAGCTTTACTGAAATTGCTGAACTTTTTTCAAGATTTTGATGAACATTTTTCAGTTTTTTGGGAATTATTTATTAAATTTGATGAACATTTTTCAAAATCATTGAAACTTTTCTTGAATAGGGCAAAGTTTTTTTTTGCATGTTCATGATTTTTTTTGAAATCCATGAAGTTTCATTTTTTAAAGAAAATCATGTAAGAGCAGAAATAGTAGGTTTTAAAGATCTAGTGCTGTATTTAGTCACCTCTAGCCACGTATACTAGTGGTTAGATGAACAACTGTAGGGAGTTCAGGTAGTGAGTTCAATTCACTATTGTTGTGCTAGTTTTTGTGATTTTATTACCCACAACGCCGACTAGGGGGAGCAACTAGTTAACGAGGAATGATATAAAGTCTGTTTTGAATGTCCCGAATGAGACTCTCAACGAGAAGTACTTGGGGTTGCCCTCCGATGTTGGGAGCTCCAAAAACGGAGTATTCAAATATTTGAAGGACTGCCTTTGGAATAAAATCCAGGGCTGGTTTGAGAACACCATGTCGATGGCAGGGAAGGAAGTACTAGTTAAAGCTGTGGCCCAAGCAGCCCCTGTCTACTCGATGTCATGCTTCAAATTACCTAGAGGTTTGTGCGAGCACTTGAACATGTTGATAAGGAAATTTTGGTGGGGAAGCAAGGAAGGTAAAAGGAAACCACATTGGGTTTCTTGGAAAACTATGACACAGCCTAAAGGAATGGGGGGCCTGGGTTTCAAAGATATTGAGATCTTCAACCTGGCGCTGCTAGCCAAGCAGGCCTGGCGGCTGCTACAGAACCAGGAATCTCTAAGTGCAAGGATTTTAAAAAGTGTGTACTATCCTAACACCTCTATATTACATGCTCCCTTGGGCTCACATCCGAGTCAGATTTGGAGAGCTGTTGTAGAAGGCCGAGATGTCTTGAAACAGGGTCTGATCAGAAGAATCGGCAATGGAGCAACGACTGACGTATGGGTAGATAATTGGATCCCTCGCGGTCGCATGCTTAGACCCTACGGAAGTCTGATTCCCAACCCACCGGTGCATGTCTCTGAGCTGATCAACTCCACAAATGCATCATGGGACATGCAAAAGCTGCAGCAGGTTTTCATGCCGATGGACATCCAGAAAAATATTCAGATCCCTATTTGCACCCGAAATATCAATGATTTCTGGTCGTGGCATTTTGAAAACAAAGGAAATTTCCCGGTTCGATCAGCCTACCGGATGTTGGTCTCAACAATCCAACGTAGGGAAGCATGGCTTGAAGAACGTCCTGGCTCCTCGAGTACGTCGGCTGAAGAAAGTTCCTGGAAAACTTTATGGAAGACACCTGTTCCTTCCAAGATAAGCATGTTCCTCTGGCGCTTGTCGAAGCATTCCCTCCCAACGGAAGATGTGCTTTCTCACAGAAAGATGACGGATTCTACTTGCTGCGGACTTTGCGGGGCGGAGGACTCGTGGAGACACTCTCTCATCAACTGCACCGTCGCGAGATGTACTTGGGCACTGGTGGATGAGGAGTTAGCGCAGCAGCTTGTCAGCACGACGGAACCGAATGCAAAGCAATGGCTAGTTACCCTCATGGAATCCCTGCAGCATCACCAGTTCGTGCTCATCGCTGTAACTTTATGGGCAATATGGTCATCTAGGCGCCAAGCGATACACGAGGGCATCTTTCACTCACCTCAAGCGACTCATTTATTTATCAGAAGATTCATAGCTAAGCTTGACATGTGCAAGGAAAGCCGCCCATCAGTTTCTGTTGTGCCCCCAAGAGAGCCTAGACGATTACCAAAGATCCCACCACCGGGTTTCGCAAAGATTCATGTGGACGCGGGAGTTCGTCCGGGTAGAAGAGGGTCAACTGCAGCAGTTTGCAGGGACAGACAAGGGAACTTCATAGCAAGCTCATCTTTGGTGATCCCAAGGCTTGACGATCCAACCACCCTCGAAGTGATCGCATGCCGCGAGGCCCTTGCACTGCTGAGGACTTGCATCTACAAAGCTTCATCGTGGCCTCGGACTCAAAACAAGTTATCTCAGACATCAACAAGGACGCTCGGGGAAGATACGGTGCTATCATCAGTGAGATCTGTAGTCAAGCAGAACCTTTTCAATGTTTCTTTACTTTTGAACGTAGGGAAGTGAATGTAGAAGCTCATAGTTTAGCTAAATTTTCTCTGTCTTTGGATCCGGGACGCCACTTCTGGTTTGTCCAATCCCATGATCTTAACCGTATCCCACATGTTGTGGAGTTTGATGAATAAAGTTTAGTTCTACCCCTAAAAAAACTAGTTAACGAGTGCTCCTTCGGAGCGGTTCAGGAGCGCTTCGCGCGCGAGGGAAAACCAACTATTGTTGCGCTAGTTTTTGGGGTTTTTATTACCTTTTTGTGCATTACCCCTTCATGGGCCAGCCCACCTCGCGCTATTACGAGCGCCACGTCTCCTAATCGGTGCCCGCAACGCCGACTAGGGGGAGCAACTAGTTAATGAGTGCTCCTTCTGAGCGGTTCGGGAGCGCTCCGCGCGCGAGGGAAAACCAACCAATGCGGTTGGCTCCAGTTCTCCCTTTCCGGTTTGCGGTTTCATGCGTTTTGCAGTTTAACCCTCCAACTACTTCAATTTCTCGTTTTTCTCTTTCCACGCAATAACAGATAGAAAATACCGGGCAGCTGCGTCGGCGGTTCCCTATTTCTTTTCTTTTTCCTTTTTGTTCGCATTATATTTCTGGGAAATGAAGATTTATCGGGTAATTATGGGTTGGGGCTTCATAAATCATCAAATGTCACCTTTCAAGTAAGCAAACATAAACTATATCATACACACACTTGGGCGGGAATTATGTTGAGGCACGGTCGTGAAGAGTCTAGAGGCACACAAATGTGAACGAAGCCTCTTTTACAGGCATGGACGTGTGGTTACTCGAGCCATGGCTACTAATTATGGCTACTAATTATGTAGAGGCATATACATATAGTACAGGAGATGCATGAGCTGTATCAGCTTGCAAATAGGCATAGGTCCAAGTGCGTGTTTGTCGTGTAGTGTGTTTGTCGTCATGGTGGCACACAGTGCCTCCAGCGCGAGGCCGCTCCTGCTCGCCTTCGGCTCGTTTATTTTTCATAAACATCTTGAGGGGGGTGGGGGGGGGGCATATGTTCGAGTGTGTGTTGGTCGTGCAGTGTGTTTGTCGTCACGGTGGCACACAGCGCCTCCAGCGCGAGGCCGCTCGTGCTCGCCTTCGGCTCATTTTTTTCCATAAATATTTTGAAGGGTGGCATAGGTCAGAGTGTGTATTGGTCGCGTAGTGCGTTGGTCGTGCAACGCATTTTTCGTCGCGGTGCCACACATCGCCTCTGGCGTGAGGCCGCTCCTGCTCGCCTTTAGGTTGTTTATATTTCATAAATATCTTGAAGAGGGGTTCATAGGTCGGAGTTTGTGTTCGTCGTGTAGTGTGTTGGGCGTGCAGCGCATTTTCTGTTCGGCTCATTAAATTTTCATAAACATCTTAAGAGGGGGGGGGGGGGCATAGGTCGAAGTGCATGTTGGTCGCGCAGCGCAATTTCCCTCGTGGTGGCACACAGCGCCTCCGGCGCGGGGACCCTCCTGCTCGCTGCTACCTCTTGAACATTGCGTTGATTTTCCCTTGAAGAGGAAAAGGTGATGCAGCAAAGTAGCGTAAGTATTTTCCTCAGTTTTTGAGAACTAAGGTATCAATCCAGCAGGAGACTACACACAAGTCCCTCGTACCTACACAAACAAATAAGAACCTTGCAACCAACGCGATAAAGGGGTTGTCAATCCCTTCACGGCCACTTACGAGAGTGAGATCTGATAGAGATAATAAGATAAATATTTTTGGTATTTTTATGATATAGATTGAAAGTAAAGATTGCAAAATAAAATAGACTGGAAATTTATATGATAAAAGATAGACCCGGGGGCCATAGGTTTCACTAGTGGCTTCTCTCAAGATAGCATAAGTATTACGGTGGGTGAACAAATTACTGTCGAGCAATTGATAGAAAACTGCATAATTATGAGAATATCTAGGCATGATCATGTATATAGGCATCATGTCCGCGACAAGTAGACCGAAACGATTCTGCATCTACTACTATTACTCCACACATCGACCGCTATCCAGCATGCATCTAGAGTATTAATTTCATAAGAACAGAGTAACGCATTAGGCAAGATGACATGATGTAGAGGGATAAAATCAAGCAATATGATATAAACCCCATCTTTTTATCCTCGATGGCAACAATACAATACGTGCCTTGCTGCCCCTGCTGTCACTGGGAAAGGACACCGCAAGATTGAACCCAAAGCTAAGCACTTCTCCCATTGCAAGAAAGATCAATCTAGTAGGCCAAACCAAACTGATAATTCGAAGAGACTTGCAAAGATAAAAAATCATACATAAAAGATTTCAGAGAAGAATCAAATATTGTTCATAGATAATCTTGATCATAAACCCACAATTCATCGGATCTCAACAAACACCCCGCAAAAAGAATTACATTGAATAGATCTCCAAAAAGATCGAGGAGAACTTTGTATTGAGATCCAAAGAGAGAGAATAAGCCATCTAGCTAATAACTATGGACTCGAAGGTCTGTGGTAAACTACTCACACATCATCGGAGAGGCTATGGTGTTGACATAGAAGCCCTCCATGATCGATCCCCCCTCCGGCGGAGCTCTGGAAAAGGCCCTAAGATGGGATCTCTTGGGTACAGAAGGTTGCGGCGGTGGAAATAGGGTTTCGTGGTGCTCCTGAATGTTTTTGGGGTATATGAATATATATAGGAGGAAGAAGTAGGTCGGTGGAGCTACGAGGGGCCCACGAGGGTGGGGGGCGCGCCCAGGGGGTAGGCGCGCCTCCCTGCCTCGTGGCCTCCTCACTTCTTTCTTGACGTCTACTCCAAGTCCCTTGAATCACGTTTGTTCCAAAAATAACTCTCCCGAAGGTTTTATTCCGTTTGGATTCCGTTTGATATTCCTTTTCTGCGAAACACTGAAATAGGAAAAAAAACAGCAATTTGCACTGGGTCTTGGGTTAGTAGGTTAGTCCCAAAAATAATATAAAAGTGTATAATAAATCCCATTAAACATCCAAAATAGATAATATAATAGCACAGAACAATCAAAAATTATAGATACGTTGGAGACATATCAAGCATCCTCAAGCTTAATTCCTGCTCGTCCTCGAGTAGGTAAATGATAAAAACATAATTTTTGATGTGGAATGCTACCTAGCATAATTCTCAATGTAATTTTATTTATTGTGGCATAAATATTCAGATCCGAAAGATTCAAGACAAAAGTTTAATATTGACATAAAATAATAATACTTCAAGCACTAACTAAGCAATCATGTCTTCTCAAAATAACATGGAAAAAGAAAGTTCATCCCTACAAAATCATATAGTTTGGTCATGCTCTATTTTCGTCACACAAGAATGCTCTCATCATGCACAACCCCTATGACAAGCCAAGCAGTTGTTTCGTACTTTAGTAATCTCAAACTTTTTTCAACTTTCACGCAATACATGAGCGTGAGCCATGGATATAGCACTATGGGTGGAATAGAATATAATGATGGGGGTTATGTGGAGAAGACAAAAAAGGAAAAAGTCTCACATCGACGCGGCTAATCAACGGGCTAGGGAGATGCCCATCAATTGATGTTAATGCAAGGAGTAGGGATTGCCATGCAACAGATGCACTAGAGCTATGAATGTATGAAAGCTCAACAAAAAAAACTAAGTGGGTGTGCATCCAACTTGCTTGCTCACGAAGACCTAGGGCGTTTGAGGAAGCCCATTGTTGGAATATATAAGCCAAGTTCTATAATGAAAAATTCCCACTAGTATATGAAAGTGACAAAACAAGAGACTCTCTATCATAAAGATCATGGTGCTACTTTGAAGCACAAGTGTGGAAAAATATAGTAGCATTGTCCCTTTTTATTTCTTTTTATTTCTTATTTGGGCCCTTCTTTTTTTATTTGGCCTTTCTTCTTTTTTTATTTGGGACAATGCTCTATTAATGATGATCATCACACTTCTATTTATTTACAACTCAATGATTACAACTCGATACTAGAACAAAGTATGACTTTATATGAGTGCCTCCAGCGGTGTACCGGAAAGGGCAATGAATCAAGAGTGACATGTATGATAAATTATGCATGGTGGCTTTTCCACAAATACGATGTCAACTACATGATCATGCAAGGCAATATGACAATGATGAATCGTGTCATAATAAATGAAACGGTGGAAAGTTGCATGACAATATATCTCGGAATGGCTATGGAAATGCCATAATAGGTAGGTATGGTGGCTGTTTTGAGGAAGATATAAGGAGGTTTATGTGTGATAGAGCGTATCATATCACGGGGTTTGGATGCACCGGCGAAGTTTGCACCAACTCTCAAGGTGAGAAAGGGCAATGCACGGTACCGAAGATGCTAGCAATGATGGAAAGGTGAGAGTGCGTATAATCCATGGACTCAACATTAGTCATAAAGAACTCACATACTTATTGCAAAAATCTACAAGTCATCAAAAACCAAGCATTACACGCATGCTCCTAGGGGGATAGATGTTGGGAAAGTAGTAATTTCAAAGAATTTCCTACGCACACGCAAGATCATGGTGATGCATAGCAACGAGAGGGAAGAGTGTCGTCCACGTACCCTCGTACACCGTTAAGCGGAAGCGTTATAACAACGTGGTTGGTGTAGTCGTACGTCTTCACGGTCGACCGATCCTCAGCACCGAACGTACGACACCTCTGCGTTCAGCACACGTTCAACTCGGTGACGTCCCACGAACTCACGATCCAGTAGAGATCGAGGGAGAGTTTCGTCAGCATGACGGCGTGGTGACGATGTTTGATGAAGCTACCGACGCAGGGCTTCGCCTAAGCACCGCTATGATATGACCGAGGTGGATTATGTGGAGTGGGGCACCGCACACGGCTAAGAGATCAACAGATCAATTGTTGTGTCTATGGGGTGCCCCTGCCCCCGTATATAAAGGAGCTAGGGGGGAGGCAGCCGGCCAAGGAGGAGGGCGCGCCAAGGGGGGAGTCCTACTCCCACCGGGAGTAGGACTCCCTCTTTTCCTAGTTGGAGTAGGAGAGGAGAAGGAAGGGAGAGAGGAAGAGAAGGAAGGGAGAGAGGAAGAGAAGGAAAGGGGGGTGCCGCCCCCCTCCTTGTCCAATTCGGACTAGAGGGGGAGGGGGCGCGCGGCTGCCCTTGGCTGCCCCTCCTCTTCTCCCACTAAGGCCCATTAGGCCCAATATACTCCCCGGGGGGTTCCCGTAACCCCCCGGTACTCCGGTAAATGCCCGAAACCTCATGAAACACTTACGGTGTCTGAACATAGTCATCCAATATATTGATCTTTACGCCTCGACCATTTCGAGACTCCTCGTCATGTCCGTGATCATATCCGGGACTCCGAACTACCTTCAGTACATCAAAACACAAAAAACTCATAATATCGATCGTCACAGAACTTTAAGCATGCGGACCCTACGGGTTCGAGAACTATGCAGACATGACCGAGACATGTCTCCAGTTAATAACCAATAGCGGAACCTGGATGCTCATATTGGTTCCTACATATTCTACGAAGATCTTTATCGGTCAAACCGCATAACAATATACGTTGTTCCCTTTGTCATCGGTATGTTACTTGCCCGAGATTTGATCTTCGGTATCTCAATACCTAGTTCAATCTCGTTACTGGCAAGTCTCTTTACTCGTTTCGTAATACAACATCCTGCAACTAACTCATTAGTCACAATGCTTGCAAGGCTTATAGTGATGTGCATTACCGAGAGGGCCCAGAGATACCTCTCCGACAATCGGAGTGACAAATTCTATTCTTGATCTATGCCAACTCCACGAACACCATCGGAGACACCTGTAGAGAACCTTTATAATCAACCAGTTATGTTGTGACGTTTGGTAGCACACAAAGTGTTCCTCCGATATTCGGGAGTTGCATAATCTCATAGTCATAGGAACATGTATACGTCATGAAGAAGCAATAATAGTAAACTTAAACGATCAAGTGCTAAGCTAACGAAATGGGTCAAGTCAATCACATCATTCTCCTAATGATGTGACCCCGTTGATCAAATGACAACTCATGTCTATGGCTAGGAAACTCAACCATCTTTGATCAACGAGCTAGCCAAGTAGAGGCATACTAGTGACACTATGTTTGTCTATGTATTCACACATGTATTATGTTTCCGGTTAATACAATTATAGCATGAATAATAAACATTTATCATGATATGAGGAAATAAATAATAACTTTATTATTGCCTCTAGGGCATATTTCCTTCAGTCTCCCACTTGCACTAGAGTCAATAATCTAGATTACACAGTAATGATTCTAACACCCATGGAGTCTTGGTGCTGATCATGTTTTGCTCATGGAAGAGGCTTAGTCAATGGGTCTGCAACATTCAGATCCGTATGTATCTTGCAAATCTCTATGTCTCCCACCTGGACTTGATCCCGGATGGATTGAAGCGTCTCTTGATGTGCTTGGTTCCCTTGTGAAATCTGGATTCCTTTCCAAGGCAATTGCACCATTATTGTCACAAAAGATTTTCATTGGACCCGATGCACTAGGTATGACACCTAGATCGGATATGAACTCCTTCATCCAGACTCCTTCATTTAATGCTTCCGAAGCAGCTATGTACTCCGCTTCACACGTAGATCCCGCCATGACGCTTTGTTTAGAACTGCACCAACTGACAGCTCCACCGTTCAATATAAACACATATTCGGTTTGCGATTTAGAATCGTCCAGTTCAATGTCAAAGCTTGCATCGATGTAACCATTTAGGACGAGCTCTTTGTCACCTCCATAAACGAGAAACATATCCTTAGTCCTCTTTAGGTACTTCAGGATGTTCTTGACCGCTGTCCAGTGATCCACTCCTGGATTACTTTGGTACCTCCCTGCTAAACTAATAGCAAGGCACTCATCAGGTCTGGTACACAACATTGCATACATGATAGAGCCTATGGCTGAAGCATGGAGAACACTTTTCATTTTCTCTCTATCTTCTACAGTGGTTAGGCATTGAGTCTGACTCAACTTTACACCTTGTAACACAGTCAAGAACCCTTTCTTTGCTTGATCCATTTTGAACTTTTTCAAATTTTTGTCAAGGTATGTACTTTGTGAAAGTCCAATTAAGTGTCTTGATCTATCTCTATAGATCTTGATGCCCAATATGTAAGCAGCTTCACCGAGGTCCTTTATTGAAAAACTCTTATTCAAGTATCCTTTTATGCTATCCAAAAATTCTATATCATTTCCAATCAACAATATGTCATCCACATATAATATTAGAAATGCTACAGAGCTCCCACTCACTTTCTTGTAAATACAAGCTTCTCCAAAAGTCTGTATAAAACCATATGCTTTGATCACACTATCAAAACGTTTATTCCAACTCCGAGAGGCTTGCACTAGTCCATAAATGGATCGCTGGAGCTTGCACACTTTGTTAGTACTCTTTGGATCGATAAAACCTTTAGGTTGCATCATATACAACTCTTCTTCCAGAAATCCATTTAGGAATGCGTCTTGACATCCATTTGCCAAATTTCATAATCATAAAATGCGGCAATTGCTAACATGATTCAAACGGACTTAAGCATCGCTACGGGTGAGAAGGTCTCATCGTAGTCAACTCCTTGAACTTGTCGAAAACCTTTTGCAACAAGTCGAGCTTTGTAGACAGTAACGTTACCGTCAGTGTCAGTCTTCTTCTTGAAGATCCATTTATTCTCGATGGCTTGCTGATCATCGGGCAAGTCAACCAAAGTCCACACTTTGTTCTCATACATGGATCCCATCTCAGATTTCATGGCTTCAAGCCATTTTGCGGCATCTAGGCTCATCATCGCTTCCTCATAGTTTGTAGGCTCATCATGGTCAAGTAACATGACCTCCAAAACAAGATTACCGTACCACTTTGGTGCGGATCTTACTCTGGTTGACCTACGAGGTTCGGTAGTAACTTGATCTGAAGTTTCATGATCAACATCATTAGCTTCCTCACTAATTGGTGTAGGTGTCACAGGAACCGGTTTCTGTGATGAACTACTTTCCAATAAGGGAGCAGGTACAATTACCTCATCAAGTTCTACTTTCCTCCCACTCACTTCTTTCGAGAGAAACTCCTTCTCTAGAAAGGATCCATTCTTAGCAACGGATGTCTTGCCTTCGGATCTGTGATAGAAGGTGTACCCAACAGTTTCCTTTGGGTATACTATGAAGACACATTTCTCCGATTTGGGTTCGAGCTTATCAGGTTGAAGCTTTTTCACATAAGCATCGCAGCCCCAAACTTTAAGAAACGTGTCAGGACCGGGTTTTCGGGATATTAATTTCCTAGAAAATGGCCCTTGTGCTCACCAGCCCCATGATTACTGTTAGCTGATGAGACACCAACTTGATACATAAACTCCAAGCAAAATACAAAATGTGTAGTACAAGACCATCCTGGCCTATGAGTACAACAAATGGCTTCTAGTGGTTGATGGCTGAAGCGGTTTGTGGTTCATCAGCGTCTATGGGACTCCATTTCCCACAGGAACAGCTGACGTGGATAACTCCTATCTTCGCGAGGCTGCTATCACCATTGCGTAGGTTCCGGGGTTGTCATCACAACGCTCCTCTCCAGCAAGAAATCTGGCCAAGACAATAGCCAGGGACAAGCTAGTGAGTACTTTGAATGTACTCGCAAACATTATGAACACGGGTATAATATAACAATTGATAATCATGCTCCGAAATATTTCATGATCACAACGTCAGTCACAAAATAAGAATCCATAATGCACGCAAGCAGGTTATTCATATACAGCATGAATATGTAATAAGGGAGTAGAAATAGAATGCACCAATCGGGTGTCTGAAGCGATGCCTCGAAAGGATAATAATATAAAGCATGCCTCAGTCGGGCGTCTGAGTGACGTCACATAAAGGGCTTTTAAAGGAGGTAAGTAGCAAACATGCCACAGTTGGGCGTCTGTGTCACACCACATAAAGGTCTTATAAAGTAAATGAATAGCAAGCATGCCACAGTCAGGCGTCTCCGTGACACCACATAAAGGGCTTATAAAGTAAATGAATAGCAAGCATGCCACAGTCGGGCGTCTCAGCGACACCACATAAAAGGCTTATAAAGTAAATGAATAGCAAGCATGCCACAGTTGGGCGTCTCCGCGACACCACATAAAGGGCTTATATGAGAGTAGTCACAGTGAATATCCAGGAGGTAGGACCGTCCCAGGGATACTCAATAATTCAATGATGTAAATGGTTAGTTCATAATAATAGTAATCATCATCATCATAAGTCACAAGTCATGATCCATGTTCTGGTTTAGCAATTTTTCCTCCGAAGACCGACACTAAGACCGACACTTGACCCGTCCCAGACTGTAGTCCTTAACTATGGACACAGCTATTCAAATAGATATAATCTCTGCAGAGGGTGTACTCTTTACCCACGAGTAACGGATTCCTTTAGTCCATCGGGACTAATTCCGTCTACGGTCTTTTTAATTGAAAACACACCTGACCGCACACACCAGCCTAACTTACCGGTGTCTGGAATCACCCACGACACCCATTAAGAGAAACTCTAAGTGGGGAGGCTACAACCTCAAATAGCATGGGATCACAAAATTTATAACACGCGCAAACTAGGGGAACTAGCCCCTTCGGCTCCAACTGAAAACACCCATGCCCCAGACCAGGTGGCATGCCTACCGGATACAGCCGGTATCTTCCACCATGGCCTCTCTGTATGGTGTGTGTGCTAGGAAAGGGGTTGACAACTTACTGAACCGTACCCTACCTATGGTAGGGACAAGTGGTAGTACGAAACAAGTATGGGGGTTACTGGAACAAGACTCGATCTATGGTCGACTCAGGAGGTTAAAGAATTTCCTACATGATAAGTATAAGTAATATATTTCACCCCATCAGACAGAATCACCACTCATCATACCTCCCCATGCCCTACCGGACATAACCGTCTCGACGAAGGATTAGGGACAAGCTCGTGTCTACCCAAGACAGAGGCTTTCCCGGATTCCTTCTGGTAGGCATGAAAGGCATACGAGGGTAGTCACTATCAGAAGCATATCAAAATCCCAATAGCAAGGAATCATCATTATGCACTCATGAATACGATCGTGACACCACATAAAATACCGAATACTTCACGTCAAGGTGGTGTCATATTTGCATCAAATGACACACAACAAATATTATGCCGGGGTTTAGAATGCTTGCCTTCAAGAGTATGCAAGTGGGGGTGCATTTTTTGAAAGTTGCCTCCCTCTCCAAAATCCTATTTAAGAAAAATTTAAATTAACACATAGTTTCAAAACAGTACAAAAAAGTTTCTTGGAAAATTTTCAAATAAATATGAAAATAAACTAGACAAAATTTGAGAAACAACAGAAAAAGAATCAAATCAATTGGACTTATATTTTAAAAGTTATAGCCAGTCAAAGTTTAGTCAGAATCTGTTTTTAATAAAAATCAGAAAAAGAAAACGTTTCGGGGAGCTTACGCTTTTCACTTAGCGAAGACGTATTCGGTGGAATACGTCTCCACTTAAACCAGCGCGAGCCGTCGTTGTGTCGCTGACAGTGGGTCCCTTGGGCCCACTGGTCAGGTTTGACCAGTCGCCCGCGCCTCCTTCTTCCTCTGTCCGAGCGGAGGCGGAGCTCCAGCGATCAACACCGGCGATTGGTGGCTCCTCGCGGGGCTCCGACGGCGGGAACAGGTTCACTGCATTAGGGCGATCCTCCCGATGGTCGAGGGGGCCGCGGGGACGAAGGGAGCCGCCGGCGGCGAGCTCTGCGGCGGACGGTGGTTTCAGGAGAAATGGGGCCTCGAGCTACGGTGGCTCCCAGTCGAAGCTGAGAGGTTGGGCGGCTCCGCAAGGTCAAGGGGAAGAGGATGGTGGCACTGGATGGACTGGGGAAGCTCAGCTCGCGACGCACAGCACCGGAGCGTGGCAGCGGCCGAACTGGCCGGAGACGAGGACGACGGCCTCCCCCCGTCGATTGCTGGCTATGGGAGTTCCAGGGGGATGGCTTGAGGTTGCCTGGGGGTTTGGATGAGCTCGGGGTCCCTATTTATAGCGGTTGAGGTCGGTTCCGATGGCGGCCGTGGATAGGAACGTCGAACCGCCGTTCTGTAGCAGGCAGGGCGACGTGGCGGCGACGGGCGCTAGCGGACGGCTCGAGGATGAGCTCGAGCTGTTCTAGAGGGCAGCTGGCGGGCTGGAGTGGCTCGGGCAGCGCCGTCCATGGCAGAGGCCTGCTGCAGCCGTCGGCGGCTTGCGGTGGTGGCGCTGTGGAGTGCCAGGAGGGGGCCAGGGCGGCTCTGCGATGAGGGAGGGGTCGGGGCGCGCTGGCTGCGAGCGGGAGTGGATCAAAACGGGCACGGGGAGGCGGCAGCGGGACGCGACGACTCGGGCGCACGCATGTGCAAAATGCGCGCTCTGGCCACGCCCAGAGCAGGCACGCGAGGTGCTCGGCAAAATGCCAAGGCATGCCAGGAGGCTTGGATGAGGCTGGTAGTTAACATGTTTAGGTTAGTGGAGGCTAGGAGATTAGTGGACATGCTAGTTAGTCAAAGCAAGCAGGTCCAACGTGCAAACTAAAAACTATGCCAAATCTGGCCATGCACACAAGGTGTTTGACAGAATGCCAGGAGCTTCTAGGCATCTCCTCTGGTGGCCAAAAACTCCAGATCATAGTCTCTTTAGATGTAGGTTATGGTGGCAAGGTTAGTTTGTCAAAAACAAAAAACTTGTTAGTGCAAGTTTTTGAGCAAACCAAATCTGGACAGAAAATGAAAGGCATTATTGCATGGACCAAAAGTACTCCAATGGGTTCAAACTCCTAGACTTAAGGGTTTGGTAGGGTGGTTTACAAGCAGGAGAAAGGTCAAGGGCAATAGGGTAAAACAAAATAGGGTTGCAGTAGAAAACACCAAACTGGACCAGAGAGCAAAAGAGGATGATTTGCTCAAATTTTCCAAAGAACACCAGTGTTTTTTTGCATAAAGTTGAATTATATACTCCTACTAACATCTCCCAACTTTGGTGGATTTTTTAAAGAAATAATTAAATAGGTTGTAGTGCAAACCACAAACTAGACCAGATTTGAAAACTTGGGGTAGGGCTCAAATTTTTCAAATGAATAAAAGAGATTTTTGCATAAAAAGTGATGTGGAAACATCACATGACATCCCCAAATTTTGGTGAGGATTTTAAAGAAGTATTTGAAAGGGTTGTAGTGCAAATGTGACCTTAAAACTTATGAAAATTCATTTTAAGAGAAATAAAGCTCAGGAAAAATAATTATAGAAATAATTCCACCGATAAAAGAAATGTTTTCTTGAGAGGGTATATAAGTCCAACAATATTTTTGAAAAGTTTTCACTTGGGGTAAAAACTCCATAATAACAAAGCAAAGAGTGGTTCTGAAATAAAAAGATAAACTCAGAAAATAAAAATTTAATTTACCATGGCAAAATTTTAATTAATAAATCATGGTTAAAATTTTGGGGTGTTACAACACTACCCCCCTTAAGAAAAATCTCGTCCTCGAGATTTGCTAAGGGCTGCTTTGAAAAGAAACACTCCTACTATTTCAAAGTAATATGCAATAAAATGTGGCTACAATGAGTGAGCAAATATGTGGTGTAAAACTATAGTGTGGGATACTGGCGCTGCGTGGAAAAATCCATGGTTGGGGGAAAACAAGATATTTCTACTTTTGGTTATAGAAAATTTAGAATTAAATTCTAAATTTCTAAAATACGCTGGTCGCACCCGAGAGCACAGTGCTCTCTCTGGCTGACGGGTGGACCCAGGGCCCACTGTCAGTCTCTTCTTCTACCTCTGGCTCTCTCTTCTTCCTCTCTCTCGCGCGCTTTCCCGTGCTTTCTCCACCGGTGACGTCTAGCACGTAGGGAATCTAGGCCGTACCGCGGTAGTGCGCGGCGTGCTAGCTGCCGGTGCAGCGTGCACTCACCTCGCGGGCCAGTGCGCTGTCGGCACTGCTTGCGGATTCGCCTCCGAACACCGGCAATCGAGCGACGAGCGGCGCTGGTGGACTTCGCCCACCGTACACCGATCTCGAGCTATAAAATGACCGAGCTGCTCCTTTCTTCTTCCTCACACCTGGCCTCGCTTCCCCTTCTCCTTCCTTCTCCTCCGTTTCCGTTTGCAGGAGCTCGAGACGAGGCTCTAATGGCGGAGGTGATGCCGGACTGGTACATGATCCTGGTGTGCGTAGGGTTGGCGGCATTGCTGGGGTTCTCCATGCTCTTGTGCGCGATGATCCTCGATGATCGCCGTTGATGCTGCTGCTCGAGTGTTAGCTCTCCGCGGTGGCGGTGATCATGAGGATTAAGTGCGGTGTCGGGTGCTAACTGCTATCAGTGTTTTGTAGGTAACTTGCACCCGAATAATTACCCACAAATCTCTCTTTCAGAGACTGTGGTGTGCTAGGGGTGGGGTGATCAGTTAGGTGCAACACGTACACGTGGATTTGCAATTA
Source organism: Triticum aestivum (assembly GCF_018294505.1). NCBI lineage: Eukaryota > Viridiplantae > Streptophyta > Magnoliopsida > Poales > Poaceae > Triticum > Triticum aestivum. The sequence goes on along the minus strand of NC_057809.1, from coordinate 542,066,270 downwards.
GTGCATGTGGTCGAGTGGTTGGGGATGTGAGTCTGCTGTCGTGGTGCTGCGTGAATAAAAATCTATGTCATGAAGAGATATATGCTGTAGCAACTCGGGGAAAAACCTCACTTCAGAATCTATCGCGAGTGAAGTTAGTTAATCAAAATTAATAGCAGTAAAAACTACTCACATTAATTGAAACCAATTATTTAATTCGTCGCACAAATTTAGGATACCAGCATAAGTTGCAACACATAAATAAATGCTAGGACAATAAACATAGCAGTGACGTCTACAATGAAAAAGGCAAATAGACAGGGTCCTGAGAAAACGTCTCTGGTACTGGGGCACACTCTTCTTCTATCGGGGGAAGCGGATTGACTAGTCGATGAATGCGTCTCTCCTGGTCGGGCCTTAGTGGTCTGCCGATGGTGATCTGAGGATTTAAATCAGCGAGGCTCTGGAGATAACCCATTACTCGCTGGGTCAAATGCTCTTGAGCGATGACATACTGGGCAAGGTTGGCCAGTACTGGGTCTCTCTCAATTCGTCCACCGGGAAAAGATGCTACTTCTCCGGGTGCTGCACGACTTGGGAAGTAATAATACCCTCGTTCCCTGGCATAGGGTACCGCGAATCGAAGGCGAGCAAGCACTTCGTACGCAGCAGCTTCTATGGCCATTTGCGTAGTCGGCATAGATTTTCCCATGAAGAAGACTTCCGTTGGGTCTTGGTTTGGGTTTGCGGGAGGGATGTGCACCACTGTCCAATATTTCAAGGTAGATGGGGTGATCCTCGATTTGAGCAACTCGTACTAGGGTGGATGGGTAGAACTCATTGTACTGCAGGTAAAGTCCCACAATATTTCAACAAAACTACCTGGGGTTGCGTCTGGAGTTCTCAGATAAATACTAGGGCTCGACATGGCAAAGAAATAGCTGTGAGAGTTGTGCACGAGGAAATGGATGCTTGGTAAGGTCACGAGGTGGCCTTTTATATAGCATCTGGGCTGGGTCATTTATCACAGTGAGGGGTAACTAGTTTGTCGGTTTTTCTCTATGGGAACGGGGTTAATGCCACAGATACACATATCTCACAAAAGTGACGTATTACTGTGGGTGTCATCGGGGGTGGTTCTTGGAAGCTACGCCCGGAATTAAAAATGCAATCGTACACCAACATACTCATGCATGGCTACTATTAAAAATAGGGGCGTACAAGCAGACAACATTTAATTATGGTGATACAATATCACACAATTACAGGGCGTGGACATACTAAGACTCGGTACTACTCGAGTGACTTAGTCTACCTCGTTTATATCTAAGCGGGCGTGTCTTGTGGACGTCGAGGCTTCTCCACGGGTTTCACCGTCGGGGTTAGCTGGAGGGGGTTGAGGAGCTGCAGAGTTGGGGTAGCGATGATGACCATCGCGGGGGTTGTTGGCCACGATCCCGTTGGAGCGTGTTCCGAAAAGGCGACGAAGCACTTCTGGGGACACCAAAGTGTTTTGGTTGATGGCTAGGGCAGTGAAAGTGTAACTATCCCTAGGTGGTTTTGGTAATTCCTAACAACATATAGCTCATTGAGCTAATGCTATTCCAAGATTAATATTTCAGGCAAAGCTCAATGATTGGCATGGCATGGATGAGGAAAGTGGACCCCTCAAAATACTAAGGACAAAAAGATTGGCTCAAGCTCAAAGCTCAAGACTCTACATTTTATATTTTAGTGATCCAAGATCACATTGAGTCTATAGGAAAAGCCAATACTATCAAGGAGGGATGAGGTGTTGCTTGATGAGGTTCTTGCTTCATAGTGCTTAGTGATATGCTCCAAAACCCTCAACTACCTTCCCACATCCACATATGACCTAAACCAAAAGTCAAACTCGGTCCCATCGATTCTTTCTATCCGGCGCCACCGAGTTCAGATGTCATAGCCACTGCCACAAACCCTACGCAAATCGGTCTCACTGATAGGGATCTCGGTCACACCGAGATGGGGTTGTAATCTCTCTGTTTCCCTTCATAACGTTTCAGTCCTACCGAGATGAGCGATCGGTCCCACCGAGATTGCAATGTAAACTCTCTGTTTCCCTTTTGTAACATTTTGATCCCACCGAAATGAGCGATCGGTCCCATTGAGTTTACCTGACCAACTCTCTGGTTAGCTTATTACCAAAATCGGTCCCACCGAGTTTGTGTAATTGGTCACACCGAGATTACATTATGCCCTAAACCTAACCATATCAGTCCTACCGAGTTGCATCTCAGTCCCACCGAAATTCCTAACGGTCACTAGGTTTGCTAAATCGGTCCGACCGAGTTTCTCAATTCGGTCTCACCGAGATTGGTAAATTGTGTGTAACGGTTAGTTTTTGTGTGGAGGCTATATATACCCCTCCACCCACTCTTCATTCGTGGAGAGAGCCATCAGAACATACCTACACTTCCAATACACATTTTCTGAGAGAGAACCACCTACTCATGTGTTGAGGCCAAGATATTCCACTCACACCATATGAATCTTGATCTCTAGCCTTCCCCAAGTTGCTTTCCACTCAAATCTTCTTTCCACCAAATCCATATCCTGTGAGAGAGAGTTGAGTGTTGGGGAGACTATCATTTGAAGCACAAGAGCAAGGAGTTCATCATCAACACACCATTTGTTACTTCTTGGAGAGTGGTGTCTCCTAGATTGGCTAGGTGTCACTTGGGAGCCTCCGACAAAGATTGTGGAGTTGAACCAAGGAGTTTGTAAGGGCAAGGAGATCGCCTACTTCGTGAAGATCTACCGCTAGTGAGGCAAGTCCTTCGTGGGCGATGGCCATGATGGGATAGACAAGGTTGCTTCTTCGTGGACCCTTCGTGGGTGGAGCCCTCCGTGGACTCGCGCAACCGTTACCCTTCGTGGGTTGAAGTCTCCATCAACGTGGATGTACGATAGCACCACCTATCGGAACCACGACAAAAACATCCGTGTCTCCAATTGCGTTTGAATTCTCCAAACCCTTCCCTTTACATTCTTGCAAGTTGCATGCTTTACTTTCCGCTGCTCATAGACTCTTTGCATGCTTGCTTGAATTGTGTTAAGATTGCTTGACTTGTGCTAAGATAGCTAAAATCTGCCAAAGACTAAAATTGGGAAAAGGATAGATTTTTAATTGGTCAAGTAGTCTAATCACCCCCCTCTAGACATACTTTCGATCCTACAAGTGGTATCAGAGCTTTGGTCTCCATTTGCTTTGATTTCCATAGCTTTTGGTGGTCATAGCCTTGGTTTCACAACCTAGGAGAGTATGGCGTCTAGCGAGGGAAATTACCACCGTAGAGGTCCTTACTTTGATGGCACTAATTTTGCTAGTTGGAAGCATAAGATGAAAATGCATATTCTTGGACATAACCCCGCCGTTTGGGCTATTGTGTGTGTTGGCTTGCAAGGTGAATTCTTTGATGGGAGAGAACCAAATCATGAAGCCACCTCGGAAGAGTTGAAAATGCTGCAATACAATGCTCAAGCTTGTGATATCCTCTTCAACGGATTGTGCCCCGAAGAATTCAACAAAATCAGCCGTCTTGAGAATGCAAAGGAAATTTGGGATACTTTGATTGACATGCATGAAGGTACCGACTCCGTCAAGGAATCCAAGTTGGATGTGCTTCAAAGTCAACTTGACAAGTTCAAAATGAAGGATGGTGAAGGTGTCGCTGAAATGTACTCTAGGCTTGCTCTTATCACAAATGAGATTGCCGGCTTAGGAAGTGAAGAGATGACCGACAAATTCATCATCAAGAAGATCCTAAGAGCCTTGGATGGAAAATACGATACCGTATGCACATTGATCCAAATGATGCCAAATTACAAAGATCTCAAGCCAACGGAAGTCATTGGAAGAATTGTTGCTCATGAGATGTCACTCAAGGATAAGGAGGAGCTCCATAACAAGTCAAGTGGTGCTTACAAAGCCTCATGTGAAGCCCCCACATCATCAAGTGAGAAACAAACCTTCAATGAAGAATTGAGCTTAATGGTGAAGAACTTCAACAAGTTCTACAAGAATAGAAGCAAAGAGAGAAGTTCCAAGTCAAGGTCCTACAATGACAAAAGATCTTCTAGTCGAGAGCGAAACTGCTACAATTGTGGAAGACCCGGACACTACTCCAATGAGTGTACGGCTCCCCACAAGAGAAGAGAAGATTCTCCCAAAAGAAGAAGTAGAAGAGAAGAATCACCATCAAGGGAGAGAAGGAGTAGGGATGATCGATATGAACGAAGACCCTCTCGGAGAAGCAAGGATTCGGAAAGGAAGGACAAGTCATCAAGGAGCTACACAAAACGAAGACATCAAGCTCATGTTGGTGAATGGGTATCCGGCTCCGACTCCGACAATGACTCCGAGAGAAGCTATCACTCCGACTCCGAATATACTCAAGATGAAGGTGTTGCCGGTCTAGCACTTGTGTCAACCAACTCCTACGACATATTTGATTCACCAAATGAAGGAATTGGAAGATGCTTCATGGCCAAAGGTCCAAAGGTATCACACCCCGAGTATGTTGATTTCAATAGTGATGAAGATGACTTGTTAGGTGATGATGATTTACTTGTTGACAACTATAGTGATGAATACTATGATGAAACGAATGACAATGATAAGGAGAAGATTGAGTCTCTAACTAAAGAACTAAACACTCTTAAGTTAGCTCATGAAACTATCTTAGGAGATCATCGAGAACTTTTAAGGACTCATGAGAAATTACGTTTTGAAAAGCTCAACCTTGAGCAAGAGCATGAGTTCTTAAAGGCAATCAATGATGATCTTCGCAAGAAAAGTTCTTCTTACATTGCCAAGCGTTTACTCTTATCCACTTACATGCCTCAAGTCAAGTCTAGTAACAAGAACAAGAAAGATTCTTCCTCTAGTAGTAACAATAATCATGCTAAATCCAATGTTGTTGCTTCTAGTAGTTCTCTTGATTCCACTAATGATTCTCTTAGCCAAGTTACACTTGAGCAAGAAAATAGCTTATTGAAGGGAATTATAGAGAAAGGTGTTTACAAGAGCCTTGCCGGGAGTAAGCAATTCGAGGAAATTGTACGCAAGCAAGGAAGGCACCGGAAGAATCAAGGTATTGGTTTTGAACGAAAGTTCAATGCCAATGGAGTTGAGTGGGAAGAAGATCAATACCCCAAGACGAAGTTTATTCCTCAACAAGAGAAGTATGATCCTACTTCTTTCAAAGGGACACAAGCTCAAGATGATCTTCCACCACAAGACCACAAGCAAAAAGGCAAGGACAAGCTTCAAGAGGAAATTGATGCATTTGAAGAAGCTCCTAAGGCCTTGGTCAAGTGGGTTCCCAAGACTACATCAAGTTCCACTTCATCAAGTACAACTACAACTCCGAGGATTCCCATCAAGATGGTGTGGATCCCGAAGAAGAAGAACTAGAGAGTTCTTGAGGGTGACTCCGCCAACATACTTCACTCTTATCATTTTGGCAAGAATGAGTGCAATCAACTTCCACATCTTGCACTAGTTCAAGGAGTCACAAACCCTCTTGTTGGTAAGACAAGGGACAAGGTAACCTAAAGCTTTCATAGACATCATCTTGTGTGTGCATCACTCTATGTCTATGGATATCCTTGTTTGTTCCTTGTGGGACTAACCCGTGTAGGTATTGAAAGTGCAACTCACTCCAAAGGATAGCTCCAAATGATCTACATCAACATTAGAGCATCCACATCTTCAACATCTACATGAAGTCATCATCGACAAAACCCAAGGTTAGTTCATCCCTCTTAGGGGGGATCTCACATCTAGGGGGAGCTTTACTCTAACAATTGAGTTAAAGCAACTCTAATGGTGTGAACACAACAACGCTTTATGTAAAAGTGGTAACCCCACTTGTGCTTAAACGATGAGTATGACCTATGATCAAATGTTCTCATTTGACTCCTAAGTCAATATACTCATATATAGATGACCTAGTCATCGCCAATTGCTTGATAGATGCTAGAATTGTTTGTGCATGCTTTGCCACATATTTCATTTGTCATTTTATTGTGTGAGCATGTTGGTTGCATAATTTACTCATTCGAGGACATCCACTTGTTGTTTTGATTGATTGTTTTATGTTTCCTTTTCTTTTGCCAAGTGGATGGACAAGAATGCCTAAGAACCTTCTCTAGCTATCTATGCTTTTCTCGTCTCAAACTCTATTCATGCTACATCACAAAATTTGATCAAGTCAGATTCGAACCACTCTGTGTGAGGAGCACTCGGAGTCCCCGATTCGTCATAGACTTAAACTTCCAAAACTTCTTTGTGCGTTTCGGTCTGACCGATTCACCCATTTCGGTCATACCGAGATCACTAAGTCGATCTAGGTTTTCAATCTCAGTGCAACCGATTTGAACTTTTCGGTCACACCGAGTTGCAGCAACTGCTTGCAGTTATGCATCTCGGTGCCACCGAGTTGTTCCACTCGGTCACACCGACAGGGTCGGGCTATATATACCCACGAGAATTTTTTTGGAAATTTTCTCCAAACTCTTTCGCCCGTGCTTAGCCCGCTCTGCCTCCAGGGTCTCCGGATCGTCCTCCTCATCGCCAGTTGCCTCCTGCCGCTGGTCTCCGCCGCCGTCAACGAGAATCATCCCCGCCGTTGCCGCCGTAGCGAGTTCATCGCCGAACTAGGGTATGAACTTGATCACTGTGCTATCCTTATCTGATTCCTAGCACATTGTGTTCGCCATGAATCTTGCCACGATTGAAACTATCTTATCCAGTCAAAACACTCCATAGATTAGAGATGATTTGAAAATTTAGGGTCAGGTTTCTGCCGAAACCATCTCGGACCAACCAAGCTGTGGAACTCGGTACCACCGATTCGGCTCAGGCCATTGCACATGTGATTCTCGGTCTGACCGAGAATTGCAAATCGGTGTGACCGAGTTCAGGACTTTGTGAAACCCTAGCAGTCTCGGTGCCACCGAACTATGACCCGGTCCGACCGAGTTCACTAGTTTAGGTTCCAAAAGCTTCTTCGGTATCACCAAGTTTACAAATCGGTTGATCCGAAATGCTTTCTGAGGAAAACTAAAATTAAGTTTTTGATTCATTCTTTTGCAAAAACCTCTGTATTTTGTGATGCTCATCCACTCTACCTCATCTATAATGTATTCACAGGGCCAGTTGTCAGAGATTGCAATATGTCTGATCAAAGTGACAGCCAGAACAAGTCAGAGGAGCAGGTTCACTTGAGTGAGGGCACTAGTCCCTCTAGCAGCTCAGATGATGGCAGCAGGAGCACACCAAGCAATCTGCCAAAGGCTGCCACCAGGGCTAGAAAGAAGAAAACTTCTGAATCTGAGGATGAAGACTATGTGGCAGTTGAGGATGAGGCCACTTCCAAGAAGAAAGTGGTTAAGAAGGAATATAGCACTGCTGCTGCAACTAAGCCTGGTATGAAGAACAAATTACCTGCAAACAGAATTCCCATGTCTAAAGCTAGAGCCTATACTCAAGTACCTTTGGAATCTGAACCCAAAGAGGCTGCTGCAAAAAGGAAGAAGAGGAAAGAGAGGGTCAAGAATACCACTGCCAGAGTGCTTGGGAGATCCTCAATCATGAGAGACTCTGAAGAGGAAGAGGAAGAAGATGCTGCACCAGCACCTAAGGCACAGAAACTTATGGGAGATGCCATAAGGTCAGGGGCTGCTTCATCTAAGCCCAAAGAAGCTTCTAAGCCAGCTGCTCCAAAACCCAAATCTGCACCAAAGAGGAGTACCAGGAACATTCCAGCTGCAGAGAAGAACAAGGCCCCAATGCCTGAAGCTGCAATGGAAGAAGAAGATGATTCTGTTGTCTTGAGGAAATTGAAGCCAAAAATTCCAGATCGCAATGATGCTCATCCAATTGCAGAGAACATGAAAGTCAGGAAGGACTCTGGTCTAAGGCTATGGAGAGAGTCTGATCCATATGCCACCAGGAGAAGGACTGCTGTGGACTATAGGTTCCATACAAAGGAACAACATGACTTCTATGAGACCATCTTGCTTGACAAGAAGCCCATAGTGTGTGACATGAGATGGGTCGATTGGACATTCATTAAGGAAAACGAGGATCACTTCCCTGGTGTATATGACAGCTTCAAGGCTTGTGAAGTTGATGAGTTTGTGGCTCAGAAGCTCACAAAATGGAATGATGAGCTCATCATGCAGTTCTACTCCACAGCTCACTTCTACCCAGATAGAAGGATTGTGTGGATGTCTGAAGGCACTAGGTACCAGTCAATGGTTGCTGAATGGGCGAAATTGATCAATGCTCCAGAAGAGAGTGAAGATGACTTGGATGTCTATGCCAAGAATAAGAAGGATCACAACACCATGGCACACATGTACAAGGAGATCCCAGATGCTGCTCTTGAGACACACAAGTTTGGATTTGTACGTTACCTTCTGTTAGGCTTGCCAACTATCAACTGGATCCTCAGGCACACTCTCTTGCCAAAGTCAGGTGATCACAAGATGATCAGAGGCCATGCAATTAACTTGCTTCACATCTTTGATGTCCCACAGAAGTTCAAAGTCATGAGCCTAATAGTGGAAACCATAAAGAGGGCAACTGCAGATCAGAAGAGGAGTTGTGGATATGCCCCACAGATTCAGGAGCTGATTAACTCCAAGATGGGCACTGGCACATACTTGTTGGACAAGGAGCACATGCCTATCTATCCAGACTTTGAGGACAACCAAGTGATAATGAATGAGGATGAACCATCTTCTGTGAACATTCAAGCAAAAAGGGAGAAGGCAAAGGCTGAGAAAGCTGCAAAGATGCCAACCATGGAAGAGGCATCTCAGTATCTTCTGAAGAGCAAGCAAGATCAGCTTGGCTACTTGATTGTATCCACTCTAAGGATTGAGAAAGGGATGGCCACCTTGACTCAAAACCAGGAGAGCTTGGAAAGGATCATAGAGCAGAAGTTCTATGACATGGATGTGAAGGTAACTGAGATCCAGTCTGTTGTGGAGCAACTTCAGGATGATATGCAGGAGAGGAAGGGCAAGACAACCACTGATGCATTTGCTAGAGTGCCTAGAGCTCAGAGGTCTGTTGCAGTGCCTGTTCCAGACACCAGAGCCACTTCATCTGCACCAACTACAGCTTCAGTGCCACCAGCTCCAACACCTACTCCATCAGCTCCATCTACATCGGCTGAAGCCTTCATTCTTGGAGTTATCCGGACACCACCACCTGAAGACCAAGCCTGAGAGACGATTTAGTGCTATGCATTCTCTAGGAACTTTTTGGTAACTTGTTGCCAAAGGGGAGAAAAATGTATAGATCATAGGCTTCGAGAGAGAGCGTTGCTTTTTCATTCTCTCTTGCTTTGGTGGTTGAACCTTATTTGCTTTGCTTGATTGAGATACTTTCTGTCTGTGTGATACTTGGATGATCATGTGTGTTTGATCATATGCTACATTAATGCTTGTTGGATGACATTATCATTTTATCCCTATATGATCATTCACTTTGCTTGGTGATGAGTGCATGTATTTAATTATTATCATTTTGAGCGCTCCACCAAGATGTATGTGACATGGAAGAGTAACCCATGAGCCTAATTCTCTGTGCATTTGCAGTCCAAAGCAAATCATAAACTATGCACAAATTTAGGGGGAGCTCTTGCTTTTCACATACTTCTCAAAGCGACAATGTTTTTCACTCTTATTATCATTCGTCGAAGCTTTGATCTATATGTTGTCATCAATTACCAAAAAGGGGGAGATTGAAAGTGCAACTATCCCTAGGTGGTTTTGGTAATTCCTAACAACATATAGCTCATTGAGCTAATGCTATTCCAAGATTAATATTTCAGGAAAAGCTCAATGAATGGCATGGCATGGATGAGGAAAGTGGACCCCTCAAAATACTAAGGACAAAAAGATTGGCTCAAGCTCAAAGCTCAAGACTCTACATTTTATATTTTAGTGATCCAAGATCACATTGAGTCTATAGGAAAAGCCAATACTATCAAGGAGGGATGAGGTGTTGCTTGATGAGGTTCTTGCTTCATAGTGCTTAGTGATATGCTCCAAAACCCTCAACTACCTTCCCACATCCACATATGACCTAAACCAAAAGTCAAACTCGGCCCCACCGATTCTTTCTATCCGGCGCCACCGAGTTCAGATGTCATAGCCACTGCCACAAACCCTAGGCAAATCGGTCTCACCGATAGGGATCTCGGTCACACCGAGATGGGGTTGTAATCTCTCTGTTTCCCTTCGTAACGTTTCGGTCCTACCGAGATGAGCGATCGGTCCCACCGAGATTGCAATGTAAACTCTCTGTTTCCCTTTTGTAACATTTCGGTCCCACCGAAATGAGCGATCGGTCCCACCGAGTTTACCTGACCAACTCTCTGGTTAGCTTATTACCAAAATCGGTCCCACCGAGTTTGTGTAATCGGTCACACCGAGATTACGTTATGCCCTAACCCTAACCATATCGGTCCTACCGAGTTGCATCTCAGTCCCACCGAAAATCCTAACGGTCACTAGGTTTGCTAAATCGGTCCGACCGAGTTTCTCAATTCGGTCTCACCGAGATTGGTAAATTGTGTGTAACGGTTAGTTTTTGTGTGGAGGCTATATATACCCCTCCACCCACTCTTCATTCGTGGAGAGAGCCATCAGAACATACCTACACTTCCAATACACATTTTCTGAGAGAGAACCACCTACTCATGTGTTGAGGCCAAGATATTCCACTCACACCATATGAATCTTGATCTCTAGCCTTCCCCAAGTTGCTTTCCACTCAAATCTTCTTTCCACCAAATCCATATCCTGTGAGAGAGAGTTGAGTGTTGGGGAGACTATCATTTGAAGCACAAGAGCAAGGAGTTCATCATCAACACACCATTTGTTACTTCTTGGAGAGTGGTGTCTCCTAGATTGGCTAGGTGTCACTTGGGAGCCTCCGACAAAGATTGTGGAGTTGAACCAAGGAGTTTGTAAGGGCAAGGAGATCGCCTACTTCGTGAAGATCTACCGCTAGTGAGGCAAGTCCTTCGTGGGCGATGGCCATGATGGGATAGACAAGGTTGCTTCTTCATGGACCCTTCGTGGGTGGAGCCCTCCGTGGACTCGCGCAACCGTTACCCTTCGTGGGTTGAAGTCTCCATCAACGTGGATGTACAATAGCACCACCTATCGGAACCACGACAAAAACATCCGTGTCTCCAATTGTGTTTGAATTCTTCAAACCCTTCCCTTTACATTCTTGCAAGTTGCATGCTTTACTTTCCGCTGCTCATAGACTCTTTGCATGCTTGCTTGAATTGTGTTAAGATTGCTTGACTTGTGCTAAGATAGCTAAAATTTGTCAAAGACTAAAATTGGGAAAAGGATAGATTTTTAATCGGTCAAGTAGTCTAATCACCCCCCTCTAGACATACTTTCGATCCTACAGGCAGACCTCAAGGATTCGATTGGTTGTCCGAACAGCATGACTGAGTTGTCGGCGCGGGCTCATCTCCTCCTCTTGCCGGGGCTCGGCGAATTAGTTCTCCATGATCTATGATCAGATCAAGGGTGATTTGATTGAACAGTTCCTCCAGTGCACTTACATAGCGCACCAGATGCAACAATGCAGGGTCCGTCTCATGATCTCCATTGGCAAACTGGGGTGGTCTACCATACCCGTCACGGCTGGGGTAGTAGTAGAACAAGCGACAGTTAACCCTGGGCGACAAGTGCCGGAGTTGAACTATAGCCTCTCGAGCAGCTAGCTGGATGGCTTGTGGCTCAAAGGAAGTTGTCCTTTCGGTGAACCTGTAGGGGCGTTCTGGCGATAGACCCCTACCATAGACGTGCACAGTGGCCCAGAATTGACGGCTTTCACCGCTCATGGGCCCTTGGTACACAACATATTCTGGGGGCTCTTCTAATGCAAAGGCGCGGTGGGTGAGGTTTGCTAGCACGGTCACAAAACCTCCAAGGTTGGTTGCTGTGGTCTCATTGTGCACAACGGGGCCAGGCATTTTAGCTTGGTTTTGGCGTAGAGGCTGTGCTGTGCTGGGTTGAGGCTAGCGTGCCCTTTTTATAGAAAAAGGGGACGTCGTCTTCCTTCACACGCTTGCGAAAGAGACAATTTAGGTGTCGGTCACTGGCGCGTGTTTGACAGGCTAGGCTGATAGGTTAGGCACCGACCGCCAAAAGGTGTCGGGGTCATTGTGTGGCTATCTTACACCAGAAGCTTGGCCGGGGGTTAGGTTAAGGTCTAGTGGGTTGATTAACCTAGGTTTTTCGACCTGGCTAAGATAGGATTAGCCAATGGTCATCCTGGCTCTGATACCAAGGTTGTCAGGACCGGGTTTTCAGGATATTAATTTCACAAAAAATGGCCCTTGTGCTCACCAGCCCCATGATTACTATTAGCTGATGAGACACCAACTTGATACAGAAACTCCAAGCAAAATACAAAATGTGTAGTACAAGACCATCCTGGCCTATGAGTACAACAAATGGCTTCTAGTGGTTGATGGCGGAAGCGGTTTGTGGTTCATCAGCGTCTATGGGACTCCATTTCCCACATGAACAACTGACCTGGATAACTCCTATCTTCGCGAGGCTGCTATCACCATTGCGTAGGTTCCGGGGCTGTCATCGCAACGCTCCTCTCCACGCAAGAAATCTGGCCAAGATAATAGCCAGGGACAAGCCAGTGAGTACTTTGAATGTACTCGCAAACATTATGAACACAGGTGTCGGTGTCAAAACCGGTGGATCTCGGGTAGGGGGTCCCGAATTGTGCGTCTAGGTCGGATGGTAACTGGAGGCAGGGGACACGATGTTTTACCCAGGTTCGGGCCCTCTTGATGGAGGTAAAACTCTACGTCTTACTTGATTAATATTGATGATATGGGTAGTACAAGAGTAGATCTACCGCGAGATTAGAGAGGCTAAACCCAAGAAGCTATCCTATGGTACGATTGTTGTTCGTCCTATGGACTAAAACTCTCCGGTTTATATAGACAACAGAGAGGGCTAGGGTTACACAGAGTCGGTTACAATGGTAGGAGATCTACATATCTGTATCGCCAAGCTTGCCTTCCATGCCAAGGAAAGTCCCTTCCGGACACGGGACGGAGTCTTCAATCTTGTATCTTCATAGTCCATGAGTCCGGCCGAAGGTATAGTCCGGCTATCCGAACACCCCCTAATCCAGGACTCCCTTAGTAGCCCCTGAACCAAGCTTCAATGACGACGAGTCCGGCGCACAAATTTTCTTCGGCATTGCAAGGCGGGTTCCTCCTCCAAGTACTTCATAGAAGATTTTAAACACAAAGGTAGTGTCCGGCTCTGCAAAATAAGTTTCCATATATTGCCATAGAGAGAATAATATAATCTACTGACGTATTCTGTGGCGTGACATCACACCACGGCCAAGTCTTTATTCGAATCGTTTTACTGTCCCACCTCAATGCGTTTAGCGAGGCGGTTTCCTTGGCACGTCTTGTTAAAGCAGAGATCGTGTCCCCTTATTCCGGGTTTCTCATCAATACGGGTGTGGGTAACCCAACCGCGCCATTGACTATGGCGCTTGGGAGATAAGCGAGTTTTACCAGGCTGATGGGGGCGCATAGTCGCGTCCACCCATATAAGGGGATAAGGATCCACCTTTTCATCCACGCCTTCCTCCTCCTTTGCCTATCCATTTCCGCGCACTCGAGCTCCAGCGCCCAAGTCCGCACACCCCACCTCAACCTTCTCCAGCCATGTCCGGAGTGGGAGGCAAGTGGATGGTCTCCTCCGTCACGGAGGGACACATCAAAAGACTGAGGAAGGCCGGATACTTGTCTAACGACATTGCGCACCGGCTTCCCGAAGAGGGGCAGCTCATCCCCACCCCTAGGCCCCATGAGAGGGTGGTGTTCCTCCCCCATTTCCTCCGCGGACTGGGCTTCCCTCTCCACCCATTTGTTCGGGGGCTCATGTTCTACTATGGCCTGGATTTCCACGATCTGGCCCCGAATTTTGTCCTCAACATCTCGGCGTTTATCGTCGTGTGTGAGGCTTTCTTCCGCATCCACCCCCATTTCGGCCTATGGCTCAAGACTTTCAATGTCAAGCCGAAGGTGGTGCGCGGCACCCAAGCGGAGTGCGGAGGCGCCATGGTGGGCAAGATGCCCAACGTCCTATGGTTCGAGGGCTCCTTCGTGGAGTCCCTAAAGGGGTGGCAGTCGGGGTGGTTTTACATCACCGAGCCGCGGGACCCTGAATGGGTCGCAGCCCCCGATTTCCGATCCGGACCCCCTACGCGGCTCGCCTCCTGGAAAGAGACGGGCCTGTCGTGGGGTAAAAAAGGAGAGCTGACCGGACTCCAAACATGCGTCCAAACCCTGGTGGACAGGAATCTCAAACTTGTCAACGTAGTCCAGGTTATGCTCATCCGCCGGATCCTCCCGTGTCAACAACGGGCTTTCAACCTGTGGGAATTCGACCCGGCGCGGCACCAAACTCTGAGCAGGCTCTTCAACACGACGTACGAAGATGCCTGGAAGGTGCTTTTCAAGGGCGCCGAGGCCCCCGCATCCGCTACCGAGGATCACGGATTCAGCATGCAGTGTCACGCTCGTGCGGTAAGCTGTTTTCACCTTTTACAGGGTATTAGTTTTTCATAGTGTGACTCCATGCGGGATCTAAGTTCCCTTACCTTTGACAGGATTGGCAGGAGACGTCCGGACAGATCAACTGTCCGGCTCCTTCGCCCGAAGGCCCAGCGGATGCTCGCTTGGCGAAGCTGCTGGCTCCGGCACCTTACGTGGCGCCGGAGAAGAAGGCCAAGAAGAAGGCCATGGGGACTCGAAAGAGCGCCCGACGCCAGGAGGTGTTGGATTCACCATCCGACGACTCCAAGGCGCACTCCTCCCATGAAGACGAGGAGGAGGAAGAAGAGACCTCTCCCCCTCCAGCGGGGGGAGGGAAGAAAAGGAAGGCCGCCCCAACCAGGGAGGCCGAAGGGTCCAAGAGGGGGAAGACCCGTCCTCCGGACTACTCCACCAACGCCGATGACGGCGAAGAGGAGTGGCCGCACAGGGCCAAGCCCCTGGCGAGATCGTAAGTATCCAGATACCCGAGTGATTCATAGTATTCCCCCATTGCACAGCTTTTCCTTACGTCGAACATGATTGTGCAGTCCGCCCAAGGCCGGGCTCGACGAGTCGTCGAGCGGCTCCCTGGATTCGTCGGATGTGAATTCACTTCCGACGGCTTCCTCCCCCCACCCTACGGACGGCGCCGAGGTGGCGTCCCAACAGGTTCGAAGCCAGGAGGAGGTGGTCCTGGAGGCGCCGCAAGGCAACCTCCCGGACTCCAGGCGTAAAGGGGATAGAACCCCCAAGGGCTCCAAGTCCGGCCTTGAGCCGGACACCGCGCCGGAACCTTCAACGGTTCCGGACTCCGGTAGGCAGCCTCCTTCCAAGAGGAGCAAGCCTACCGAGCCGGTGACCTCCATCCAACCGGAGGCACCAGACAATTTGCTGGAGACGCTTAACGGCGCCTCCATCGACAAGGGGTACCGCACTATTATGAGTGCGGTGATCCAGAAGGTTCAGTCCGCCAAGAGCGGACTGACTGAAGCCTGTGCCAGCCTTCTAACAGGCTTTGAGGTAAGTAAAGAATATGTAAAAATATTACCGCATAGACAGTAGCCCTTGATGCTCTGTTAGGTGTTCGAAAAGAAAAGCCGAATAGAGGATCTAATAATCGCAGGAGTCTAACATAATCAAGTCAATATGCGTATGCAGGCTTCGCTGCTGGCCTCCGCCGCACTGACTGCGGAGGTGGATACGCTAAAGCAGAACCTTGAGTGGTTCGAGCAAGAGCTCGGCCTAGCCAAGCAGCAGCTCGAGGAGAGGGAAGGTAAGAAATACCTTATTGAAATATGTGAAAGGTGCAATTGCAAAAAGTGACAGGATTAATGCGACTATTGTAGGGGCCACAACTGAGGTGGCGACCCTTAAGCAAGCGCTGTCCGAGGCCGAAAAGAGGGCGGCCATGGAGCGCACCGAGCGGGAGAAGCATGAGACGCAGGTTGGCGAGGTGCGGCAAGAGCTCCAGGCTCTCATGAAAAAACATGAGAGTTTGGAGCTTGACTCGAAGACGCGAGAGTCTGAGCTCGCGGCGGCCATTGAAGATGCCAAGTCTGCCAAGGCCGAAGCCCAGAAGGCCCTCCAGGAGGTTGAGGCAGTAAAAAAGATAGCGGCGAGTAAGGCATTCTTTATGCAAAACAAGCACGTAAAAGTTAATTACTTGTCACTTACCTAAATCCGGAGCTCTCCAGGAGCATTCGCAGACTTGCCCCGTAGCGTGTCGGATGCCGCCGCCTTCTACCGCGCCGAGGAGGGAAGCTTGACGGAGAAGATGTTCTGGTCTCAGTATGCTGAGGCCGAACACCCGGTGCCCTTAAGCGACCAGCTGAAACAACTGGTCTCCATAAGGTGGCCGAACAGGCCATGAAGGGCCTCATAGTCCGGCTGTGGCCTGGAGAGGCCATGCCTAGGAGCTACTTCGAGCTGGTGAGGCGGCTGGTGGAGGCCTGTCCAAGGCTCGAAGTCATCAAGCGCTCCATATGCATCGAGGGTGCTCGTAGGGCGCTTGCCTGTGCGAAGGTGCACTGGGGCAAGCTGGATGATGAGAAGCTTGTGAAGGACGGGCCACCGCCGGGCAAGGAGCATCGCAAGCCCGAGATGTATTATGAGGGCGTTCTGAAGGGTGCCCGCCTTGTGGCGGATGAATGTTCCATGAATGTAATTTTTCAGTGAACTCGCTCGTTTTGTCTTGTGCGCTGAAAACTTGTTCATGTGCACTAAGCAATGCTTTTTGAATTTAAAATATTACCTTATGTGTGGCCGTTTATCAAATTTGAGAGATGGCGAGTCGTCAGCTTCTGCCCCATGGCACGAGTGCTGGGTGTTCGGGATAAACATGAGCGCTCTTTTCCCATTCTTGGGTCCTTCGAGGGAGGCGCTCAACACAACGAACAAGGCAATCAGACTATAGTGCTTGAACACTCTCACTTAGCCATAGAATTCTATAATTTTAAATTTCGGCGAAGCCCCTAGTGTTTGGAAGACCGAGTTCGGGGTGCTATCCACCCCTAGGCCGGACAAAGCCGACTCCTCGCTCTAGGCGGCATAAGTCTTTAGGGACTCGAAAACCTCTCGAACAACGACCAGCTCTCGCCTCATCATGATGATCAGTTTTAGCTTTCTCTACTGAGGTGCTTAGCCCGTCTCAACTGGGGCACAATCGCAGTAGTTCTCCTAGTGCTACCTTAGCCGATATGACGGAACGTAAGGTACCAAAACATAGGAGCCGGGCAAACCCAACTATTGGCCCAAGACATGATTCGGAGTCGATGCATATAATGCTATAAGTTTGGGGTGCCGCACTTGTGAAAGTGTTCGGACTTCTCACACCATGTTGTGGGGTACTTAAGCCCCTGGCGTATTGGCCGTACCAAAGTGTATGGGTGCAACATGTCATTAATGAACATATATTCGTAAAAAAGGTAATGCAATAATAGACGGAAGCTATGCATTGTTTATTTTTAAAAAGCTGTGATTAAAGCAGAACGATACAAATAGTGCGATAAGCAAAAGATGGGACTATCAAATATGTCCTTTCCAGGGGCGAGCTGCGGAATGTCATGCGAAACAGGTATACTGCTCGTTATAGAGACCACCTTAGAGTTCCGTAGTGCGGCGTAGCTTTCTGCTTCCCTGGTTGTATCGTTTGTGCGGCAATTGTACTGCCGGACAAGCCTTCCGAAGAATGGAGTCCTGAAAATAAGAGAAAATCAAGAAATCGGCAGCCCCTAGTGCGGTTTAAGCCGCGTTTCGGGCGTGCCGTGATGGTGCCCCTCCCCCTGTGCCCATGGTATTTCCAGAGCGTAGTTATGTACGCGCAGCACTGGTTTTGCAAGTTTGCAAGGGCTAGGGTTGGGGCCGCATTGCTACGCTTGCTATGAACGTGCCAGGCGGTCTTGGTGTAGGTTACTCCGGGCACACTTGACGGTGTCCGGACGTTTAATGGTCGGACTAGAGAATTGCCATGAGAGGCTGCTTTGTACTTCCGCTGCGATAGCCGCTGTATGCTCCTCCGTTCGGAGAGAGCGTTCGGTGTTTCCACTGACCGTGATGACGCCTCGAGGGCCTGGCATCTTGAGCTTGAGGTATGCGTAGTGTGGCACCGCATTGAATTTGGCAAATGCGGTTCGCCCGAGCAGTGCATGATAGCCACTGTAGAATGGGACTATGTCGAAGATTAACTCCTCGCTTCGGAAATTATCCGGAGATCCGAAGACCACTTCAAGTGTAACTGAGCCTATACAGTTGGCTTCTACACCTGGTATGACGCCTTTAAAGGTCGTTCTGGTGGGTTTAATCCTCGAGGGATCGATGCCCATTTTCCGCACTGTATCCTGATAAAGCAGGTTCAGGCTGCTGCCGCCGTCCATAAGGACTCTAGTGAGGTGAAATCCGTCAATAATTGGGTCTAGAACCAATGCGGTGAATCCGCCATGACGGATGCTAGTGGGGTGGTCCCTTCGATCAAAAGTGATCGGGCAGGAAGACCATGGGTTGAACTTTGGGGCGACTGGCTCCATCGCGTATACGTCCCTTAGCACACGCTTCCGCTCCCTCTTGGGGACGTGGGTTGCGTATATCATGTTCACCGTCCACACTTGTGGGGGGAAATCTTTCTGTCCACTGTTGTTCGGCGACCGGGGCTCCTCCTCGTCATCGCTATGCAGCCCCTTGTCTCTTCTTTCGGCATTTAACTTGCCTGCCTGCTTGAACACCCAACAATCCCTGTTGGTGTGATTGGCTGGTTTTTCGGGGGTGCCATGTATCTGGCATGAGCGGTCAAGTATTCGGTCCAAACTGGACGGGCCCGGAGTATTTCTTTTGAATGGCTTTTTCTGCTGACCGGGTTTAGAGCCTCTGAATCTGGCATTAACTGCCGTATCCTCAGCATTGTTGCTGTTAATGCGGCGCTTTTGCTTGTTGCGACGTGACCTGCCACTGCTGTCCTTGGTATCCGAATTACCAGGGTTCTTGGTCATGTTATTGTTGCGAGCTAGCCAGCTGTCTTCTCCCGCGCAAAAGCGGGTCATAAGTGTCGTGAGGGCTGCCATAGATTTCGGCTTTTCCTGTCCTAGGTGTCGTGCAAGCCACTCATCGCGGATGTTATGCTTGAAGGCTGCTAGGGCCTCTGCGTCCGAACAGTCGACGATTTGATTTTTCTTGGTTAGGAACTGTGTCCAGAATTGTCTGGCCGATTCCTCTGGCTGCTGAATTATGTGGCTTAGGTCATCGGCGTCTGGTGGTCGCACATAAGTGCCCTGGAAATTGTCGAGGAATGCGGCTTCCAGGTCCTCCCAACAACCAATTGATTCTGCTGGCAAGCTGTTAAGCCAATGCCGAGCTGGTCCTTTAAGCTTGAGTGGGAGGTATTTGATGGCGGGTAGGTCATCACGCCGGGCCATGTGGATATGAAGGGAGATATCCTGATCCATACCACAGGATCTGTTGTGCCATCATATGATTCGATGTTTCACGGGTTTGGAAACCCTGCCGGTGATTTGATGATCCATTACTTCATCTGTGAGCATAGGGGTGTTGCGGGCGCCTGCTATACTGGGCTATATCACGATGCAGCTGCAAACGAGCTTTGTCTACTGTGTTCAGCCCGGCCGGATTTACTATATCCGGCGTGACCGAGTACCGTCTCGTGCCATGGGGGCGCCCACGGATCCGTAGATCGATCTTGTTTGCCTTGCCTTGTCCTCCTAATATGTCTCGCAGGTCTGGTGCATTTTCCCATGCCTTGGTAGTTTTTGAAGCGGCGCCGGCGTGGCGACTTGAGTGGAGGGCCGAGAGGCCTCTCTGTGCGGCGGCCACGGGTGGCGGCGGTCGGCCGCATCCATGTGCTGGTGATGTGGGTTTAAGTTGGCATCCTCCTCTAATTGGGATTAGCAAACCTGCCCGCTTTGGGTAGCTCTTGGAGGGGCGTTCGAGTTCATACTCTTCGGCCGCAAGGACTTCAGTCCATCTGTCGGCTAGCAAATCCTGATTAGCTATGAGCTGTTGCTGTTTTTTCTTGAGGCTATTTGCCATGGCCATAAGCCTGCGTTTGAAACGCTCTTGTTCGATGGGATCCTTCGGCACGACAAATTCGTCGTCGTCGAGGCTTGCCTCGTCTTTGGAGGGAGGTATGTAATTATTGCCCTCGACCTCTCTGTCTGCCGCTCTCTCATGAGGGCTGGCTTCTCTATCCTCCTGTGATGAATCTTGCTGGAGGTGGTTGTCTTCGGCACTGTCCGGGGTGTTATTATCCCCCATGCCGGAATCACCGTTTTTGTTTTGGCGGGATTTAGAGCGGCGCCGCTGACGGCGGCGCTTAGGCTGCTTCTTGGAGGGGTCATCCTCCGCTGTTCCATTGCCATTGCCTTCTTTTGGGGTGTCCACCATGTATATATCATACGACGAGGTGGCTTTCCACTGACCTATAGGCGCTGGATCTTGATCGTCTCCTGCATCGGCGTCCATACCGTCGATGTCTTCGGAGTCGAAGTCGAGCATGTCGGTTAAATCATCGACAGTGGCTACGAAGTAGGTGGTGGGCGGGCTTTGAATTTCTTCATCATCCGCATCCCAACCTTGCCGACTATAGTCCGGCCAGGGCTCTCCTGACAAAGAGAGAGACTTTAGTGAATTCAAAATATCGCCGAAGGGCGAGTGCTGAAAGATGTCTGCGGCGGTGAACTCCATGATCGGCGCCCAATCGGGTTCGATCGGTGGGGGCGCAGAGGGCTCGGAGTCCGGAGAGGAGTCTAGCTCCTTGGAGTCACGGGCTTCGCAGAGAATAGGGCTGGTGTTCGGCTCGATCGCCGTAGAGATTGTAGCCCCCGAGGTGGTGTCTAACCACCCATCCTCGGTTCGTGTGATCGGCTCCGAGCTAGGGGTCGGAGCGGACACAGGTGCGGCCTCCAAGGCACTGTTCGGTGACAGAGCTAAATCATGCCCATCGTGACAGTGTGGCGTGCTCGGCTGTGGCTCGAATCCGTCGAAGATCAAGTCTCAGCGGATGTCGGCCATGTAGTTCAAACTTCCAAATCTGACCTGATGGCCAGGGGCGTAGCTTTCGATCTGCTCCAGATGACCAAGCGAATTGGCCCGCAGTGCAAAGCCGCTGAATACGAAGATCTATCCGGGAAGAAAAGTCTCACCCTGGATCACATCACTGTTGATGACCGGAGAAGCCATCGGGTCTAAAAGTGACGACACAGAGGAACTCTCAATGAAAGCACCAATGTCGGTGTCAAAACCGGTGGATCTCGGGTAGGGGGTCCCGAACTGTGCGTCTAGGTCGGATGGTAACAGGAGGCAGGGGACACGATGTTTTACCCAGGTTTGGGCCCTCTTGATGGAGGTAAAACCCTACGTCCTGCTTGATTAATATTGATGATATGGGTAGTACAAGAGTAGATCTACCGCGAGATCAGAGAGGCTAAGCCCTAGCAGCTAGCCTATGGTATGATTGTTGTTCGTCCTATGGACTAAAACTCTCTGGTTTATATAGACACCGGAGAGGGCTAGGGTTACACAGAGTTGGTTACAATGGTAGGAGATCTACATATCCGTATCGCCAAGCTTGCCTTCCACGCCAAGGAAAGTCCCTTCCGGACACGGGACAAAGTCTTCAATCTTATATCTTCATAGTCCAGGAGTCCGGCCGAAGGTATAGTACGGCTATCCGAACACCCCCTAAACCAGGACTCCCTCAACAGGTATAATATAACAATTGATAATCATGCTCCGAAATATTTCATGATCACAACGTCCATCACAAAATAAGAATCCATAATGCACGCAAGCAGGTTATTAATATACAACATGAATATGTAATAAGGGAGTAGAAATAGAATGCACCGATCGGGTGTCTGAAGCGACGCCTCGAAAGGATAATAATATAAAGCATGCCTCAGTCGGCCGTCTGAGTGACATCACATAAAGGGCTTTTAAAGGAGGTAAGTAGCAAACATGCCACACTCGGGCGCCTGTGCGACACTACATAAAGGGCTTATAAAGTAAATGAATAGCAAGCATGCCACAGTCGGGCGTCTCCGCGACACCACATAAAGGGCTTATAAAGTAAATGAATAGCAAGCATGCCACTGTCGGGCGTCTCAGCGACACCACATAAAGGGCTTATAAAGTAAGTGAATAGCAAGCATGCCACAGTCGGGCGTCTCCGCGACACCACATAAAGGGCTTATATGAGAGTAGTCACAGTGAATATCCAGGAGGTAGGACCGTCCCAGGGATACTCAATAATTCAATGATGTAAATGGTTAGTTCATAATAATAGTAATCATCATCAGCATAAGTCACAAGTCATGATCCATGTTCTGGTTTAGCAATTTTTCCTTCGAAGACTGACACTAAGACCGACACTTGACCCGTCCCAGACTGTAGTCCTTAACCATGGACACGACTATTCGAATAGATATAATATCTGCAGAGGGTGTACTCTTTACCCACGAGTAACAGATTCCTTTAGTCCATCGGGACTAATTCCTCCTACGGTCTTTTTAATTGAAAACACACCTGACCGCACACACCAGCCTAACTTACCGGTGTCTGGAATCACCCACGACACCCGTTAAGCGAAACTCTAAGTGGGGAGGCTACAACCTCGAATAGCATGGGATCACAAAATTTATAACGTGCGCAAACTAGGGGAGCTACCCCCTTCGGCTCCAACCGAAAACACCCATGCCCCCGGACCAGGTGGCATGCCTACCGGATGCAGCCGGTATCTTCCACCATGGCCTCTCTGTATGGTGTGTGCTAGGAAAGGGGTTGAGAACTTACTGAACCGTACCCTACCTATGGCAGGGAAAAGTGGTAGTACGAAACAAGTATGGGGGTTACTGGAACAAGACTCGATCTATGGTCGACTCAGGAGGTTAAAGCATTTCCTGCATGATAAGTATAAGTAATATATTTTACCCCATCAGACAGAATCACCACTCATCATACCTCCCTATGCCCTACCGGACATAACCGTCTCGACGAAGGATTAGGGACAAGCTCGTGTCTACCCAAGACAGAGGCTTTCCCGGATTCCTTCCGGTAGGCATGAAAGGCATACGAGGGTGGTCACTATCAGAAGCATATCAAAATCCCAACAACAAGGAATCATCATTATGCACTCATGAATACGATCGTGACACCACATAAAATACCGAATACTTCGCGTCAAGGTGGTGTCATATTTGCATCAAATGACACACAACAAATATTATGCCGGGGTTCAGAATGCTTGCCTTCAAGAGTATGCAAGTGGGGGTGCATTTTTTGAAAGTTGCCTCCCTCTCCAAAATCCTATTTAAGAAAAATTTGAATTAACACATAGTTTCAAAACAGTACAAAAAAGTTGCTTGGAAAATTTTCAAATAAATATGAAAATAAACTAGACAAAATTTGAGAAACAACAGAAAAAGAATCAAATCAATTGGAATTATATTTTAAAAGTTATAGCCAGTCAAAGTTTAGTCAAAATCTGTTTTTAATAAAAATCAGAAAAAGAAAACGTTTCGGGGAGCTTACGCTTTTCACTTAGCGAAGACGTATTCGGTGGAACACGTCTTCACTTAAACCAGCGCGGGCTGTCACTGTGTCGCTGACAGTGGGTCCCTTGGGCCCACTGGTCAGGTTTGACCAGTCGCCCGCGCCTCCTTCTTCCTCTGTCCGAGTGGAGGCGGAGCTCCGGCGATCAATGCCGGTGATTGGTGGCTCCTCGCGGGGCTCCGACGGCGGGAACAGGTTCACCGCATTAGGGCGATCCTCTAGGTGGTCGAGGGGGCCGCGGGGATGAAGCGAGTCGCTGGCGGCGAGCTCTGCGGCGGACGGTGGTTTCAAGAGAAATGGGGTCTCGAGCTACGGTGGCTCCCAGTCGAAGCTGAGAGGTTGGGCGGCTCCGCAAGGTCGAGGGGAAGAGGATGGTGGCACTGGATGGACTGGGGAGGCTCAGCTCGCGACGCACGGCACCGGAGCGTGGCGGCGGCCGAACTGGCCGGAGACGAGGAGGACGACCTCCCCCCGTCGATTGCTGGCTATGGGAGTGCCAGGGGGATGGATTGAGGTTGCCTAGGGTTTTGGATGAGCTCGGGGTCCCTATTTATAGCGGTTGAGGTCGGTTCCAACGGCGGCCGTGGATAGGAACGACGGACCACCATTCTTTAGCAGGCAGGGCGACATGGCGGCGACGGGCACTAGCGGACGGCTCGAGGATGAGCTCGAGCTGTTCCAGAGGGCAGCTAACGGGCTGGAGTGGCTCGGGCGGCGCCGTCCATGGCAGAGGCCTACTGCGGCCGTCGGCGGCTTGCGGTGGTGGCGCTGTGGAGTGCCAGGAGGGGGCCAGGGCGGCTCTGCGACGAGGGAGGGGTCGGGGCGCGCTGGCTGCGAGCGGGAATGGATCAAAACGTGCACGGGGAGGCGGCAGCGGGACACAGCGACTCGGGCGCACGCACGTGCAAAACGCGCGCTCTGGCCTCGCCCAGAGCACGCACGCGAGGCGCTCAGCAAAATGCCAAGGCATGCCAGGAGGCTTGGATGAGGCTGGTAGTTAACATGTTTAGGTTAGTGGAGGCTAGGAGATTAGTGGACATGCTGGTTAGTCAAAGCAAGCAGGTCCATCGTGCAAACTAAAAACTATGCCAAATCTGGCCATGCACACAAGGTGTTTTACAAAATGCCAGGAGCTTCTAGGCATCTCCTCTGGTGGCCAAAAACTCCAGATCATAGTCTCTTTAGATGTAGGTGATGGTGGCAAGGTTAGTTTGTCAAAAACAATAACTTGTTAGTGCAAGTTTTTGAGAAAACCAAATCTGGACAGAAAATGAAAGGCATTATTGCATGGATCAAAAATACTCCAATGGGTCCAAACTCCTGGACTTAAGGGTTTGGTAGGGTGGTTTACAAGCAGGATAACAGTCAAGGGCAATAGGGCAAAACAAAATAGGGTTGTAGTAGAAAACACCAAACTGGACCAGAGAGCAGAAGAGGATGATTTGCTCAAATTTTCCAAAGAACACCAGTGTTTTTTTTGCATAAATTTGAATTATATACTCCTACTAACATCTCCCAACTTTGGTGGAATTTTTAAAGAAATAATTAAATAGGTTGTAGTGCAAACCACAAACTGGGCCAGATTTGAAAACTTGGGGTAGGGTTCAAAATTTTCAAATGACTAAAAGAGATTTTTGCATAAAAGTGATGTGGAAACATCACATGACATCTCCAAATTTTGGTGAGGATTTTAAAGAAGTATTTGAAAGGGTTGTAGTGCAAATGGGACCTTAAAACTTATGAAAATTCATTTTAAGAGAAATAAAGCTCAGGAAAAATAATTATAGAAATAATTCCACTGATAAAAGAAATGTTTTCTTGAGAGGGTATATAAGTCCAACAATATTTTTGAAAAGTTTTCACTTGGGGTAAAAACTCCATAATAACAAAACAAAGAGTGGTTCTGAAATCAAAAGATAAATCCAAAAAATAAAAATTTAATTTACCATGGCAAAATTTTAATTAATAAATCATGGTTAAAATTTTGGGGTGTTACAAAACGACAACTTTGGTTTCTTGCCAAACCACAGTTCATAAGGCGTCGTCTCAACGGATTTTGATGGTGCCCTATTTAACGTGAATGCAACTGTCTCTAAAGCATAACCCCAAAATTATAGCGGTAAATCAGTAAGAGACATCATAGATCGCACCATATCTAGTAAAGTACGATTACGACATTCGGACACACCATTACGTTGTGGTGTTCCGGGTGGCATGAGTTGTGAAACTACTCCACATTGTTTCAAATGTAGACCAAACTCGTAACTCAAATATTCTCCTCCATGATCAGATCATAGAAACTTTATTTTCTTGTTACGATGATTTTCCACTTCACTCTGAAATTCTTTGAACTTTTCAAATGTTTCAGACTTATGTTTCATTAAGTAGATATACCCATATCTGCTCAAATCATCTATGAAGGTGAGAAAATAACGATACCCGCCGCGAGCCTCAATATTCATTGGACCACATACATCAGTATGTATGATTTCCAACAAATCCGTTGCTCACTCCATTGTTCCGGAGAACGGCGTTTTAGTCATTTGCCCATGAGGCATGGTTCGCAAGTACCAAGTGATTCATAACCAAGTGATTCCATAAGTCCATCAGTATGGAGTTTCTTCATGCGCTTTACACCAATATGACCCAAACAGCAGTGCCACAAATAAGTTGCACTATCATTATCAACTCTACATCTTTTGGCTTCAACATTATGAATATGTGTATCACTACTATCGAGATTCAACACAAATAGACCACTATTCAAGGGTACATGACCATAAAAGATATTACTCATATAAATAGAACAACCATTATTCTCAGATTTAAATGAATAAACGTCTCGCATCAAACAAGATCCAGATATAATGTTCATGCTCAACGCTGGCACCAAATAACAATTATTTAGGTCTAAAACTAATCCCGAAGGTAGATGTAGAGGTAGCGTGCCGACGGTGATCACATGGACTTTGGAACCATTTCCCACGCGCATCGTCACCTCGTCCTTAGCCAGTCTTCGCTTAATCCGTAGTCCCTGTTTCGAGTTGCAAATATTAGCAACAGAACCAGTATCAAATACCCAGGTGCTACTGCGAGCTCTAGTAAGGTACGCATCAATAACATGTATATCACATATACCTTTGTTCACCTTGCCATCCTTCTTATCCGCCAAATACTTGGGGCAGTTTCGCTTCCAGTGACCAGTCCCTTTGCAGTAGAAGCACTCAGTCTCAGGCTTAGATCCAGACTTGGATTTCTTCTCTTGAGCAACAACTTGTTTGCCGTTCTTCTTGAAGTTCCCTTTCTTCTTCCCTTTACCCTCTTTCTTGAAACTGGTGGTCTTGTTTACCATCAACACTTGATGCTCCTTGATTTCTACCTCCGCAGCCTTTAGCATTGCGAAGAGCTCGGGAATCGTCTTATCCATCCCTTGCATATTACAGTTCATCATGAAGCTCTTGTAGCTTGGTGGCAGTGATTGAAGAACTCTGTCATTGACACTATCAACCAGAAGATTAACTCCCAGCTGAGTCAAGTGGTTATGGTACCCAGACATTCTGAGTATACGTTCACTGACAGAACTATTCTCCTCCATCTTGCAGCTGTAGAACTTATTGGAGACTTCATATCTCTCAATCTGGGCATTTGCTTGAAATATTAACTTCAACTCCTGGAACATCTCATATGCTCCATGATGTTCAAAACGTTGTTGAAGTCCCGGTTCTAAGCCATAAAGCATGTCACACTGAACTATTGAGTAGTCATCAGCTTTGCTCTGCCAGACGTTCATAACATCTGGCGTTGCTCCTGCAGCGGGTTTGGCACCTAGCGGTGTTTCCAGGACGTAATTCTTCTGTGCAGCAATGAGGATAATCCTCAAGTTACGGACCCAGTCCGTGTAATTGCTACCATCATCTTTCAACTTTGCTTTCTCAAGGAACGCATTAAAATTCAACAAAACAACAACACAGCCCATCTATCTACAATAACATAGACAAACAAAATACTATCAGGTACTAAGTTCATGATAAATTTAAGTTCAATTAATCAAATTACTTAAGAACTCCCACTTAGATAGATATCCCTCTAATCATCTAAGTGATCACGTGATCCATATCAACTAAACCATAACCGACCATCACGTGAAATGGAGTAGTTTTGAATGGTGAACATCACTATGTTGATCATATCTACTATATGATTCACGCTCGACCTTTTGGTCTCAGTGTTCCGAGGCCATATCTGCATATGCTAGGCTCATCAAGTTTAACCCGAGTATTCTGCGTGTGTAAAACTGTCTTACACCCGTTGTAGATGAACATTGAGCTTATAACACACGATCATCACGTGGTGTCTCGGCACGACAAACTTTGGCAATGGTGCATACTCAGGGAGAACACTTTTACCTTAAAATTTAGTGAGAGATCATCTTATAATGCTACCGTCAATCAAAGCAGAATAAGATGCATAAAGGATAAACATCACATGCAATCAATATAAGTGATATGATATGGCCATCATCATCTTGTGCCTTTGATCTCCATCTCCAAAGCACCGTCATGATCTCCATCGTAGCATCATTGTTGTCTCGCCAACTATTGCTTCTACGACTATTGCTACCGCTTAGTGATAAAGTAAAGCAATTACAGGGCGATTGCATTGCATACAATAAAGCGACAACCATATGGCTCCTGCCAGTTGCCGATAACTCTGTTACAAAACATATCATCTCATACAATAAAGTATAGCATCATGCCTTGACCATATCACATCACAACATGCCCTGCAAAAACAAGTTAGACGTCCTCTATTTTGTTGTTGCAAGTTTTACGTGGTTGCTACGGGCTGAGCAAGAACCGTTCTTACCTACGCATCAAAACAACAATGGTAGTTTGTCAAGTTAGTGATGTTTTAACCTTCTCAAGGACCGGGCGTAGCCACACTCAGTTCAAGTAAAGTCGGAGAAACTGACAACCGCCAGCCACCTGTGTGCAAAGCACGTCGGTAGAACCAGTGAGGGAGTCCTGGATTAGGGGGTCTCCGGACAGCCGGAATATATCCTTTGGCTGGACTGCTAGACTATGAAGATACAAGATTAAAGACTTCGTCTCATGTCCGGATGGGACTCTACTTTGCGTGGAAGGCAAGTTAGGCAATACGGATATGCATATCTCCTCCTTTGTAACCGACCTTGTGTAACCCTAGCCATCTCCGGTGTCTATATAAACCGGAGGGTTTTAGGCCGTAGGACACAAAAACAATAACATACAATCATACCATAGGCTAGCTTCTAGGGTTTAGCCTCTGTCAGGACCCCGATTCCAAATCACATCAATCTAGCCGGTAACACCTCATATCACTTTGCGGCCTCACGCACGGTATCCCCACGGGTGTCGCCTTACCATGGCCCGGGACCGTTTGCGCCTTTTGGCTCACGTATATGATAGGGTCGCTAGCATCCATATGATAGAGAACCCGGGCCGACATGGCTAGTCGTGAACCCAAAGCGGCACTAACCTATGGGTACAGGCATACATGAATCACATCGAGCATGTCGGTCATCAGCGAGTGAATCTGGGCTGTAGCACTGGGCTAATAGGACTCCTGGGAACCCGGGCTGTAGCAGGCTAGGCAGGACTCCGGATGTCACCGCGTGACATTTCCTCGAAGGGACAGACATAGGAACAAAGTGAAACACATGCCGGCCAGTCAAGTGTCCTGAGCAGTAGTGCTGGGCTAGCAGGACTCCGGTGAACTGGGCTATAGCGGACTACTATGGCTCAAGGAGCACTAGACTACATTTCCCCATAAGAGAGGCTGCCAAGGATAAACAACTGGATTGTCGGATCCCACACATACCAAGCATTTCAATCATACACACAATATGCTCGATATGTGCAAATACAACATGGCATCACAACAAAACTGTACAACTCAAGTACTTTATTTAAAGGCTCCGGAGAGCCATACATAACATGTTCATACAGGTAGGGGTCACATGACCCGACACTCAAGTCATACAAGCATAGAAGCACATGCGGAAGCAAATAGTGTGAGTACAGACACTAGAAAGAAAGAAGGCTTGTCGAAGCCTGACTATCTACATAGGGCCCTCCATGGCCAGAATCACCACCTGGGTGGCAAGTTACTCATCGACGTCGAGGTCTACATAAAACCCGTCGGAGGGGGCGGTGTTGTCGTCTGAAAACAGTAATTAAAGCAACATGAGTACAAAGGTACTTAGCAAGTCTTACAACAGAACCTACTATACATGCTCATTCTCAAGAAGGTGGTGGAGTTATTGCAGCAAGCCAACTTTGACTCTTGGCTAAGCTATCCTACGAGACACCACTGTAAAATAGTTTCCGCACACGAGTCCACTAATCACCAACACAATACTCCACCAGGGATCCTCCCTCGTCATCCTACGAGAGGGCCATCCTCGGTACTCACACTTATCTTGAGTCTTTTAGTAGTAACCATTAACTTGTCTATGAACAGTATAGGCAACCAAGTAGTCCTTTACCACAGACGCGGCTATTCAAATAGTTTTATACCCTGCAGGGGTGTACTTCGTCACACATGTTTCCACCAATTAGCGTCTGCACACGACATGTGATCGGCAGACTTCAAGCGAAAGCCGACGTGGGTGTAGACCACGACCTGACTAACCGCACAAGTCTCTAGTCCAGGTTTATCACCTATTTGGGTTCCATCCACAAGGAAATCCGGCCGGGGTGTCCTCAACGGCCCCAAACGATGTGTGCAGGGTTCCCGAGACACCAAATGGGCTACTCGGTACACCGTGCCACGGTGTATCTACCGCATCATAGCCCACCCCTAGGGTTAGCGCTACACACGGCCGCCAACACATAACCTACAAACACCAGAGACTAGTTCCAACTCCTAGACAAAGGACGAGAGGGGTCAGTAAGTCAAGCGGGGTCATATTTCAGGGCCCAATGTGTGGTAGTAGCTGAATCTTAAATCACACATACAGATCTCAATTCTTATGGACGGCCTCAATGAAACAACCCACCATGTACTCCTACATGGCCTCTCATCGATACCTTTACCAAAACATGTTCAACACATTCCTCACATTACCGACATAATCATTTCACTCTATCCCATCACCCAGATGAACCAGACCTGACACAACTCTAAGCATAGCAGGCATAGCAAGGTAGGAAACACATACATGGCTCAATCAACTCCTACACATGCTAGTGGGTTTCATCTAGTTACTGTGGCAATGACAGGTCATGCAGAGGATAAGGGTTCAACTACCGCAGCACACAGCAGTTTGAAACGTTGTTGTCTTAATGCAGTAAGTGCGAGCAGAAGCGAGAACATGGGATTGTATTGATATGATCAATGGGGCTGCTTGCCTGATGGAGTAGTAGTAGGGCACTGCCCTTTAGTTGGATACTCGGAGATATCCTCAGAGGCAGAACCTACCACGAAAGACACCACAGAATACAATCATCACATGGCAATATGCAACAATTTGATGCATGCTATGACATGGCAAAATGAGGTGTCCTGCCTAATGCAATGTGAAACAAGTTGAATTGGGTCCATTTGAATCAAAGATTCAAATGGGAGCTTATGTTATTAAGCATTATAAGTGTATTATCTTGTTTCACCTAATCAGCAAGGTTAAAGTGTTTTGTCATGCATGAAACCATTACAGATGGAAAGATTGAATTTTTCTGATCAAATTTCATATATAAATCTTTGCATTTGGAGTTATAGATTAAAAGTTATGAATTTTAGAAGTTTTGGTTATGTTCTGGAATTTCCTATATAAGAATAAATCCAGAAAAGGATTTACTGCGTCAGCCTGGCGTCAGTGTGACATCAGCGGGTCAAAGGCGCCAGCCCAGGTCAAACCTGACTGGTGGGCCCCATATGTCAGTGTCACAACTAACTAACATAGTTAGTTAGTGTTTCGTTAGCACTAAACTAGGTTAGTTAGGCCCTGGGCCCACATGTCAGTGAGTCAAATTGTTAACTAAAATAATTAGTGTTAACTAAACTAATTCTAATTAGATAGGGGCATGGCCCACACATCAGCGACTCAGGGGAGGTCAACCTGGGCCCACACGGGGTCAAACAGGGTCAAACTCGCCGGCGTTTAGCCGCCGGCGAGGCCAGACGCGGTGGAGCAGCGCGGGTTTCACCTACAAGGCGCCGTTCGGTGCGCAGAGCACAACTACGGGACGCAGACGCTTGTCCGCATCCAACCAGGGTGGTGGTGCGGCCGGGGAGTGGCCGGAGTGGTGCTGGCGACGAGCTTGGCGGCGGCCGAAGCTCGGGTGTAGGTGGGGATGAGGCTGTGGTGCGCAAACGAGCGCAGCGAGGTGCTATGGGGGTTCTACGTGATGCGGGAAGCACGTTAGGCGCATGCCCGGGACCAAATGGTCACCGGAGCATCGCCGACGACGAGCGCGGGCGGTGGCGCGTGCGGGTGAGCATGCTGCAGTCACTACGGAGTGCAAAAGAGGAAACAGAGAGGATGGGGGGATGGCTGAGCTCACGGGGGTCACGACGAGGCAGTCAGCAAGGTTGGGGGCGAGCTGATGCGGCGGGGACGGCGAAGGGTATCTCCGGTGGCCGGAGTTGGGGAAGACGAGGTCGAGGCGATTCCAGAGCGGGTGAGCGCTCGAGGCTCGGGGCTCGGCCTGCTCGACATAGTCGACGACGACGGAGCTCGTGGACACGACGACGCGAGCGAGGATGACGGAGGGCGCGGCTACATCGACGGTGCGGCGGCAGAGGCGTCGGCCATGGTGGGAGAGGGCGAGGGAGAGTCGTTGGGGGTGAATGGAGAGGTCCGTGGGGTCGGGGCGACGACGTGGAGGTCGTCCAGGCGTCCAGGGGCGCGGGCGGCAAGCAGGTGGCGCCGTGGCGAGCCGAGGCATGCCGACGCTCACCTCCCTGCCTGCCTGCCTGGCGAGAGGAAGCAGCTGACTGGCCATAGGCCAGCACAGTGCTGGGTCGCTAGTTGGGCCGGCTGGGGGGTTTAGCCAGGTTAGTCCCTTTCTCTCTCTTTTTCTATTTTTTATTTATTCTGTTTTGTGTTTTGGAATAGTAAAAATACTATTTCATTTAGAAAAACCCTGGAAATAATCAGAGGCACATTTGAAAATATTCTCAACAGCCTAAAATTACTTTCAGGATTATTTGGGCATCTAAATTATTTTATAGCATTTAAATGCCCAAATGCAAATACTATATGGATTAATCCGATGACCTTAGGATGTCCTAGAAAAATGTGCACTATTTTTGTCAAAGGTTTTAACCCAAAACAAAAAGGGTGGACTTTTTAGAAGGGCATTTCAGGTTCATTGGAAAAGTTTTTAGTAACCCTAGTTGTTCCAGGGGGGTGCTGGGGGTTCTGTCATCCCCATTTCAGTTTTCTGGAAATTTAAACATGATGCAACACTCTAATGCATGAACTAGCTAGGGTGTGACAACTCACCCCCACTCAAAAGAATCTCGTCCCGAGATTTAGGATCCGTTGGGAAGAAGGTGGGGTACTCGAGTCGAAGACGATCCTCCCTTTCCCAAGTGGCTTCCTTTTCGGAATGGTGTGACCATTGAACCTTGAGAAACTTGATGTTATGGCGTCGAGTGGTACGCTCGGCTTGATCAAGGATACGAACGGGATATTCCCGATAAGAGAGATTATCTTGTAGATCAAGCGTTTCGTGGTCCACTCCACGGATAGGATCCGCGAAGCAACGCCTGAGTTGAGAAACGTGGAAGACATCGTGAACTCTGGAAAGATGTGGAGGTAGTTCCAATTGGTAGGCAACTTCTCCTCGTTTGGCAAGAATGCGAAAGGGTCCAATGTAACGTGGAGCCAATTTGCCTTTGATACCGAATCAATGGGTTCCCTTTAATGGAGTGACCCGAAGGTAAGCCTTCTCGCCGACTTCATAAGTCATGAGCTTATGTTTACGGTCATATTGGCTCTTTTGACGAGATTGGGCTGTTTTCAATTTCTCACGAATAACGCGAACCTGCTCTTCTGCTTCCTGAATCATATCCGGGCCAAAGTGTTGTCTTTCCCCAGTTTCTGACCAGTTAAGAGGCATTCAACATTTTCGTCCATAGAGAACTTCGAAAGGAGCTTTGCCCAAGCTAGCTTGATAACTATTGTTATAAGCGAACTTCGCGAATGGAAGGCATTTCTCCCAATCCATTCCAAATGAGATGACAGAAGCTCGGAGCATATCTTCCAGAATTTGATTTACTCGCTCTACTTGACCACTTGATTGGGGGTGGAAGGCGGTGCTAAAAGAGAGACGAGTTCCCATAGCATTTTGGAAACTTTCCCAAAATCGAGAGGTGAAGAGACTCCCACGGTCTGAGTTAATTTCCAATGGGACACCATGAAGAGACACTATTCAGGAGATGTATAAGTCAGCAAGTTGGCTAGCGGTGATACTCTCACGAACAGGTAGAAAATGGGCCACCTTGGAAAGACGATCGATCACGACGAAGATGGCATTATTCCCTCTCTTGGTCCTGGGAAACCCAGTAATGAAATCCATACTGATTTTATCCCATCTCCAATTAGGAATAGCCAAAGGTTGAAGGGTGCCAGCAGGCCGTTGATGCTCTGCTTTAACACGATGACAGACGTCCCAACTAGCAATGTATTGAGCAATTTCTCTCTTCATCCTAGTCCACCAAAACCTCTGGCGTAGGTCTTGATACATTTTAGTACTACCAAGATGAATGGTGAGAGGGGAATCATGAGCTTCCTTAAGAATCAACTGGCGCAGATGTTGTTTCTTGGGAACCAGCAAGCGGTTCTCAAAGAAAACAACACCTCGCTCATCCATGGAAAAACATTTAGCAACTCCGCTAGCGATGTTTTCCTTAATCCGGGATATGCCCTTATCACGCTTCTGGGCAGCTATGATTTGATCCGTAAGGTTAGGCTTCGCCACCAGGGTGGATAGGAATCCTCGAGGAACAATGTGAAGATTAAGCTTACGAAATTCTTCATGGAGAAGTGGTTGACTTTGTTGTAACATCAGGTTGTTACAATAAGATTTACGACTTAGCGCATCAGCCATGACATTGGCTTTGCCCGGGGTGTAAGTTATTCCTAAGTCGTAATCCGAGATCAACTCGACCCAACGTCTTTGCCTGAGATTCAAATCCGGTTGGGTGAAGATATATTTTCAAACTTTGGTGATCGGTGAAGATCTCGCAACGATTACCGAGAAGGTAATGTCGC
Source organism: Triticum aestivum (assembly GCF_018294505.1). NCBI lineage: Eukaryota > Viridiplantae > Streptophyta > Magnoliopsida > Poales > Poaceae > Triticum > Triticum aestivum. The sequence continues at coordinate 542,031,305 of NC_057809.1, read as the reverse complement.
CAAGTTTTAAGTGCATGGACTACAGCTGCAAGCTCTAGATCATGTGTGGGATAGTTTTCCTCATGGGGGTGTAATTGCCGTGAGGCATAGGCAATTACCTGACGATCTTGCATGAGTATGCAACCTAGTCCTTGTCGCGAGGCGTCGCAATAGATAATAAAGTCCTTGGAGAAATCTGGTGGTACCAGTACGGGAGCAGATGTCAGGCGTCTTTTCAGTTCCTGAAAGCTGAACTCGCACTGTGGGGTCCACTCGAACTTTTTATCTTTCTTGAGGAGTTCAGTTAGAGGTTTAGCAACCTTGGAGAAATTCTCGACGAAGCGGCGACAATAGCTCGCTAAGCCAAGGAAGCTCCGAACTTGCTTGACCGTTTCAGGTGGAGTCCAATCAAGGACGGCTTGAACTCGCTCGGGATTGACAGCAATACCCTTACCAGAGATTACATGGCCTAGATAGGTCACTTCTGGCAACCAAAATTCACACTTGGAGAATTTGGCATAAAGGCGATGCTCTCGAAGTTTCGTCAATACCAGCCTTAGATGTTCGGCATGTTCCTCCTCATTCTTGGAGTAGATGAGTATATCATCGAGGTATACTACGACGAATTTATCCAAATACTCCATGAAGACCGAGTTCATTAACCGAGAGAAGGTGGCTGGGGCATTGGTTAAACCGAAGGACATGACGGTGTACTCGTATTGGCCATAGCGAGTAACAAAGGCCGTTTTGGGAATGTCCCCGTTTCTGATTTTGATTTGATGGTAGCCCAACCTCAAATCCATCTTGGAAAAGACTGAGGATCCAGCGAGCTGGTCATACAGATCGTTGATCCTGGGGAGCGGATACTTGTTCTTGATAGTGACCAAGTTGACAGGTCGGTAATCTACAACCATCCGATCCGTTCCATCCTTCTTCTTGACGAAGAGGACGGGGCAAGCCCAAGGAGAGGAACTAGGACGGATGAAACCCTTTTTCAAGGACTCATCGAGTTGGTTCTTAAGCTCGGCTAGTTCTAAGGGTGCCATCTTATAGGGTCTCCTAGAAATTGGGACGGTTCCTGGAACAAGGTCTATCACAAACTCGACATCCCTGTCAGGTGGAACACCTGGCAGTTCTTCTGGAAAGACATCCGGAAAGTCTCGGACTACCGGAATATCTTCAAGGTCTGGAAGGGGGTTGGCATTTAGGGAGTAAAGCTGGCGCTTGGCCACTCGAGTTAAGACATTGACTGTCTTGCCCGATGGGTGAGTAAGTTGAACGGTTCTAGTGGCACAATCAATCTTAGCATAACGAGCTGACATCCAGTCCATACCCAAGATGATGTTTATGTCTGAGGACTTGAGAGCTATTAAAGATGCAAGGAAGACAAGTCTATCGACAAGAATTTCATTCCCATGGCTTACTCTAGAAGTTTGCCATTTGGAACCCGGAGTTTGAATTACCATGGAAGTGAGCATGTCACAGAATGTCGTGTTATGCAATCGAGCATAGTTCTCAGATATGAATGAATGAGATGCTCTAGTATCGAAAAGAACAGATGCCGGATGGCAATTAACAAGGAGCGTACAAAGGATGACGTTAGGATCCTCATGAGCCTCCTCAGCTGAGACATAGTTGACATGGCCACGTGCAGTGGTGGCTGGCTTGGCGTAGAATGTCTTTCCCGCTGGCTTACCACGGCCAACGGACTTTCCAGACTGATTGGGGTTGTTGTTCTGGGGACACTCTCGACTGTAGTGACCCGGCTCTCCATACTTGAAACATGTCACAACATTGGGGCATGGAGCAGCACTAGCAGCGGGGCCACCATAGGGTTTAGGTGGTGCAAACTGCTGGTTGGGGCGAGGCGCCTCAAAGGATGGCATCGGAATGAACCTGGGTGGCAGCGCTGTGCTTGGAATCCACACCCGGCGCTTCTGAGATCCAGAGCCGGATGAAGAGCCAAAATCACGAGAGTGCTTGCGTGAAGCGTCATAGTCAGACTGGCCTGTCTCAGCACTGATGGCTTTATTGACCAACTTTTGGAAGGATGTGCACTCGTGCAGACGAAGATCGCGGCGAAGCTCGGGGCTAAGTCCCTTGCGGAACCTTGCCTGCTTCTTAGCGTCGGTGGATACCTCTTCAGGAGCATATCGTGCCAGATTCCCAAATTCACGACTATATGCATCCACAGTCAGTCTGCCTTGGGTGAAATTGCAGAAATCTTCCTTCTTGCGATCTATGAGACCTTCCGGGATGTGGTGCTCACGCAAAGCCTCACTGAATTCAGCCCAAGTAGTGATTTGACCGACCGGGCGCATAGCCTCAAAGTTTTCCCACCAAAGGCTAGCAGGGCCTTCGAGGTGATAGGCAGCATAGGTAACCTTATCAGCTTCGGCTATGTTAGCAGAACATAGCTTGTGGGTGATGCTGTGAAGCCAATCATCCACGTCGAGGGGCTCGACGGACTGATTAAACTTTGGTGGGTACAACTTGATAAAGTCATTGATTGACACCAAGTCATTTCACTGTTGACGTGCAGTGTTCTGCTCAATCCGCTCCAGCAAGCGGTTAGTCTCACGCTTGTTTCTTTCCACCTCCAGGATAACTTCGGCCAGAGAAGGCGGGTGAGGCAGATTTTCACCCCTAGCTGCACTGGCTTCTCCCTGCTCCGGGGCAGCAGGGTTGCTGCGTGTGTTAACCATTCTAGGAAAAAAAGACAACGGTTTAGACAAGGATGGCACAAACTTGGCAAGGAAGTGCAGAATGTAATGGATAACATGGAATGCTAAGATGTTCATTGCACGACATGGTAATATAGAAACTGCCATATATATACCATTGGTCATACACACCGTACATAGTTTAGTACAAGCCCAGGCTAGAGTACAACTACGGTGACATCTCATCGGAGGCATTCCAAGCTCCTATACATTATTTTTCTACACCTCCGGAGCGTGATACACACCAAGTCATATCCCACGGTCACGCAGGACTGTGGAGGATACAACTATTACAGTACTAGTGAAACTACTACTAGCTCAGACGGCTCCGTAGTAATCCTCATAAAAGTCACCACCAAAGCCTGGAAGTGGAACATGATCATCTGGGAACAGACGGTCCTGCGGAGCCTGCGCACCATAGGGACTCGGATGTGGCCTTGGTCCCACAGATGGTGGCAGACGGGGACCACGAGGAGGAGTGATGCCTCCTACATCACGCCACTCCATACAATCTGGCAATCTAGACCGTACAGGGTACATGTCCCTCAGGTCCATGTATCCTGCCTACACCGCAAGTGCAAACCGAGTCAAAGTGGCCCAGTGATCAGCACGAGAGTTGAAAAGCTCCATATGCAAGGCCCGATTTTCGCAGTCCTTATCCTCGAGCATCTCGGCAGTGGTGCGGACTAGTGACTCCTCATGTGTAGAGTCATAGTACAAAGCTTGATAGTACCCTGTGCTCCAGGAAGTGAGGCTGGCATGTAGCGGAAATCGGTGTTCTGAAGCAAGGCAGTCCTGGCTCGAATGATAGTCATCATTGAGTAAGCTGCATCCTGCACAGACATCTCAATAGTGACCCCAAGTCCATAGGAGCAGTGAAGGGGCTCAGTGGCTCCAGGATAAGAGGGATATATCCTGACGGTACAAAGGTACTGGCTCTGGTTGAAGTCTCAGAACTGCTCCTCGACAGTATATTCCGGATACCACCGATAGCCTGACTCGACCATCACTCGAACCAACATGGCCGTATGACCGGGTACATCGAGGCACCGGGTCAGACGAACCACTTGGTTCTGGGAACGGGTGGCCATCTGAAAGCACAGAATAATGCAAAGGCATTAGAATTTCCTAGGAGAAATCGGACAGCATAACGGCTGTAAATGCTCAAAAAAAAGATTTGAGACATCCACAACAGTTTGCAATACCACTCAACAACATCATATCAAGGTTCTGGTTCAACTGACAACATACTAAAAGTAGTAGAAACTGCACTGAGGCTTGTAACAACAATCCTATAAGCTACTATGGATTAGTAACACGTGAACCTGATAGAAGAAGAGAGCCTAGTCCTTAACCCACGTAGAATGAGAAGAGAATGACTCAGATCAGAGGGCATAAGGTAAAGGAGTAAAAGAGCCTTACGTTCCCTCCCACAATCAATTCCCCTACATATAACTAAAGCATTTCTAGACTTGACATCGACCAGTTTGGCTCAACGAACCTACAGGCGGTCCGGCTCTGATGCCAACGCTGTTAGGACCCCGATTCCAAGTCACATCGATCTAGCCGGTAACACCTCATATCACTTTGCGGCCTCACGCACGGTATCCCCACGGGTGTCGCCTTACCATGGCCCGGGACCGTTTGCGCCTTTTGGCTCACATATATGATAGTGTCGCTAGCATCCATATGACAGAGAACCCAGGCCGACATGGCTAGTCATGAACCCAAAGCGGCACTAACCTATGGGGACAGGCATACATGAATCACATCGAGCATGTCGGTCATCAGCGAGTGAATTCGGGCTGTAGCATAAGGCTAACAGGACTCCGGGGAACCCGGGATGTAGCAGGCTAGGCAGGACTCCTGATGTCACCGAGTGACATTTCCCCGAAGGGACAGACATATGAACGAAGTGAAACACATGCCGGCCAGTCAAGTGTCCTGAGCAGTAGTGCTGGGCTAGCAGGACTCCGGTGAACCGGGCTATAGCGGACTACTATGGCTCAAGGAGCACTAGACTACATTTCCCCATAAGAGAGGCTGCCAAGGATAAACAACTAGATTGTCGGATCCCACACATACCAAGCATTTCAATCATACACACAATATGCTCGATATGTGCAAATACAACATGGCATCACAACAAAACTCTACAACTCAAGTACTTTATTTAAAGGCTCCGGAGAGCCATACATAACATATTCATACAGGTAGGGGTCACATGACCCGACACTCAAGTCATACAAGCATACAAGCATACAAGCACATGCGGAAGCAAATAGTCTGAGTACAGACACTAGAAAGAAAGAAGGCTTGTCGAAGCCTGACTATCTACATAGGGCCCTCCATGGCCAGAATCACCACCCGGGTGGCAAGTTACTCATCGACATCGAGGTCTACATAAAACCCATCTGAGGGGGCGGTGTTGTCATCTGAAAACAGTAATTAAAGCAACATGAGTACAAAGGTACTCAGCAAGTCTTACAACAAAACCTACTATACATGCTCATTCTCAAGAAGGTGGTGGAGTTATTGCAGCAAGCCAACTTTGACTCTTGGCTAAGCTATCCTACGAGACACCACTGTAAAATAGTTTCCGCACATGAGTCCACTAATCACCAACACAATACTCCACCAGGGATCCTCCCTCGTCATCTTACGAGAGGGCCATCCTCGGTACTCACACTTATCTTGAGTCTTTTAGTAGTAACCATTAACTTGTCTATGAACTGTATAGGCAACCAAGTAGTCCTTTACCGCGGACGCGGCTATTCGAATAGTTTTATACCCTGCAGGGGTGTACTTCGTCACACATGTTTCCACCACTTAGCGTCTGCACACGACATGTGCTCGGCAGACTTCAAGCGAAAGCCGACGTGGGTGTAGACCACGACCTAACTAACCGCACAAGTCTCTAGTCCAGGTTTATCGCCTATTTGGGTTCCATCCGCAAGGAAATCTAGACGGGGTGTCCTCAACGGCCCAAACGATGTGTGCAGGGTTCCCGAGACACCAAACGGGCGACTCGGTACACCGTGCCACGGTGTATCTACCGCATCATAGCCCACCCCTAGGGTCAGCGCTACGCACGGCCGCCAACACATAACCTACAAACACCAGAAACTAGTTGCAACTCCTGGACAGAGGACGAGAGGGGTCAGTAAGTCGAGCGGGGTCATATTTCAGGGCCCAATGTGTGGTAGTAGCTAAATCTTAAATCACGCATACAGATCTCAGTTCTTATGGACGGCCTCAATGAAACAACCCACCATGTACTCCTACATGGCCTCTCATCGATACCTTTACCAAAACATGTTCAACACATCCTTCACATTACCAACATAATCATTTCACTCTAGCCCATCACCCAAATGAACCAGACCTGACACAACTCTAAGCATAGCAGGCATAACAAGGTAGGAAACACATACATGGCTCAATCAACTCCTACACATGCTAGTGGGTTTCATCTAGTTACTGTGGCAATGACAGGTCATGCAGAGGATAAGGGTTCAACTACCGCAGCACACAACAGTTTGAAACATTGTTGTCTTAATGTAGTAAGTGTGAGCAGAAGCGAGAACATGGGATTGTATCGATATGATCAATGGGGCTGCTTGCCTGATGGAGTAGTAGTAGGGTACTGCCCTTTAGTTGGATACTCGGAGATATCCTCGGAGGTAGAACCTACCATGAAAGACACCACATAATACAATCATCACATGGCAATATGCAACAATATTATGCATGCTATGACATGGAAAAATGAGGTGTCCTGCCTAATGCAATGTGAAACAAGTTGAATTGGGTCCATTTGAATCAAAGATTCAAATGGAAGCTTATGTTATTAAGCATTATAAGTGTATTATCTTGTTTCACCTAAACAGAAAGGTTAAAGTGTTTTGTCATGCATGAAACCATTACAGATGGAAAGATTGAATTTTTCTGATCAAATTTCATATATAAATCTTTGCATTTGGAGTTATAGATTAAAAGTTATGAATTTTAGAAGTTTTTGTTATTTTCTGGAATTTCCTATATAAGAATAAATCCAGAAAAGGATTTACTGTGTCAGCCTGGCGTCAGTGTGACGTCAGCGGGTCAAAGGCGCCAGCCCAGATCAAACCTGACTGGTGGGCCCCATCTGTCAGTGTCACAACTAACTAACATAGTTAGTTAGTGTTTCGTTAGCACTAAACTAGGTTACTTAGGCCCTAGGCCCACATGTCAGTGAGTCAAACTGTTAACTAAAATAATTAGTGTTAACTAAACTAATTCTGATTAGATAGGGGCATGGCCCACACATCAGCGACTCAGGGGAGGTCAACCTGGGCCCACACGGGGTCAAACAGGGTCAAACTCGCCGGCGTTTAGCCGCCGGCGAGGCCAGACACGGCGGAGCAGTGCGGGTTTCACCTACAAGGCGCCGTTCGGCATGCGGAGCACAGCTATAGGACGCGGACGCTCGTCCGCATCCAACCAGGGTGGTGGCGCGGCCCGGGAGTGGCCGGAGTGGCGCCGGCGACGAGCTTGGCGGCGGCCGAAGCTCAGGTGCAGGTGGGGATGAGGCTGTGGTGCGCAAACGAGTGCGGCGGGGTGCTACGGGGGTTCTACATGATGCGGGGAGCGCGTTGGGTGCATGCCCGGGACCAAATGGTCACCGGAGCATCGCCGGCGACGAGCACGGGTGGTGGCGCATGCGAGTGAACATGGTGCAGTCGCTATGGAGTGCAAGAGAGGAAACGAAGAGGATGGGGAGATGGCTGAGCTCACGGGGGTCACGACGAGGCAGTCAGCGAGGTTGGGGGGCGAGCTGATGCGGCGGGGACGGCGAAGGGGATCTACGGTGGCCGGAGTTGGGGAAGATGAGGTCGAGGCGATTCCAGAGCGGGCGAGCACTCGGGGCTCGGCCTGCTCGACGTAGTCGACGACGGCGGAGCTCGTGGACATGACGGCGCGGCGCGAGGATGACAGAGGGCGCGGGTACGTGGACGGTGCGGCGGCAGAGGCGTCGGCCATGGTGGGAGAGGGCGAGGGAGAGGCGTTGGGGGTGAATGGAGAGGTCTGCGGGGTCGGGGCGACGACGTGGAGGTCGTCCAGGCGTCCAGGGGTGCGGGCGGCAAGCAGGTGGCACCGTGGCGAGCCCAGGCACGCCGACGCTCACCTCCCTGCCTGCCTGCCTGGCGAGAGGAAGCAGCTGACTGGCCATGGGCCAGCATAGTGCTGGGCCGCCAGGTGGGCCAGCTGGGGGGTTTAGCCAGGTTAGTCCCTTTCTCTCTCTTTTTCTGTTTTTTATTTATTCTGTTTTATGTTTTGGAATAGTAAAAATACTATTTCATTTAGAAAAACCCTGGAAATAATCAGAGGCACATTTGAAAATATTCTCAACAACCTAAAATTACTTTCAGGATTATTTGGGCATTGAAATTATTTTATAGCATTTAAATGCCCAAATGCAAATACTATATGGATTAATCCAATGACCTTAGGACGTCCTAGAAAAATGTGCACTATTTTTTGTCAAAGGTTTTAACCGAAAACAAAAGGGTGGACTTTTTAGAAGGGCATTTTAGGTTCATTGGAAAAGTTTTTAGTAACCTTAGTTGTTCCAGGGGGGTGCTGGGGGTTCTGTCATCCCCATTTCAGTTTTCTGGAAATTTAAACATGACGCAACACTCTAATGCATGAACTGGCTAGGGTGTGACAGCCTCTCTGATCTCGTGGTAGATCTACTCTTGTACTACTCATATCATCAATATTAATCAAGCAGGACGCAGGGTTTTACCTCCATCAAGAGGGCCCGAACCTGGGTAAAACTTCGTGTCCCCTGCCTCCTATTACCATCCGCCTAGACGCACAGTTCGGGACCCCCTACCCAAGATCCTCCGGTTTTGACACCGACATTGGTGCTTTCATTGAGAGTTCCTCTGTGTCGTCGTTGTTAGGCTCGATGGCTCCTTCTATCATCGTTAGCGATGCAGTGCAGGGTGAGACTTTTCTCCCCGGACAGATTTTTGTATTCGGCGGCTTTGCACTGTGGGCCAATTCGCTTGGCTATCTGGAGCAGTTTGAAAGCTACGCCCCTGGCCATCAGGTCAAGTTTGGAAGCTTGAACTACACGGCTGATATCCGCGGAGATTCGATCTTCGACGGATTCGAGCCTCTGCCTTGTGCGTCATGCGGTCATGATGAGTACGATTTAGCTCTACCATCCGATAGTGTTCAGGAGATCGCACCGGCAGCCGCTCCGACCCTCAATTTGGAGCCAATTGCACCGTCCATGGACGGGTGGACGGACCCCGCCACGGAGGCCTTACCCTCATCGGCGATCGAGCCGAACATCGACCTTACTCTGCATGAGAGCCATGTTGACAAACTGCCGGATCTCTCTCCGGCCACGGACTCCGAACCACCTGCGCCCGTTCCTATCAAATCCGATTGGGCGCCGATCATGGAGTTTACCTTCGCGGATATCTTTCAGCATTCGCCCTTCGGCGACATACTAAACTCATTAAGGTCTCTCTCCTTGTCAGGAGGATCCTGACCGAACTATGTCCAGCAGGACTGGGATGTGGACGACGAAGAAATTCGCGGTCCACCCACCACCCACTTAGTAGCCACTATCGATGACTTAACCGACATGCTCGACTTTGACTCCGAAGACATCGACGGCATGGATGACAATGCGGGAGGAGAAGATGAACCACTGCCCACAGGGCACTAGACAGCCACCTCATCATACGATATATACATGGTGGACACACCCGAAGAAGGCAATGGCGATGAGACAACAGAGGATGACCCCTCCAAAAAGCAACCCAAGCGCCAACGTCAGCGGCGCCGCTCTAAGTCCCGCCAAAGCAAAAGTGGTGATAGTGGCACATGAGATAATAACACTCCGGATAGTGCCGAAGATAACAACAATCCCCTCCAGCAAGATTTAGAGAAGGAGGATGAAGGAGCCAGCCTTCTTGAGAGAGCGGCAGATGGAGAAGCGGAGGATGATAATTACATGCCCCCCTCCGAAGACGAGGCAAGCCTCGGTGATGACGAATTCGCCGTGCCAGAGGATCCCGTCGAACAAGAGCGCTTCAAGCGCTGGCTTATGGCCACGACAAATAGCCTTAAGAAAAAGCAGTAGCAGCTTCTAGCTGATCAAGATCTGCTAGCTGACAGATGGACTGAAGTCCTCGCGGTCGAGGAATATAAACTCGAGCGCCCCTCCAAGAGCTACCCAAAATGCAGGTTGCTACCTCGACTGGAGGAAGAAGCATATGACGCGGCTGATCGGCCACCTCGTGGCCGTGATAGAGAGGCATTCCAGCCAAAAGCTCAGCCCGCACCCTGACGCCATTCAAATAAAAAAACATGGGGAAACACGCCAGATCTGCAAGACGTATTGGAGGACAAAGCAAAACATGCAAGATCGATCTATGGATCACGAGGGCGCGCCACTATGCGAGATGATAAATGTCACGCCGGATACAGTAAAAGTCAATCCGGCCGGGCCGAACACAGCGGGCAAGACCCATTCGAGCTGCGTCGCGATATAGCCCAATACAGAGGCGCCGCACACCCCCTATGCTTCACAGACGAAGTAATGGATCATCAAATCCCAGAGGGTTTCAAACCCGTAAAAATTGAATCATACGACGACACAACAGATCCTGCGGTATGGATCGAGGATTTCCTCCTCCACATCCACATGGCCCGCGGCGATGACTTACACGCCATCAAATACCTCCCACTAAAGCTCAAAGGACCAGCGCGGCATTGGCTTAACAGCTTGCCAGCAGAGTCCATTAGCTGTTGGGAAGATCTGGAAGCCGCATTCCTTGACAACTTTCAGGGCACTTATGTGCGACCACCAGACGCTGATGACTTGAGCCACATAATTCAGCATCCAGAAAAATCAGCCAGGCAATTCTGGACACGGTTCCTAACAAAGAAAAATCAAATCATCGACTGTCCGGATGCAGAGGCCCTAGCAGCCTTCAAGCATAACATCCGCGACGAGTGGCTTGCCCGACACCTTGAACAGGAAAAGCCGAAATCTATGGCAGCCCTCACGACACTCATGACCCGCTTGTGTGTGGGAGAAGACAGCTGGCTGGCTCGCAGTAACAACATATCAAAAAACATGGTACTTCGGATACCAAGGACGGCAATAGCAGGTCACGTCGCAACAAACATAAGCGCCGCATTAAGAGCGATAATACTGAGGATACAACAGTCAATGCCGGATTCAAAGGCTCTAAACCCAGTCAGCGGAAAAAGCCATTCAAAAGAAGCACTCCGGGCCCGTCCAGTTTGGACCGCATACTCGATCGCTCGTGTCAAATACACGGTACCCCTGACAAGCCAGCCAACCACACCAACAGGGAATGCTGGGTGTTCAAGCAGGCCGGCAAGTTAATTGCCGAAGATAAAGATAAAGGATCACACAGCGATGACGAGGAGGAGCCCCGGCAGCCGAACACCGGAGGACAGAATAGGTTCCCCCGCAAGTGCGGACGGTGAACATGATATATGCAACCCACATCCCCAAGAGGGAGCGGAAGTGTGCGCTCAGGGACGTATATGCGTTGGAGCCAGTCGCCCCAAAGTTCAACCCATGGTCCTCCTGCCCGATCACCTTCGATCGCAGGGACCACCCCACTAGTATCCGTCACGGCGGATTCGCCGCACTGGTCTTAGACCCATTCATTGACGGATTTCACCTCACTCGAGTCCTTATGGATGGTGGCAGCAACCTGAACCTACTTTACCAGGACACAGTGCGCAAAATGGGTATAGACCCCTCAAGGATCAAACCCACAAAAACGACCTTTAAAAGCGTCATTCCAGGTGTAGAGGCCCATTGTACAGGCTCAATCACACTGGAAGTGGTCTTCGGATCCCCGGATAACTTCCGAAGCGAAGAATTAATCTTCGATATAGTCCCGTTCCGCAGTGTCTATCATGCACTGCTCGGCGAACCGCATTTGCGAGATTCAATGCGGTATCGCATTATGCATACCTCAAGCTCAAGATGCCAGGACCCCGGGGGGTCATCACAGTCAATGGAAACACAGAACGCTCTCTCCGTACGGAGGAGCACACTGCAGCCCTCGTAGCAGAAGCGCAAAGCAGCCTCTCAAGGCAATCAACCAGTTCGGCGTTTCAAGACCCGGACACCTTCAAGCGCGCTCGGAGTAATCGGCAACTAGACCGCCTGGCACGATCTGAGCTCGCGTAGCAATGCGGCCCCCACCCCAGTCCCAACCAAGCGGCAAAATTCGTGCCATGGGTACATAATTATGCATTAAAAATACCATGGGCACAGGTGGGGAGGGGCACAACCACGGCACGCCCCAAGAGGCGACCTAAACCGCACTAGGGGCTTCCCGCTCTGTTATTTTTCTCTTTCAGGACTTTAATCTCTGGAAACCCTGTCCAGCAGCATGATTGCTGAACACATGATGCAGCAACCAAGGAGGCAAAAGCTAGGTCACACCATGGAACTACCAGGTGGATTACGATAACGAGTGAAATATTTGATTTAATACTATTCCTCAGCTTGCCCTTGGAAGGGACATAATCCTACTTTTTGCTTATCACACTGTCTGTATCATTCTGCTTTAACACACCTATTTGAATAAACAATGCATAGCATTAAGACTATTATTGCATTCTTATTTTTTATATGTGTTCCTTAATGACGCCTTGCAACCGTACACTTTGGTATGGCCAATACACCAGGGGCTTAAGTACCCCACAATGCGGTGTGAGAAGTCCGAACACTTCCACAAGTGCGGCACCCCGAACTTATAGCATTATATGCATCAGCTCTGAATCATGTATTTGGTCAAATGTTGGGTTTGCCCGGCTCCTATGTTTTGGTACCTTACATTCCGCTCTATCGGCTAAGGTAGCGCTAGGAGAACTACTATGATTGTGCCCGGTTCTGCTGGGCTAAGCACCTCAGTAGAGAAAGCTAAAACTGACTGTCATGATAAGGCGAGAGACTGGTCGCTGTTCGGCGAGGTTTCGAGTCCCTAAAGACTTATGCCGCTTAGAGCGATGAGCCGGTCCTGTCCGGCTTTAAGATGTGTATCGCGCCCTGAATTCGGCCTTCCGAATACCAGGGGCTTCGCCGAAATTTAAAATTATAGAATTCTATGGCTAAGTGACAGTGATAAAGCATTATTAGTCCGGTTGCCTTGTTCGCTGTGCTGAGCACCTCCCTCGAAGGACCCAAACATGGGAACAAGAGTGCTCAGGTTTATCCCGAACACCCCAGCACTCATGGCATGGGGGCAGAAGCCGAGGACTAGCCATCTCTCAGATTGGATAAACAGCCAAACAGAAGGTAATATTTTAAATTCAAACAAGCGTTGCATAGCGCATATGAAACAAGTTTTCATCATACAGGATCACACGAGCAAGTTTACTCAAATATTACATCCTTTGAACATTCGTCCGCTACAAGACGGGCACCCTTCAGGACACCCTCATAATAAATTTCGGGCGTGCGATGCTCCTTGCCCTGCGGCGCTCCTTCCTTGATCAGCTTCACGGCGTCTAGCTTGGCCCATTGCACCTTCACACGGGCGAAAGCCCGGCGTGCACCTTCAATACAGACGGACCGCTTGACGACTTCCAGCTGTGGGCAGGCATCCACTAGCCGCCCCACCAGGCCGAAGTAGCTGTTCGGAAGGGCGTCGCCAGGCCACAGCCGGACTATAAAGCCCTTCATGGCTTGTTCGGCCGCCTTGTGTAGCTCGACCAGCTGCTTCAGCTGGTCGCTCATAGGCACCGGGTGTTCGGTCCCAGTATACTGAGACCAGAACAGCTTCTCCGTTGAGCTTCCCTCCTCGGCCTGGTAAAACTGTGCGGCATCCGGCACGCTGCGGGGCAAATCTGTGAATGCTCCTGGAGAGCTTCGGATCCGGGTAAGTAATAGGTAATTTACTTTCACATGCTTGCTTTGCATATAGAATGCCTTACCCGCCGCTATTTTCTTCATCGCGTCAATCTCCTTGAGGGCCTTTTGGGCCTCGGCCTTGGCACTCCTCGCGTTCTCGAGGGCCGCAGCAAGCTCAGACTCTCGCGTCTTCGAGTCAAGCTCCAATGCCTCGTGCTTCGTCACGAGAGCCTGGATCTCTTGCTGCACCTCGCCCACCCGTGCCTCTTGCCTTTCCCGCTCGGCGCGCTCCTTGGCCGCTTTGTCTTCGGCCTCGGATAGCGCTTGCTTCAGGGACGCCACCTCGGTCGTGGCCCCTGGCAAATATAGGATGATCCTGTCATTTTGCAATCGCGTCTTCTTTTATATATACATATCTATATATAGAGTATTACTTACCTTGGTTCTCCTCGAGCTGCCTCTTGGCAAGGCCGAGCTCGTCCTGGGACCCTTTAAGGTCCTGCTTCAGTGCGGCGACCTCCGCAGTCAGTGCGGCAGATGCCAGCAGCGAAGCCTGCATACGCATATTGACATACTTATATTAGACTCCTGCTATATTGTTTGATCCTCTTTTCGGCTTTTCTTTGTGAACACCGAACAGAGCATCAGGGGCTACTGTCTATGTGGTAGTATTTTTCCTATATTTTAACACTTACCTCAAAGCCTGTTAGAAGGCTGGCATAGGCTTCAGTCAATCCGCTCTGGGCGGACTGAACCTTCTGGACCACCGCACTCATAATAGTACGGTGCTCCTCGTCGATGGAAGCGCTGTGAAGCGCTTCCAGCAAATTGTCTGGTGCCTCTGGATGGGCAGAGGTCACCGGCACAGGCGTCTTGCCCCTCTTAGAAGGAGGCCACCTGCCCGAGTCCGGAACCACTAGAGGTTCCGGCGCGGTGTTCAGCTGAGGGCCGAACTCGGGGCCCTCAGGGGCCTTGTCCCCTCGGCTCCCGGAGTCCGGAAGGTCGCCTTGAGGCGCCTCCGGGACTGTCTCCCCTCGACCCGGTGCCTCTTGAGACAACACCTTGGCGTCGTCCACAGGGCAAGGGGAGGTGGCGGTTGGAAGTGGACCGCTATCCATATCCGACGAGCCCAGGGAGCCGTCCGACGATACATCGATACGGGCTCGTGGCGGCCTGCATAATCATATTCGGTGTTAGGGAAAGCAGTGCGACAAAGGAATTCTATGAGTTACTCTAGTATCCGAATACTTATGACCTCCCCAGGGGCTTGGCCCTGGGCAACCACTTGTCTTCGCCTTCGGCGGCGGCGGTGGAGCTGTCCGGAAGGAGAGTCCTTCCCTTCTTGGACCCTTCGGCCCCCCAGTTGGGGCGGCCTTCCTTTTCTTGTCTCCCCCAACTGAAGGAGGAGCATCTTCTTCTTCCTCCTCGTCTTCGAGGGAGGAGTGTGCCGCAGAGTCATCAGACGATGAGTCTGATAACACCTGGCGTCGGGAACTCTTTCGGGTTCCCTTGGCCTTCTTGGTCTTCTCTGGTACCTTGTAAGGAGCCGGAGTCAGCATCTCTATCAGGAGAGCGTTCGCTGGGCCTTCGGGCAAGGGAGCCGGACAGTCGATCTGTCCGGCCGTTTCCTGCTAGTCCTGTCAAAGGAATAGGAGCTTAGATCCCGCATAGAGTCAAGCTATGAAAAACAAGTATCCTGTAAGAGGTAAAATAGCTTACCGCGCTGGCTTGGCGCTTCGCGCAGAATCCGCGATCCTCGGTAATAGGAGGAGGAACCTCGGCCCCCTTGAATAGCACCTTCTAGGCATCCTCGTGTGTTGTATCGAAGAGCCTGTTCAGAGTTTGGTGCTGGGCCGGGTCGAACTCCCACAAGTTGAAGGCCCGTTGTTGACACAGGAGGATCCGGCGGATGAGCATGACCTGGACTACGTTGACAAGTTTGAGCTTCTTGTTCACCATGTTTTGAATACATGTCCGGAGTCCGGTAAGCTCTCCTGAACT
The DNA here is from genome assembly GCF_018294505.1 of Triticum aestivum. Lineage (NCBI taxonomy): Eukaryota > Viridiplantae > Streptophyta > Magnoliopsida > Poales > Poaceae > Triticum > Triticum aestivum. Next base: position 542,015,693 of record NC_057809.1, on the reverse strand, counting down.
ACCCCAGGACAGGCCCTTCTCTTTCCAGGAGGTGAGCCGCGTGGGGATGCCATATCGGAACTCGGGGGCCGCTACCCATGTAGGGTCACGCGGCTCGGTGATGTAGAACCACCCCGATTGCCACCCCTTTATGGTCTCCACGAAGGAGCCCTCGAGCCATGTAAACGTTGGGCATCTTGCCCACCATGGCGCCTCCGCATTCCGCCTGGCGGCCGCCCACTACCTTCGGCTTGACATTGAAGGTCTTCAGCCATAAGCTGAAGTGGGGCTTGATGCGGAGGAAGGCCTCGCACATGACGATAAACGCTGAGATGTTGAGGATGAAGTTCGGGGCCAGATCGTGGAAATCCAGGCCGTAGTAGAACATGAGCCCCCAGACGAATGGGTGGAGAGGAAATCCCAGTCCGCAGAGGAAATGGGTAAGGAACACTACCCTCTCATGGGGCCTGGGGGTGGGGATGAGCTGCCCTTCATCTGGGAGCCGGTGCGCGATGTCGTCGGGCAGGTATCCGGCTCTCCTCAGCTTCTTGATGTTTCCCTCCGTGACGGAGGAGACCATCCACCTGCTTCCCGCTCCGGACATGGTTGGAGAAGGTTGGGGTGGGAAGTGCGGACTTGGGCGCTAGAGCTCGAGTGTGCGAAAATGGATGAGTAAAGGAGGAAGAAGGCGTGGATGAGAAGGTGAATCCTTATCCCTTTATATGGGCGGACGAAACTATGCGTCCCCACTAGCCTGGTAAAACTCTCTTATCCCCCAAGCGCCGTAATCGATGGCACGGTTGGGTTACCCACGCCCGTATTGATGAGAATCCCGTGATAAGGGGACACGATCTCTGCTTTGACAAGACGTGTCAAAAAATTGCCTCGCGTTATGTGCGGGGCTAGTTAAAGGAAACAGTTCGAATAATCACCGGGCCATGACATAATGTCGTGTTGCCAAAACAAGTTAGCAAATTAGATTTGCGGAAATATTATTCTCTCTACGGTGGTATGTGGAACTTATTTTGCAGGGTCGGACACTACCCTTGTATTCAAATTCTTCTGTGATGTATTCGGAGGAGGAACCCGCCTTGCAATGCGGAAGACAATACTGCACGCCGGACTCATCGTCATTGAAGCCTGGTTCAGGGGCTACTGAGGGAGTCCTGGATTAGGGGGTCTCCGGACAACCAGATTATATCCTTTGGCCGGACTGCTGGACTATGAAGATACAATATTGAAGACTTCGTCTCGTGTCCGGATGGGACTCTACTTGGCGTGGAAGGCAAGTTAGGCAATACGGATATGCATATCTCCTCCTTTGTAACCAACCTTGTGTAACCCTAGCCCTCTCTGGTGTCTATATAAACCGGAGGGTTTTAGTCCGTAGGACACAACAACAATAACATACAATCATACCATAGGCTAGCTTCTAGGGTTTAGCCTCTCTGATCTCGTGGTAGATCTACTCTTGTACTACCCATATCATCAATATTAATCAAGCAGGACGTAGGGTTTTACCTCCATCAAGAGGGCCCGAACATGGGTAAAACTTCGTGTCCCCTCCTGTTACCATCCGCCTAGACGCACAGTTCGGGACCCCCTACCTGAGATCCTCCGGTTTTAACACCGACAACTAGTCTCGCGTAAGCGTACGCGTAATGTCGGTCCGGGCCGCTTCATCCAACAATACCGCCGAACCAAAGTATGACATGCTGGTAAGCAGCATGACTTGTATTGCCCACAACTCACTTTTGTTCTACTCGTGCATATAACATCTATGCATAAACTTGGCTCGGATGCCACTGTTGGGGAACATAGTAATTTCAAAAAAATTCCTACGCACACGCAAGATCATGGTGATGCATAGCAACGAGAGGGAAGAGTGCCGTCCACGTACCCTCGTAGACCGTTAAGCGGAAGCATTATAACAATGCGGTTGATGTAGTCGTACGTCTTCACGGTCGATCGATCCTCAGCACCGAACGTACGACACCTCCGTGTTCAGCACACGTTCAACTCGGTGACGTCCCGCGAACTCACGGTCCAGTAGAGCTCGAGGGAGAGTTTCGTCAGCACGACGGCGTGGTGACGATGTTTGATGAAGCTACCAACACAGGGCTTCGCCTAAGCACCGCTACGATATGACCGAGGTGGATTATGGTGGAGGGGGGCACCGCACACGGCTAAGAGATCAACAGATCAATTGTTGTGTCTATGGGGTGCCCCTGTCCCCATATATAAATGAGCTAAGGGGGGGAGGCGACTGGCCAAGGAGGAGGGCGCGCCAAGGGGGGAGTCCTACTCCCACCGGGAGTAGGACTCCCTCTTTTCCTAGTTGGAGTAGGAGAGGAGAAGAAATGGAGAGTGGAAGAGAAGGAAAGGGGGGCGCCGCCCCCTCCTTGTCCAATTCGGACTAGAGGTGGAGGGGGCACGCGGCTGCCCTTGGCCTCCCCTCCTCTTCTCCCACTAAGGCCCATTAGGCCCAATATACTCCCCGGCGGCTTTCGGTAACCCCCCGGTACTCCGGTAAATGTCCGAAACCTCCCGAAACAATTACGGTGTCTGAACATAGTCATCCAATATATCGATCTTTACGTCTCGACCATTTTGGGACTCCTCGTCATATCCGTGATCATATCCGGGACTCCGAACTACCTTCAGTACATCAAAACACAAAAAACTCATAATACCGATCGTCACAGAACTTTAAGCGTGCGGACCCTATGGGTTCGAGAACTATGCAGACATGATCGAGACATGTCTCCGGTCAATAACCAATAGCGAAACCTGGATGCTCATATTGGTTCCCACATATTCTATGAAGATCTTTATTGGTCAAACCGCATAACAATATCCGTTGTTCCCTTTGTCATCGGTATGTTACTTGCCCGAGATTTGATCGTCGGTATCTCAATACCTAGTTCAATATCGTTACCGGCAAGTCTCTTTACTCGTTCCGTAGTGCATCTCCCCCTCTACTCTCTTGTAATGAATTGAGTTTTCCCTTTGAAGTTATCTTATCGGATTGAGTCTTTAAGGATTTGAGAACTCTTGATGTATGTCTTGCGTGGGATAACCGTGGTGACAATGGGTTATTCTATTGATCCACTTCATGTATGTTTTGGTGATCAACTTGCGGGTTCCGCCCATGAACCTATGCATAGGGGTTGGACACGTTTTTGTCTTGACTCTTCCGTAGAAACTTTGGGGAACTCTTTGAGGTTCTATGTGTTGGTTGAATAGATGAGTCTGAGATTGTGTGATGCATATTGTATAATCATACCCACGGATACTTGAGGTGACATTGGAGTATCTAGGTGACATTAGGGTTTTGGTTGATTTGTGTCTTAAGGTGTTATTCTAGTACGAACTCTAGGGCTGTTTGTGACACTTATAGGAATGGCCCAACGGATTGATTGGAAAGAATAACTTTGAGGTGGTTTCGTACCCTACCATAATCTCTTCGTTTGTTCTCCGCTATTATTGACTTTGGAGTCACTACAACAAAAACAACTTGTATGGTCGCTTTTTCTGAGACGATATTGTCTTCGTCTCTACGATCATGAACACTAGCAACTAAAGACGCTTCTTAAGACGTTTATAGGGCGTCACAAACTTTTGCTTATAATTGGTCATTTAGAAAATAGGTATATAATTTTAATTAACTTAGAGACGATTTGTGAGACGTTTTATATGCGACTATAATCCTTCAGCGTGTGGGTGAGCTCGTTGCCGGCCATTTCTCTTTTTAGGCGTGGACTACCAAAGAGTTTTGTGCAAAAACAAATACTACATGTATTATATAAGGTAATATAAAGAGTGACTAGGCCGTTGGCCCATGAGCCCAGACACACCCAGGCAGCCACGCTTGGTACCAGACATGAGCGACGCGGTGTCTGGTTAGGCGTGCGAGTAGCCAAAAAAAGTAGCCGACCGCCTAAGCACGTCATTTCCCTTCCTCGATTCTAACCTTTTCCCCAACCTAGCGCTAGCTGAAGGCTCCGGCGGCGACCGGCCGGCCCTCTCCTGCCGCTCCCTCGGTCCCTCCCCTCCCCTCCCCTCCATCCGACCATCTCACTCCCCTGCCCTCGGCCTCCGGCGCCCAGCCCCCTCCTCCGCGGCTCCGCCAGGCGCCAGGCCACCAGTCCACCTCCGGCCTCCCGAGCGCGGCGGCAGCCGGCAGCGACCTCCAGGCTCCAGCCACCGTCCTCGGTCCTCCCTGGCGCGGCGGCAGCACCATCCAGCAGTCCGGCCTCCGTTCCTCAACAACCACAATGTACTGCATCCTATGTTTTTAAGGCGGTAAGGCGAGGCGAGGCGCTGGGGGGCGCCTCACTGCCTAAGCGCTGAGGCATAAGGCGAGGCGACGCCTTAGAGACTTGTAAGCAACAGAATTAAGTAGAATTTGGTAGGCATTAAGCAACTAGGCATACAGCCATACACACCTTGCAACTGATTGTTGTAGAGCCCCCATCCTCTTTGCACTTGCTTTTCTCCCCAACAGAATTCTGCATCAACATGAAGTCATGAACAAATATGTTAGAATAATGTATCACTTACCAGTGCACATTCCACAAAAAATAGAAATAAAAGTGAGGCAGCAAACAAAAGTGGAAAGAAAGATAGCAAGTATGAGTGCAACTGCAATCTGCAATGGTCCACATAAGACAAACAGAATAATACATAATTCCACATAAGGCAAATAGAATAATAGATAATTCCAGCATAGCAAAAGGGATAAAGGTGGCCAGCTCAGCTCTCTCATGTCTCTCCACTCTCAAAGTCTCAATCAAAAGTCATCATCATCAAACTCATTGGCATTGGTGTTGTCTTCACCATCTTGGTCAACATTAGTTGGCTCTTGATCGTCATTGCTCACATCATCATCCTCAACGTAGTCTGAATCCTCCCCCTCCGCATTGGGCATACTTGAGTGTTGCTCTTGCTCCAAGTCCTCCTCTACCTCATCTTCTTCAGGAATTATAGGTCGTGTTGTAGTAGGTCTCTTGCGCGCGTAGTGCAGACGGACATTTGTCTGGCCCCTACGAAGTGTAGTTGCTGTCCTATGCAGATTGCGGCCTCGAAGGTTTGAAGATGCACCAATAGCCACATCAACATCCTCCCATGTAATGTCTTGATTGTCTTCAGGACAACCTCGAGCACCTTGAGGTTGTGATAGTGATGGGTCCACCCACTCATTGCCCCAATCAAAATCCTCAATGACCAAAGCCTCAAAGCTATTCTCGCCCACCTTCTCACGCCTCTTTTGAAACCGTTGCATATTCTTCCGGTTGTATGAAACAAAGACAAGATCATTCAACCTTTTCCATTGTAATCTGTTCCTTTTCTTTGTATGGATCTACAAAGTAGAAACAACAAGTGAAATAAGTAAATAACTTGCTGAAATCATCATTGAACAAACACAAATACTGCTTTACTAGTTGACTTACAAATTCAAACGTGCTCCAATTCCTCTCACAACCAGATGATGAAGCACAAAGACTAACAATGCACTTTGCAAACCTTTGTAGGTCAATGGCCCGACCACCAAATGAACTCCACCAATCAACTAAAATGATAAAAACTGACACATATTAAGAGTTTGTACAGAAATTACATTGCTGGAACTGGAATTAACATGCTGAAATTAACATGATGCATTTAATATGACTTACGAGGGTTTCTTGTGCTCATGGTCTCGAGTGCCAATGGATTAGAAAAGCTTTCTCGCTGTTGCTCATAGAGCACAGATTGTTGATCAATCTTTTTTCGAACATTGGCATCCGGTACCATTTTTGCAAGCACATCATTAAAGCAGCTCCTAAGCTCCCCAACTAAGGCATCATAATTTCTGCTTACAATAGGAAAGAACTTTCCTGGGTTCAAAAATAGAGCAGCCCCATACAATGGATGATCCATTTGATTCTCCCAACGCTTATCAACAATGGCCAAGATCTTCTTGAGCAATGGTTGCTTGTTTTGTTGAGGGAAACCTAGATTGATCCTCTCCTTTGCATAAATCATAAGTGCTTTAATCTCTGGCATGGCAGGCTTCTCATCACCATCTGCTACTCTAAGAACTCTAAGAAGTGGAGTTGAAGCTCTAAGGCAGTCCTCAATTGCGCTCCACCACTCCGTTGAAAGTATAATCTCTTGCACATTCAAGCCAACTTGTGTTTTTGCTAACTTGTTTCCAACCCATTCTTCAGATGTAAATAAACTCCTCAATGCAGCCTTGTTCTTGACCAAACTCCTAAGTGTGAGGATGGCTGTGGCAAAACGAGTGGCTGCTGGTCTCACAAGATCCCCACCCGTGGCCTTCCTCATTAGACTAAGAAGTCTTCCATGTCTATAGATGAAAGTTGTGACACGTCTAGCCCCTGCAATAGGCTTCTTAAATGCCTTCAACTTTCCTATATCTTCCAACATTAGGTCCAAGCAATGACATGCACACGGGCTCCAATATAGAGTAGGCATCCTCTCCATTAGAAGGTGGCCAGCTTTCTTGTAATTAGCACCATTATTGGTGATAACTTGTACCACATTCTCTTTTCCAACATCCAGAATTCTCTTCTCAAGCAAATCAGCTATCATATCACCATCATGACATACACTTGAGGCATCAACCGACTCCAAGAAGAAAGTGCCCTCTGGACTATTAACAAGGAAGTTAATCAAATGGCGTCCTCTTTTATCCGACCAGCCATCCGACATGAGTGTGCATCCATATTTTTTCGATGCTGCCTCATGTTGCCTCCTCAAAAGTCCTGTTTCCTTCACACAATCATTAAGCAATTTCTCTCTCAGCTCATGTGCACTAGGAGGCTTGTAACCTGACCCATATTGACAAGAGGCTTCAATTGCAACCTCAAACTGCCTACTACTTGCAGCGTTGAATGGAATGCCACACTCGTAAAAGAACAATGCCCACTGCATATTGACATACTGCCTCTCTTCTGGAGTCTTTGTACTGGACTCCATGGTGCTTTGAGAACACCCAGAGCGTCTTTCATCTACAAGATCCTCGGGTGTTCTTCGTAGCATGGCAACAATTGGCTTGGAACTATTGGTGGCAGACACAACAGAAACAGACTTCTTTTTACCTTGCATGTTGGTGATAAACGCTTTCTTATTCTGTTTGGCTGCTGTCCCTGAGCTTGGCCTTTTAGAGGCGATGTTTGCTCCAACTGAACTCACCTCCACAACCTCCTGAACATCATCTACATCTACTACTCCCTTGATCCTCCTATTTTGCTCCAAATATGTTCCCATTTCTCTCCTCAATTGTGTGGTGGCCTTAGGACAACCAATTGCATCTCCCCCGACGCCCACAAGATGCTCTTTATGCCTCTTGATCCCTCCAGAAGTTATCTTGCCACAAAGAGCGCACACAACAAGATCCCGATTTGGAGGCTCAGACCAATATCCATAGTTCCATCCCGGATCATTTGACCGTTGTGGCTTCCTTGTTGGATCTTTCATTGGATCGTAGGTGGGCTCACCCCCATCAGCTGCTGCATTTCCATCCATGGTGCTACACTTCTACTACCTGCAGCAAACAACCAAACACAAAGGAATATTAGCATAACTGATAAAAGGGCTGCCATGGCATATGAAAAGGCTGCTGTGGCAGCAACTAAACTACTCTACTCATGCAGATGTAGCAAACAGCGACAATCAACTAGCCATTAAACTAATCAGCATTCAACTAGTCATTAAACTAATCCATTGTTGAGCACAACACATCATGCATCAGTATTCAACTAGCCTTTATTCTAATCCACCCAACAGGCCAACAACATGCATTATTTTATTCAACCAAGGAGCATCCACTAAGGCACTAACCCCACTATCATTAAACTAATCACTAACATATGCCTGGCCACTAAGGCACTAACCACTATAAGAGACAAGTGAGCAACCACCAACCAGCTAGCACAAAACAGTCCAGCAAAGAAGAAAGAGAGCAGAGGAGGGTGTGGGAGAAGGGAGAGGGAGGTATACCTTACTGTTGCTCTTGCTTGTTGTTGCTGTACTGCAGAGGAGGAGCTGCTGGACAGGAGGATGAGGAGGAGCTGCTGGACAGGAGGAAGAGGAGGAGCTGCTGGAGAGGAGGAACCGTTGGAGAGGAGGGGGAGGAGCTGCTGGAGAGGAGGAGGAACCAGATCTGCTGGAGAGGAGCCACTGAAGAGAAGGAGGGGAGGAGTGTGTGGATTGGGGGCTGTTTCTCTCTCTCTCTTTCTCCCCTCTTACCTGTTGGCGCCAACATGATTCCAGTTTCCCGCCAAAACTCTGTTTCCCGCCTAAAACAGCTCCCCTGCCTGCCTGGCAAGCTAAGGCGTCCAAAATGGACTAAGGCAACGCCTCGGACGCCTAGGCAGACGCCTCGGACGCCTTATAGCTTAAGGCGGACGCCTTAGACACCCACCTAAGGCGAGGTGGACGCCTTGCCCTCGCAGGGCGCCCTGACGCCTAAGCGTCGCCTAGGCGACGCCTTAGGGACGCCTTGAAAACAGAGACTGCATCTATTCTTTCCCTCCGTTTCTATTTTCTAAACAAATCTGAAGATTATTTTGTGATTGGTTGTAAATTTATATTAAACTTGATTCATTTTCTGCGTATGATCATAAATGATTGCTTCTTACTAATTACTATGTGATTCATTTGCTGCTTACTATGGAAATTGAAATGTTTGTGTAATGTACATCAGACCCTGACGCCGGTTGGCCCCGGCACAACGCCGCTCCCTGCCAACACCCCTCTCCCTTAGCTGCTGACCTCGGCAACGGGCTCACCCACACGCCTCTGCTGCCAAAAGATTGCCCGCAGGTTGTTATTTTGTTTTTTTATATCTCTGCATCGTGTGAAACATAGCTTGAATTGAGATATACCACTTGTGTTTTCCCTTTCTATCTGTGATGCAGTGTATTATTGCAATTTGAATTTTTTTGTTAAAAATAGGTGAACCTTTTTGGTGGTTGAATGACAATTGTGTTAAAAATAGTGGTGCTGTTTGTTAGATGGCACTCATTTATGACATAATATTCTTAAGTCGATCTGGTTAGGGGAACTGCCAGCGAATGCCAGAAAAGAATATTCTGCAGTGTGATGCAAAATTTGAATTACCTAAGTTGTGTGTCATCTCTATTTTTCTTGATTTAGCAAAGCGAAACTAGTGGATATTACTTAGATTTTTAGTAACTAGTTACACCAGCTAGCCTTCTGCTGTTTGTCACTTGAATGCAGAAAAAAATCAAGCATTGGAGACATCCATTTTTTGTCATTGATGAAAACTTCTTTATGTACTTCACATAAATTCTTCTAGTAGAGACACATCTCAATTTATGTTTTGTAATGTAAGGTGAATGATGTCGGTAAATCATATTATACAATTTGAACCTAAGTATCGAATGCATAGTTTAAAATATTCATATAAACCTATGCTTAATGTAAAAGAGCATATGGAAAATTATAAACTGATCTATTTTGTTTTCATTACTACAGCTAGCAAAGGCTAATGGATCGAAGTTGGATGAGTAAACCAAGATCAACTACTGATTATAAAGAAGGTGTCGAGCTAATGGTTGGTTATCTGACATATTCGAACTGTCATACAAAGATTACAAGTTGGTCTTCTTTAAATGTGATTGGTATGATGTTCATCACAAAGCTGGTATTATAAGAGATGAGTTTGGATTCACTCATGTGAACTTCTCCCGAAAAATACATACAGGGGAGAAGTTAGAGGATGAACCTTTTGTATTTTCTTCCCAAGTGGACCAGGTCTACTATATCCAAAATCCGAGAAGTGAGAATTGGAATACCATGGTGAAATTCAAACCTCGTGATATTTTTGACATGGGTGGAGAACCATCTTCAGATGAAACAGAGATAGTCTTTGTGTTTTTAGCTTGTTATATGTAGCTAAGATATAGGTTGAGCAATTGTCATCCATGCTCCTAGGTAGAATTACTCCAACATAATTATTCTAACTGGGTGGATCTTCTTCGGAATGTATGTTACTCTGTGATGAACGAGCCTATGGTATTTTTAATGTGTATGTTCCCTTTTGTTATGAATGAGTTTATGGCTATCCGTTTAGTTATTTGAACAGTTTTTTTAACTTTCACTGACAGTACTACTGCTAAATTTTGGAACCTTCTGATGAAGTGTGCTTCAGGTTAATTTGTCCTGATTGGATGCTTCTTTGTGCTAGTTTATAGAAAATGAAAGTAGTCTAGTCAATATTTCAATAATATTTTCCAAGTGCATGACATCGACTTTGCATGATTGACATCCCAGTTAACCAGAAAAAGTTATAGTCAACAAAGATGGAGAAACTGGAAAATCATAAAAATCAAAGGCAGTAAAGGGATATTTGGTGAAATCAGTGAAGTGTTACAGTAACTAGTACATTTCTTTTGTTATTTTTAAAATCCTGGGAACGGCCACATATGGCCGTTGACTTTCATAAAAAGTTAATTTTTTTTGGGGGGGGGGGAGTCAAATTTGAAAAATGTTTGCGACCTTGAAAAAAACATGAATTTGAAAAAGGTTCACGCCTTCTGAAAATGTTCATGAATTTGAAAAAGTTCACCAATTCAATGAAATATAATCACAAACTAAAAGAATGAATTTAAAAAATATTCATGACCTTTAAAAGATTTCGTGTATTTGAAAATGATTTATAGTTTCAAAGCTTTTTTGTGAAAAAATGGATTTTTTCACAAATTAGGGAACAATTCACAAATTCAAGAAATGTTTTTGAACTTGAAATTATTGTGAATTTGAAAAATGTTCATGGTTTGAAAAAATATTCACAAACTTAATAAAATTGTGAATTCTAAAAAAAGTTCACAAATTTGGAAGAACTCCAAGAATTTGAAAAAGAAAGGAATAAAAGGAAATAGAAAAAATAGAAAGGAAAAATAGAAAGGAAAAATAAATAAAAATTAAAACAAAAGGTAAAAATTAAAAGATAAAGGAAAAAAGGAAAACCCAGGAAAACTTAGTAAAACCTAGCCGAAATAAACCTAAACAAGATAAAGATAACCAACTTAAAAAATCTGACAAGCTTCTGTATGCTTCCTACAACCCAACCAAGGAAGCTTTTGGGGGCCTCGAAACCCGGGAGCAAGAGGGAGGTTCGCGCTTGTGCCTTAGTTGGGCCGGTCATTTATAACAAAAACACCATGGCGTGAGATGCTGCAACCGGCCACGCCGAGAGCTGGAAATGGTGACAGCGGCCCTGCTGGACGCTCGAGCCAGCCACACGATTTGCAGGAATCGGTGTGGCAGGTTTATTTCGGACCAACTACATAGTTGCTCCAACCGAAGTTGGGTGTGGACTACGACCGGCGACATGAGATGCTAGAAATGAGTGGCAGTGCGGTGCTTCAAGTGAGGTACTACGTTGATTATTGTGACTTTAAAAAATGTTCACAGTTTGAAAAAAATATTTACGAATTAAAAAATTGGGAATTCTAAAAAAATGTTCGCACATTTGGAAGAACATGAAGAATTAAAAAAAAGACAGAAAGCGAAATAGAAAAATAGAAAGGATAAATAAATAAAATTAAAACAGTAGGTAAAAAATAAAAGATAAAAGGGAAAAAGGAAAACCAAGGAAAACATAGTAAAGCCTGGCCGAAATAAACTGAAATAAAAGATAACCGACTTAAAAAAACTGACAAGCTTCTAAATGATTCCTAGAACCCAACCAAGGAAGCTTTTGGGGGCCTCGAAATCCAGGAGCAAGAGGGAGGTTCGCGCTTGTGCTTTAGTTGGGCCGGTCATTTATAACAAAAACACCATGGCGCGAGATGCTGCAACCGGCCACGCTGAGAGTTGGAAATGGTGACGGTGGCCCTGCTGGACGCTCGAGCCAGCCACACAATTTTTTGGAATCGGTGTGGCAGGTTTATTTCGGACCAACTGCATTTTTTGCTCCAACCGGAGTTGGGTGTGGACTACGACCGGCAGCATGATATGCTGGAAATGAGTGGCGGCACAGTGCTTCAAGTGACGTACTACGTTTTTCACTGCTACAAGCATAAATGAACACGGGGACTGAGAAGCCAACTCCGGTCGATGCGTCACATTGAAGCAGTGTCGGTCTGCCTGCCCTGGCTACTTAAGCACGACACCAACACTGGCCAATAAACATGTTGAGGAGGAGCCCCTCCCCTCTGATGAAACTGCTGAGACCAAACCGGACGTCGCGTCAAATAGGAGCCACCTCCCTTGCGGAACACGTTTGACTATTTCGACAGACTGACATCACCGTCGCGCCGCAACTGGCGTGACAAGGTCGTGAAGGAGGAGGAGCCATCCCGGGTGCCTCGTCCATTACCTCCACATGGCGACGACACATCGTCATACAGCACCCTGATGTCAGCCAAGAGGGTGGCACAGGAGGACGAGCGAAAGGAGTGGCGCAATGTCGGGCCATGTTTGCCACATTGGACGCCGACACCGCATCAGTGACCAGCGGGTCTAGATCGGCTTGGAGGAGTCGCTGCATGCTGCCACCCCCGTCGCCGACAGGGCTAGGTGAAGGGATGGCACGCCGGGGCGGCGTCCGCGGTCGACACGGCAGCGCACGGAGGAGGGGCAAGCCCAACTTCGATCTACCACTGCGTTTATTATTTTTATTAAGCTATATCGATATTACTTGGATACATATATTACCCAATGAAGTTTGATATTTTTTGAAAAAAGAACAAAGCATACCAATTTATCCAATAAAGGATACACCTAAAAATTTTATTTATCGATTATGTGTTTTTTAACACATCCATATATGTGATTACTTAGAGCTCCCAAACTATTCACAGTTAATTAAATTTGACATTCCTGGAATATTTTTTGCTTAACAAAATTTGGCGCTAAAGATGTTCTCTTTACCGCGAAAGAGTTCCCACGTCTCTGCTATTTTTCCTCATCTCCATCTTCCCCACCTCCCCATTATCAACCTCCCGATTACAATATGCTGAACCTGTGCGCCGCCATTCCCGCACACCGCGCGGTGGCAGCCTCATCCTCAAGCGCGGCCCTCCGCCTCTAGCTCCGCCCGCCGCCGCTATCTCCGCCCGCCGCCGCTAGCTCCTTTCGCCGACGAATCCCTTCTTCCTCCATCAACAAGAGGTCGCTAGTTGGAGCCTCGTCGGTGTCCATCGTCCTCATCATCAGGAAGCCATGCTCCTCCCGACTTCATCCTCACAACCACGAAGCCGCATCTGAGCTGATCTCAGCCTTCACACGAAGCTACGTTGTTTGTCCATCGGTACACCGTTCAGCCTCCACCACATCAAGCAGGTGATCCCTTGAATCCCATAGCCCCTACAGTTTTACCATTAAATAAACCAAAGTGGGTCCTTCATTTATATGCATCTTAAATCTTGATCCTCTTCTCCTTCGTCTCCTTACTTCCTTCATGTAGGCAATGCACTCTAAGTGTTTGTTGAATTGCTTGCTTGCCTAGAAATCAATTCTGACAGATTTTCTTTAAAATATGTGAGAAACTGTTTGGTCCAATCAAAATTTATATGTTAAAAATCAAAAGTAGTACAAGTGGTGTTAGATAGATTGGCCAAATAACCTCACATTCCATTCACGCTGGAGCATAAAACATGATAGTGTTTGGTTCCACAGGCTGCAATGTACACTACTATTTTGTAGTATTTTTAGTCTGTCCTATTTCCTACCTCATCTTAGTGCACTCCCACTATGTTTGAGTTTTGATTCTTGCATCTTAGCTGAAGGGAGGTTTCAATCAACAGCTCTTAGATTTTTTTTTTAGAATGACTACCCAAATTACAATCATACTGCACATTCAGATAGCATAAGCGGACGCAAGTCTTCTGGCACATCTGTAATGATTAGCAAGTCTCCTTCTCGCCTGCCCCTAGCAGCCAACTTGTGGCTAGTTTGTTCTTGCCTCTTCTAACTGCATTGACTTCGATAGCACTGAAGGTCCCAGCCGTGCTGTTGATGTCACTAACAACCGAGAAGCACGCCGACCTGTTTTGGTTACTCTCGCATAATTCCTCTGCAATCCTGGAGCAGTCTGTCTCAACGATTAGAGATCCACAATACATCGCCGACAGCGCAGTGAGCCCAGTCAGGATCGCTTGTCCATCTGCTTCCTCTACTGACGAGCACACATGCATTGATCTGCTAGCTGAGAAGAGCACCTGGCCCTTATGGTCCCTCGCGACAGCTCCTGCTCAGGCCTGTCCCGTCTCTGCTACGTATGATGCGTCTGTATTCAGCTTAATCATGCCAGCGGGCGGCCGCTCCCACTGATCCGCTTCAGGTGTCCCCTTATGGCCCCGCGCCTGCTCTGTTTCAGCAGCCTTCAGAGACCCGTGCATCCCCTCCCCAACCAGCGATAAGTTTCTGATTTCTTCCTCGTACCCAACCAGGAATAGCGTCGATCGAGATACTGATTCTCTCCCGTCTTGATGGACACAATTGTCTCGCAGGAACCACGCACGCCACAGCAGCAGGAAAATATTGATTCTCATACCTGAATCATGTTTGTCTAGCAGTATCTGTAGCCAATCCTTCTCCGTGTACCAAAACTCTTTTTCACCCGGGAGCTTCCATTCTTTTCTCATTGCATATCTCAAGGCTCTGCTCTTGGTGCAAGCAATTACCGCATGGTATTCATCTTCATCACCCTTTCATTTAGTGATTATAGAGAAGTATTTAAAAGTGTGCATGGGGAAGAGGCAAAAAAAACTTTAAGGGTATTATGGTGATAAGTATTGGAGCGAAATAAAAGTATCTCAGTGACTGACTTTTGTTCAGCATCCTGAGAAAGAAGGAAACGTTCAATTTAGACTGCGGGCACTAGGAGATAATGTAGAAAATGTGACAGATGAGTTGGCTATGATCCGTTCGTTCCTGAAGCGAAAATTCCCCATAGAGGATTTGAGAAATGAATTTGTAACCGCGGGAAGTGATGAAGTTAGTATCTAAACCACACCTCTTTCTGCAGAGATACAAATATGAGTATTAATATACTATTATCTTATTCTTGTTTCAGGTTGATCTCAACGAAAAAGTTGTTGGCAGTGACCTCCCAAATGAATCACATAACGAAGCAGAAGAATATGCTCCATTGGGTGCTATGCAGGTGATGTAATCGTTTCTTCACTAATAAATATTCTACTGAGAGTGGCCTTTCAAGACCCGGCTGCCTAGACACCCTCATATCCAGACTGCCTGTGCAAAGAACATCACCTAGAGATATGTGCCACGTCCAGTAACATGAATCTGATTAGCAAGTCTAGGATTTACTAAGCGCGGGGAGATAGAAATATTTAAAACGAAAATCAGCTAGACCCACACTATTCATCATAGGAAGAATCCACCTAGCCTGTGACCGGCCAGTCTAAAACTGAATTGACATGTCAGCCTGCTATATACAGGAAATATAAACCTGTTGGCCCGTTTCTTGAACAGGCGAAAAGAAATCTCGCCTTTGGAACCTGACTATATCGGCCAGTCTAAAAGTGTATATATGCTGTAGACCTTTGCATAATCTATATTCTAAACGCTTTACTACCCTCCGAAATGAAACAAGAAGGCGTTGATAATATTTTGATAGGCAAACTGAAAGGGCGCTGATGTAGAGACCCGGGGCCCTGCTTTCTTTTGACCAGCCTAAGTAATACGTACGTGGCGGGATACATCTCCATGCGATACAGCGCATGCACCGTCCATTGGTTGTCGCTTCAATCTTTTTACTCTTGTGTTGTCACTTCAATCTTTACCAGACTGACCTATTGCGCCTACTCCCATGCACTGCCTGACCTCCTAACTGACCTACGCTTCCTGCTACAGCATAGGAGCACCGCTGTTTGTCTGAATAAATTGCTTGATTAAATGGCCTGACACTGCAAATGCTCTGCTCCTGAATAGACACCAGCATGAATCTTACTGTCACTGAGCGGAATAGACACCTTTTCGATATTCTACTTCATTCTCATACTTAAACAATTGTTCATCATATGTTGCAGGAACTACATCCTACCGACTGCGAGCGAACCAAAGAGTCTTACACCGGTTTATCGTTACCACAAGAAAAAATGGTTGCTAAGGTGTGTGCATAAATTTTTTGCTTTGTTATTAAAAAATGGGCTTTCTACATCTACGTAAAAGGCAAACGTAATCTTACGTGAAAGCTGGCCTGGCAAGACACGATTGGATGAAAAACGACCCGGGCCCCACACCGCGAAATCAGGGGGGGGGGGGCGAGAGAGAATTTGATTAAAGAAGGTTATGTAAGGTTAAGTAGATCATTACGTAGATGTAGGATTATTGTTAAAAAATACCTATGTTTTGTATAAATTTACTTACAACTGAACTGAACCTCAATTGTAGAAAGCACACATTCAAAAGTTTGATAGGGCCAATCAAGGAAGTGCAGAATCAACTTTGTCGGACAAGCATATCACTACCCAGGAATTGCATCCTAGTTTTTCTGTGAGAACCAAAGAGGGTCTCACTGGTTTATCTTTACCACACATGGTTGCTAAGGTGTGCGCGCATAATTTGTTTTACTTCATTATCAACCAATACCTATGATTGTGTATGTTTATGTCATACTGAACTGAACCTCAAATGTAGAAGGCACGCATTGAAATGTTTGATAAGGACAATTAAGGCCGCGTAGAATCAACCAAAGAGGGTTACATCAATGAAGGAAGTGCAGAATTAACTTTGTCGGATAAGCAGATTACTGCCCAGGAATTGCATCCTAGCTTTTCTTCGAGAACCAAAGAGGATTACACTGGTTCATCTTTACCACACATGGTTTCTAAGGTGTGTCTTTATGCATAAACTTCTGATTCTTTGTCAAACAATGTCTATGTTTAGTTACAACTGAACTAAACCTCAACTGTAGAAAGCACACATTGAAAAAATTGATAGGATAAATCAACGGTGTGCAGAATCAACTTTACCGAACAAGACTAACCAGGAATTGCATCCTAGCAATTGCGCAAGGACCAAAGAGAGTTGCACCAGCTTATTTTCACCACATGAACACACAATTGCTAAGGTGGCTGTGCACGCATGCATAAAATTCTATTGTGTTATCAAACAATGTCTATGTTTTCTATAAGTTTACTATCACCTAAACTGAACCTCAACTGTAGAAAGCACATGATGGTCCTGAAGCAAAGAATGGTCATGCTGAAAATAACAATGCGACCAAGCAAGGTGGTCCTGAACCAAGTGTACAACTTCATCGCATCACTAAGCAGGTATATAATATATATATGAATGACAATGGTTAGAATACTTAGTTGGTCTAATTCCATGTGCAATCATCCCTTTCTGCTTAAAGTGAAATCTTCCATGTGTTGTGATAATGAATGCTTCATTCTTGAAAAAATAGGATAAAATGAAAGTTTTCTTGGTTTCATTGAACCCGAGAAGCAAAAATAAATTTGTGGCCGAAGGAACTTTAGTGAGTAGAGATAAAACATGCGTGGTTGGAGGAAACATGCTTGGAGAGCAATATGTAGCGGTTTCTGTTTGTGCTGTTTTAAAACTTGGAGATCAGACACTGGTTAGACCATATGGACAATTGCAAATAGTAAGGGATGATATTGGTCATGTTATTGCATGGAATCTATCACATTTAAGTACACTTCCATGCAATCATCATATGCTCCAATGTGCGTGCTTAAGGCTTTATATTTAGGAAGATTCTTTGTGTTTTTTAGGTTAAAAAACCAAAATTAACCACTCCTGCACGACCTCAAAACAAGGCACGAAACACTGGTATGGAACATCATCAAAGTACATTTGTTCTCACACTATTCTTCAAGTTATGTTATAAAATTTTCTCTGTTATCTTTCTTTTTCAGGGTAGCTAAAGATTTAGAAAAGGAGTGCATTGCAGGAGCCATGAGCAACTATAGAAGAGTTAGTATTTAGATGGACAAATATTATGTATTATATAAAGATTTTATCTTTAGAGGAAAACTTAGTTCTACTTTGTATGATCTCTTCTTAATTATTTGCATATTTTATATGAAGATCTGATTTGATTCAGTTGTGAACCAAAAGTGTTTGTTCCAACTAAATGAAATTGTGCGAATGGGATTGTTGTGGATACAATTGGTGATATGGGTGGACCCCTTCATATAATGATATTTGTTGCTTATGAATGTGATTGGTGATATGGTGGATGCTTTTATGTAACAATATTTGTTGATCATTCTGCACAAGCATATGGCATGATAAAGTTACTGGATTTGAAATGGCGAAGTGCAAAATTGGAATGAATCAAATATTATTTAAAATAAAATAGTATGTGGTTAAAAAACCTTTTGTATATTTAGAGACGAATATAACGTCTGTACATAGCATGCATAGGAATGGGCCTAGGGCCTATGACGATTGAAATGGCCTTGTTAGTAGAGACGTACGAGCACACGTAGCACAACGACTCTACATGTCTAGAGACACTTTTGAACGTCCAAATATAGCGTGTCATAACTAGAGATGCCTTAGGACGTCCCAATATAGCGTCTCATGCCATGTACAGACGCTTAGCCAGCGTGTCTATATGTTTTGAGACGGTCCGTGGGGAGACGCTCCAAGGACGCTTTACTAAGTCAACTCTATGGTTGCCTAGAGATGAAATAACACGTCTCTAGGTATGGAATATGACGTCTCTACAGGTAGTTTTTGTTGTAGTGAGTGACTCTTTGTTGCATGTTGAGGGATAGTTATGTGATCCAATTATGTTATTATTGTTGAGGGAACTTGCACTAGTGAAAGTATGAACCCTAGGCCTTGTTTCAACGCATTGCAATACCGTTTGTGCTCACTTTTATCATTAGTTACCTTGATGTTTTTATATTTTCAGATTACAAAAACTATTATTTACTATCCATATTGCACTTGTATCACCATCTCTTCGCCGAACTAGTGCACCTATACAATTTACCATTGTATTGGGTGTGTTGGGGACACAAGAGACTCTTTATTATTTGGTTGCAGGGTTGCTTGAGAGAGACCATCTTCATCCTAGGCCTCCTACGGATTGATAAACCTTAGGTCATCCACTTGAGGGAAATTTTCTACTGTCCTACAAACCTCTGCATTTGGAGGCCCAACAACGTCTACAAGAAGAAGGTTGTGTAGTAGACATCAAGCGCTTTTCTGGCGCCGTTGCCGGGGAGGTTAGCGCTTGAAGGTATATCTTTAGATCTTGCAATCGAATCTTTTTGTTTCTTGTTTTATCACTAGTTTAGTTTATAAAAGAAAACTACAAAAAATGGAATTAAGGATGCCTCATATGCTTCATCTTTTTAATATCTTTCATGAGAATAAGGATTCCGATAATTGTGCTCAAGTGCTAGAAGAAGAATGCATTAAAATGTTTGGCACTAAATATTTGAATGATGAGCATCATTGCAATGTTGTTAGTATGAATTCCTTGAATATCCATGATGCTAATGATATGCAAAGCCACAAGCTTGGGGAAGCTATGTTTGATGAATATGATATTTTTTGTCCCCCAAGTTTTGATGAGCAAATTTATTATGATGAAAGCATGCCTCCTATTTATGATGATTATATTGATGAAAGTGTATTTGGAGAGGTCATGACTTTATTTAGTGATGAATCCACTATTTCGGAAGAGGTTCCAATTGATTATGAGAACAAAGTTGCTATCTATGATGATTATTGTGATGACATGTATGCTATAAAGAATAATGATAACCATGAAACTTGTCATCATGATTTTAGTTGTCAATTGGATTATTCCTCACATGATAATTATTTTGTTGAGTTTGCTCCCACTATTATTCATGAGAAGAATTTTGCTTGTGTGGAGAGTAATAAAATTTCTATGCTTGTAGATCATGAAAAGAATGCTTTAGGTGATGGTTATATTGTTGAATTCATTCATGATGCTACTGAAAATTATTATGAGGGAGGAATATATACTTGTAGGAATTGCAATAATATCAAGTTTCCTCCCTATGTGCTTAAAGTTTTAAAGTTATGCTTGTTTTGCCTCCCTATGCTAGTTGATTATTGCTCCCATAAATTGTTTGCTCACAAAATCCCTATGCATAGGAAGAAGGTTAGACTTAAATGTGCTAGTCATATTCTTCATGATGCTCTCTTTGTGTTTCAATCCTTATCCTTTATGTGAGCATCGTTGAAACCATCATGCCTAGCTAGGGGCGTTAAACGATAGCGCTTGTTGGGAGGCAACCCAATTTTATTTTTGTTCCTTGCTTTTTTGCTCCTGTTTAGAAATAAATAGTTTATCTAGCCTCTGTTATGATTGAGTTTTATGTTTTAATTAGTGTTTGTGCGAAGTAGAACCGTTAGGAAGACTTGGGGAAAGTCTTTTTGATCTTGCTATAAAAAACAGAAACTTTAGCGCTCACGAGAATTGCTGCCATTTTTTTATTGGGAGTGCTATTTAGTTAATTATTTTTGAAGATGATTAATAGATAAATTCCTCACGTCCAGCAATTTATTTTAGAATTTTTGAGGTCCCCAGAAGTTTGCGTTAGTTACAGATTACTACAAACTGCTCTGTTTTTGACAGATTCTGTTTTTCATGTGTTGTTTACTTATTTTGATGAATCTATGCTAGTAAAAGAGTTTATAAACCATAGATAAGTTGGAATACAGTAGGTTTAACACCAATATAAATAAAGAATGAGTTTATTAAAGTACCTTGAAGTGGTGTTTTGTTTTCTTTCGCTCACGGAACTTACGAGTTTTCTGTTAAGTTTTGTGTTGTGAAGTTTTCAAGTTTTGGGTAAAGATTCGATGGACTATGGAATAAGGAGTGGAAAGATCCTAAGCTTGGGGATGCCCAAGGCACCCCAAGGTAAAATTAAAGTACAACCAAGAGACTAAGCTTGGGGATGCCCCGGCAGGCATCCCCTCTTTCATCTTCGTTCATCGGTAACTTTACTTTGAGCTATATTTTTATTCGCCACATGATATGTGTTTTGCTTGGAGCGTCATTTTATTTCGTTTTGCTTGCTGTTTGAATAAAATACCAATATATGAAATTATTAAATGTTAGAGAGTCTTCACATAGTTGCATAATTATTTGACTACTCATTGATCTTCACTTATATCTTTCGGAGTAGTTTGTCATTTGCTCTAGTACTTCACTTATATCTTTTTAGAGCACGGTGGTGGTTTTATTTTGAAGAAATAGATGAACTCTCATGCTTCACTTATATTATTTTGAGAGCCTTTAGAACAGCATGGTAATTTGCTTTGGTTATGAAAATATTCCTAATATGATGGGCATCCAAGAGGGATATAATAAAAACTTTCATCTAAGTGCATTGAATACTAAGAGAAGTTTGATACTTGATGATTGTTTTGAGATTTGGAGATAGTGATATCAAAGTTGTGCTATTTGGGTAGTTGTGAATTTGAGGAATACTTGTGTTGAAGTCTGCAAGTCCTGTAGCATGCACGTATGGTAAACATTGTGTAACAAATTTGAAACATGAGGTGTTATTTGATTGTCTTCCTTATGAGTGGCGGTCGGGGATGAGCGATGGTCTTTTCCTACCAACCTATCCCCCTAGGAGCATGCACGTAATGCTTGGTTTTTGATGACTTGTAGATTTTTTCAATAAGTATGTGAGTTCTTTATGACTAATGTTAAGTCCATGGATTATACGCACTCTTACCCTTCCATCATTGCTAGCCTCTTCGGTACCGTAAATTGCCCTTTCTCACATTGAGAGTTGGTGCAAACTTCGCCGGTGCATCCAAACCCCGTGATATGATACTCTCTTTCACAAATAAACCTTCTAATATCTTCCTCAAAACAGCCACCATACCTACCTATTATGGCATTTCCATAGCCATTCCGAGATATATTGCCATGCAACTTTCCACCGTTCCGTTTATTATGACACGCATCATCATTGTCATATTGCTTTGCATGATCATGTAGTTGACATCGTATTTGTGGCAAAGCCACCATGCATAATTTATCATACATGTCACTCTTGATTCATTACCCATCCCGGTACACCGCCGGAGGCATTCATATAGAGTCATACTTTGTTCTAGTATCGAGTTGTAATCTTTGAGTTGTAAATAAATAGAAGTGTGATGATCATCATTAATAGAGCATTGTCCCAAAAAAAAGAAAGGCCAGAAAAAGAGAGGACAAATAAAAAAAGGGCCAAAAAAAGAAAGGCCAAATAAAAAATAAAAATAAAAGGGACAATGCTACTATCCTTTTTTCCACACTTGTGCTTCAAAGTAGCACCATGATCTTCATGATAGAGAGTCTCTTGTTTTGTCACTTTCATATACTAGTGGGAAATTTCCATTATAGAACTTGGCTTGTATATTCCAACAATGGGCCTCCTTAAGTGCCCTAGGTCTTCGTGAGCAAGCAAGTTGGATGCACACCCACTTAGTTTCTTTTGTTGAGCTTTCATACATTTATAGCTCTAGTGCATCCGTTGCATGGAAATCCCTACTCCTTGCATTGACATCAATTGATGGGCATCTCCCTAGCCTATTGATTAGCCGCGTCGATGTGAGACTTTCTCCTTTTTTGTCTTCTCCACATAACCCCCTCATTATATTCTATTCCACCAATAGTGCTATATCCATGGCTCACGCTCATGTATTGCGTGAAGGTTGAAAAAGTTTGAGATTACTAAAGTATGAAACAATTGCTTGGCTTGTCATCGGGGTTGTGCATGATGAGAGCATTCTTGTGTGACGAAAATGGAGCATGACCAAACTATATGATTTTGTAGGGATGAACTTTCTTTTGCCATGTTATTTTGAGAAGACATGATTGCTTAGTTAGTATGCTTGAAGTATTATTATTTTTATATCAATATTAAACTTTTGTCTTGAATCTTATGGATCTGAACCTTCTTGCTACAATAAAGAGAAATACATGATGAATATGTTAGGTAGCATTCCACATCAAAAATTCTGTTTTTATCATTTACCTACTCGAGGACGAGCAGGAATTAAGCTTGGGGATGCTGATACGTCTCCAACGTATCTATAATTTTTGATTGTTCCATGCTATTATATTATCTGTTTTGGATGTTTATGGGCTTTATTATGCACTTTTATATTATTTTTGGGACTAACCTATTAACCCAGAGCCTAGTGCCAGTTTTTGTTTTTTCCCTTTGTTTTAGAGTATCACAGAAAAGGAAAATCAAACGGAGTCCAATTGACCTGAAACTTCACAGAACTTATTTTTGGACCATAAGAATCCCACGGAGTATCGGAGTTGGACAAGGAGAGTCCCGGGCTGCCCATGAGGGTGGGGGCGCTCCCACCCCCCTGGGACGCCCCCTGCCTCGTGGACAGCCCGGAGGTCCACCGACGTACTTCTTCTTCCCATATATAGCCATATACCCTAAAAACTTCGGGGAGCACAATAGATCGAGAGTTCCACCGCCAGAAGCCTCCGTAGCCACAGAAAACCAATCTAGACCCGTTCTGGCACCCTGCCGGAGGGGGAATCCTTCTCCGGTGGCCATCTTCATCATCTCGGTGCTCTCCATGACGAGGAGGGAGTAGTTCTACCTCGGGGCTGAGGGTATGTACCAGTAGCTATGTGTTTGATCTCTCTCTCTCTCTCTGTCTCTCTCTCTCTCTCTCTCGTGTTCTTGAGGTGGTACGATCTTGATGTATCACGAGCTTTGCTATTATAGTTGGATGTTATGATGTTTCTCCCCCTCTACTCTCTTATAATGAATTGAGTTTTCCCTTTGAAGTTATCTTATCGGATTGAGTCTTTAAGGATTTGAGAACACTTGATGTATGTCTTGCGTGGGATAACCGTGGTGACAATGGGTTATTCTATTGATCCACTTGATGTATGTTTTGGTGATCAACTTGCGGGTTCCGCCCATGAACCTATGCATAGGGGTTGGCACACGTTTTCGTCTTGACTCTCTGGTAGAAACTTTGGGGCACTCTTTGAGGTTCTATGTGTTGGTTGAATAGATGAGTCTGAGATTGTGTGATGCATATCGTATAATCATATCCACGGATACTTGAGGTGACATTGGAGTATCTAGGTGACATTAGGGTTTTGGTTGATTTATGTCTTAAGGTGTTATTCTAGTACGAACTCTAGGGCTGTTTGTGACACTTATAGGAATAGCCCAACAGATTGATTGGAAAGAATAACTTTGAGGTGGTTTCGTACCCTACCATAATCTCTTCGTTTGTTCTCCGCTATTAGTGACTTTGGAGTGACTCTTTGTTGCATGTTGAGGGATAGTTATGTGATCCAATTATATTATTATTGTTGAGGGAACTTGCACTAGTGAAAGTATGAACCCCTAGGCCTTGTTTCAACGCATTGCAATATCGTTTGTGCTCACTTTTATCATTAGTTACCTTGATGTTTTTATATTTTCAGATTACAAAAACTATTATATACTATCCATATTGCACTCGTATCACCATCTCTTCGCCGAACTAGTGCACCTATACAATTTACCATTGTATTGGGTGTGTTGGGGACACAAGAGAGTCTTTGTTATTTGGTTGCAGGGTTGGTTGAGAGAGACCATCTTCATCTTACGCCTCCTACGGATTGATAAACCTTAGGTCATCCACTTGAGGGAAATTTTCTACTGTCCTACAAACCTCTGCACTTGGAGGCCCAACAACATCTACAAGAAGAAGGTTGTGTATGTCGGGGTATGGGGTCCCGGCAAACCCTTAAGGTTCAACCACTGGGGTGCGCGCGAAGTCTTTCCCTCCAACCAATCTACGCTCTAGCTTGCTAGGATCTCGCGGACGAACTTGATGAACTCACAACACAGAAAGACACAAGGTTTATACTGGTTCAGGCCACCGTTGTGGTGTAATACCCTACTCCAGTGTGGTGGTGGTGGATTGCCTCTTGGGCTGATGATGAACAATACAAGGGCAGAACGGCCTCCTGAGGTTGAGGCGTTCTTGTGCTCGGTGAGCTTGTGTGTGAGGTGGTCTCTCTTTTTTGGCCTCCCTCTCCACCGTGGTGGCTAGTCCTATTTATAGAGGCCCTAGTCCTCTTCCCAAATATTGAGCGGGAAGGGAGCCAAAAATGGCGGGCTAATTTGAAGGGGGACAACTAGTACAAGCTATCCTGACAAAAGTAGTCTTCGCCTGCACAAAGTTCTGGTGGTGACGCCGTTCTGGGCTCCACGGTGACCTCCATCTTGCAGTCCTTGGTCTTGGTCTTGTTGCACCGAAATGGCAACCTTTGCCTGAGGCCTCGGTACTCCGCGGCTGCGCTTGCTCCCTTTTCACCAAAGAGGAAACAAGGACGCTGTGCGCGCTGGCACCCGCCTGGTGTCGATCGTCACGGCTCATGTCACGAGAATCTCGTGAGGTTCGCCTTGCCTTGATATCTCCGCTCCTCGTGAGCCTGCCTGGCTAGGCCGCTCTAGAAGAGGTCTTGCGTCGTCTGCCTCGCGAGGCTTGGCCCCTCGCGAGGGTCTTGGGCGCTTTGTTGGTGAGGATGGGCCATACGGCCTGCTGTCCTAGCCACGTGGCGGGCCGCAGGCAGGCACGTCTGGGGACCCCCGTTCCCAGAACACCGACAGTAGCCCCCGGGCCCAAGGTGCGCGCGGGCTTGGCTTCGCGGCGAAGCCAAGGGTCAAGCTCGAAGCGCCATGGACCCCTAAAGCCTGCGGCCTCGGTTGACACGTGACAGTTGATTGGATGTGGGCGCCTTCGCTTGCCCATGCTATTTTGGCAACTGCTTGACCTGACAAAAGGCTGGTGCGCGGGGCACTTGCCTTCATTGATTCTTCCTTGCCTCGCTCTAGATCCCCTTTCTTGCTCTTCGCCGCCGCTACCTGCAGATCTGCTCTGGCCTCGTTCTGCATCTGTCGCTCATGGCGCCGCGCAAGGTCAAGGCTTCCTCGTCCCCGGCTTGGTACGAGCCCGCTCTTGAGGCGCCCACTGTCATGGAGAAGAGCCTTGCCTCCGTGCACCTGCTGACGGCGGAAGAGAGCAACGAGTGGGGGAAGACGGAGCTCCGGCTTGCCTCCGACGAGCCAGAGCCTGAGGGGAGCACCTTCTTCCCCTTCTTTTTGAGCGGCCTTGCTGTCGGGTTGGTTCCTCCCTTCTCTGACTTCTTTTATGAAGTCCTCGACCACTATGGGCTGCAAGCGTTGCACCTCCATCCCAACTCAGTCCTCCTCCTGTCCATCTTTGCCTGCTACTGTGAGGCTTACCTGGGTGTGATGCCGTCGGTGGCTCTCCTGCGCCATTTCTTCTTCCTCCGTGTCAGCGAGGGCCACATCTCTAGATGTGCTAACTTCGTCGCGTCCGGCAAGGCCAACTCGATCTCGAGCATCGGGAAGAGGGCCGACAATATTCGATCCAAGTGGGTCATGGTGGACGCCAAGCTCGCCCATCCGCGCCTGACGTTGCCGACGGAGGCGCCTCGGCAAGGCAAGGAGTGGCCCAGGGCGGAGCTTGTCGATGAGCGGGCGTCGTCAGTGTTGGAGCAGATGATGGCTGACCTGAAGCCGGGCAATGCGAGGGCAGCCAAAATAACGGGAGCGATGCTCCTGAGGGAGTTCTTGATGCAGCGAGTCGCCCCACTCCAGGCGCGCATGCGCCCCTTCTGGCAGCTTGAAGGAGGGGAAAACAAGGCCCGCCTGAGGCCGGGGGACCTGCCTGATGACGAACTGGACGCCGTCCTGCGCCTCATAGTTGGAGACAACCAGGAGTACCCGCCTAGCGCCTTCATTCCCCTGTTCCAACGCAGGGACCGGGAGGAATTCATCGCCTCCAGGATGACTTTTGATGCATGCGGGCTGGTGCCGCCGGTGCTTTCGGGGGCTCTTCCGGCGCCAAAGCCGGTGGAGGTGTCTTCTGGCGAGTCCCGCGGAGAGGGGGAGGAGGATTCTGAGGAGACCCCGGAAGAGGTGGAGGAGACCTCCCTTCTGAGCAAGGACGAAATTCTCCGCGCCCTTCCTGATGATGCTGAGGCCGACGCCTACCAAGGAGGGAAGGAGCAGCCCCTCGTCCCGACGAAGGGCAGATCGTCGCTGGTGGACCGCGGTGCCACCTCCACTCTAACACCTCCTGGGGCTGGATCCAGTTCTGCCTCCGCACCGCACGGCGCCACTGGAGCCCGAGCGCCTGCTCCTCAGGTCCCGATGCTGTTGGGCCTCAAGCTTCACAAGCGAAGGGTGGAGTACCTTGCGGTGGGATGGTAGGTGTTTCGAACTTCGCTTGGTCCATGCATGTCCCTGTTTTTTCCCGACGCTCGCCTTTGGTTGATCAGACCGACATCTTCGGCGAAGAAGAGGAAGGATGGTAAGGCAGCTGTGCCTCCCTCCGTAGAGGAAGGAGGCAACATCGCCCGTGCCTCCCCAGCCCGGTTGTCTTCGCGGGGCCAAGAGGAGCCCAGTCGCATGGAGTCAGCCCTATGGCCCCACTGGCTCTGGAGGTGCCGATACTTGGCGTGGCTGATGAGGTCCCAGCTGCTCCGGAGCCCGCGGTCTCCCAAGCCCTGGTGACGGTGCCATTTCCTCCTACTGCCACGCCTCCACTCCTTGGTTCCTCTGCTCCTGCTGCTGTCTTGGAGCATGCCTTTTCAGAGATGACCCAACTGCAGGCGGATCTCCTGAGCGCTGACCCGCGCCTGGTGGCCGGGCGTCTGGAGTTGACCTCCGGCTGGCTTCATTTTGACCTGGCGGTGCGCGCGGTGCTGAGCCAGGCTGTTGCGGCTTCCGAGAGAGGGAAGCAAGAAGCCGTCGGTGCTGCAGCCGATCGTGAGGCGGCGCTGGAAGAAGCCAAGGCCGCCCGAGACCGCTGCCAGGTGCTGGAGGGCGAGTTGCAGAGCCTGCGCGATAAGCACGCCGAAGAGGCGCGCCACCGCGAAGCAGAGGAGAAGGAGATGAAGGCCCGGGAGGAAGCCGTCAAGAATCGTGATGCTGAGCTGGCGGAGCTGGGGAAGAGGCAGGTTGCCGAGCGCAACCGGTTGGAAGAGCTGGAGCAGAAGATGGGGGCGAAGGAGGCCGATCTCAACGCCAATGCGCGGGTCTTGGCCAAAGACCGTGTGGCCTTCGCCGATCTCGAGAAGAGATCTCGAAAGGCGCTGAAGACGCTCTACGAGCGTGGCATGGAGAAGCCGCTGGATACCGACGAGGACAACCCCGCCCAGCTGCTTCCTCTCGTGGTGAAGGCGCTTGAGGAGGTCATTGAAGGCCTCAGTCCCATGGCGGAGGCGGAAGCTCGCGTTCTGTCTTCAACCGCTCTTACCCGCGTCCTCAGCCATCTGCACCTCCGCGACCCCAACGCCCAGTTTGACGAGCTGCTGGAGCCTGTGGCTGAAGACCTCTACGAGACCGCCGTCGCAGCCGTTCAAGGTCAAGTGGAGGCTTTGCTGGGGAAGTTCCGCGGCTTTGTCTCCGATCCTCTGTCTGGTGATGCCGCGGATCCTTCGGCTGGTGGCGAAGGTGAAGACATCATCGCCCATAGGGAGCTCCTTCCGTAGGCGACAACGACATCCAGGGGTGACCCGTGGCTATTCTCCTTGTTTTATTCCTGCGACATACATCAAGCCTCGCGGAGGCGTTTAGACTTTTCATTTGGTATTGTGAGAACAGTATGCTTGTAATATTTGCTTTGAGACTCTGCGATTTCCTTCCTTATTTGCCTTGTTCTGCATCGCCAGAGCCCGGCTCCGCGCATACCTCAACCGCCGTTGGGCCGACCGGAGACCAGGACGGTCCAAGGAGTGAGGGGCTACGTGACCAGTTAGGCTCCTGAGTCGCGATGCTCAGGAGTCCCCTTGACGTGCGAACAGCATATAGGGAGAGTTCGTGAGGATAGATTATGTTCTACGTCGGTAGGGCCCGGCCCCGCGCATACCTCAACCGTCGTTGGGCCGACCGGAGACCAGGACTGTCCAAGGAGTGAGGGGCTACGTGACCAGTTAGGCTCCTGAGTCGCGATGCTCAGGAGTCCCCCTTGACGTTCAAACAATTTCCATACGTGCCCTCGCCGAGGCCTAGGGAGGGGCGCGCGACGCCCAGGTCTGGGGGTCCTGGTTGGGTGGCGTGCGCTTGGGCATGACCCGAGCGTAGCCCCCGTGCCCAGCCCCCTCGCGCGACTCTCCCGAGGGGAGGCGTCGTGGTGAGGCCGGGCGTTGAGCTCTGGGCTCCCTGAGGTTGGTACGACCGTAGGGTCTCCCTCAGTTGTTTATCACCAGCGCGGAGCGTAGTGCTTCCGCTTGTGCACGGGCATAGCCGCTCCTCGGCAGTGTCGACAGCCAGCACGGAGCATGGTGCTTCCACTTGGGTGTGGGATGGGGGCTCCCCTCCAGGAGGAGTCCCCGGGGCATGTACAGCCCCGCCCTGACACGTGGCTTGCACGGCAGGGCTGCGAGGTGTATCTGGGCACTCGTGAGCCAGCGCGGGACTCACGAGGCCCTACCTCAAGGTGGGTTGTGCCTGGTCTTGAGTCTTGGTGATTGTATGTCCCTGCAAGGCGGTTAGATGCAAGCACTCTACATCCTCAGGTCCCGGCCCTCGAGCGAGCTCAGCCGCCGCTGGTATGCCAGGTCGCGATGCCGTGGTCAAGGCCAGGGGGTGAGGGCTGGGGAGCCAGTAAGAGCTCCTGAGTCGCGATGCTCAGGCGCCCCTTTTAACGTGCAAGCAGATTGCATGGAGTGAACGGACCCGTGGTGGGTGGTTATAAAACAGGTGATAGCAGTTCGCAGGTTAAGCTCAAAGAGTAGATTGACTTGGATAAATGCAGGAAGATACATGCCATCGGGTCCGGCCTGAGCGGCATGGGGATGATGCAGCCCGAGGGGCGCCCCCAGCGAGGTAAGCTAAAAGACGTAAATAAAAGGGGTACATGCCGCAGGGACAGACCCACGCGGCCTGGGAATAGTGCAGCCCGAGGGGCGCTCCCAGCTTAAATGAACTTGGAAGATGTCACCTGGGTCTGTAGACAAAGTAGAGCTAGTGCAGCTGAAGCTACGCGTCGAAGAAATGACTCCGCATGAGCCACCGGGACCCTGAGCCTCGGGAGGCTCTGGGAGCTTGGGAGGTTCCCTTAAGGCCGTCGCCATCTCCTCCCGGACGGCGTGGAACCTGGCCTCCTGAGCCGCCTGGACTTGCCGCACATGGCGCTGATGGGCCGATGCCACGCTCGGCAAGCCAAAGGGCATGCGAACGAAGCTGTGTGGTGGGCCCTAACATCGGCCCGCGCGCGACGTCCAGAAGCATTCCTGAGATGCGGCCTTGTTAAGCCCTGGGATGTCGATGCAGACGCGTAGCTCAGCACCCTCGCCTGGGTGGTGAGCCACACTCTATGAGCGGTTGCCGCCATGCATGGCTCTTGCGTCTTGTAGATCTTGGGTGGTCTTGATGATGAACTCCTGGGTGGTGGGCATTCCTTGCCCCATGCTCTCCTGAGGAACACGTGTCGTGAAGCATGCTTCCAAGTGGTGCCCAAACGCCTCCCTCATGAGATTGGCAAGGTCTGAGACCCTCCAAAAGAGAGCCCCTGAGCCTTGCCTAAGGAGGGCGCCTGGCGCGCTTTCCTATGCGGTGGTGGAGGGCACCCCTGGAGCAGGCGCCGATCCTGACGAGGCCCCTGATGCGACACCATCTCCTTGGGGTCCTGCACGATGCGATAGCTTCTTCTTGGGGATGGTCTCTGGAGGGCCTTCACTTCTGCTGTTAGGGTTGTCGATTGTCGCGGCTTGGAAGGCGCGCTCAAGGGAGCACACTGCATCCCTTTCTTCACATGGGACCGTGATGATCCCCCCGCTTCCTGGCATCTTGAGAATGTTGTAGCCGTGGTGGGTGACCGCCATGAACTTGGCCAGGGCTGGATACCCGAGGATGGCATTGTACGGCAGGCGGATGTGCGCAATGTCGAAATCAATGAGCTCGATGAGGTAATTCTTGCGCTCCCCGAAGGTGACAGGCAGGCGGACCTGCCCTATTGGTGTGGTGGAACCGTCAGTCACCCCTGAGAAAGGCTTGGTTGGCTGGAGCTGCTCATAGGGCACTTGGAGGCTGTCGAATGTGTCGGCGGATAGGACGTTGAGCCCTGCGCCGTCGTCGATCAGAGTCTTGGTGACTTGCACGTTGCTGATGACTGGGGAGCAAAGCATAGGGAGTGTGCCAGCGGTGGCTGCGCCCTTGAGATGGTCGGCCGAGCTGAAGGTGATGGTGCATTAGGACCACCGGAGTGGGCGCGTGGCCTCGAGCTTGGGGAGCGTCGCGTTCACCTCGCGAGCGAACTGTTCGAAGATGCGCTGAGAGGCTGGGGCCTGAGCACTGCCCAAGATGCAGGCGACCACGCGCGGCTCCTGGAAGCCCCCAGCCCCCTCGTCCTGGTGGTGGTCGTTGTTCCTTCTTAGCAGCGACAACAGGGGAAGACCAATGTTGCCCTGGGGGCGATCCTCGCGAGGTGGGTCCCTCCAGGCACCCTCACGAGGTTGGTCCTGCCAGCGGTCCTCACGAGGCCAGTCATGCCACTCCTGGCGTGGGCCACGGTCGTCCCAGCGTCCGCCTCCGCGTCCTCCTCCGCAGCCGTAGCCCCGGTCGTTGCGCTCGGGGCGTCGGCCAAAGCGTCCTTCCCGAATGGCTCTGAGCTCTTGACAATCGCTGGTGTTGTGGGTGTTCAGGTTGTGAAAGGCACAGAATGGGCGGCCTTTCTTGGATGACTCGGGCTGATCTCTGCCTCGCTTGGTGTCTGGCTTCGCCAGGTTGAACAGCTCCTGAGATGTGCAAAGCTCCTCATGGATTGCCAGCTCTTCCTTCATCTTGACGTCGCGGACGCCGTCAGAAAATGCGGAGATGATGGCCTCATTCGAGACCTTGGGAGTCTTGAGGCGGGTGCTGTTGAAGCGCTGGATGTACTTATGGAGGGTCTCTCCTAGCTGTTGCTTGATGTGGCGTAGGTCGCCTGCGGCCGGTGGGCGGTCACGAGTACCCTGGAAGTTGGCGACGAAGCGGTCGCGCATCTCGTCCCAGGAGGAGATCGAGCCGTGCTGTAGGTTCAGGAGCCAGGAACGGGCCCCATCCTTGAGGGCCATGGGAAACCAGTTCGCCATGACTTTTTCGTCGCCGTTGGCCGCTTCGATGCTCAACTCATAGAGCTGCAGGAACTCCGCGGGGTCGGCGGTGCCGTCATACCGAGGAGGCAGATCTGGCTTGAACTTGCCTGGCCAGGCAATGCTGTGCAGCTCAGGGGTGAAAGCGTGGCAGCCTGCCATGGTTGCTGGGGCCCGCTTCAGGGGCGGAGCTTGGTCTTGGCGAGGTTCGCGCTGCGCCACTGCAGGCAGCGCGCGGCCTTGAAGAGGTGGCGCGGAGAGCACTGGTGCAGCTTCTCACGGCCACGGGATTTCTTGGCAGCTCCTTTCTTCACGCGCGGGCGCCGGGCGCGGCGGATCGCGCCGCGGAGGCGCGCGCCTTGGCGCCAAGGCACCGTCTTGGGGTCGAGGTGGTGGGGGCGCGCCACGAGCCCCGTTGCTCACAGCCTGCTGAGGGGGAGGCGCGGAGTGGGACGTCGCCAGAGAGCCCCCCGCGGCGCGGACAAGCTCGGCGACACGGTCGAGCCACTCCTCATAGACGTCGTCGACGGGGCGGTAACGCAGGAGCTCGTTTGTGGCGATGAGCGCGGCCCGCGCCTCCAGGGGAGCGCGGTGCGCGTGTGATGAAGAGCCAGCAGGAGTGAGTGATGGAGTAGCGATGCGACCATCCTGCCGCACCGAAGGATGTTGCGAGGATGCCTGCTGCTCATTTCCCGCTGGGCCCATTGCAGCGTTGGCGGCGGGGGATGGAGAACGACGAGGCGGCCGGCCGACGGGGGCCGTCTGAGCGATGTGGGCGGCGAGGGCGGCCCGACGCTCAGCTCTAGCGTGGCGAGCGTCTGACATGGAGACGACAGATCGACGGAGCGACGAACTGGTGGAAGGGAAGCTACGTCGCACCCCTACCCGGCGCGCCAAATGTCGGGGTATGGGGTCCCGGCAAACCCTTAAGGTTCGAACACTGGGGTGCGCGCGAAGTCTTTCCCTCCAATCATTCTG
Source organism: Triticum aestivum (assembly GCF_018294505.1). NCBI lineage: Eukaryota > Viridiplantae > Streptophyta > Magnoliopsida > Poales > Poaceae > Triticum > Triticum aestivum. Next base: position 541,982,626 of record NC_057809.1, on the reverse strand, counting down.
CGCTCTAGCTTGCTAGGATCTCGCGGACGAACTCGAGGAACTCACAACACAGAAAGACACAAGCTTTATACTGGTTCAGGCCACCATTGTGGTGTAATACCCTACTCCAGTGTGGTGGTGGTGGATTGCCTCTTGTGTTGATGATGAACAATACAAGGGCAGAACGACCTCCTAAGGTTGAGGCGTTCTTGTGCTCGGTGAGCTTGTGTGTGAGGTGGTCTCTCTTTTTTGGCCTCCCTCTCCACCGTGGTGGCTAGTCCTATTTATAGAGGCCCTGGTACTCTGCCCAAATATTGAGCGGGAAGGGAGCCAACAATGGCGGGCTAATTTGAAGGGGGACAACTAGTACAAGATATCTTGACAAAAGTAGTCTTCGCCTGCACAAAGTTCTGGTGGTGACGCCGTTCTGGGCTCCATGGTGACCTCCGTCTTGCAGTCCTCGGTCTTGGTCTTGTTGCACCGAAATGGCAACCTTTGCCCGAGGCCTCGGTACTCCGCGGCTGCGCTTGCTCCCTTTGAACCAAAGAGGAAACAAGGACGCTGTGCGCGCTGGCGCCCGACTGGTGTCGATCGTCACGGCTCATGTCACGAGAACCTCGTGAGGTTCGCCTTGCCTTGATATCTCCACTCCTCGTGAGCCTGCCTGGCTAGGCCGCTCCAGAAGAGGTCTTGCATCGTCTACCTCGTGAGGCTTGCCCCCTCGCGAGGGTTTTGGGCGATTCGTTGGTGAGGATGGGCCGTACGGCCTGCTGGCCTAGCCATGCGGCGGGCCGCAGGCAGGCAAGTCTAGGGACCCCCATTCCCAGAACGCTGACAGTGTAGTAGACATCAACGCGCAGGCCGCGCTGTCATGGCACGCGAGCTCCTGCTCTACCGCCCAGTCGACGACCTCTACGAGGACGGGTTGGACCGCATCGCCGAGCTCGTCGGCACCGTGGGGGGCTCTCCAGCGCCATCCCTCTTGCTGCCTCGCCCGCCCCCGGCTGCGGGCGATGTGGCTCACGGAGCGCCTCCACCTCAGCACCAAGATGGTGCCCTCGCGCCGAGGCGCACGGCTCAGGGAGCGCCTCAGCCTCCCCCGCGTCAAGACGGTGTCCTCGCTCTAAGATGCGCGGCCCAGCAGCGTGATCCTCCATGTCGTGTGCCCGCGCACGAAGAAAGAAGTTGCCAGGAGGTTTCCCGTCCGCAAGAAGATGCTCCACCACTTCCATAACCACCATGTCAGGATCGCTTGCCGCGACAGGGCCATGTGCCACTTGCCGTGGCGGCACAGGGACGCCAACGTCAAGATCCACCTTCACAATGGGCCCCGATGGCCACGACGGGCTGCCGTGCCTTCACCCCTGAGCTGCGTAGCATCGTCTGGTCAAGCAAGTTCAAGACGGATCTGCCTCCTCGCTACGACGGCACCCCGACCCTATGGAGTTTCTGCAGCTCTACGAGCTGAGCATCGAGGCGGCCAACGGCGACCGAAAGGTCATGGCGAACTAGTTTCCCATGGCTCTCAAGGATGGCGCCTGCTCATGGCTCCTGAACCTGCCCCCAGGCTCGATTTCCTCCTGGGATGAGATGCTGATACATCTCCAACATATTTATAATTTTTGATTGCTCCATGCTATATAATCTACTGTTTTGGACATTATTGGGCTTTATTATCCACTTTTATATTATTTTTGGGACTAACCTATTAACCGGAGTGTTGACACACGAACACGTCACGTGTACCCTCGATGCCGGGGGTGATGCACCGCAGCTCACGTCAAAGGAGACCCGACCGACAGCGCGATATGCAAGACAGTCGACGGGCGCTTTTGCAGACCAGAAAACCCCACACCCCCGGGAGGGACCCCGTCAGGGAGTGCGGCGGCTATGGGCTGCCCTAGGTCGATTCGCTCGCCCCTAGAGCCTCGGAATTCGCAGCTCTCAAACACAAAGAACAGCGAAGAACGAGAGAGTAAAACGGTGGAGAGATAAAACGTAGATGAAAAGGTAGTATATTGATTTGTTCGATTGTGTGTTGTTCAATCGGCCGTCACCCCCAACATATATAAGAGGCGGCTGGACTTCCCGTACAAGTAAATGATTCATCTAGGCTTTCCTTACAAGAAAAATTACATCAATTCACGTCCTAGAGTCCTAATTCTATTCCAACTCGGATTCAGTCTGAATCTGGCCCAAACTCTGTCTTCCTTCTTGCGCGGGCCGCCGGGCTTGCATATGATCTCCGATCGAGACGGCCCAAATATCAAACTTGTGCGCCTCGACGATACGAACAACTCTCATGTTGATCATTTTTTCAAATAAGGCCATCTTGAATACTTTTCGAGGTCATCTTTATCTTCCAGTCGGACTCGGTCTTGCAGTAGACTGGATTATCCGAGTCTCGTAGTGAATTTGTAGGCTATATATTATCTCTGATGATGATGACTCCAAAATCAAAGTTTACCGTCTTGATGATACGCACAACTTCTGTATTGAACACTTCTTCATCCAAGGTCATTTTGATAAACTTTCGAGCACATGTTCAATTTCACTCGGACTTGAGCTCATCCACTCGGATATTAGATACTTTCACTCGGATCGTCCGATTGGACTTTTTCACTCGGAAGACAATCTTTCACTCGGATGACTATATTTCCACTCGGATGACTATATTTCCACTCGGAAGGCACTATCTTATTCACTCGGATGACTATATTTCCACTCGGAAGGCACTATCTTATTCAATCGGCAAGTTTTCGTCCCGATGGTAATCTTTTCACTCGGAATATTTTCACCTGGACGACAATTTCACTCGGATGATCATATTTTCACTCGGATGACTATATTTCCACTTGGATAATAATAAGTTCATCCGGTCAGCAAACTTTCACTCGACCGTAAATTTCACTCGACCGTAAACTTTCACTCGACCGTAAACTTTCACTCGGATGGTAAACTTTTCACTCGGATTTCCGACTGAAAACATAGCCCGATCTTGATTTGTCTCTCCAGGCCTCATATGATCTCGGATTGAGACGAATTATATATGAAAATCGATCGGCTCGACGAGACGAAACTTTTCCATGTTGAAGGTTTTTCGATTCAAGGCCGTATTGATGGCCGAATTACTCGCGCAACCTATCAGACAAGTGTCTGGCACCTCGCGCCATATTTCCGTTGAGGTTCAGTCTGCAGTATATTGCCTCTAACTTTTGCATATGAACTCGGATTGAGATGATTTATATATCAAAATCGATTGCCTCGACGAGACGAAGACAATTCCTTAAGAGTGCTCCTTCATCCGAGGTCATCTTGAAGACGTGATTGGCCAAAAACCACTCGGAACATTGAACTATGCCACTCGGAGTATAGTTTCGGTCCGTAAGATAAAGTCGAATGAATATAACCGAAACATCAAAGTGGTTCCACTCGGTGACGTGAATATTTTTATGCTGAAAACTCATTCACTCGAGACCATCTTCATTGCAATCTGTATCTTGCCAAAATCAGGTGTCAACACATGCCCCCCTGTTTTTCGGCAAAGCTTGCACGCCGAAAAATAATATGCATAGTGTTTGTTCTAAGGACGATATCAACACTCCATCGGCCATTTATTTTTCTCAGGGCGATAATTATGTATCGGCCATGTTTGTGCTAAGGGCGATAATCGTATATCGGCCATTGCCCACTTAGGCTTCCTGCCACACACTCGGGTGGTACTTCTTCAAATATTTGCCATTGAGAGCTCGAGGTAACAATGCCCCTTGTATTGATTCCACCAAATATGAATTTCCGGGAACAACTCTTGTAATTCTAAAAGGACCTTCCCAACTTGGAGACCACTTCCCGAATTTTCTATCTCTTGAACCAATCGGCAGAATCACTTTCCAAACGAGATCACCAACTTGAAAATTCTTCAACTTGACTTTCTTATTGTAAGCCCTTGCCACCCTCAACTTATCTCTCTCTATGGCATTCAAAGCAGCCAAACGTTTATCAGCAACCTCATCAATGTTGTCCATCATCAAGTTATAGAAGTCTATTGCCGATAAATCATTTTGTTTGGCTATTCTCAAAGCATTCAAATTTACTTCCACCGGTAAAACAGCCTCCTGACCATATACTAGCTCATATGGAGTCACTTTCGTAGCACCATGCCTTGAGATTCTATGTGCCCATAATGCCTCAGACAACAAGTCATGCCATCTCCTTGGATTATCCTCAATCTTCTTCTTGATGAGCTTGATTAAAATTTTATTGCTAGACTCAGCTTGTCCATTAGCTTGGGCATAATATGGAGAGGAATTGAGCAACTTTATGTTATAAGATTCGGCAAACTCTCTGACTTGGTGTGACATGAAAGATGAACCTTGATCTGTAGTTAACGTTTGAGGAATACCGAATCTATGAATAATGTGCTCGGTTATGAATTGAATTACCTCCGTATGCGTCATGTTCTTGAGAGGTACTGCTTCAGACCATTTAGTGAAATAATCAGTTGCCACCAATACGAACCGATGCCCTTTTGAGGAAGACGGATGGATTTGTCCAATGAAATCTAAACCCCAACCTCTGAAAGGCCACGGTTTGATAATAGGATGTAACATAGCAGCAGGAGCCAATTGAATATCACCAAACTTTTGACAAGCTTCACACCCCTTATAATATCTGAAGCAATCATTAATCATAGTCGGCCAATAAAACCCAGCACGTCGCAATAACCATTTCATCTTGGGAGCCGACTGGTGAGTGCCACAAATACCTTCATGTACTTCTCCCATAGCAACTCTTGCCTGGTCCTCGTCCAAACACTTTAGAAGAACATCATCGACGGTTCGGCGATAAAGACCATCATCTCTCATTGTATACTTGAAAGCCATACGCCGAACATCCCTGTCCACCCTTTCACTCGGATTGCACAAGTAATCAACAATGGGCTTCCTCCAGTCGGGATTGTCACCTGCACTAGACTTTTTGTTAATGGCCGAATCAGTGGGTTCAGGTTCGGCCTCTCCCATATTGGCAAGACAAGACATCGGTCTTTGAGAGATATGAAACATGCCATGATCAACATGATATCCGGATGCTTGTTGTGCCAATTCATTTGCTTTCCAATTGTCATGTCTAGATATATGAGCAATGCTAAAGCAATCCAAAGTAGAAATTATATCTAGACATCTATCAAGATAAACATTAAGTGATTCGTCCAAACACTGAAAGACTTTGGATATTTGCTGCACCACTAGTAACGAATCACCATAAGCCTCAATATGTGTAGCACCTATAGCAAGTAACATCTCTAGGCCGAATAACAATGCTTCATATTCGGCTTGATTGTTTGTGCAAAAATATTCTAAGCGGCATGAGGCTTCAAAAACAGCACCATGAGGAGATATATAAACAATACCAACACCTTGGCCATTGCTACAAACTGAACCATCAAAGTATAATCTCCATGGTACTAATGAAACAAGGTTCATATCAACATCATGCTTGTTATTAATCCGATGTTCAACAATGAAATTAGCAACAATTTGGCCTTTCATGGATTTTAGAGATTCATAAGCCAAATCATATTCAATCAAAGCATAAGCCCACTTGCCAATTCTACCACTAAGAATTGGCCTATGCAACATGTATTTAATGACATCGGTTTGACAAGCTACTACACAAACACTCGGCACTAAATAATGTCTCAGTTTTGTGCAAGCATAATATAAGCATAGACATAATTTCTCAATAAATGTATACCTTGTCTCTGCGTCCAATAAGCGGCGGCTCAAATAAGTGATGGCATGCTCTTTTCCTTCGGTCTCTTGAGTTAGAACAGCACCAATAACTCCTTCCTCTGCTGCAATGTAAAGTCTGAAGGGTTCCCTATGCTTGGGTGCTCTCATCACCGGAGGAGTGCACAAATAATTCTTGATCATATCAAATGCTTCTTGCTGTTTTGCCCCCCAAGTGAAATCAGCATCATTCTTTAACCGAAGGATAGGAGTAAATGCATCAACTTTCCCTGATAGATTAGCTATGAACCTTCTCAAATAATTGACCTTGCCAAGGAACTTTTGCATATCTCTCTTGCATGTTGGAGCCTCCACCTTCTGTATAGCCTCTATCTTTTTGGGATCAATCTCTATACCATCTTCATGAATAATGAAACCCAAAAACTTGCCAGCTGACACGCCGAAAGCACACTTCAAAGGATTCATTTTCAATCCATACTTTTTCATTCTTTCAAAAGCTAAACGCAAATCGGCCAAGTGAGATTCAAAAGCATCCGATTTGACAACAATATCATCAATATAAACTTCAAGTATGACACCGAGTAAATCATGAAAAATCAAATTCATAGCCCTTTGATACGTGGCGCCAGCATTTTTTAATCCGAATGTCATCACTGTCCACTCGAATAAACCAAGGAAACCAGGACATCGGAAAGCCGTTTTGTACATGTCCTCTTCGGCCATAAAAATTTGATTGTATCCGGCATTACCATCTAGAAAGCTAATAACCTTATGTCCAGAAGCATCATTAATAAGCATATCGGCTATTGGCATAGGATACTCATCTTTGGGTGTAGCCCTATTCAAATCTCTGAAATCAATGCACACCCTCAACTTGCCAGATCCTTTCTTCTCTACCGGGACAATGTTAGAAATCCACTCGGCATACCTGCAAGGTCGAATGAAATTAGCTTCAAGCAGTCGACCGATCTCTTCCTTGATCCGGTCATATGTTTTCGGATTAAATTTTCTGGCCGACTGTTTATAAGGTCTAAAACCGGCCTTTATAGGCAACCGATGTTCCACTAGCTCTCGGCTTAACCCTGGCATCTCATGATATTCCCATGCAAAGCAACAAACATATTCTTTCAATAGCTCGATTAACTTAGCCTTACAATCGGCTTTCAAATTTTTGTTTATAAATGTCGGTCGAGTGACTGAACCATCTCCAATATCTACCTCTTCTAACGGATCGGCTGATGTAAAACCTTGTCCAAGTTTATCCATGTCATCCAACTCCTCTATAGACTCATACATATCGTTCTCATTGGACCGATACTTTACAAGACGTTTTTGTAACCACTCGGAATTAGGATCCATTTAAACATATCATACCTTGGAGCCGATTGCATTCACTCGGCTTTAAAGAGACGGGCACAAAACCATTCTTGGTTGCGCTGAGAAAATCAAATTCTGACAAGTCACGTCCCGTCAAGCAAGTAGCATTGGGATGTTGCCAATCCACCGATGCATCGGCCAAAGCAACACAGGCCGAGTTATCCGCGTGAATAACTTCCACTTCATCATCAACCCACTGAATCAAAAACTGGTGCATAGTGGATGGCACGCACTGGTTTGCATGAACCCAATCGCGGCCTAGTATGACGTTGTAGTTACCTTGCACCTCAGCGACAAAGAATGCAGTAGCCAAAGTTTTGCTTCCGACTGTAAGCTCCACATACATCACACCTTTGGCTTCAGTTTTCTCTTTGCCTTCAAATCCATTGAGCACCATATTGGTCTTGATCAATTCTTCATCAGGCAAACCCAATCTCTTGAAGACCGAATAGGGCATAAGATTTACCACAGCACCACCATCAACAAGCATCCGAGTGAGCGGCGACCCATTGATATGACCTCTGAGATATAATGGTTTAAGATGCGTTACTGGTTCTTTTGGCTTCTCGAATATTGCGTTTTTAGGGCCAAAATCCAGCTGAGCCACCTCCCCTTCTTCATCTACAGCACGAAACTCAGCAGGTAAGTAGTACACCATATTGATATCCATACCTTCATGAACCGGCGTAGACTCATAGTCCAACATATCAGCCTCCTCCTCGAGTGCATCCACCGATTCTGAAATTTGTCCGAGTGAAGGATAAGTAAGAAGTGTCGCAGACGATGTCATATCTGTTGCATCGTCCTCCTTTGGTGATGTAGGTATTGCTGTGATAGATGTAGAAGCTGCTGTATCTTGTATTTGTTTAGGCCTCCACACTTGTTTTGGTGGAACCATGGGTCGAGTGTCATTGAACAACTTATCCCTTTGTTTCTCGGCCTCCTGTTCTGCCATCTCTCGACTCCTTAACCTCTGTAGTTTCCTCTTTTGTGTCTTTGTTAGCCCTGGAGGACACCACTTCGGCTGAGTGTATTTAGGATCTCTCGTCTTTACCTGGCTGGTGCTTGCCTCATGGTCATTAGCCGAGTGCTTTGGCGCGATAGCAAGTATCGGCTCAGTCGGATTGCTATGCACAATCGGCTGCTGTATGGCGAATGTTTCGGTGCCCAAGATAAGTGAGTCGACATCCATTTTCTCCTTGCCTTTTCCCGACTCAACTGCTGCAACACTTGGTGATTTAACACGCCATTCTTTTCGACTTTCCAGATGCATGAAATTTCCACTCGGGCGCACCTTTTTACTCTGATGGAATCCACTCGGATGGATATCACTCGGATGGAATTCAGTCGGATGGAATCTACTCGGCCACATTTTTTCACTCGGATAGCTTCCACCTGGGTGCATTCTTACACTCGGATAATTTCCATCCGGTCGCATGTTTTGACCAGCCGACCGATAGTTACCGATGTTCAGTCGGCCTCTATATGAATAGTCAAGTCGATCCCAAACAGATTGCGTATGCTCTTCTGGAAACGGCACCCTTGGTCCACTCGGTTTCATATACTGACTGAACATATCAGCTGATGGTGACCTTGGTCGCTTCAGATGAGTCGGCCGATTAAAGCTAGAACCGGCCGACTGGTTGGTGTACTTGGACAGCAACATATCAAAAGTTGGCTTGATCCGCTTGCGCTGTACTTTAACTTCATTCCTTTTCCACTTGCCAATTTCTGGACTCTTGGGCTTGACAAATCTCACACGAGCATTTTCTTGCACTTGCAGTTGCCCCCCGAGTGTAGGATTCTTGATGGTGATTTTGATCACTTCCTTGCCATCGGGTTGCTTACCAAGCACAACCTGTCTCCCCAAGACCTTGTTGTCCTCCTTGTCTTTCCTGGGCTCACCAACAATGACATTAGCTTTATTAGCAGATTCGGCTACCTCCGGCCGAATGAGTAGCTTCTTCCCCTCCAAATCCATGGTATTCATTGGAAAAGGCTGTTTATCAACTTGCATCTCAGAAAAGTTCAATCGTCCGTCATTAATGGCCGATTGTATCTGTCGTCGAAAAACATTGCAATCGTTAGTAGCATGAGAAAAAGAATTATGATACTTGCAATAAGCACGCCGTTTTAGCTCTTCAAACGGCGGTAAAGTATGAGATATTCTAATAATCTTAGCCTGCAGCAAAGCATCAAATATTCTATCACACTTAGCAATGTTAAAAGTAAACTTCATCTCTTCATCACGATTCTTATGAATCGGTTTCAGATCATTGCAAGTAAAGGGTTTGGCCTTAGATGGCCAAACAAATTCAGTAGCAAAAACATCACCCTCATCGTCCGAGTGATCACTATCATATTCCACCATATTCATCTTTGGACGATCGGCTTTGTATCTATGCACTTCTTTGAGATCTTTGCTTCGGCTTTCCTGAGCCAAAGCCCTTTGTAAGACTTGGTTGATATTTAAGAACTCATAACCTTCTAGCTTTTCTCTAATGGGAGTTCTCAAACCACTCAGCACTAGGTCTGCCAAGTCTCTCTCGGTTATCACCAAACTAAAACACCGGTTTTTTGTTTCTCTGAATCTCTTGACGTAATCGGAGACCGATTCATCATGCTTCTGTTTAACCGATGTTAGATGTGATAACTTGAGTTCATTGTCGCCGCTATAAAAGTGATCATGAAATTTCTGCTCTAGCTGTGACCAAACCCGAATGGAACCATGTGGTAAAGAAGAAAACCATGAAAATGCAGTACCAGTTAAAGATAAAGGAAACAAACGCACTTTCAACTCATTTAGTGAGCCTGCTTCACCTAGTTGTGCTAAGTATTGACTAACATGCTCCCATGTGGTTTTTGTGCCCTCTCCATTGAACTTAACAAAATCTGGAATCTTATATCCCGGAGGGCACTGGATGGCATCAAAGTACTCGGGGTACGGCTTTTGGTAAATCCGATTCCGAGGTAACTCAACTCCAAAATTCTCTCTAAGCATCTTAGCCATCTCCTCTCTAAGATTAGCTAGACCATCATCCGTAGTGGACGATGAAGCTTGTGGCAGTGACATAGGAAGAGTATGGTTACTAGCTGTAGGTAGGAATTGTGGCATGTATGTCGACCCATAATTTGGTAGTGGTCGAGTGGTTGTAGCTGTAGGTAGAGTTTGGTTCGGCGTTGCCACCGAACCTGTCATGCTCATAATAGGATTAATGGGTGTAGCCACAATCTGATTTGTTTGGGTAGGATAATAAGTCATCGGCACGGGAGGCGCCGATGCAATAGGTAAAGCCAGATTAGGGTTTTGCACACTAGCAGCTACACCATTATTACCACTAGACGATTGAGATATATTCTTCTGAGCATTAGTATTTTCTATAAAAGTTTGATAGACTAGATTGTTACCATCAGCAATACGACTTTCAATCTCAGCCCACTGCTCAGGAGAAAAGGCAGTACTTACAGAAGGCTTAACCTGTTCAGTTTGAAGAGGAGGGAACTTGATTTCTTCAATCGGAGTGATGTTGCCTTGGCGATCTTTCTTGAATTTTGCAAGGAACTCCTGCAGGTCCTTCTCCTCGCGCCTTCTTGTACTCCTCATAGACTTGGCGATGATCGGCCGATATCTCATCAAGACTAGGCTTAATGATGTTATCGGCGTCTACCTCAGATGGCTTGGGAAGATCGGACATGGTGGATGATGACGATTGATCTTCGTCCCCAGCGGAGTCGCCAAAAAGTGTGTTGACACACGAACACGTCACGTGTACCCTCGACGCCGGGGGTGATGCACCGCAGCTCACGTCGAAGGAGACCCGACCGACAGCGCGATACGCAAGACAGTCGACGGGCGCTTTTGCAGACCCGAAAACCCCACACCCCCGGGAGGGACCCCGTCAGGGAGTGCGGCGGCTATGGGCTGCCCTAGGTCGATTCGCTCGCCCCTAGAGCCTCGGGATTCGCAGCTCTCAAACACGAAGAACAGCGAAGAACGAGATAGAAAAACGGTGGAGAGATAAAACGTAGATGAAAAAGTAGTATATTGATTTGTTCGATTGTGTGTTGTTCAATCGGCCGTCACCCCCAACATATATAAGAGGCGGCTGGACTTCCCGTACAAGTAAAGGATTCATCTAGGCTTTCCTTACAAGAAAAATTACATCAATTCACGTCCTAGAGTCCTAATTCTATTCCAACTCGGATTCAGTCTGAATCTGGCCCAAACTCTGTCTTCCTTCTTGCGCGGGCCGCCGGGCTTGCATATGATCTCCGATCGAGACGGCCCAAAATTAAACTTCTGCGCCTCGACGATACGAACAACTCTCATGTTGATCACTTTTTCAAATAAGGCCATCTTGAATACTTTTCGAGGTCATCTTTATCTTCCAGTCGGACTCGGTCTTGCAGTAGACTGGATTATCCGAGTCTCGTAGTGAATTTGTAGGCTATATATTATCTCTGATGATGATGACTCCAAAATCAAAATTTACCGTCTTGATGATACGCACAACTTCTGTATTGAACACTTCTTCATCCAAGGTCATTTTGATAAACTTTCGAGCACATGTTCAATTTCACTCGGACTTGAGCTCATCCACTCGGATATTAGATACTTTCACTCGGATCGTCCGATTGGACTTTTTCACTCGGAAGACAATCTTTCACTCGGATGACTATATTTCCACTCGGATGACTATATTTCCACTCGGAAGGCACTATCTTATTCACTCGGATGACTATATTTCCACTCGGAAGGCACTATCTTATTCAATCGGCAAGTTTTCGTCCCGATGGTAATCTTTTCACTCGGAATATTTTCACCTGGACGACAATTTCACTCGGATGATCATATTTTCACTCGGATGACTATATTTCCACTTGGATAATAATAAGTTCATCCGGTCAGCAAACTTTCACTCGACCTAAATTTCACTCGACCGTAAACTTTCACTCGACCGTAAACTTTCACTCGGATGGTAAACTTTTCACTCGGATTTCCGACTGAAAACATAGCCCGATCTTGATTTGTCTCTCCAGGCCTCATATGATCTCGGATTGAGACGAATTATATATGAAAATCGATCGGCTCGACGAGACGAAACTTTTCCATGTTGAAGGTTTTTCGATTCAAGGCCGTATTGATGGCCGAATTACTCGCGCAACCTATCAGACAAGTGTCTGGCACCTCGCGCCATATTTCCGTTGAGGTTCAGTCTGCAGTATATTGCCTCTAACTTTTGCATATGAACTCGGATTGAGATGATTTATATATCAAAATCGATTGCCTCGACGAGACGAAGACAATTCCTTAAGAGTGCTCCTTCATCCGAGGTCATCTTGAAGACGTGATTGGCCAAAAACCACTCGGAACATTGAACTATGCCACTCGGAGTATAGTTTCGGTCCGTAAGATAAAGTCGAATGAATATAACCGAAACATCAAAGTGGTTCCACTCGGTAACGTGAATATTTTATGCTGAAAACTCATTCACTCGAGACCATCTTCATTGCAATCTGTATCTTGCCAAAATCAGGTGTCAACAACAAGGCCCAACCCAGAATTGTTGTTTTTGCCTGTTTTAGGGTTTCGAAGAAAAGGAATATCAAACGGAGTCCAAACAGAATGAAACCTTCGGGAACATGATTTTCTCAACGAACAAGATCAGGGAGACTTGGACCCTACATCAAGAAAGAAAAGAGGAGGCCACGAGGTAGGGGGTGCGCCTACCCCCCAGGCGCGCCCTCCACCCTTGTGGGCCCCCTGTTGCTCCACCGACGTACTCCTTCCTCCTATATATACCTACATACCCTCAAACGATCAGATACGGAGCCAAAAACCTAATTCCACCGCTGCAACTTTCTGTATCCATGAGATCCCATCTTGGGGCATGTTTCGGAGCTCCGCCGGAGGGGGCATTGATCACGGAGGGCTTCTACATCAACACCATAGCCCCTCCGATGAAGTGTGAGTAGTTTACCTCAGACCTACAGGTCCATAGTTAGTAGCTAGATGGCTTCTTCTCTCTTTTTGGATCTCAATACAATGTTCTCCCCCTCTCTTGTGGAGAACTTGTCAGGACCCCGATTCCAAGTCACATCGATCTAGCCGGTAACACCTCGTATCACTTTGTGGCCTCACGCACGGTATTCCCATGGGTGTCGCCTTACCATGGCCCGGGACCGTTTGCGCCTTTTGGCTCACGTATATGATAGTGTCGCTAGCATCCATATGACAGAGAATCCGGGCCGACATAGCTAGTCGTTAACCCAAAGCGGCACTAACCTATGGGGACAGGCATACATGAATCACATCGAGCATGTCGGTCAGCAGCATGTGAATCCGGGCTGTAGCACTGGGCTAACAGGACTCCGGGAACCCGGGCTGTAGCAGGCTAGGAAGGACTCCGGATGTCACCGCGTGACATTTCCCCGAAGGGACAGACACAGGAACGAAGTGAAACACATGCCGGCCAGTCAAGTGTCCTGAGCAGTAGTGCTGGGCTAGCAGGACTCCGGTGAACCGGGCTGTAGCGAACTACTATGGCTCATGGAAGCACTAGACTACATTTGCCCATAAGAGAGGCTGCCAACGATAAACAACTAGATTGTCGGATCCCACACATACCAAGCATTTCAATCATACACACAATATGCTTGATATGTGTAAATACAACATGGCATCACAACATAACTCTATGACTCAAGTATTTATTCATTAGGCTCCGAGGAGCGAGATATTACAAACATGGGTCCCATGACCCAACAATCATAGCATACAATCAGAGCACATGCGGAAGCTTAACATGTCTGAGTACAGAAATCTATAAATGAAAAAGGCTGAGAAGCCTGACTATCTACCAGATCCTGCCGAGGCACAAGATCGTAGCTGAGGTATCAAGCTAAACGTCGAAGTCCATAGGAACTACTAGCGATACTGACGTCTCTGCAAAACATAAAATAAGCAAACGTCAGTACAAAGATACTCAGCAAGACTTACATCAGAACTAGCCACATATGCATCAGTATCAACAAGGGGGGGGGGGTGGTGGAGTTTGACCGCAGCAAGCCAGCTTTGTGTAGCGACCAGACCTCAAACAGTCTGATCTCTGTGCTCCGGTGTCATCCCTGGATCAGCAATGCTGACACCACACAGTACTCGGAGGATTTATAACAGAGTAGCAATCACACACTTATTACATCGAGTGTCTCAAAAGAGAACTTATTACAATAAGTATGGCTTAAGGCCATCTAATAACGATAACAACGGAAGGCTTGGAAGATAAGTGAGTCCATCAACTCCAACGGCATCACTGAGTATAGAACCACAACCTAAAAACTCCTTAATCATCGTCTGAAAAGTCTGCAACATTAACGTTGCAGCCCGAAACGGGTCAGCACATGGAATATGCTGGCAAGGTAACACATAGAGAGTAATGGAATGAAACAGCTATACTATATGCATATTTGGCTGGTGGAAAGCTCTATGGTTACAGTTTTGCGTAAAGCCAATTTTTCCCTACTTCAAAGGAATAAATTTAATTACTATCATGGTGGTTGTTAAACATTGAGAATGGTTGACAGCATTCTCAATCCCAATTAAGCATCATCATTAAACATACCCAACAAAATTAATTTAGAGTAACATGTTGAGATTCACATGAAAATCCAGGTACTAGATACTCAAGATGTCCATAACCGGGGACACGGCTAACCATGATTAGTTTATTACACTCTGCAGAGGTTTGCGCACTTTTCCCCACAAGACTCGATCGCCTCTGTTTGTTTTCTCGCACTACAGGGTGTTTGAGAAGACGGATGACCGAGACATAGTCTTTCAGAAGCGCTAGCACCTTACGATGGGTAGACCATACCACCTATATCCCCTACATCTGCTAGTCTACCACTGTAAGAGTTTGCACGACTTAGTCAACTATGCTAGAGCTCGTAATAGCTTGTGGCTGCACACGGAAGTTTCTAGTATGAATAGTCTCATGATCCCTTTGAGCCTGGGTGGCGGTCGAAAAGAAAACAGGCAAGTCCTGGAATACCCAGGTGCCTCAATCCACCCAGATGTGTATTTACATTGCCACCTTAGATAAACCATTAATTAACAATCTCACATCTATCATGGATTTCACTCACCCAATCCACGTCTACTAGCATAGCATGGCATAATAAGCAAACGTAGAAGTAACTCCCAAAGGTTTGATAATAAACAGTTAATAGGTACTACCTCATCTACTTCCCATCCCACAATTTAATTAGATCCTAATCATGCAATGTGTGAGGATTGATCTAATGCAATAAAACTGGGTAGTAGAAAAGGTATGATCAAAGTGTTACTTGCCTTGCTGATGATCCGCGAAACCTAACGATTCGAAGTAACAGGCGGCGCACTCCGGGTACTCTATCGCAAACAAACAAACAAGCATACAATAAGCACTCATCTAATGCACAGGTAAAACTCAAATAAAGATCTAACCAGAAGTTTCAACTTAAGAACTCCGGTTGGCAAAAAGAATCAAATCGAACGAAGCAACGAAAGTCAAACGGCGAAAGAAAACAACTTCGTTCTAGTAATCTGGATCTAGGGCAAATTTTATAGTAACCAAAAACTTGTTTAAGTTGGTTAAACGAATAGAGGGTTTCGAGATGAAATCCCTAGGCGCTTGAATCGCCTGATTCCGATAAATGAGCGAAAAGTTATACTAAAACGAAAATCGGATCAGGAAATCGCGATCAGAAAAATCGCGGATTTAATCCGAGAAAAAGAAAACGACGAACGCCGATTTATTTTTTTCTCTTTTGTCGGCACGGAAAAATGAGGCGCGACGAACCTCGGCGGCGGGATCGGTCGGCGGCGGCGGCGGCGGCTCCGGCGACGCGCGCGGATCGAGGCGAGGCTGATGGGCTGGGGCGGCTCGTGGCGGCGCTATTTAAAGGTTGCCCCGGGCGGTGTCCCGCTCGGGTACGGCCCGAAGTCGGTTCGTTTTTTTTAATTATTCCGCTCGGAAGAAAAATAAAAAGAAATACTAAACGGACTCCAAAAATTCCAATATAAATTTTCACGGGCTTCTAAAATCAAGACGCACAAGGTGAACATTTATTTGGGCCCTAAATGCAATTTTGAAAAACGCACTTTTTCCTAAATTCAAATAAAACACCAAAAAACTCCAAAATAATCTTATTTGATTTTTTATTAAATCCTCAATATTTCTTTATTTTGGGAAAGTCATTTTATTCCCTCTCTCATATTTTTGTAATAGAAATAATTGATGATAAAATAAATAAAATCAAATGATCCTATTCTCAAAATTTGAGAGAACTCAAATATGAAAATAACGAAATCCCCGACTCTCTCTGTGGGTCATTGAGTTGCGTAGAATTTCTAGGATCAAGCAAAAAGCAAAATAAAATATGATATGCATGATGATCTAATGTATGACATTCCAAATTGAAAATTTGGGATGTTACAAACCTACCCCCCTTAAGATGAATCTCGCCCTTGAGATTCGGGTTGGCTAGAAAGTAGGTGAGGGTGGTCTTTGAGCAAATCTTCCTCTCGTTCCCAGGTGGCTTCATCCTCCGTGTGGTGGCTCCATTGAACTTTGCAAAACTTAATAAATTTGCTGCGAGTAACTCGGCTGGCAAACTCGAGAATCTTAACTGGTTTCTCTTCATAGGTCAAATCGTTATCCAACAGAATAGTTTCCAAAGGCACTGTGTCTCTTA
This sequence comes from Triticum aestivum, assembly GCF_018294505.1. Taxonomy (NCBI): domain Eukaryota; kingdom Viridiplantae; phylum Streptophyta; class Magnoliopsida; order Poales; family Poaceae; genus Triticum; species Triticum aestivum. The sequence goes on along the minus strand of NC_057809.1, from coordinate 541,965,785 downwards.
ATGGTATGTCAGCCATCTCCGCGTGACATTTCTTTAACTGAGAAACGTGGAACACATCATGTACTCCTGACAATCCTTCGGGCAATTCCAACTTGTAGGCCACTTCTCCCATACGCTCCAAAACTCGACATGGTCCTACAAATCGTGGCGCTAACTTCCCTTTAAATCCAAAACGCTTTGTTCCCCGAAGTGGAGATACTCGAAGATAAGCTCTGTCTCCGACTTCGTAAACTGTCTCCTTGCGTTTAGAATCTGCATAACTTTTCTGTCTGGACTGGGCTACCTTGAGCCTATCACGAATCAGCTTCACCTTCTGTTCAGACTCTTTAATCAAGTCAGGACCAAACAACTGGCGGTCTCCAACTTCGTCCCATGACAACGGTGTCCTGCACCTCCTTCCATACAAGGCTTCGAAAGGGCCATCTTTAAACTGGTTTGGTAACTGTTGTTGTAAGAGAACTCTGCATATGGCAAATTATCGTCCCAACTAGATCCATAATCTAGCGCACAGACTCTCAGCATATCCTCCAAAATCTGATTGACTCTCTCGGTCTGTCCATCTGTCTATGGATGAAAAGCTGTACTGAATTCTAGCCTGGTACCCAAAGTTTCATGCAACTGCTTCCAGAACTTTGAGGTAAACTGGGTTCCTCTATCCAATACGATACTCCTCGGAACTCCATGCAGACATACGATCCTGGTCATGTATATCTTTGCCAACTTAGCACTGGTGTAAGTGGTCTTTACTGGGATGAAATGAGCTACCTTCGTCAATCGATCAACTACAACCCAAATCGAGTCATAGCCTGAACGAGTCCTTGGTAATCCCGTGATAAAATCCATGCCTAGCTTATCCCACTTCCATTCGGGTATCGGCAATGGTTGCAACAATCCTGCTGGCTTCTGATGCTCTGCCTTTACTCTCTGACATACGTCACAAACTGCTACATACTCCGCAATATCCTTCTTCATTCCGGTCCACCAGAAAATATCCTTCAAATCCAAATACATCTTGGTATTTCCTGGGTGAATCGAATACGGTGAGTCATGTGCCTCTTGCAGAATCAACTTTCCTGATCTCCGGGTCATTGGGCACGTAAACACGGTCCTTCAAACCATAGGGTGTCGTGCTCATCCTCACGAAATCCTTTAGCTTTTCCTTTGCTCAGTTTCTCCTTTATAGCGGCAATCTCTTTGTCAGTTTTCTGAGCTTCCTTGATTCTATCCATCAAAGTTGACTGAATCTCCAATGCTGCTACATAGCCTCTCGGAACTATTTCCAAACATAGTTCACGAAGATTTTCTGCTAACTCCTTGGGTATTTCTCCCGTCATTAATGTATTGACATGGCTCTTGCGGCTTAATGCGTCAGCTACTACATTAGCCTTTCCGGGGTGATAATGCAATTTCATATCATAATCCTTGATAAGCTCCAACCATCTCCTTTGTCTGAGGTTTAACTCCTTCTGTGTGAAAATGTACTTCAAACTCTTATGATCCGTGTACACCTCACAATGATTTCCAATGAGGAAATGTCTCCATGTTTTCAAAGCATGCACTACGGCTGCTAACTCCAAATCATGCGTAGCATAATTCAACTCATGAGGCTTCAGTTGTCTTGAGGCATATGAAACAACTCTCCCTTCCTGCATAAGCACTGCTCCAAGTCCTCGACGTGAAGCGTCACAATACACCTCATAATCTTTGGTCTGGTCTGGCAAAATCAACACTGGTGAGGTAACCAAACGTTTCTTCAACTCCTGGAAACTAGCCTCACATTCCTCTGTCCATATGAACTTGGTATCTTTCTTCAACAACTCCGTCATAGGCTTCGCAATCTTTGAGAAATTCTCAATAAATCTCCGTAGTATCCTGCGAGTCCAAGAAAACTCCGGATCTCTCCAACTGTTGTTGGGGCTTCCCACTTGGTCACGGTTTCAACTTTAGCGGGATCAACTGCTATACCTTCTCCAGATATAACGTGTCCGAGGAATCCTACTTCCTTCAACCAAAACTCACATTTGCTGAACTTGGCATATAATTGATGTTCTCTGAGCTTTCCAAGTACCAAACGCAAATGCTCCTTATGTTGCTCTTCATTCTTCGAATAAACCAGGATATCATCAATGAACACTATGACGAACTTATCCAAAACTCCATAAACACTTTGTTCATCATGTTCATAAAATAGGCAGGTGTGTTAGTCAGACCAAATGACATAATGATATACTCATATAGCCCATATCTTGTGGTGAAAGCTGTCTTAGGAATATCCTGTTCTCGAATCTTCAACTGGTGGTATCCTGATCGCAAATCGATCTTGGAAAACACTTTAGCTCCTTGCAATCGATCAAACAGATCGTTGATCATTGGTAGTGGGTACTTGTTCTTGATCGTTACTTCATTCAATCCTCAATAATCAACAACCATCCTTAACGATCCATCCTTCTTCTCCACTAGAAGTACTGGCGATCCCCAAGGCGAAGAACTTGGGCGAATATATCCCTTATCCAGTAACTCCTTAATCTGCTTCTTAATTTCCACCAAATCCTTTGCTGGCATCCTATATGGTCTCTTTGATATTGGCCCTGTGCCTGGCAATAGCTCAATCAAAAACTCAATATCTCTATCCGGTGGCATGCCTGGCAACTCCTTCTGGAAATACATCAGGGAAATCCCTTACCACTGGTACTTCCTCCTGCACAACTCCTGTTAGGCAATTTACTTGAGTCCCTTTTGGCACATGCCGGGATACATACTTGATCCTTCTCCCTTCTGGGTGTGCTAAGCAAAATTGACTTACTAGCACACTCAATATTCCCTTCATACTTTGATAACCAATCCATGCCTAATATCACATCCAATCCTTTGAGATTCCAATACTATTAGGTCCTGAGGGAAAACATAGTTACCAATCCTTAATGGTAACTGATCACACCATAGACTAGCCACATACTCTGCTCCGGGCGAGGTTACTAACATGGTTGACCTAAGGGCTTGGGTTGGTAGGTTATACTTATCCACAAATACCCTTGAGATGTATGAATGCGATGCTCCAGTATCAAAAAGAACAAGTACGGTAAATGACTTAACCAAAAACTTACCTATTACTGCATCGGGCTGAGCTTCAACCTCCTCCACGCTAACGTGGTTCACCTGTCCCCTGTTAAAAGGGTTTGGCTTCTTCCCTGAACTTCCATTGCCATTTTGGCCTTCAGGACATTCATTGGCATAATGTCCGGTCTTCGAACACTTAAAGCAAGTGACTTGGCTCAGGTCCTTCTTGGCTGGGGTTGAGGGGTTGGTGCGGTTCTGGCCGTTGCTTCCTCCATTGCCATTTCCATTCTTGGTGCCATTGTGATTGTGCGAGCTACCTCCTCCATGGGTATGCTGAAAATGTCCTCCCGGTCTAGGGGTAAAACGTGGCTTCTGTGGAGCTCCTAAATTATACTTTCCTTGTCCATACTTCCTCTTGCGATTCTCAATTTGCTGCTGCTTCCCTTCAATCATAAGAGCACGATCTACCAACTCCTGGTAGTTGTTGAAGGTGGCTACCATCAACTGCATGCTCAACTCATCATTCAGTCCTTCTAAAAACTTCTCCTGCTTCGCTGCATCCGTAGCGACATCATCTAGGGCATAACGTGCTAGCTTACTAAATTCCTCCACATACTGGCCAACTGTCCTTCCTCCTTGGCGCAAGTTGCGAAACTCACACTTCTTCATGGCCATAGCTCCTGCTGAAACATGGGCAGTACGAAAAGCCTGCTGAAACTGGTCCCATGTGACAGTGTCAATTGGGAAAGTATCTGTGAAATTCTCCCACCATGATGTTGCTGGTCCTTCTAGCTGATGTGCGGCAAACTTCACCTTCTCCGCATCTGTGCATCCTGCTGTGGTCAACTCCCTAGCTGTCTTGCGGAGCCAATCATCTGCTACTATCGGCTCGGTGCTATTGGAAAACACCGGCGGATTTAGCCTAAGAAAATGGGCTAAGTGGTCAACTGGTGGTGGTGGTGGTGGGTTGTTGTTGTTGTTGTTGTTGTTCCCCTGTTTTTGATTCTGGACTAGCAACTGCATCAATGTGTTCTGCTGCTGGATCAACTGGGTGAGCTCTAGTGGAAAGGCAAATCCGGGGTCACGTCTCGGAGGCATCTGAGGGGTTTTAGAAAAGATGAGATTTAAGAATAGAGGGGGTCTAAAGAGAAAACACTACCCATATGCACATGAGGCAAAAGCAAACAATTCACTTCATTCAATCAAACAAGGGCATACAATCGATCTATCTATCGCAACAAGTGCTCGGACTGCTATTTTTACATGGTGGACTACTACTACTGATGAGGTGGTCTACTAGAAATATTCTTCGGTTGCAGACTCCATGATATCTGCTCCAGCTTCATCAACATAGTCATCATCGCTACTATCTGGATCCGAGTCGGTGCCGTCGATGATGATGTAGTCTTCCGGGCTAACCTCCTTGGGTTCTTCGTCTTCCTCTACTGGCGTAGGGCCTCCCATATTCCAATCTTCTTGATCAGGTCGTCATTCTTCTCCACCAATACTTCAATTTCCTCTTCATAATCTTTACGTATAGCCTTGAGTTCTTCCTCCAGTTCCTTGATTCTAGTCTTAGCCTTCTTCAGATCTATCATGTCGGCGCACATCTGGTTCTCCTGTCGTCGAATGTGCTGGTTTAGCTCTTGGATAAAAGCTGCGATTGATCTATCCTTCCTGGTGCTGATCATCTCCCAGTGTTCATCTCAGCGCCCACAAATCTGGTAGATAGTATCCTTGAAATCCTTGTGGTAGACTTCTCCAATGCGTCCCATGGCGATGTGCTACCATGCTCTTTCCAAGATTCCAAGTTGGTGCATCCAAAGAAAACTCTATGGGCTCAGTGACAGGCATGAACGTCCTTCCTGGAACTTGAACTTGAATCATCCAGCGCTCTTTCAGGTAAAGTGGCGTTGTAGGTTCCCGTGAAGCTTGGTACTGCTATATTCAGGTATCTAGTGACTTCCTTCAAGTGGCGTCCAAAGGGTGTATCTTCATCCGGTTGCGTGAACTTGTTCCTTGCATCCGCCATCCTAAAGAGTAGAAAAGATGAGAGGTCAGAAGAGAAGAGAGTGAATAGTGATCTAGGTCTTTAGCTTAGTGGTCGTGTCCTACAGTCAGCGTGTGCTCTGATACCATCTCTGTAGCGACCAGACCTCAAACAGTCTGATCTCTGTGCTCTGGTGTCATCCCTGGATCAGTAATGCTGACACCACACAGTACTCGGAGGATTTATAACAGAGTAGCAATCACACACTTATTACATCGAGTGTCTCAAAAGAGAACTTATTACAATAATTATGGCTTAAGGCCATCTAATAACGATAACAGCGGAAGGCTTGGAAGATAAGTGAGTCCATCAACTCCAACGGCATCACTGAGTATAGAACCACGACCTAAAAACTCCTTAATTGTCGTCCGAAAAGTCTGCAACATTAACGTTGCAGCCCGAAACGGGTCAGCACATGGAATATGCTGGCAAGGTAACACATAGAGAGTAATGGAATGAAACAGTTATACTATATGCATATTTGGCTGGTGGAAAGCTCTATGGTTACAGTTTTGCGTAAAGCCAATTTTTCCCTACTTCAAAGGAATAAATTTAATTACTATCATGGTGGTTGTTAAACATTGAGAATGGTTGACAGCATTCTCAATCCCAATTAAGCATCATCATTAAACATAACCCAACAAAATTAATTTAGAGTAACATGTTGAGATTCACATGAAAATCCAGGTACTAGATACTCAAGATGTCCATAATCGGGGACACGGCTAACCATGATTAGTTTATTACACTCTGCAGAGGTTTGCACACTTTTCCCCACAAGCCTCGATCGCCTCCGTTTGTTTTCTCGCACTATAGGGTGTTTGAGAAGACGGATGACCGAGACATAGTCTTTCAGAAGCGCTAGCACCTTACGATGGGTAGACCGTACCACCTACATCCCCTACATCTGCTAGTCTACCATTGAAAGAGTTCGCACGACTTAGTCAACTATGCTAGAGCCCATAATAGCTTGTGGCTGCACACGGAAGTTTCTAGTATGAATAGTCTCATGATCCCTTTGAGCCTGGGTGGCGGTCCAAAAGAAAATAGGAAAGTCCTGGAATACCCAGGTGCCTCAATCCACCCAGATGTGTGTTTAAGTTGCCACCTTAGATAAACCATTAATTAACAATCTCACATCTGTCATGGATTTCACTCACCCAATCCACGTCTACTAGCATAGCATGGCATAATAAGCAAACGTAGAAGTAACTCCCAAAGGTTTGATAATAAATAGGTAATAGGTACTACCTCATCTACTTCCCATCCCACAATTTAATTAGATCCTAATCATGCATCTAATGCAATAACACTGGGTAGTAGAAAATGTATGATCAAAGTGTTACTTGCCTTGCTGATGATCCGCCAAACCTAACAATTCGAAGTAACAGGCGGTGCACTTCGGGTACTCTATCGCAAACAAATAAACAAGCATACAATAAGCACTCATCTAATGCACAGGTAAAACTCAAATAAGAGATCTAACCAGAAGGTTCAACTTAAGAACTCCGGTTGGCAAAAAGAATCAAATCGAACGAAGCAACGAAAGTCAAATGGCGAAAGAAAACAACTTCGTTCTAGTAATCTGGATCTAGGGCAAATTTTACAGTAACCAAAAACTTGTTTAAGTTGGTTAAACGGATAGAGGGTTTCGAGACGAATCCCTAGGCGCTTGAATCGCCTGATTCCGATAAACGAGCGAAAAGTTAAACTAAAACGAAAATCGGATCAGGAATCGCGATCAGAAAAATCGCGGATTTAATCCGAGAAAAAGAAAAACGACGAACGCCGATTTTTTTCTCTTTTTTTGGCACGGAAAACGAGGCGCGACGAACCTCGGGCGCGGGATCATCGTCGGCGGCGGCTCCGCGGCGCGCCGGATCGAGGCGGGGCTGATGGGCTGGGGCGGCTCGGGCGGCGCTATTTAAAGGCTGCCCCCGGGCGGTGTCCCGCTCGGGTACGGCCCGAAGTCGGTTCGTTTTTTTAATTATTCCGCTCGGAAGAAAAATAAAAAGAAATACTAAACGGACTCCAAAAATTCCGAAATAAATTTTCACGGGCTTCTAAAATCAAGCCGCACAAGGTGAAAATTTATTTGGGCCCTAAATGCAATTTTGGAAAACGCACTTTTTCCTAAATTCAAATAAAACACCGAAAAACTCCGAAATAATCTTATTTGATTTTTTTATTAAATCCTCAATATGTCTTTATTTTGGGAAAGTCATTTTATTCCCTCTCTCATATTTTTGTAATAGAAATAATTGATGATAAAATAAATAAAATCAAATGATCCTATTCTCAAAATTTGAGAGAACTCAAATATGAAAATAACGAAATCCCCAACTCTCACCGTGGGTCATTGAGTTGCATAGAATTTCTAGGATCAACCAAAAAGCAAAAAAAGTATGATATGCATGATGGTCTAATGTATAACATTCCAAATTGAAAATTTGGGATGTTACCCTTTGACTCAGTGGCTAACCTGAACTACGACTGCAAGCAACTCTTTTGAGGTGGCGCACACGAGTCCACATGTTCACCATTCAATACACCACTATGGATCCGCTCTCGTCTCCCTACGAGAAGGCCATCCATAGCACTCACACTTATCTTGCGAGTTTTAGAGTATCCATTTTCACTTGTCTATGAACTGTTATAGGCAACCCAGAAGTCCTTTACCGCGGACACGGCTATTCGAATAGATGATGTTAACCCTGCAGGGGTGTACTTCTTCACACACGCTCTCACCACTTACCGCCATTTACACGACATGTACTCGGCAACCTTCAAGCGGAAGCCCAACGAGGGTGTCGGCCACGGCCTACCTAAATACTCAAGTCTCTAGTCCAGGTTTATCGCCTGTCCAGGTTCCATCCGCAGGGAGTCCGGCCGAGGTTTCCACATACGGCCCCGAACAATGTGAACAGGGTTCCCGAGACACCAAACGGGCGCCTGGTACACTGTGCCACGGTGTATCTACCACATCATAGCCCACCCCTAGGGTCAGCGCTACGCATGGCCGCCAACACATATCCTATAAACACCAGAAACTAGTTGCAACTCCTGGACAGAGGACAAGGGTGATCAAGAAGCCGAGAGGGTCCATTGGTTTTGGGACCAATGCGTGGTAGTAACTATTTCATGGATCACAAACACAGAACTCAGTTCCTAAGGTCGGCTTCAATGAGACAACCCACCATGTACTCCTGCATGGCCTCTCACCGCTACCTTTACCAAATCGTGTTCACACACTTAGCTCTCAACAGTAGGACATGTTTACACACCTCCGATTCATCCCCAATGAATCAGACCTGACTCAACTCTAAGCAGTAGCAGGCATGACAAACAGGCATGAATGAGTAGGCACATCAGGGCTCAAACAACTCCTACTCATGCTAGTGGGTTTCATCTATTTACTGTGGCAATGACAGGTCATGCAGAGGATAAGGGGTTCAACTACCACAGCAAGTAACAGAGGAATCGTGTTGTCCTAATGCAGTAAAAAAAGCAGGAGCGAGAGAGTGGGATTGTATCGGAATGAACAAGGGGGCTTTGCTTTCCTGGCACTTCTGAAGATAGTAAAGCTCTTCATCGGTGTCATCGAATTCATTGCTAGATCAACGTCTACTGAGGGGGACAAACACCAGCAACATTAGAAAGAACGCAATCAACACATGGCGATATGCAACAATATGATGCATGCTATGACATGGCAATATGAATGTGTTTTGGATAATGCAACAGAAAGTCATTTTTAATTGAAGTGGAATTCAAAACTATATCAAGTTCCAACTCCAAACCTATTATGAAATTTGCCCTAATCATGTTTCATCCTAAACAGTGAGGTTAACTTGCTCAAACATGCATGAAAATGGTACAGATGGATTCCTTGAATTTTTCTGATAATTTGTCATATATAATTTATTTTATTTGGAGTTATAGATTAATTTCTATGATTTTTCAAAGTTTTGGATATTTTCTGAAAATAAATAAATCATTTAGATTTATTTAAAATCTAGAAAAGGTTTTACTACCTCAGCATGGCGTAAGAGTGATGTCGTCAGGTCAATTGTGGCTGGCCAGGTCAAACCTGACCAGTGGGGCCTATTGGTCAGTGACACACCCCTGGCATGAGTCACTGACGTGTGGGGCCGATCAAAGGCCACGTCAGCAAGGTCAAAGCTGACGCGTGGGTCCCGCGGGGTTATGACTAATCTAAGCAGAAATAAAGGTGGGGTTAATTAGGGAGGGGGGGCCCATCTGTCAGTGACGGAGGAGGTTAGTTAGCCCCGTCATTAGTACTAATGACGGTGCCACGTCGGGTGCCGCCGGGGATGGTCGCCGGCGAACACGCAGCACGGCGGAGGGCTTCGGTTTCGTGCTATAGGGCATGGATCGACGAGCGATTTACGGCTATGGGTTGTTGGCGCTTGCGCGCATCTGATGGAGCAACCAGGGGGAGCTGCGGTGGTCTAAGGCGATGGCAGCAGCGAGCTAGGCGGCGGCCGGAGTTCGGGTGCGTGCGACCACGGTGCTGCGGTGCGCGGGAGGAGGAACTGCTGGAAGGTGCGGCCTCCTGGGAACATGCGGAGCACGCGAGCATTCTCGAACACGAGCCGCCGCGACTGTGACCACGGCTACGCCATGGCCGACAGCAAGAAGCTTTCGGCCTCGATGGTTAACCCGGCTGCGACACACGAATGGCGAGAAGAACAAGGGGGAAACGGGCATGAGCTCACTGCGGTTCTGTTGGTGCAGCTGGCGAGCTTGTGGACGGGCTGTGGACGACGAATCGGCGATGGCGATCAGTGGTGCCTGAGGTAGAAGACGAGCTCGAAGGCGCCTCTTCAAGGCGTCCGGGCTCGTGGGACTGGGCGTAGAGGTGCGCCGCAGCGAGGCGTTGCTCGTGGGCCCGACAGAGGGGCGAGGGGGAGGCTCTGGTGACGACTACGGCGAATGGCGGCGAGGATGGCGCTCGGCCATTGCGGGAGAGGGTGAGGGAGACGAGGGGGAGAGAGGGGAGAGGTGCAGGGGGTGTTGGGCGTCTCCGTGGCGTGGCTGGAAGCGCCGGGTCGTCGCGCTGGAGCAGGAGGTGGCGTCATTGGCCGCGCGTGTGCAGGCATGCAGCTGCTTCTCCTCCTGGCAGGAGGAAGAAGACGACGTTGCCCCTGTGGGCTGGGCCAGAACAGGAGTTGGGCCAGGCAGGTAAGTCAGGTAAGGCCCTGCCTTTTCTATTTTCTGTTTTTTTATTTATACATTTTGCCACTGATTCAAAATTCAAAATGAATTCAAAACAATGCCAAAACACTCTGAGATATTTTATGTTACCTCTTTGGACTATTCCACGAGTACATAAAACATTTCAAAGCATTTGAAAATATATTCATTATGTATTATGAATATATCCCCAAATTCAAATAGATTATTGATTTAAATTCAGAGACCAAATAATTCCTTAAAAACTCTTGCCAAAATTCACAAAACTATTTTTAGGGCATTTTGGATTCACAGAATGCAATTTAAAGGGTGCTTGCCCTTCTTTTAATCAGATTTCTGAGGTTTCAACAATCCTCAATTCAAGTTTCAGAATTTAAACATGATGCAAGCATGATGCAAACACTAGGCAACACCAGAAGCTAGGGATGTGACAGCTCACCCCTACTAAAAAAGAATCTCGCCCCGAGATTCAAGACGTGAGGTAAGAAGATAGAGGGCACAAACTAACACGATCTTCATGATCCATTGCTTCAGATCGATCTTGGCATCCTTTCTTTCGAGATCTGCATCCAATACGATGACGACGGACATGAACTCTACACGAATCAATCTTCTCGAAGATCGGGCAACTCAAGATCAACTCTTGGGGTGAGATATAAAACATCTCTTGAGCTAAGACACGAAACATACATATCAAAAAGGATGTAGAGGGACATATGACGAAGGTCCAAATTGGTAGGCAACAATCCCATGCTTAGGTTAGATTGTGAGTGAGTGTCAAAGCGGCGAGGAGATAAGTTGCCATGATTACCTAACGGGGCACCTCAGAGAAGATGACTCATAGAGCTATTCCCTTAAGTGGCAAAAAGAATTACTTTTGATATAATGATCATTGAAACTCTTCATACCAGCTTAAGGCAATTTACAATTGATTGTTTGAGATAGCTCGAATAGACGACATACTCGGACTAGGATGGATGATGTGGACTACCTTGTTGAAGACAACGCAAGGGATGATTTTGCTTACGCGTGCTCTCAAGAACTTGAGCATTTCCATATTCATCAAGGTTCTACCAACATCCGTGGCAAGGATCCTGGCAACACGACATATTACCATGATGACTAGTGATGGATGATGCGGATACAAAGGAGGATAACACCTTCTCAGATCTTTCCTTAGCGAGGCTAAGGAACAGAATCTGGACGATCGACCGAGAGACATTTAGCACTCCGCTTCTAATGTTCTCCTTGATGTGCTAGCGTAATCCATTTATAGATATGGTTTGATATCTAGAAGATCAAGTAAAAGGTCGGACTTCGGAGCTCAAGAATCCATAAGGAATAACTGTGGATGCAGATCCTGCGAGATCCTTATGGGGAGGTGACCAACTTCTTCAACTAGGATACTACAATAATGGGCCTTCCGGCTAGGTGTGTTGGCCACGACATCCACGTTACCGGTTATAGAGAGACCAACATTATAGTTCTTGGAGTACATTCCAACCATCATATCTGCCTGAGATTCAGATCTGGTTGGTGTTAGGATATTCCAGACCCATCTAGTCTAGAAAGAAAATGAGTTTGCAACACAATTTGACGAGATGACGTTGCGAGATTCTCGGGTAATGAACTACGATAGCAAGCTCCAAAACATGAGTTGGTTCTGCTACAAACCTGTGAACACGCTATCCAAGACGAGCATGACCACGTAGTAGTCTTATAGTAAAACACTATCGAGTTCAGGTGGGGAACCATCATCAAGGATCTTGAAGTCTTACACAAGTCCAAGGATTAGATCCCAAGCATAGACTCCTTTTCCTTGAACAAGTCAATCAATGGCTTGGTGTGCTAGGAACACATATAGAGTGGAGGTAATTAATCTACCAAACCATAGAATACTTCGCACGTATGCATGACTGATTTGAGATGATTCCAAGGGAAAACAAAACAATCTTTCTCAATCTCACGGCGGCAACTTGCACCAAGTGCACATGAATTCGAGGAAGTCACTTCTTCCATCCAACATATGCTTCATGAACGGGACACGAAGGCATTGCTTACAAGTTTTCAACACTAGGTTGATGTTCAACATAAATCATGGAGGAGACAAAATGCTGTTGATGGGCTCAACAACAACTCATCGGAATTTCCATATCACTGGACTTCCACCATCATGTGAACAGGATGATAGTATTGGTCAGACCAAAAGAGGTAATGGTGTATGCTCGAGGGATCAACCACAGGTAAGACAACATTACGAACATCGTTGGTTCTGATTTGACTTGACGATAGCCCATACTCAAGTCAAAGTTTTGACAAGGCAATAGATCCAACAACTAATCACGAGGACCAATTGGTGAAGATATCATCTTTCTTCAGTACACACACAAACACAAAGATATCCCTTCAGAAAGAACCAATTCAGCAAAGTCTTTTATCTTCCAACTCTCCAAGTTGTTGTTTAGCTTAACCAACTAGCTCAGGGGTATCCAACACAGATTCTTGGAGAAGGGGTGGTTTACAAGAACCAACTTGATCACGAACTCAACATAGCGGTCAGGTGACAACCTGGTAACACTTCCGAGAAGATATCCGGAAAATCACGAACCACCGATATGTTACTAAGCTTGAGAACAATCTTGCTTTTCAGAGCAAGACAATATGATCAGATAAGCGAGGAATGGAATAATCCTCACTCATTGATCGAGGAGTGCACCAGAGATAAGGACTAGGTAGCACGATCAGTCCTAGGATGGTGATTCAATAACCAAGATGCTAAGAATGATAATATTGTCCATTTACTACAAAGCAACGAGTTGCTCGGAGTATTGATTTCACACATCACAATTCACTTGTCAGCATTCTGGTTACAACAACACGGAATCGAGGAATGAATAATGATGGCGAGAAGTATCACTGTATCAAAATTTCATGAGAGATGGTGCAATTCTCATGACAATCCTGACATAAAAGGGGTAATACTCCAGGGTAGAATAGAGCAAAGGCTGGATGGGCATTTGATCTGCAGAACACAACTACTTTGACCCAATCCTGGATATGGATGAGGTACTGGAGTTTGTTTCTCCTAGTCATTCTGAAATAGAATGGCTTGTCGGACCACAAGAATAATAGGCATCGATGAACACGAATGCACAACTATTCCTGATTATCAATTTATAGATGATGGTCGGAATACAGCTGAGAATGGACAACTCAAGGAGCATATAACATTTTGAGTTGTGGATTCATTGGTTAGTATGTCAACGAGTTCAACAATTTTTTTTCCGGATAACCCATGCAGAAAGGTAGAACTGGCAGAATCACAATGCGGAATGGAGAACTCATTAAGAGCACTCTGGTTGTGATCTTTTGATACAACAAACTTCTGCCATAAGTGGTTCATAGTATTTGGAAGAAGGAAATACCACGGACCTCGAGGACTATCGCAAAGGTTACTAATATCCTAAAGGAACTAGCAACACTATCAACATGAGGTAAGTAGGGTGAATCTCGGGTTCAAGAACCCATGAATAGAATACCTACCACTACATGGCATCACGGGATGCTTTTGAGAATAATGGCCAGAATCACACACTGGGGATACAAAACATGGCTAGATCACTAGGTGACTCCCTAAAACACCTAGGGTTATAGTAATAGCTCCAACATATATGTCGAGGCAACAGAGTACCTCAACTCACCGATTAGTGTGATTAATCTGGCCCAATTGGACATCAGGAACAGGAGGAAGGGGTTTGCAAATGCATCAGACTACTTAGAAACCTGGGATGACTCGGACAGCATAACGGCTGTAAATGCTCAAAATGATTTGAGACATCCTGCAAAATGGTGGCATAACCACTCAACATCACAATATCAAAGTTCTGAGGCTAGCTATGACATATGGAAGTAGTAGGAACTGAACTGAGGCTTGAACTCAACAATCCTATAAGTCTACGGATTAGTAACATGTCATCCTGATAGATAGATGAGAAGGCCTAGTTCTTAATCCTCGTAGAAAGGAAGAGGATGACTCAGATCAGAGGGCATGAGGTATAAGGAGTAAAAAGAGCCTTACGTTCCCTTCCACAATCAACTCCCTTACATAACTAAAGCATTTGTAGACACAACTTCGACCATTTGGCTTGGTAATCCTACAGGCAGTCAGGCTTTGATACCAACGCTGTCAGGACCCCGATTCCAAGTCACATCGATCTAGTCGGTAACACCTTGTATCACTTTGTGGCCTCACGCATGGTATTCCCACGGGTGTCGCCTTACCATGGCCCAGGACCGTTTGCGCCTTTTGGATCACGTATATGATAGTGTCGCTAGCATCCATATGACAGAGAACCCGGGCCGACATGGCTAGTCATTAACCCAAAGCGGCACTAACCTATGGGGACAGGCATACATGAATCACATCGAGCATGTCGGTCAGCAGCGTGTGAATCCGGGCTGTAGCACTGGGCTAACAGGACTCCAGGAACCCAGGCTGTAGCAGGCTAGGCAGGACTCCGGATGTCACCGCGTGACATTTCCCTGAAGGGACAGACACAGGAACAAAATGAAACACATGCCGGCCAGTCAAGTGTCCCGAGCAGTAGTGCTGGGCTAGCAGGACTCCGGTGAACCAGGCTGTAGCGGACTACTATGGCTCATGGAAGCACTAGACTACATTTCCCCATAAGAGAGGCTACCAAGGATAAACAACTAGATTGTCGGATCCCACACATACCAAGCATTTCAATCATACACACAATATGTTCGATATGTGTAAATACAACACGGCATCACAACATAACTCTATGACTCAAGTATTTATTCATTAGGCTCCGAGGAGCGAGATATTACAAACATGGGTCCCATGACCCAACAATCATAGCATACAATCAGAGCACATGCTGAAGCTTAACATGTCTGAGTACAAACATCTATAAATGAAAAAGGCTGAGAAGCCTGACTATCTACCAGATCCTGCCGAGGCACAAGATCGTAGCTAAGGTATCAAGCTAAACGTCGAAGTCCACACGGAACTACTAGCGAGACTGACGTCTCCGCAAAACATAAAATAAGCAAACGTGAGTACAAAGGTACTCAGCAAGACTTACATCAGAACTAGCCACATATGCATCGGTATCAACAAGGGTGGGGGTGGTGGAGTTTGACCGCAGCAAGCCAGCTTTGACTCAGTGGCTAACCTGAACTACGACTGCAAGCAACTCTTTTGAGGTGGCGCACACGAGTCCACATGTTCACCATTCAATACACCACTATGGATCCGCTCTCGTCTCCCTACGAGAAGGCCATCCATAGCACTCACACTTATCTTGCGAGTTTTAGAGTATCCATTTTCACTTGTCTATGAACTATTATAGGCAACCCAGAAGTCCTTTACCACGGACACGGCTATTCGAATAGATGATGTTAACCCTGCAGGGGTGTACTTCTTCACACATGCTCTCACCACTTACCGCCGTTTACACGACATGTACTCAACAACCTTCAAGTGGAAGCCCAACGAGGGTGTCGGCCACGGCCTACCTAAACACTCAAGTCTCTAGTCCAGGTTTATCGCCTATCCAAGTTCCATCCGCAGGGAGTCCGGCCAAGGTTTCCACATACGGCCCCGAACGATGTGAACAGGGTTCCCGAGACACCAAACGGGCGCCCGGTACACCGCGCCACGGTGTATCTACCGCATCATAGCCCACCCCTAGGGTCAGCGCTATGCACGGCCGCCAACACATATCCTATAAACACCAGAAACTAGTTGCAACTCCTGGACAGAGGACAAGGGTGATCAAGAAGCCGAGAGGGTCCATTGGTTTTGGGCCCAATGCGTGGTAGTAACTATTTCATGGATCACAAACACAGAACTCAGTTCCTGAGGACGGCTTCAATGAGACAACCCACCATGTACTCCTACATGGCCTCTCACCGCTACCTTTACCAAATCGTGTTCACACACTTAGCTCTCAACAGTAGGACATGTTTACACACCTCCGATTCATCCCCAATGAATCAGATCTGACTCAACTCTAAGCAGTAGCAGGCATGACAAACAAACATGAATTAGTAGGCACATCAGGGCTCAAACAACTCCTACTCATGCTAGTGGGTTTCATTTATTTACTATGGCAATGACAGGTCATGCAGAGGATAAGGGGTTCAACTACCACAGAAAGTAACAGAGGAATCGTGTTGTCCTAATGCAGTAAAAGAGAGCAGGAGCGAGAGAGTGGGATTGTATTAGAATGAACAAGGGGGTTTTGCTTGCCTGGCACTTCTGAAGATTGTAAAGCTCTTCATCGGTGTCATCGAATTCATCGCTGGATCAACGTCTACTGAGGGGGGACAAACACCGGCAACTGAGAAAGAACACAATCAACACATGGCGATATGCAACAATATGATGCATGCTATGACATGGCAATATGAATGTGTTTTGGCTAATGCAACAGAAAGTCATTTTTAATTGAAGTGGAATTCAAAACTATATCAAATTCCAACTCCAAACCTATTATGAAATTTTCCCTAATCATGTTTCATCCTAAACAGTGAGGTTAACTTGCTCAAACATGCATGAAAATGGTACATATGGATCCCTTGAATTTTTCTGATAATTTTTCATATATAATTTATTTCATTTGGAGTTATAGATTAATTTCTATGATTCTTCAAAGTTTTGGATATTTTCTGAAAATAAATAAATCATTTAGATTTATTTAAAATCCAGAAAAGGTTTTACTGCGTCAGCATGACGTAAGAGTGACGTCATCAGGTCAACTGTGGCTGGCCAGGTCAAACCTGACCAGTGGGGCCTACTGGTCAGTGACACACCGCTGGCATGAGTCACTGACGTGTGGGGCCGGTCAAAGGCCACGTCAGCAAGGTCCCGCGGGGTTATGACTAATCTAAGCAGAAATAAAGCTGGGGTTAATTAGGGCGGGGGGCCCATTTGTCAGTGATGAAGGAGGTTAGTTAGCCCCGTCAATAGTGATAATGACGGTGCCATGTCGGGTGCCGCCGGGGTTGGTCGCCGGCGAGCACGCGGCACGGCGGAGGGCTTCGGTTTTGCGCTATAGGGCATGGATCGACGAGCGGTTTGCGGCTACGGGTTCCTGGCGCTTGCGCGCATCTGATGGAGCAACCGGGGGGAGTGCGGTGGTCTAAGGCGATGGTAGCAGCGAGCTAGGCGGCGGCCGGAGTTCGGGTGCGCGCGGCCACAGTGCTGCGGTGTGCGGGAGGAGGAACTGACGGAAGCTGCGGCCTCCTGGGAACATGCGGAGCATGCGAGCGTTCTCGAACACGAGCCGCCGCGGCTGTGACCATGGCTACGCCATGGCCGGTAGCGAGAAGCTTTCGGCCTTGATGGTTAACCCGGCTACGACACACGAACGGCGAGAAGAACAAGGGGGAAACAGGCATGAGCTCACTGCGGTTCTGTTGGTGCAGTTGGCGAGCTCGGGGATGGGCTGTGGACGACGAACCAGTGACGGCGATCGGCGGCGCCCGAGGTAGAAGACAAGCTCGAAGGCGTCTATTCAAGGCGTCCAGGCTCGTGGGACTGGGCGTAGAGGTGCGCCGCAGTGAGGCGGTGCTCGTGGGCACGACAGAGGGGCGAGGGGTGGCTCCGGTGACGACTACGGCGAACGGCAGCGAGGACGGCGCTCGGCCATCGCGGGAGAGGGTGAGGGAGACGAGGGGGGCGAGGGTGAGGGAGATGAGGGGGGAGAGAGGGGAGAGGTGCAGGGGTGCTGGGCGTCTCCGTGGTGTGGCTGGAAGCGCCGGGTCGTCGCGCTGGAGCAGGAGGTGGCGTCGTCGGCCGTGCGTGTGCAGGCACGCAACTGCTTCTCTTCCTGGCAGGAGGAAGAAGACGGCGTTGCCCCTGTGGGCTGGGCCAGAACAGGAGTTGGGCCAGGCAGGTAAGTCAGGTAAGGCCCTGCCTTTTCTATTTTCTGTTTGTTTTGTTTTTATTTATACATTTTGCCACTGATTCAAAATTCAAAATGAATTCAAAACAGTGCCAAAACACTCTGAGATATTTTATGTTACCTCTCTGGACTATTCCAAGAGTATATAAAACATTTCAAAGCATTTGAAAATATATTCATTATGTACTATGAATATATCCCCAAATTCAAATAGATTATTGATTTAAATTCAGAGACCAAATAATTCCTTAAAAATGTTCCAGAATTTTGGTTTGATATATAACTCTTGCCAAAATTCACAAAACTATTTTTAGGGCATTTTGGATTCACAGAATGCAATTTAAAGGGTGCTTGCCCTTCTTTTAATCAGATTTCTGAGGTTTCAACAATCCTCAATTCAAGTTTCAGAATTTAAACATGATGCAAGCAAGATGCAAACACTAGGCAACACCAAAAGCTAGGGATGTGACAGAACTATTCGATGTAATCTTCTTTTTGCGGTGTGTTTGTTGAGACCGATGAATTGTGGGTTTATGATCAAGTCTATCTATGAATAATATTTGAATCTTCTCTGAATTCTTTTATGTATGATTGGTTATCTTTGCAAGTCTCTTTGAATTATCAGTTTGGTTTGGCCTACTAGATTGATCTTTCTTGCAATGGGAGAAGTGCTTAGCTTTGGGTTCAATCTTGCGGTGTCCTTTCCCAGTGACAGTAGGGGCAGCAAGGCACGTATTGTATTGTTGCCATCCATGATAACAAGATAGGGTTTTCTTCATATTGCATGAGTCTATCCCTCTACATCATGTCATCTTGCTTAAGGCGTTACTCTGTTTTTAACTTAATACTCTAGATGCATGCTGGATAGAGGTCGATGAGTGGAGTAATAGTAGTAGATGCAGGCAGGAGTCGGTCTACTTGTCTCGTACATGATGCCTATATACAAGATCATACCTAGATATTCTCATAACTATGCTCAATTCTGTCAATTGCTCAACAGTAGTTTGTTCACCCACCGTAGAATACTTATGCTCTCGAGAGAAGCCACTAGTGAAACCTATGGCCCCCGGGTCTATCTTTATCATATTAATCTCCTACTACTTAGTTATTTCCTTTTGCTATTCACTTTGCCTTTATTTTACTTTGCATCTTTATCATAAAAATACCAAAAATATTATCTTATCATATCTATCAGATCTCACTCTCGTAAGTGGCCTTATAGGGACTGACAACCCATATTTGCGTTGGTTGCGAGGATTTATTTGTTTTTTGCAGGTGCGAGGGACTCGCGCGTAGCCTCCTTCTGGATTGATACCTTGGTTCTCAAAAACTGAGGGAAATACTTACGCTACTTTGCTGCATCATCCCTTCCTCTTCGGGGAAAACCAATGCAGTGCTCAAGAGGTAGCAAGAAGGATTTCTAGCGCCATTGTCGGGGAGGTCTACGCAAAAGTCAACATACCAAGTAGCCATCACATACCCTTATGTCCCGCATTACATTATTTGCCATTTGCCTCTCGTTTTCCTCTCCCCCACTTCACCCTTGCCGTTTTATTTGCCCCCTCTCTCTCTATCCTCCCTCTCTTTCCTGTTTGCCTCTTTTTGCCCGCTTGCTTTTTATTTGCTTGTGTGTTAGTTTGTTTGCTTGTCTTTATGGCTAGTCCCTTATCTTCTCCGTTGTCTCCCTAGAATGAAATTCTAAACTTTAAGCAAAGGGAGGGAGAAAATCTAAAAGATGCTTGGTATAGAATTTGCAATGCTCAAAATAGATCTACTAGGAAGCAATCTACTTCCATTCTCCTTCGCAATTTTTATGTAGGCATTACTCCTTGGCAGCATTATGTTCTTGATACTATTACCGGAGGGAACTTTTTGGGTAGCCATACTTTTGATTCTTATAATGCTATGTTAGATTTATTTGGCTCACCCCCTCTCTTGGTTAATGGAACTATATTAACTTTAGAGCATGTAATGCAAAGGCTTGAAATTGTTGAAAATAAGGTTGCTACCATAGAGTTAATTGAAAATTTGGATAAAAAGATCCACAGCCGAATCTCTCAATATGGATCTAAAGTAGGAGTTACTTTGAAAAATATTAAAGAAAAGGAACCCATAGTTAATGAGAAAATAAATCACGATTCCACTAGGATCGGTAAAATTGAGGGTATTATCACCAACTTGGGAACCGCTTTTTCTTCCGTAAAGAATACTCCAAGTCCTCCCACTAAAATTGCCAAGCTTATGTGTGTTCCTAAAAATAAGGGTGAATCCTCTAGTAAGGAAAATGCGGATCTCAAATATATAAGTATTCATCCCAATCTTTTTGCTATCATTAAGGAACCATTTGTTACAAATGAATTTTCAGATCTTGTGCCTAAAAGTTTGATAATTAATAAAAAGAAATAAATTCCTAAAGATGTTAGATGCCTCATCGAAGAATTACCTACCAAAGATGGCAATACCTAGATCTATCCTTGCTTGTTATGCCTAGCTAGGGGCGTTAAATGATAGCGCTTGTTGGGAGGCAACCTAATTTTTTTTATTCCTTGCTTTTTGCTTCTGTTTAGTAATAAATAATTTATTTAGCGTCTTTTTTGGTTGTGTTTTTTGTGTTTAATTAGTGTTTGTGCCAAGTAGAACCGTTGGGAAGACTTGGGGAAAGTCTTGTTGAACTTGCTGTAAAAAACAGAAACTTTAGCACTCACGAGAACTGCTGCCATTTTTATTTGGAGAGTGCTATTTAGTTAATTCTTTTTGAAGATGATTAATAGATAAATTCCTCACGTCCAGCAATTTATTTTTGAATTTTTGGGGTTCCAGATCTTGCGCTAGCTACAGATTACTACAGACTGTTCTGTTTTTGACAGATTCTGTTTTTTGTGTGTTGTTTGCTTATTTTGATGAATCTATGGCTAGTAAAATAGTTTATAAACCATAGAGAAGTTGGAATAAAGTAGGTATAACACAAACATAAATAAAGAATGAGTTCATTACAGTACCTTGAAGTGGTCTTTTATTTTCTTTCGCTAACGGAGCTCACGAGATTTTCTACTTTAAGTTTTGTGTTGTGAAGTTTTCAAGTTTTGGGTAAAGATTTGATGGATTATGGACCAAGGAGTAGCAAGAGACTAAGCTTGGGGATGCCCATGGCACCCCCAAGATAATCTAAGGACACCTAAAAGCCAAAGCTTGGGGATGCCCCGGAAGGCATCCCCTCTTTCGTCTACTCTATCGGTAACTTTACTTGGAGCTATATTTTTATTCGCCACATGATATGTGTTTTGCTTGGAGCATCTTGTATTATTTGAGTCTTTGCTTGTTAGTTTACCACAATCATACTTGCTGTACACACCTTTTGAGAGAGCCATACGTGATTTGGAATTTGTTAGAATACTCTATGTGCTTCGCTTATATCTTTTGAGTTATATAATTTTGCTCTAGTACTTCACTTATATCTTTTAGAGCACGGTGGTGGATTTGTTTTATATAAACTATTGATCTCTAATGCTTCACTTAGATTATTTTGAGAGTCTTAAATAGCATGGTAATTTTCTTAAAATCCTAATATGATTGGTGAGGGAGTCCTGGATTAGGGGGTCTCCGGACAGCTGGACTATATCCTTTGGCCGGACTGTTGGACTATGAAGATACAAGATTGAAGACTTCGTCTCGTGTCTGGATGGGACTCTACTTGGCGTGGAAGGCAAGCTAGGCAATACGGATATGTATATCTCCTCCTTTGCAACCGACCTTGTGTAACCCTAGCCCCCTCCGGTGTCTATATAAATCGGAGGGTTTTAGTCCGTAGGACAACATACAATCATACCATAGGCTAGCTTCTAGGGTTTAGCCTCTCCGACCTCGTGGTAGATCAACTCTTGTAATACTCATATCATCAAGAATAAATCAAGCAAGACATAGGGTTTTACCTTCATCAAGAGGGACCGAACCTGGGTAAAACATCGTGTCCCCTGCCTCCTGTTACCATCCGCCTTAGACGCACAGTTCGGGACCCCCTACCCGAGATCCGCCGGTTTTGACACTGACATTGGTGCTTTCATTGAGAGTTCCTCTGTGTCGTCATTATCAGGCTTGATGGCTCCTTCGATCATTGTTAGCGATGCAGTCCAGGGTGAGACTTTTCTCCCCGAACAGATTTTTATATTCGGCGGCTTTGCACTGCGGGCCAATTCGCTTGGCCATCTGGAGCAGATTGAAAGCTACGCCCCTGGCCATCAGGTCAGGTTTGGAAGCTTAAACTACATGGCCGATATCTGCGGAGACTTGATCTTCGACGGATTTGAGCCCCTGCCGAGTGTGCCGCACTGTCACGATGGGCATGATTTAGCTCTGCCGCCCACGCCCAGATCACGGCCGCCCACGCTAGCTCGTGGCGGCCTTTTCCAAAGAGATGGTAGACGTGGATGGCGAGATGCTTGCCGAGTATGGTGTGATGGATGCCATGGAGCCTGAGGAAGTCCTGGATTAGGGGGTCTCCGGATAGCCGGACTATATCCTTTGGTCGGACTGTTGGACTATGAAGATACAAGATTGAAGACTTCATACCGTGTCCGGATGGGACTCTACTTGGCATGGAAGGCAAGCTAGGCAGTACGAATATGGATATCTCCTCCATTGTAACTGACCTTGTGTAACCGTAACCCTCTCCGATGTCTATATAAACCTGAGGGTTTTAGTCCGTAGGACAACATACAATCATACCATAGGCTAGCTTCTAGGGTTTAGCCTCTTCAATCTTGTGGTAGATCAACTCTTGTAATACTCATATCATCAAGAATAAATCAAGTAGGACGTAGGGTTTTACCTCCATCAAGAGGGCCCGAACATGGGTAAAACATCGTGTCCCCTGCCTCCTGTTACCATCCGCCTTAGACGCACAGTTTGGGACCCCCTACCCGAGATCCGCCGGTTTTGACACCGACATTGGTGATTTCATTGAGAGTTCCTCTGTGTCGTCGCCGTTAGGCTAGATGGCTCCTACGACCATCGATAGCGATGTATTCGAGGGTGAGACTTTTCTCCCGGACAGATCTTTGTGTTCGGCGGCTTCGCACTGCAGGCCAACTCGCTTGGCCATCTGGAGCAGATCGAAAGTTACGTCCCTGGCCACCAGGTCAGCTTTGGAAGCTTAAACTACACGGCCGATATCCGCGGAGACTTGATCTTCGACGGATTCGAGCCCCTGCCTTGTGCGCCGCGCGGTCATGATGAGTACGATTTAGCTCTACCATCAGACCGTGTTGAGGAGATCGCACCGGAAGCTGCTCCGAGCCTCAATTCGGAGCCAGTTGCGCCATCCATGGATGGGTGGACGAACCCCGTCACGGAGGCCGTATCCTCAGCGGCGATCGAGCCGAATATCGACCTTACCCTTCACGAGAGCCGTGTTGCCAAACTGCCGGATCCTTCTCCGGCCACGGACTCCGAACCGCCTACGCCCGTTCCTGTCGAATCCGATTGAGCGCCGATCATGGAGTTTACCTCCGCGGATATTTTTCAGCACCCACTCTTTGGTGACATACTGAACTCATTAAGGTCCCTCTCCTTGTCAGGAGAGTCCTGGCCGAACTACGTCCGGCAGGATTGGGATGCGGATGACGAAGAAATTCGCCGCCCACCCACCACCCACTTAGCAGCCACTGTCGATGACTTAACCGACATGCTCGACTTCGACTCCGAAGACATCGACGGTATGCACGACGATGTGGGAGGCGAAGAGGAACCACTGCCCACAGGGCACTGGACGCCCACTTCATCACATGACGTATACATGGTGGACACACCCAAAGAAAATAACGACGAGGAACGGAAGGACGCAACGAAGGGTGGTTCCCTCGAGCAGCAGTCAAAGCGGCGGCGTAAACGCCGCTCCAAATCCCGCCTCGGCAGAAATGACGATCACATAGACCCAGCGTTAGAGCGGGGTGAACCATTACCCGACCACGGCAACACGGAAAATCAAGCCGAACAACCCAACCCCGTCGAAGATAATAGTCCGGACGACATCACACCGAACAGGAGCCATGAGCAACATAATGCCCACAAAGGCTTGTTGCCACGGCGAGGAGTCTGAAAAAATAGAAGCAAAGGCTCAAGGCTGCACAAGACATACTCAAAATCAAATGGAGTGAAGTACTCAAAACGGCAGCGAAATACGGCAGTAATCGCCACACCAAGAGCTATCCGAAGCAAAAGTTGCTACCTGAATTTGATGAGGAGGCCTTAGATCCTCCACAATTAAAAAATAAAACGGCCATCCGATCGGATAGACGACCTCATAGCCAACATAAAGCGGCAATCGATGCCGCACATAAACTAGTACGCGATCCGCGTAAGGGCTCGCATCAAAAAGATGGCGCAACCAGATCCATCTATGGACCACGCAGGCGTGCTCCAACATACAATGCAACACAACAAACATCCGAACACCACGGTACACCCAAATACAGGGCTGCCGCACACCCTCTATGTTTCACCGACGAGGTGCTGGATCATGAATTTCTGGAGGGATTCAAACCCGTAAACATAGAGGCGTACGATGGAACAACAAACCCTGGGGTCTGGATTGAGGACTACATCCTCCATATCCATATGTCTCGAGGAGATGATCTCCACGCCATCAAGTACTTACCCCTCAAGCTCAAAGGGCCAGCTCGGCACTGGCTTAAAAGTCTCCCCGAAAACTCCATTGAAAGCTGGGAAGATCTTGAAGACGCCTTTCGGGCAAATTTTCAAGGGACATATGTCCGACCTCCGGATGCAGACGATTTAAGTCATATAACTCAACAGCCTGGTGAGTCAGCCCGAAGACTTTGGAACATGTTCCTCACTAAAAAGAACCAAATAGTTGACTGTCCGGACGCCGAAGCCTTAGCAGCCTTCAAGCATAGCGTTCGAGACGAATGGCTTGCCAGACACCTCGGTCAAGAAAAGTTGAGAACAATGGCAGCATTAACAAGCCTCATAACCCGTTTTTGCGCGGGCGAGGATAGTTGGTTAGCCCGATGTAGCACCAGCGACCCAATTACATCCGAAGTCAGGGATGGAAAACGGGAAATCACGACGCAGCAAGAATAAGCGCCGAAATAAAGAAGACATCCTGAAGAGCATGCCGGTAAACGCCAGATTTACAAGCTCTCGGCCAGGGCAGCAGAAGCCGCCCTCCAAAGGCAACAGATACGAACTGTCCAACCTAAACAAAATCCTGGACCAAATATGTTAGATCCATAGCACCCCTGATAAACCTGCAAATCATACCCACAGAGAATGTTGGGTCTTCAAACAGTCCGGCAAGCTCAACGCCAAACACAAGGGGCAGGATACACCAAGTGAAGACGAGGATGAGCCTCGCAAGCAAAGCACAGGGGAACAGAAGAAATTCCCACCAGAAGTCAAAACAGTCAATGTGTTACACGTGATAAAAGGGAAAGACAAAGCGGCACCTTTAGAGGAACATGCCCCAGGGCCTATCACTGCGGAGCTCCGCCATTGGTCGTCCCAACCGATCACCTTCGACCATCGGGATTACTCGGCAAGTATCCGGCGCGCAGGATGGGCTGCCTTGGTATTAGATCCAATAATTGATGGATACCACTTCAACCGAGTCCTGATGGACGGCGGCAGCAGTTTAAATCTGATATATCAGGATACAGTCCGCAAAATGGGGATAGACCCAATAACAATTTGCCGTGGCAATGCTACCTTTAAAGGAGTAACGCCAGGCCCAGAGGCTCACTGCAGGGGCTCCCTGATACTAGAGGTTATATTCGGCTTCCCCACTAACTTCCGCAGCGAAA
Source organism: Triticum aestivum (assembly GCF_018294505.1). Taxonomy (NCBI): domain Eukaryota; kingdom Viridiplantae; phylum Streptophyta; class Magnoliopsida; order Poales; family Poaceae; genus Triticum; species Triticum aestivum. The sequence goes on along the minus strand of NC_057809.1, from coordinate 541,939,707 downwards.
AATTAACTTTCCACGTCGCTCCATTCCAAAGTGGCTATCAAGCACTACTCGGACGCGAAGCTTTCGCTCGCTTTAACGCAATACCGCATTACGCTTCCCTCAAGCTCAAGATGCCCGGTCCACGTGGCATCATTATAGTAAATGGAAATATTGAGCGCTCTTTGCGCGCCGAAGATGGTGCGGCCGCCTTGGTCGTCACACACTAAATGGCCTCACCAACTCAAGCATCTGATAGGTCGTTAAGACCACGGACACGGCTAGACGAGTCCGACTCAGCTATATGTAATTAATACAGGTTTGATGGCTATACCTCTATTACAATACAAGGGGCTCAACGCGCGCGCAAAAGTGGCAATAAGGCTCACCTTTACTCATTTTCAACTATATATTGTTTATTATAACTTAACTTTTGCACGACAACTTTTCAATTAAGTTCCTCTCTTTTTTAGATGACCATCATGCTACACCCATCCATGATACGGCACAACAGAGACACAGGCACAGACGTGCAACAGGGACCCGTTCCAAGGATTCTTTGTAGATTAAGACCGTGCGTAAACCTTTTTTACTGTCTCTTGTTGATTTACATCCCTCGGATTCTCAGTACAACCGAGAAGGATGCTGACGTATTGGCATGTGGCCATGCCAAAATAATGCACGTACCTAGACACCAGGGGCTTATTACAAAGGGTACTGTTTAGACCCGGTTTACACCATAAAGACCGAATACCTTAGGGAGTATTCGGCGTCGCGAGTTTGGCCTTATATGCATCAGCTCCGAATTATGTCTTTGGTCAAATGTTGGGTTTGCCAAGCTCCTGTGTTTTCCTAACTTACGTTCCGCTCTATCGGCTAAGGCGGCACCAGGAGAACTACTGTGATTGTGCCCTGGTTCATCCGGACGAGCACCTCAGTAGAGAAAGCCGAAAACTGACTGTCATGATATAGCGTGAGACTGGTCAACCACTCGATGACCTATTGGAATCTTAGGGATTCCTCCGCATTAACGAAGGGCCGTTTCCCGGCCAGGCATGTACGCACCCTGAATCCGGACGAGTGCGGAGCCACCAGGGGCTATATAGTAGCCCCACTGTCAAACTCCTATGGCTAAGTGAAAGTGTTAAAGCATTATAGTCCGGTTGCCTAGTTCGCTGCGCTATCACCTCCTTATTAGGACCAAGACATTGGATTAAGTGTGAATACGCGTCTTCTGTGAACACCCCCGCATTGTATGTGTGGGGGCTGAAGCCGACGACTGCAATCTTTCAGGTTATATACATGTATACATAAACGGCCGCACAGGAGGCATCACAATACTTTCGGGCAAAAGTATAAATACAGCCTTGATAAATTCTATAAAACATTGTTTTTACAATGGGAATACATGTCACTCAAACATAACATTCTTCGAGCACTGGGCCTCTATCGTGCGAGCGCCCTCAAGAACTTCTTCAAAATAGTGCTCGGCAGCCACTCGGCCTATGGCCGAACCCTGCGCTGCGACAGTGGTGGCATCCATCTCCGCCCAGTATGTTTTGACACGGGCAAGGGCCATCCGCGAGCCTTCTATGCATGCCGACCTCTTCATCGCATTAATGCGTGGCACCGCACCAAGGAACTGCTGCACCAAGCTAAAATAGATGTTCGGCTTTGGCCTTTTCGGCCATAGATGATCCACGACAGAGCTCATGGCGAGTCCGGACAATCTATTGAGTTCGACCCATTCGGCAAGCTGATCAATCAATGGAAGCAGACGCTCTAGAACGTTAAATTGCGTCCAGAACAACTTGTCCACTTCACGGTCTGTCTGATCTCGGAAGTTTTGGCCGCATCGACAACGCTTGCCGCTAAGTCCAGATATGCGTCGACCGAACTCCACAGCCGATCAAGAGGGGCATACCGCGGATCGTCGAACTTCCTCCGCAGCATAAAGGGCTTCCCAGCCACAATGTCCCCGGCTTCACGCAGTTCCTCCTTCTTCGCTCTCATTGCAGAGCGGGTGTCTTTGGTCACCATTGTGTCCTTTTCAAGGTCCGTAGCCTTCGCCTGGTTTTCTTCTTCAAGAAACTGGCAGCGGTCGGCAGTGTCTTTTAACTTCTCAGCCATTTTGGCCATTTTCTCTTTGCTCTCGCTATGAGCGGCCTTCTCGGCTTTCAACTCTTCGGCCGCCTTCAAAGCGGCCGCATTACTACTCCTTGCTTGCTCCTTGGCTCGGGCAAGCTCCGCCCGCAGGGCCTCCACAGTGGCAGCTCCATCTACAGTCACAACATATTAAAGATTCTAGTGTTACGCTGCTCTTACTATATGACATTCACTATAAATATCACCTACACTGTGCCTCGTCAAGCCGCTTGTTAACAAGCTTGACGTCGGCATCCGCCGCATCCAGTTGCCGTTCTAGTTCGGCAACCCCATCAGTCCAGCTAGCCACCGAAGCTTCAGACACCTGCACATAACGGCAGTCTGGTTATTACCTGGGACTATGATCCTCTGATCGTCGCCGTTCTCGACGACAACCAGAGTCTCAGGGGCTACTATCTACACAGGGCGCACCTAAAAATGTGCGGATGCATATCATTTCACGTACCTCAAAGCCCATCAGTAGACTCATAAAGGCTTCATGCAACTCGCTTTCGGCGGACGAAATTCTTTCAATCACCATACCCATCAATGTACGGTGCTCTTCTGAGATAGTGGCTCGCCCTAGCAGATCCCTCAGTGCGTTCGACCGCATACCAGACGGTGCCGGATTCTTTTGGTTGCTCTCTTCAAGAGCCGGATACTGAGGGCTTCGGATGACCATGGGATTACCTTCTGGCCTTGCCGGATCCGCATAAACTCTCCATGATGACACTTCAAGGTCGCCCGCTTCTTGAGCCGGGGAGTCCGGGGGAGGCGTTTCGCTCTCCATCATCTTCGGAAGAAGCTCCCCCGAAGACGAGCAGGGCTCAGACCCGAACTGCAACATAGATGCTTCGGTTATCTTCCTCAAAAGTAAGGTAGAATATCTTCACTATTAAGTACTTTTTGATTACTTACAGCTCATTAGAGGGCTGATCCCCGCACGGACTTTGTGCGGTAAGAGCACCCTTTGAGACGGGACCCTCTGGTGGAGTTTTCTTCTCCCGTTTGGAAACCTTGGTTTTCGGGTCATCAGAGGTAGTCCTCTTCCTCCCCGGGGCAAGGGAATGTCATATTCCTTCCCTTGGTTATCCTCCCTCACGTAGGCGCTCGTTCCCTTGGTTGGAACAGGTAGCGGTGGAGGCCCTCTTTGGCCCTCTTTATTCCCCCCTTCATCTTCCTTTGAGGGCACCGGGCAAGGTGCTGGCTCGAGCATCTTTTCCAGCACCGAATTGTCCAAGCCTTCGGGAAGGGGAGCCGAACACCGGATCATCTTCGCCTTTGTTATCCAGTCCTGGTCAAAGAGTGATCCTTCAGAATGATGTCATGATAAAATAAAGACAATGTGTTCGGCTAGAGGAATACTTACTTGGACCGCGGTGCGGTTGCTGCTCAGGCCCACATCCTCGGAAGTGTCCGGACACTCTATTTGGGGTCCAAAGAACGACTTGTACATCTCCTCGTGCGTCAGGCCGAGGAAATTCTGAATAGCGCGTGACCCTTCTGGGTTGAATTCCCATAAACGGAGGGGCCGACATTTGCAAGGATGGACTTGATGAACCAGCATGACTTGCACTACCATAACCAAACTAAAATCTTCCTCGAAGAGATCCCGGATGCGGCTCTGCAGTATGGGCACATCCTTGGCTGGACCCCAGCTCAGCCCCTGCTGATCCATGACATCAGTTGTGGTGGAGGGCCCGAGCAAAAGGCGGGGGAAGCTACCCACTTGGCACTTCTGGGAGCGGTGATGTAGAACCACTCCCGTTGCCATAATCTGGACACCTCTGGAAAGGAACCTTTTGGCCATGGAGCTCCGGCAATCTTGCTTATTAATGCACCCCCGCATGCTGCATACTGCCCTTCGACCGTCTTCGGCTTCACATCGAAGGTCTTGAGCCACAGGCCAAAGTGAAGGGTAATCCGGAGGAAGGCCTCACATACGACAATAAATGCCGAGATGTGGAGAAAGGAATCTGGGGCTAGGTCGTGGAAATCAAGCCCGTAATAGAACATCAAACCCCTAACTAAGGGATCCAGAGTGAGGCCTAGTCCTCGGAGGAAGTGAGGGATGAACACGACGTCTTCATTGGGTTCAGGAGTAGGGACGACCTGCCCTCGGGCAGGCAGCTGATGCGAAACTTCAGCGGTCAGGTATCTTGCCTCCCTCAACTTCTTAATATCCTCTTCCGTGACGGAGGAGGGTATCCACCGGCCCTGGAGGCTGGATCCGGACATGATTGAAGGTCCGAAGCACCTGACCTAGGCTTTGGGTGTTAGAACTCGAGGCGGGGGAAGGATTCGATTGAGCACGGGAGGAAAAAAGTAACAACCTTGACCCTTTATAAAGAGGGTGAATATCAAGCGTCTTCCTCGTGGTCGTTTGGGACTTGCCTAAAATCTAGGAGTCCTAGGCGCGGTTGGGTTACCCACGCACGTATTGATGAGAATCCCGTAATAAGGGGGACACGATCTCTACTTTGACAAGACGTGTCAAGAAACTGCCTCGCGTTATGTGCGGGGCTAGTTAAAGGAAACGGTTCGAATAAACACCGGGGCAAGGCATAATGTCATGTTGCCAAAACGTGTCAACGGATTAGATTTGTGGAAATATTATTCTCTCTACAGTGGTATGTGGAACTTATTTTGCAGGGTCGGACACTATCCTTGTATTCAAATTCTTCCGTGGTGTATTCGGAGGAGGAACCTACCTTGCAATGCCGAAGACAATACTGCGTGCCGGACTCATCGTCATTGAAGCCTGGTTCAAGGGCTACTGAGGGAGTCCTGGATTAGGGGGTCTCCGGACAGCCGGACTATATCCTTTGGCCAGACTGTTGGACTATGAAGATACAAGATTGAAGACTTCGTCTCGTGTCCGGATGGGACTCTACTTGGCGTGGAAGGCAAGCTAGGCAATACGGATATGTATATCTCCTCCTTTGTAACCGACCTTATGTAACCCTAGCCCTCTCCGGTCTCTATATAAACTGGAGGGTTTTAGTCCGTAGGACAACATACAATCATACCATAGGCTAGCTTCTAGGGTTTAGCCTCTCCGATCTCGTGGTAGATCAACTCTTGTAATACTCATATCATCAAGAATAAATCAAGCAGGACGTAGGGTTTTACCTCCATCAAGAGGGCCCGAACCTGGGTAAAACATCATGTCCCCTGCCTCCTGTTACCATCTGCCTTAGACACACAGTTCGGGACCCCCCTACCCGAGATCCGCCGGTTTTGACACCGACACTTGGTATACAAGATTAATAATAAAACTTTCTTATGAGTGTGTTGAAGACTATGATAAGTTTGATACTTGATAATTGTTTTGAGATATGGAGATGGTGATATTAAAGTCATGCTAGTTGAGTAGTTGTGAATTTGAGAAATACTTGTGTTGAAGCTTGTGATTCCCGTAGCATGCACGTATGGCGAACCGTTATGTGATGAAGTCGGAGCATGAATTATTTTTTGATTGTCTTCCTTATGAGTGGCGGTCGGGGATGAGCGATGGTCTTTTCCTACCAATCTATCCCCCTAGGAGCATGCGCGTAATACTTTGCTTTGATAACTTATAGATTTTTGCAATAAGTATATGGGTTCTTTATGACTAATGTTGAGTCCATGGATTATACGCACTCTCACCCTTCCACCTTTGCTAGCCTCTCTAGTACCGCGCACCTTTCGCTGGTATCATACACCCTCCATATACCTTCCTCAAAACAGCCACCATACCTACCTATTATGGCATTTCCATAGCCATTTCGAGATATATTGCCATGCAACTTTCCACCGTTCCGTTTATGATGACACACTCCTTCATTGTCATATTGCTTAGCATGATCATGTAGTTGACATCGTATTTGTGGCAAAGCCACCATTCATAATTCTTTCATACATGTCACTCATGCATCATTGCATATCCCGGTACACCGCCGGAGGCATTCACATAGAGTCATATTTTGTTATAAGTATCAAGTTGTAATCATTGAGTTGTAAGAAAAATAAAAGTGTGATGATCATCATTATTAGAGCATTGTCCCAGTGAGGAAAGGTGGATGGAGACTATGATTCCCCCACAAATCGGGATGAGACTCTGATGTCTACTACACAACCTTCTTCTTCAAGACGTTGTTGGGCCTCCAAGTGCAGAGGTTTGTAGGACAGTAGCAAATTTCCCTCAAGTGGATGACCTAAGGTTTATCAATCCGTAGGAGGCGTAGGATGAAGATGGTCTCTCTCAAGCAACCCTCCAACCAAATAACAAAGAGTATCTTGTGTCCCCAACACACCCAATACAATGGTAAATTGTATAGGTGCACTAGTTCGGTGAAGAGATGGTGATACAAGTGCAATATGGATAGTAGATAATGGTTTTTGTAATCTGAAAATATAAAAACAGCAAGGTAAATAATGATAAAAGTGAGCGTAAATGGTATTGCAATGATAGGAAACAAGGCCTAGGGTTCATACTTTCACTAGTGTAAGTTCCCTCAACAATACTAACATAATTGGATCATAAAACTATCCCTCAACATGCAACAAAGAGTCACTCCAAAGTCACTAATAGCGGAGAACGAACGAAGAGATTATGGTAGGGTACGAAACCACCTCAAAGTTATTATTTCCAATCAATCCGTTGGGCTATTTCTATAAGTGTCACAAACAGCCCTAGAGTTCGTACTAGAATAACACCTTAAGATACAAATCAACCAAAACCCTAATGTCACCTAGATACTCCAATGTCACCTCAAGTATCCGTGGGCATGATTATACGATATGCATCACACAATCTTAGATTCATCTATTCAACCAACACAAATGACCTCAAAGAGTGCCCCAAAGTTCTACCGGGGAATCACAACGAAAACGTGTGCCAACCCCTATGCATAGGTTCATGGGCGGAACTCGCAAGTTGGTCACCAAAACATACATCAAGTGAATCACGTGATATCCCATTGTCACCACAGATATCCACGGCAAGACATACATCAAGTGTTCTCAAATCTTTAAAGACTCAATCCGATAAGATTACTTCAAAGGGGAAACTCGATTCATTACAAGAGAGAAGAGGGGGAGGAGAAACATAAGATCCAGCTATAATAGCAAAGCTCGCGATACATCAAGATTGTGCCAAATCAAGAACACGAGAGAGAGAGATCAAACACATAGCTACTGGTACATACCCTCAGCCCTGAGGGAGAACTACTCCCTCCTCGTCATGGAGAGCACCTAGATGATGAATATGGCCACTGGAGAAGGATTCCCCCTCCGGCAGGGTGCTGGAATGGGTCTAGATTGGCTTTCGGTGGCAACGGAGGCTTCTGGCGGCGGAACTCCCGATCTATTTTTCTCACGGATGTTTTTAGGGTATATGGAGATATATAGGCGGAAGAAGTACGTCAGGGGGGCCATGAGGGGCTCATGAGGGTGGAGGGCACGCCCAGGGGGGTGGGCGCGCCCCCTGCCTCGTGACCTCCTCGCAGATCCCCCGACGTGCACTCCAAGTCTTCTGGGCTTCTTTGCTTCCAAAAATGAGTTCCGTGAAGTTTCAGGTCAATTGGACTCCGTTTGATTTTCCTTTTCTTCGAAACCCTAAAACAGGGTAAAAATAGAAACTGGCACTGGGCTCTGGGTTAATAGGCTAGTCCCAAAAATGATATAACAGTGTATAATAAAGCCCGTAAACATTCAAAACAGTAGATAATATAGCATGGAGCAATCAAAAATTATAGATATGTTGGAGACATATCAGCATCCCCAAGCTTAATTCCTGCTCGTCCTTGAGTAGGTAAATGATAAAAACAGAATTTTTGATGCGGAGTGCTACTTGGCATAATTTCAATGTAATTCTTCTTAATTGTGGCATGAATATTCAGATCCAAAAGATTCAAGACAAAAGTTCATATTAACATAAAAATAATAATACTTCAAGCATACTAACTAAGCAATTATGTCTTCTAAAAATAACATGGCCAAAGAAAGTTCATCCCTACAAAATCATATAGTTTAGTCATGCTCCATTTTCGTCACACAAGAATGCTCTCATAATGCACAACCCCGATGACAAGCCAAGCAATTGTTTCATACTTTAGTAATCTCAAACCTATAAACTTTCACGCAATACATGAGCGCGAGCCATGGACATAGCACTATGGGTGGAATAGAATATAATGAGGGGGGTTATGTGGAGAAGACAAAAAGGAGAAAGTCTCACATCAACGAGGCTAATCAATGGGCTATGGAGATGCCCACCAATTGATGTTAATGCAAGGAGTAGGGATTGCCATGCAACGGATGCACTAGAGCTATAAATGTATGAAAGCTCAACAAAAGAAACTAAGTGGGTGTGCATCCAACTTGCTTGCTCACGAAGACCTAGGGCACTTGAGGAGGCCCATTGTTGGAATATACAAGCCAAGTTCTATAATGAAAAATTCCCACTAGTATATGAAAGTGACAAAACACGAGACTCTCTATCATGAAGATTTTGAAGCACAAGTGTGGAAAAAAGGATAGTAGCATTGCCCCTTTTTATTTATTTTCTATTTTTGGGGCCTTATTTTTTCTTTGGCCTTTCTCTTTTTTTGGGACAATGCTCTATTGAATGATGATCATCACACTTCTATTTATTTACAACTCAATGATTACAACTCGATACTAGAACAAAGTATGACTCTATATGGATGCCTCCAGCGGAGTACCGGGATATGCAATGAATCAAGAGTGACAAGTATGAAAGAATTATGAACGGTGGCTTTGCCACAAATACTATGTCAACTTCATGATCATGCTAGCAATATGACAATGATGAATGTGTCATGATAAACTGGATGGTGGAAAGTTGCATGGCAATATATCTCGGAATGGCTATGGAAATGCCATAATAGGTAGGTATGGTGGCTGTTTTGAGGAAGATATAAGGAGGTTTATGTGTGAAAGAGCGTATCATATCACGGGGTTTGGATGCACCGGCGAAGTTTGCACCAACTCTTGATGTGAGAAAGGGCAATGCACGGTACCGTATTGGCTAGCAATGATGGAAGGGTGAGAGTGCGTATAATCCATGGACTCAACTTTAGGCATAAAGAACTCATATACTTATTGCAAAAATCTACAAGCCATCAAAAACCAAAGCATTACGCGCATGCTCCTAGGGGGATAGATTGGTAGGAAAAGACCATCGCTCGTCCCCGACCGCCACTCATAAGGAGGACAATCAAATAACACCTTATGTTTCAAATTTGTTGCATAACGTTTACCATACGTGCATGCTACGGGACTTGCAAACTTTAACTCAAGCACTTCTCAAATTCACAATTACTCTACTAGCATGACTTTGATATTACTACCTCCATATCTCAAAACAATTATCAAGCATCCAACTTTTCTTAGTATTCAACGCACTCAAAAGAAAGTTTCACAAATCTTGAATACCAAGCATGTTATTATTAAGCAAATTACCATGCTATTAAGACTCTCAAAATAATATAAGTGAAGCATGAGAGTTCATCTATTTCTTCAAAATAAAACCACCACCGTTCTCTAAAAGATATAAGTGAAGCACTAGAGCAACAACAAACTACTCCGAAGGATGTAAGTGAAGATCAATGAGTAGTCGAATAATTATGCAACTATGTGAAGACTCTCTTAACATTTAAGAATTTCAGATCTTGGTATTTTATTCAAACAACAAGCAAAACAAAATGAAATAAAATGACGCTCCAAGCAAAACACATATCATGTGGTAAATAAAAATATAGCTCCAAGTAAAGTTACCGATGAACGAAGACAAAAGAGGGGATGCCTTCCGGGGCATCCCAAGCTTAGGCTCTTGGTTGTCCTTGAGTATTACCTTGGGGTGCCTTGGGCATACCCAAGATTAGGCTCTTGCCACTCCTTATTCCATAATCCATTGAATCTTTACCCAAAACTAGAAAACTTCACAACACAAAACTTAAAGTAGAAAACTCGTGAGCTCCGTTAGTATAAGAAAATAAATAACCACTTCAAGGTAATGTAATGAACTCATTATTTATTTATATTGGTGTTAAACCTACTGTACTCCAACTTCTCTAGGGTTTATAAACTATTTTACTAGCCATAGATTCATCAAAATAAGCAAACAACACACGAAAAACAGAATCTGTCAAAAACATAACAGTCTGTAGTAATATGGATCAAACGTATACTTCTGGAACTCATAAAATTCTCAAATAAATTGATGGACCTGAGGAATTTATCTATTAATCATATGCAAAAATAATTAACTAAATAGCACTCTCCAAATAAAAATGGCAGTAGTTCTCGTGAGCGCTAAAGTTTCTGTTTTTTACAGCATGATCAACAAGACTTTCCCCAAGTCTTCCGAACGGTTCTACTTGGCACAAACGCTAATTAAACACAAAAACTCAATCATAACAGAGCTAGATAAATTATTTATTACTAAACAGGAGAAAAAAACAAGGAACAAAAATGAAGTTGGGTTGCCTCCCAACAAGCGCTATCGTTTAACGCCCCTAGCTAGGCATGATGATTTCAACGATGCTCACATAAAAGATAAGAATTGAAACATAAAGAGAGCATCATGAAGAATATGACTAGCATATTTAAGTCTAACATACTTCCTATGCATAAGGATTTTGTGAGCAAACAACTTGTGGAAACAAGAATCAACTTGCATAGGAAGGTAAAACAAGCATAAGTTCAAAATTTTAAGCACATAGAGAGGAAACTTGATATTATTGCAATTCCTACAAGCATATGTTCCTCCCTCATAATAATTTTAAGTAGCATCATTAATAAATTCAACAATATAACCAGCACCTAAAGCATTCTTTTCATGATCTGCAAGCATAGAAAATTTACTACTCTCCACATAAGCAAAATTCTTCTCATTAATAATAGTGGGAGCAAACTCAAAAAAATAACTATCATGTGATTGAAAATTAAGGTCAAGATGACAAGTTTCATGGTTATCATTATTATTTAAAGCATACATGTCATCACAATAATCATCATAGATAGGAGGCATGCTTTCATCATAATAAATTTGCTCATCAAAACTTGGGGGACAAAAATTATCATCTGCATCAAACGTAGCTTCCCCAAGTTTGTGTCTTTGCATATCATTAGCATCATAGATATTCAATAAATTCATACTAACAACATTGCAATCATGCTCATCATTCAAAGATTTAGTGCCAAATATTTTAATGCATTCTTCTTCTAATACTTTGGCACAATTTTCCTTTCCATCATACTCACGAAAGATATTAAAAAGATGAAGCATATGAGGCAAACTTAATTCCATTTTTTTGTAATTTTCTTTTATAAACTAAACTAGTGATAAAACAAGAAACTAAAAGACTCGATTGCAAGATCTAAAGATATACCTTCAAGCGCTAACCTCCCCGGCAACGGCGCCAGAAAAGAGCTTGATGTCTACTACAAAACCTTCTTCTTGTAGACGTTGTTGGGCCTCCAAGTGCAGAGGTTTGTAGGACAGTAGCAAATTTCCCTCAAGTGGATGACCTAAGGTTTATCAATCCGTAGGAGGCATAGGATGAAGATGGTCTCTCTCAAGCAACCCTGCAACCAAATAACAAAGAGTCTCTTGTGTCCCCAACACACCCAATACAATGGTAAATTGTATAGGTGCACTAGTTCGGCGAAGAGATGGTGATACAAGTGCAATATGGATAGTAGATAATGGTTTTTGTAATCTGAAAATATAAAAACAGCAAGGTAACTAATGATAAAAGTGAGCGTAAATGGTATTGCAATGATAGGAAACAAGGCCTAGGGTTCATACTTTCACTAGTGTAAGTTCCCTCAACAATACTAACATAATTGGATCATAAAACTATCCCTCAACATGCAACAAAGAGTCACTCCAAAGTCACTAATAGCGGAGAACGAACGAAGAGATTATGGTAGGGTACGAAACCACCTCAAAGTTATTCTTTCCAATCAATCCGTTGGGCTATTCCTATAAGTGTCACAAACAGCCCTAGAGTTCGTACTAGAATAACACCTTAAGATACAAATCAACCAAAACCCTAATTTCACCTAGATACTCCAATGTCACCTCAAGTATCCGTGGGCATGATCATACGATATGCATCACACAATCTTAGATTCATCTATTCAACCAACACAAATGACCTCAAAGAGTGCCCAAAGTTCTACCGGGGAATCACAACGAAAACGTGTGCCAACCCCTATGCATAGGTTCATGGGCGGAACCCGCAAGTTGGTCACCAAAACATACATCAAGTGAATCACGTGATATCCCATTGTCACCATAGATATCCACGGCAAGACATACATCAAGTGTTCTCAAATCTTTAAAGACTCAATCCGATAAGATTACTTCAAAGGGGAAACTCGATTCATTACAAGAGAGAAGAGGGGGAGGAGAAACATAAGATCCAGCTATAATAGCAAAGCTCGCGATACATCAAGATCATATCACCTCAAGAACACGAGAGAGAGAGAGAGAGAGAGATCAAACACATAGCTACTGGTACATACCCTCAGCCCCGAGGGAGAACTACTCCCTCCTCGTCATGGAGAGCACCGGGATGATGAAGATGGCCACCGGAGAAGGATTGCCCCCTCTGGCAGGGTGCCGGAACGGGTCTAGGTTGACTTTCGGTGGCTACGGAGGCTTCTGGCGGCGGAACTCCCGATCTATTGTGCTCCATGATGTTTTTAGGGTATATGGAGATATATAGGTGGAAGAAGTACGTCAGGGGGGCCACGAGGGGCTCACGAGGGTGGAGGGCACGCCCCCCTGCCTCGTGACCTCCTCGCAGATCCCCCGACGTGCACTCCAAGTCTTCTAGGATTCTTTCCTTCCAAAAATGAGTTGCATGAACTTTCAGGTCAATTGGACTCCGTTTGATTTTCCTTTTCTTCAAAATCCTAAAACAGGGTAAAAACAGAAACTGGCACTGGGCTCTGGGTTAATAGGTTAGTCCCAAAAATGATATAAGAGTGTATAATAAAGCCCATAAACATTCAAAATAGTAGATAATATAGAATGGAGCAATCAAAAATTATATATACGTTGGAGACGTATCAGACTCCGGACGAAAAATAAAAATTAAAAAAAGAGAAAGAAAAGAGGCCATAAAAAAGAGAGAAAATGCCCAAATAAAAAAATGAGAGAAAAAGAGAGAAGGGACAATGTTACTATCCTTTTACCACACTTGTGCTTCAAAGTAGCACCATGATCTTCATAGTAGAGTGTCTCTCATGTTATCACTTTCATATACTAGTGGGAATCTTTCATTATAGAACTTGGCTTGTATATTCCAATGATGGCTAAGTCCATGGCTCGCGCTCATGTATTGCGTGAAAGTTTATAGGTTTGAGATTACTAAAGTATGAAACAATTGCTTGGCTTGTCATCGGGGTTGTTCATGATGAGAGCATTCTTGTGTGACGAAAATGGAGCATGACTAAACTATATGATTTTGTAGGGATAACTTTCTTTAGCCATGTTATTTTGAGAAGACATAATTGCTTTGTTAGTATGCTTGAAGTATTATTATTTTTATGTCAATATGAACTTTTGTCCTGAATCTTTTGGATCTAAATATTTACACCACAATCAAGAAGAATTACATTAAAATTATGCCAAGTAGCACTCCGCATCAAAAATTCTATTTTTATCATTTACCCACTCGAGGACGAGCAGGAATTAAGCTTGGGGATGCTTGATACGTCTCCAACGTATCTATAATTTTTTATTGCTCCATGATATATTATCTACTGTTTTGGACATTATTGGGCTTTATTATCCACTTTTATATTATTTTTGGGACTAACCTATTTACCGGAGGCCCAACCCAGAATTGTTGTTTTTTTCCTGTGTTAGGGTTTCGAAGAAAAGGAATATCAAACGGAGTCCAAACGGAATGAAACCTTCGGGAACATGATTTTGTCAACGAACAAGACCAGGGAGACTTGGACCCTACATCAAGAAAGAAAAGAGGAGGCCATGAGGTAGGGGGCGCGCCTACCCCCCCCCCCCCCCAGGCGTGCCCTCCACCCTTGTGGGCCCCCTGTTGCTCCACCGACGTACTCCTTCCTCCTATATATACCTACGTACCCCCAAATGATTAGATACGGAGCCAAAAACCTAATTCCACCGCCGCAACTTTCTGTATCCATGAGATCCCATCTTGGGGCTTGTTCCGGAGCTTCGCCGGAGGGGGATCGATCACGGAGGGCTTCTACATCAACACCATAGCCCCTCCGATGAAGTGTGAGTACTTTACCTTAGACCTACGGGTCCATAGTTAGTAGCTAGATGGCTTCTTCTCTCTTTTTGTATCTCAATACAATGTTCTCCCCCTCTCTTGTGGAGAACTATTCGATGTAATCTTATTTTTGCGGTGTGTTTGTTGAGACTGATGAATTGTGGGTTTATGATCAAGTCTATCTATGAATAATATTTGAATCTTCTCTGAATTCTTTTATGTATGATTGGTTATCTTTGCAAGTCTCTTCGAATTATCAGTTTGGTTTGGCCTACTAGATTGATCTTTCTTGCAATGGGAGAAGTGCTTAACTTTGGGTTCAATCTTGCGTTGCCTTTCCTAGTGACAGTAGGGGCAGCAAGGCACATATTGTATTGTTGCCATAGAGGATAACAAGATGGGGTTTTCTTCATATTGCATGAGTCTATCCCTCTACATCATGTCATCTTGCTTAAGGCGTTACTCTGTTTTTAACTTAATACTCTAGATGCATGCTGGATAGCGGTCGATGAGTGGAGTAATTGTAGTAGATGCAGGCAGGAGTCGGTCTACTTGTCTCGGACGTTATGCCTATATACATGATCATACCTAGATATTCTCATAACTATGCTCAATTCTGTCAATTGCTCAATAGTAATTTGTTCACCCACCGTAGAATACTTATGCCCTCGAGAGAAGCCACAAGTGAAACCTATGGCCCCCGGGTCTATCTTTATCATATTAATCTCCTACTACTTAGTTATTTCCTTTGCCTTTATTTTATTTTGCATCTTTATCATAAAAAATACCAAAAAATATTAACTTATCATATCTATCAGATGTCACTCTCGTAAGTGGCCTTATAGGGACTAACAACCCCTATTTGCGTTGGTTGCAAGGATTTATTTGTTTTGTGCAGGTGCGAGGGACTCGCGCGTAGCCTCCTACTGGATTGATACCTTGGTTCTCAAAAACTAAGGGAAATACTTACGCTACTTTGCTGCATCATCCCTTCCTCTTCGGGGAAAACCAACGCAATGCTCAAGAGGTAGCAGATGTGCGGCCAGTTCATCACCAACTTCTAGGGCACTCGTGACCGCCCCCCGGTCGCGGGTGACCTGTGCCGCATCAAGCAACAACCAGGAGAAACCCTGCAGATATACATCCATCGCTTCAATAGCGCACATATCAAGATCCCCAAGGTGATGGACTAGGCCATCATCTCGGCGTTTTCCGACGGCGTCCGCGACGTCAAGATGAAGGAGGAGCTCGCCATCCATGAGGAGCTGTGCATGACCTTGGAGCTGTTCAACATAGCAACCAAGTGTGCGAGGGCTGCGGAGGGGCATCCCTCCCTCCTCGAGCTTCCAGCTGCGGATCCAGAGGAGAAGAAGGCCAAGGTCAAGGATGTGAAGCGCAAAGGGGTGGCCGTACTCGCAGCAGAACCGGACACCAAGCGCGGCCGAGATCTTCCCGAGTCGTCCAAGGGCAGACGTACGTTCTCCGCCTTCCACAACATGCGCAGACACAACACCAACGACTGTCAAGAGCTCGGGGCCATTCGAGATGGACACTTCGGTCGATGCCCCAAGCGCAACGACCGGGGCCATGGCCATGGAGGTGGACGAGGCGGAGGACGTTGGGACGACCATGGGCCCCACCAAGAGTGGCGCGACCAGGCTCACGAGGATCGTTGGCAGGACCAGCCTCGTGAGGGCGCCTAGAGGTTCCAGCCTCATGAGGACCGCCCTCAGGGCAACCCTGGTCTCCCTCCGCTGCCGCCGCCATGAACGAATGACGACCATCAACAGGACGAAGGGGCTGGGGGCTTCCAGGAGCCACGCGCCATCGCTTGCATCTTGGGTGGCGCTCATGCCCCATCCTCCCAGTGCATCTTGAAGCAGTTCTTCCGAGAAGTGAATGCATCCCTCCCCAAGCTCGAGGCTACGGGCCCGCTCAGGTGGTCCAAGTACGCCATCACCTTTAGCTCGACGGACCAGCTCAAATGTAGGGCAACCGTCGGCGTCCTCGTGATGCTCTGCTCACCCGTCATCAGCAATGTCCAAGTCACCAAGACCCTCATCGACGGCGGCGCAGGACTCAGTGTCCTGTCCGTAGAAACGTTCGATAGCCTTCAAGTGCAAGATGGGAACAAAATGCTAATGCTGGGTATGTTCCAACCATCATATCTGCCTGAGATTCAGATCTAGTTGGTAATGCAATAATCCAGACAACATGTCTGGAAAAGAAAGGTAGCAGGACAAATCAAAGAGATGATGTTGCGAGATCCTCGGGAAATGAACTACGATAGCAAGCTCCAAAACATGAGTTGGTTCTGCTACATACCTGTGACACGCTGTCCAAGACAAGCATGACCACATAGTAGTCTTATAATAAAACACTATCGACTTCAAGTGGGAAACCATCATTATGGATAACGAAGTCCTTGATTAAGCCCAGGTTAGCTCTTAAAAAGGAACTTCTTCTCCTTGAACAAATCAATCAGTGGCTTGGTGTGCTAGGAAACACATATGGAGTGGAGGCGGCCAACCTATCAAACCATAGAGTACTTTGCACATATGCGTGACTAACTTGGGATGATTCCAGAGGAAGCAAAAACAATCTTTCTCGTATTCACGGCGGCAACTTGCATAGACTGCGCATGAATTAGAGGAAGTCACTTCTTCCATCCAAGCATAAGCTTCATGAACAGAACACGAAAGCATTGCTTACAAAGTTTCCAACACTAATTTTGATTTTCAACATGAATCATGGACAAGATGAAATTGTTGTCAATGGGCTCAACAACAAACCATCCAGGCTTCCATATAGATGGAATTCCATAATTAAGTGAACATGGTGATAACATTGGTCAAGACCAAAGGATGTAATGGTGTATGCCCGAGGGATCAACCACGAGTAAGACAACATTACGAACATCGTTGGTTCCGATTTGATTTGAGGATAGCCCACACTCAAATCAAAGTTTGGACAAGACAATAGATCCAACAACTGATCGCGAGGACCAATTGATGAAGATATCCTCTTTCTTCAACACACACACACACAAACACAAAGATATCCCTTCAGAATCAACTAAGTTAGGCAAAGCCTTTATCTTCCAACTCTCCAACTTGTTGTTTAGCTTAACCAACTAGCTCAGAAGTATCCAACATAGATTCTTGGAGAAATGGTGGTTTACAAGAAACGAACTTGATCACAAACTCCACATAGCAGTCAGGTGATAACCTGGTGATCTCTCCAAGAAGATATTCGGAAAATCACGAACCACCGATAAGTTACTAAGCTCGAGAACAATCTTGCTTTTCAGGGCAAGACGATATGATCAACAGAGCAAGGGTTTGACAAAATCCTAACTCATTGATCGAAGATTGCACCAGAAATAAGGATTAGGTAGCACGATCAATCTTAGGATGATGATTCAAAAATCAACATGCTAAGAATGAGGTTATTGTCCATTAACCACCAAGCAACGGGGTTGCTAGGAGTATTGATTTCACACATCACGGTTCACTTGTCGGTATTCCGGTTGCAACAACATGGAACCGGGGAATGAATGATGATGGCGAGAAGTATCACCGTATTAAGAATTCATAAGAGTTGGTGAAATTCTCATGACATTTCTGACATCAAGAGGGCAATACTTCAAGGTAGAACAGAATCAGAAGCTGGATTGGCATTTTGATCTGCGATACAACTGCTTTGACCCAATCCAAGAAATGGA
The DNA here is from genome assembly GCF_018294505.1 of Triticum aestivum. Lineage (NCBI taxonomy): Eukaryota > Viridiplantae > Streptophyta > Magnoliopsida > Poales > Poaceae > Triticum > Triticum aestivum. The sequence continues at coordinate 541,921,587 of NC_057809.1, read as the reverse complement.
CGAGGTACTGGAGTTTATTTCTCCTAGTCATTCTTAAATAGAATGAATTGATAGACCACAAGAGTAATAAGGCATCAATGAACACGAATGCACTACTACTCCTGACCATCAATTGATACAAGAGGGTCGGAATACAACTAAAAAGGAACAACTCAAAGGAACATATAATTCTTTTAAGTTGTAGATGCATCGGTTAGCATGTTTAATAAATTCAACATGTTTCTTCCGGATAACCCATGCAGAAAGGTAGGACTGGCAGAGTCTCGACCATAATGGAGAACTCATCAAGAGCACTCTGGTTGTGAACTTTTGGTTCAAAAGAACTTCTGCCATAAGCAGTTCATGGTATTGGGAAGAAGGAAATACCATGGACCTCGAGGACTATCGCAAAGGGTTACTAATATCCTAAAGGAACTAGCAACACTATCAACAGGAAGTGAGTAGAGTGAATCTTGGGTCCAAGAACCCAGGAGTAGAATACCTACTAACTAAATAGCATCACGGGATGCTTTCAAGAATGATGGCCAGAATCATCACACTGGGAACACAAAACATGGCTAGATTACTAACTCTAAGATACCCGAGGGTCATAATAACAGCTACAACATATATGTCGAGGCAATGGATTACCTCAACTCACCGATTAGTGTGCTTAATCTGGCCCAAAAGGACATCGGTAATGGGAGGAAGGGATTTGCAGATGCATCAGACTGTTTAGAGACCTGGGATGACTCGGACAGCATAACGGTTGTAGTTACTCGAAAAGATTTGAGACAACATGCAAAATGGTGGCATAGCCACTCAACATCACAATATCAAGGTTCTGAGGCCAGCTATGAACATACGAAAGTAGTAGAACTGAACTGAGGCTTGAATAAATCAATCCTAGGCAACTACGGTTTAGTAACACGTGATCCTGATAGAAGATGAGAAAGCCTAGTTCCTAATCCTCGTAGAAAAGAAGAGGATGACTCAGAGCAGAAGGGCATATGGTAAAGGAGTAAAAAGAGCCTTACGTTCCCTTCCACAATCAATTCCCTTATATAACTAAAGCATTTCTAGACTCAACTTCGACCAGCTTAGCTTGGTAATCCTATAGGCAGTCAGGCTCTGATACCAATGTTGTCAGGACCCCGATTCTAAGTCACACTGATCTAGCCTGTAACACCTCATATCACTTTGCGGCCTCACGCACGGTATCCCCACGGGTGTCGCCTTACCATGGCCCAGGACCATTTGCGCCTTTTGGCTCACTATATGATAGTGTCGCCAGCATCCATATGCTAGAGAACCCGGGCCGACATGACTAGTCGTGAACCCAAAGTGGCACTAACTTACGGGGACAGGCATACATGAATCAACATCGAGCATGTCGGTCAGCAGCGTGTGAATCCGGGCTATAACAACTGGGCTAACAGGACTCCGGTGAACCGGGCTGTAGCGGACTACTATGGCTCATGGAAGCACAAGACTACATTTCCCCATAAGAGAGGCTACCAAGGATGAACAACTAGGTTGTCGGATCCCACACATACCAAGCATTTTAATCATACACACAATATGCTCGATATGTGTAAATACAACATGGCATCACAACATAACTCTACGACTCAAGTATTTATTCATTAGGCTCCGAAGAGCTAGATAATACAAACATGGGTCTCATGACCCAACATTCAGAGCATACAAGTCAAAGCACATGCGGAAGCTTAACATGTCTGAGTACAAACTTCTACAAATGAAAAAGGCTGAGAAGCCTGACTATCTACCAGACCCTGCCGAGGGCACAAGATCATAGCTAAGGTATCAAGCTAAACGTCGAAGTCCACGTGGAACTACTAGCGAGACTGAAGTCTCTCTGCAAAGCATAAATTAAGCAAACATGAGTACAAATGTACCCAGCAAGACTTACATCAGAACTAACTACATATGCATTGGTAGCAAAAGGGGGTGGTGGAGTTTAACTGCAGCAAGCCAGCTTTGTCTCAGTGGCTAACCTGAACTACTACTGCAAATAACTCTTTGAGGTGGCGCACACGAGTCCACATATTCACCATATCAATACACCACTATGGATCCGCTCCCATCTCCCTACGAGAACGCCATCCATAGCACTCACGCTTATCTTGCGCATTTTAGAGTATCCACTTTCACTTGTCTATGAACTATGCAAGGGGTCCAAGTTTCCATATCCGAGCAATCCGACTATTCGAATAGATAATGATAACCCTGCAGGGGTGTACTTCTTCATACACGCTCTCGCCACTTACCACCATGTACACGTCGTGTACCTCGGCAACCTTCAAGCGGAAGCCTGGCGAGGGAGTCGGCCACGACCTAACTAACCACACAAGTTTCTCATCTAGGTTTATAGCCTATTCGGGTTCCATCCGCAAGGAGATCCGGCCGGGGTGTCGCTCACGGCCGCAAACGATGTGTGCAGGGTTCCCAAGCCCACCATCCGGGTGCCACTTGGTACACCGTGCCACTGTGCCTAGTCTATCCCAAGCCCACCTGTACCGGGTGCCACTTGGTAGACTACTAACACTACCTACAAACACTAGAAACTAGTTGCAACTCCTGGACAGAGGTCGAGTTGATTAATAAGCCGAGAGGGGCCGAGTTACCGGAACCCAATGTGTGGTAGTAACTGTTCATGGATCACAAACACAGAACTCAGTTCCTGAGAACGGCTGCAATGAGACAACCCACCATGTACTCCTACATGGCCTCTCACCGCTACCTTTACCAAATCGTGTTCACACACTTAGCTCTCAACGGTAGGACATGTTCACCACGTTCCAATTCATTCCCGATGAATCAGACATGACTCAAATCTAAGCAGTAGCAGGCATGACAACAAGCATGAATGAGTAGGCACATCAGGGCTCAAACAATTCCTACTCATGCTAGTGGGTTTCATCTATTTACTGTGGCAATGACAGGTCATCCAGAGAAAGGGGTTCAACTACCGCAACATGTAACAGTTGAATCGTTGTTGTCCTAATGCAGTAAAAGAGAGCAAGAGCGAGAGAGTGGGATTGTATCGGAATGAATAAGGTGGTTTTGCTTTCCTGGCACTTCTGAAGATAGTATAGTTCTTCATCGGTGTGATCGAACTCATCGTCAAAACGTACGTCTACCGAGGGGGGACAAATACCGGCAACAGATAGGAAACACAATCAATGCAATGCACAATATGATGCATGATCATGACATGGCAATATGCTGTGATTTGGGCTAATGCAACAGGAAGTCATTTTGGTTGAAGTGGAATTCAAAGCTAGATCAAATTCCAACTCCAAATCTATTATCAAATTTGTCCTAATCATTTTCATCCTAAATAGCAAGGTTAACTCTCTCAAACATGCATGAAAACAGTACAGATGGATATATTGGATTTTTCTAATCATTTTTCATATATAATTTATTTCATTTGGAGCTATAGATTAATTTCTATGATTTTTCAAAGTTTTGGATATTTTCTGAATTAAACAAATCATTTAAGATTTATTTAAATTCCAAAAAAGGATTACTACGTCAGCCTGACATCATCATGACGTCAGCAGGTCAACCAAGCGCGGTCCAGGTCAAACCTGACCACTGGGTCCCACTGGTCAGCCGCACAGTGCCGATTCGAGCTGGTGGGGTCGGTCAAGGGCCACGTCAGCAACGTCAACACTGACGCGTGGGGCCACAGTGATTAGTTAAAACTAAACATGTTTTAAACTGTGGTTAGTTAGGGCGTGGGGCGCATGTGTAAGGGGGTTAATTGGTGGGTGATTAGCGCTAACTAGGTGGCCACGCCAGTGCACCGGCGGTTAGCTGCCGACGACCAAACAGGGTGGCGGAGGCGCTCGGGATTTGTCGTCCGGTGACCGTTCGACTCGCGGATTGGCCCTACGCGCTGTTGGACATGCGCCACATCCAACGGAGTATGCAGCTGGGTGAGAGGAGGCCGGAAACAACGACTGCAATGACGGCTGGAGGCAGCCGGAGTTCGGCTTAGCACGGGCGAGGCACTGCACTTGGCTGTCGAGCGAGCTGAGTAACGGGGAGGACTCCTAGAAGTTCTAAGAGCACGCTGGTGCCACTGGACCGAGCGGAGGTCCTCAGGAGTATGGAGCTCGGCGGCCATGGCAGCGGCCGGAGCCCGGGGCTCGCGGGGACGGCGGCTAACGGATGGGAACGGAGGGGGAAGCAAGGGGGGAAGGAGCAGGAGATCATAGCGGTCCAGAAGAGCAGCTCAGGAGCCTTGGGGAGACAATAAGGCAAGCGTGGGGTCACCGACGATCTTGGCGGGTGGAGGTCGAAGAAGGGATTGTTGGCGTCGTCTTGAGGCTCGTCCGCTCGAGTTCGTTGGTGGAGGTGACCAGCGCGAGGAGGCGGAGCCGTTGGACTCTCTAGCCGGGCGAAACGACGGCGGTGGCTGCGGTGGTAGTGGACGGCGACGGCGGGCACGACCGGTCCGGGCGGGAGAGAGAGGAAGCAGAGGAGAGGAGGGCCACGCGGAAAAGTGAAAGGGATCAGGGGGTGCGTGTCGACGTTCCAGGGCATCCAGAGGGAGGAGGGGGCCAGGCAGGGAGGGAGGAGGTGGCCGCACGGCAGTGCGCGCGCGTCGGGCACGCGCCTCGCCTACTGGCGCGAGGTGGAAGATGGCGCGGTGGCTACAGTAGTGGGCTCGACCAGCTGGGCCGGTCCTGCTAGGCCACCAGGTAAGTTAGGTAGGTTTCTTTCCCTTTTCTACTTTTCTTCTGTTTCAGTTTTTTTCCTATTTCTTTTATTCTGTTTTGAATTAGTACAAATACTAATTCATTTTTTAAAACTCCTGAGATAAATTGGGAGCGTTATTTGGATTATTACAAAAGCCCACAATTGAAACCAGAATTTTTGGAGCATTTAAAATATTTATAGAATTCAAATGCCCCAATTCCAATACAATAGTGATTTAAATTCAGTGCCCAAAATATTCCACAAAAATGTTCACTATTTTTGGTTTGGTATCAAGCCTTGCCAAAATTATCAAACATTGATGGAAGCATTTTGGGTTCATTGAATGCATTTTTTTAAGCTGGACCTATTTGGATTTCAAAGTGCTAGGGTTTGATCACCCCCATTTGGTGTTTCAAATAAATTTAGACATGATGCATGGATGCAAATGCTAGCCTAGAGCACTACTAGACTAGGGATGTGACAGGTCGGCATTCAGAAGGTGGCTGAAGACACGAGAGAAGGCGCGCTGAAGCAGGCCATGACCCCTCTCCTCCACAAGCTATCGAGCTCGGGCAGATTGAGCCTCCAGGCGCGTCACCACCTCGGTGAAGAAGGTCAGGTGGCTGGCGTAGTCATTCAAGTGAGGGGCCGGGGCATTCTCGTCGCAGATGTAACCCAGGGCGGTGTTGGCCCTGTTCCGAAGGTCTTGAAGCATAGGAGCATGCTCGCGCTCTAGCATTCGGCGTTGGAGCACTTCGTCCCTGTTTTTCCGTGCGACGGCCTCAGCGTCGTCAACTCGTTTCCGGAGGGAAAGCAACTCGGCGCGGGCGGAGGCCAAGTCCGCCTCCGCCGTAACCAGGGCGGCGGCTATGGCCTCCGCACGCCTCTCGGCCTCGTCCAACCTGGGCCTAAGGGCGGAGGCCCTGCCCGCACCCTCCAGACCGGCGAGCTTCAGCTACATGTCATACCTGCCCTCCAGATTTGCGCAAACCTCGGCCACCCAATGATTGATCTCCTCCTCGACTCCGGCCTCACGGGCCCCGACGACATCTTCTGCTTGAGTGACTTGACGCTCCCTCGTCTCCAGTCGCTCGAGCTCGAGGTTGCACTCCACGGCTTCCAGGGCCAGCGTCTCCTCGCGCTGTTGGACCTCCTCTTCCTCTTTAGGCGTCCCCCTCAGCGACGCAAGAGCGACCCTGCGCGCCTCCACCTGCTGCTCAAGGGACGCGCTCCAGGCCTGAAGCCCCCACACGCGCTCCTGCGTAGCCTTGCGGTGGCGATCGGCCTCGTGAGCCTCTTCCAAAGCTCGCGAGCGGGCCTCATTGGCAATCTTGAGGGAAGCCTCGGCCTTCGCACTTTCGAGGTCGCGCTGATAGTGACCAAGGTTGATGGCCACTCGCAGCTTGCGCCGCTCCTCCACAAACCGAAGACCTTCAGCCTCAATACGCGAGTCGACACCAGAAAGCTCTTCACCAAGGCGGCTCATCGCGCCCATCGCCTCCTAGAAGAGCTCGTCACGGACTATGCTGCGCCCGCGCTCGAGCTCGAACGCTCGACCTGCCTCGTCCTCCACCTCGGGGGCTGCGGGTGGAGAATCAAGTGGCGTGCCACCTCCCGGTTGAGGGCTGGGGGCTGGCGCCATGCCTGACGTCCGCCCATCCTCGCGAGGAGCCCAAGCTGATCGAGGTTCACTGCTTGAAGAGGAACCGAAGACCGAGGTCAGCCAGCGACTGCTCGTGAGCAGAGGAGGAGCCTTGGGCACGCTCGTCAAGCTCCACGCCAGACCGTGGGCGAAGGGCAACCAAACCACAGACTCAGCATGTCCCGAGGGCGAGGATGCCCCTCCGACCGACCCTGCTCTAGGGGCGGCAAGCAGGCCAGGAACGCTCAATGCCGACAGGGGATTTCATGAAGGAGGAGGCTGCCTCTCGGAAGACGCAACAACTTCATCAAAAGGAGCCCTGGAGGACAGGCATCAAGATAAGAAGACCACACGCAAAAGCCACGACGACAAGATACTTACGTGTCAATAGCGATGTACTTCCGTCGCTTCAACGGCCCAAAGATGTTGCTGCCGCCGGGGGACCCCTTCCTCTTGCGGAGCTCCTCGAAGTCCACACAAAGGCGACCGAAGCGCTCGACGTGACGGCCGATGTGCGGCGGAGCCGAAGAAGACCCAAGATGGATGGCCTCAGGGGAGCCCGTCTGAGGCGAACATCCCAGCTCCTTCCCAATGCGACCTCCCGAGGCTCCTGGAGTAGCCTCGGGAGCCGCATGCCGCATCTCCTCGGCAACCAACGCCTGAAGAAGGGGGTCGCGGGCCCCCGAGGACAACGCCCCCGGATCACCACCCGACATGTGCTCCTCAGCACCTGAGCCGCCGGCCCCCGACGTAGCTCGCTCCCCCGCACCGTCACCTGGGGCGAGCCCGGCGCCGACGGTGAAGAAGGGGACCATGATGACGGGGTTCTCGCGGGGCCCCACCAAGCCGACTGGGCACATCCCCCACTCATCAAAGGAAGGCATGTTCGCGGCAAATGTGACTTTGTTCTCTCAGCGGTACAACATGCAGCTGTTCCTGGGCATCTCGTCTGGCAGAGGGACACCTGATAGGACCGTGAGCACTGTCTGGTGCGCAGCAAGGGGAAGCCGCTCCTCCTGAAACCTCATGTTGTCCTGTCTGCTGAGCAAGTCCCACATCGGGCGAGAGTGGCGCTGGAGTGGAGCAACTCGACGCCTGACAAACTCCCTCGCCACCATGGGCGCAGTCACGCCAAGGTCCTTCAACCACCTCAGCCTGGCCCAGACGGGGGCAAGGCAGGGGCTCGTGAGCTTCTGATGACCCCAGCCGGAGTTTGGAATAGTAGGCCCCATCGGAGCTTGGAGCAGAGGGTTGAGCACGCCTGCGTCAACAAACACCCATCACGTACGAAACTCGCTCGTGGATGAAGGGATCTCGAAGTCGATCCCCGCGCCTACCGTCGCTGCCACAACCTGAACACCCACAACACCAGCGACTGTCAAGAGCTTAGAGCCATACGAGAAGGACGCTACGGTCGACGCCCCGAGCACAACGACCGGGACTATGGCCGTGGAGGAGGACGTGGAGGCGGACGCTGAGATGATCGTGGCCCGCGCCAGGAGTGGCGTGATCGGCCTCGTGAGGACCGCTAGCAGGACCAGCCTTGCGAGGGTGCCTGGAGGGACCCGCCACGTGAAGATCGCCCCCCAGGGCAATGCCGGTCTTCTCCCGCTGCCACCACCAAGAAGGAATGACGACCATCACCAGGACGAGGGGGCTGGGGGCTTCCAGGAGCCGTGTGCGATCGCCTGCATCTTGGGCAGCGCACAGGCCCCAGCCTCTCAGCGCACCTTCAAACAGTTCGCTTGCGAGGTGAACGCGGCGCTCCCCAAACCCGAGGCGACGCACGCTCTCAGGTGGTCCCAATGCGCCATCACTTTCAACTCGGCAGATCAGCTGAAGTGCGCAGCAACTGCTGGCGCCCTCCCTATGCTGTGTTCCCCAGTCATCAGCAATGTGCAGGTCACCAAGACCCTCATCAACGACGGCACAGGGCTCAACGCCCTGTTCGTCGACACGTTCGACAACCTCTAAGTGCCTTATGAACAGCTCCAGCCCACCAAGCCTTTCTCAGGAGTGACTGACGGCTCCACCACACCGATAGGGCAGGTCCGCCTACCCGTCACCTTCGGGGAGCGCAAGAACTACCGCACCGAGCTCATCGACTTTGATATCGCGCACATCCACCTGCCGTACAATGCCATCATCGGGTATCCAACCATGGCCAAGTTCATGGCAGTCACTCATCACGGCTACAACGTTCTCAAGATGCCAGGAAGCGGAGGAATCATCACGGTCCCGTGTGAAGAGAGGGATGCGGCATGCTCCCTCGAGCGCGCCTTTCAAGCCGCAGTAATGGACGACCCTGACAGTAGAAATGAAGGCCCTCTGGAGGCCATCTCCAAGAAGAAGTAGCCACGTCATGCAGGACCTCAGGAGGATGGCGTCGCAGCAGGAGCCTCGTCAGGACCAGCGCCCGCTCCAGGGGCGCCTCCCTCCATCGCATAGGAAGGCGCGCCCGACGCCCTCCTCAAGCAGGGCTCGGGGGCTCTCTTCTAGAGGGCCTCAGACCATGCCAACCTCATGAGGGAGGCGCTTGGGCACCACTTGGAGGCGTGGTTCGCGGCACGTGACCCTCAGGAGAGCACAGGGCAAGGAGTGCCCACCACTCAGGAGTTCATCACCAGGACCACCCAGGAACTGCAAGAAGCAAGAGCCATGTGCGGCGACAATAGCCCATGAGGCGCAGCTCCGCATCCTAGCGAGGATGCTGGGCTGCGTGTCTGCATCAACGTCCCTAGCTTAACAAGGCCGCATCTCAGGAGCGTTTCTGGACTTTGCGTGTGGGCCGCTGCGAGGGCCTGCCGCAGAGCTACGTTCGAATGCCTTTTGGCTTGCCGAGCGTGGCGTCGGCCTATCAACGCAACATGCGACGTGTTCTGGCGGCTCAGGAAGCCAGGTACCATGCCGTTCTGGAGGAGATGGAGATGGTCTTCAGGGAACCTACTGAGCCCCTAGAGCCTCCCGAGGCTCAGGGTTCTGGCGGCTCATGAGGAGTCATTTCTTCAACGCACGCCTTCAGCTACACCAACTCTACTTGGTCTACAGAACCAGGTGACATCTTCCAAACTCGTTTAGCTGGGAGCGCCCCTCGGGCTGCATTATTCCCAGGCCGCGTGGGTCCATCCCTGTAGCATGTATCCCTTTCGCTTATGTCTTCAGCTTACCTTGTTGGGGGCGTCCCTTGGGCTGCATCATCCCCAAGCCGCTTGGGCCGGACCCGGTGGCATGTATCTTCCTGCATTTATCCAAGTTGATCTGCTCTCCATGCTTAACCTGCCAACTACTATCACCTGCTCGATCATCGCCTCCCACGGGGCCTCCTCACAGGCACGGCACTGGTGCATGGGTCTGTCCCTGCCACATCGACAAATCTGAGCGGTCGAGCTCTAGCTCACGGCACGCCCCATGCACGTCACCTCACCAGGCCCTTAGTGCCTCCACCTCATCCAGAGCAACCAGCGGTAGGCTGACAGCTGTAATGGAAACCGTGTTTCTTCTTGTGCCTATTCACAGGGATCCCGTGGGAAGGATAGCAGGCGGCACCGCGAGTCTCCTTTTCTCTCGTGAAATATGCTTGCGCGTTAAAAGGGGGGCTCCTGAGCATCGCGATTCAGGAGCTCTTACTGGCTCTCCATCCCTCACCCCTTGGCCTTGACCACGGCATCGCGACCTGGCATACCAGCGGCGGCTGAGCTCGCTCGAGGACCTGGACCTGAGGACGTAGAGCACTAAGGAGAGCATGAGGGGAGGGAAACTCATATGGGCCAGCCTAGCTATGCCGCATGAATAGGCGTGCAGCCCTAGCGCAATGTCAGGAGTCGCCACGAGATCAACAAGATAAGTCCCGCACTCGGGTCGGCTAAATGTTTGGTCCTAATGGTCACTCACGCCTTGCCGCAACCCCGTTGCGGCCATGTCAACTCCCTTTCTCGCCTTACCATGGCTGCTTGAGCGCTAAGGGGGACCTCCTGAGCATCGCGCCTCAGGGCTCTTACTGGACCTCGGGCCGCACACCTCCTGGCCTTGACCACAGCACGCGACCTGGCATACCGGCGACGGCTATAGCCTGCCTGGGGACAAGGACTTGTCAACATAGAGCAACAAGCTATCGCGAGGAAAGAAAGGGGGGACCGAGCCTTAACGGGACATGCGTTCACCAAATTTTCATAACAGGGAAGATAAGCACAAAAGACATTACGGACCCTTACATGCCCCCCACGGGGTAATTCATGATGCTTCACAGGAAACAAAAGCTGATACTAAGGGGAATCCTATCTACATCCTCCGTGGTGGACACCATCATCAACAGTGGGCCACGGGAGGCCGGCGCCAACCCCATCCAGATCAACGGCGGTGACAGGCGGACGCAGCAGCTCTGCTCCAAGCGCGGCGAGAGCTCGGGGGCACGTAGCTGTCATCGCTCGTCTTCAGAGTCTCATAGAGCTCAGGAGAACTGCTGGACACCCAAGGGCTGCTGCTGGAGTGGCCACGAGCAGGAGGCGCGTCAGCCTCACACTCCTCTCCGGAGCAGCACTCCACGCGGCGACCCTCAGCATCGAAGACCTTGCAGAAGAGCGTGGAGACACCGTCGTACTCGAAGTGGACAATGAGGGCGCCCCTCGCACGGCAGACCCACACGATCTCGCCCCAGCCATGAGTCATGAAGATCTTGCCGCTGGGGACCGCTTCGATCTCCACTCCGGTCGCCGGAGCGCTGCAGTCGGCGTGCTGCAGCCAGAGCTCAAGAGGCCCCCTCGGCGGCATCACGTCGGAGAAGAACCACGGGAAGCGGATCCAGGAGAGCTTGGAGGCATCGGCGCCCATAGAAACCCGCGCGAGGAGTCCGCGGCATGAACCCCGGGGGCGATGGCGCGCGTCGTCGTGGCGCGGCGGCCCCGGATGCGGCGTGGGCGGCGCTGCTCGTCACTTCGTCCTCCCGAGCCCTCGTCTCGGGAATACAAGGCAAGCGGGTACCCCGGAGGAGGCTGCTCACACCAAGGCATCAATACCACCTGCATCGTTGCTTCATCACGGTGATGGATCGACCTTTTCTTTGGTGGAAGAGGCCCCGGATCATCATGGGGAGCCTTTCCTTTCTCTTCAATAGAAAACTTTCTGATGGGCGCCATTGTTGTCAGCAGTGGAGCGAGGAGGAAGAAGCAAGCAAGCGAGGAAGAGATGGGCGACGGGGGCTCCGCCCCCCTCCCCATTTATAACAAGAGAAGGCCAACCGCCGTCTCCCACGATCGCAGGTAATGGTGGTTTTCCTTGCATATCGCAGGGACTTGTTAAGTCATGTAGTTGCCGAGGCAGCATGGGGAAGCGGAGACGCCCACGTCCAATCAACCACCATGCGTCAATCGAGGCTGCAAGCTTTTGGGGCCCGCGGCGCTCCGTACTTGGCCCTTGGCTTCACCGTGAAGCCAAGACGAGTGCACCTTGGGTCTGGGGGCTACTGTCGGCATCCTGGGAATGGGGGTCCCCAAACTTGCCTGCCTGCGGCCCACGGTGTGGCTAAGCCAGCAGGCCGCATGGCTCATCTTCACCAACAAAGCATCCAAGACCCTCACGATGGTCCAAGCCTCGCGAGGCGGACGATGCAAGACCTCCTCTGGAGCGGCCTAGCTAGGCAACCTCATGAGGAGCAAAGATATCAAGGCGGGGCAAACCTAACGAGGTCCTCGTGACGTGAGCCATGACGCACGACACCAGGCGGGTGCCAGCGCGCGCAGCGTCCTTGATTCCTCTTTGGTGCTAAGGAGGCCAGCGCAGGCGAAGAGTACCGAGGCATCAGGAAAAGGTTGCTATATTGGTGCAATGAGACCAAGACCAGGAGGACAGCAAGACGGAGGTCATCGTGGAGCCCAAGACGGCATCACCGCTAGAGCTTTTCGCAGGCGAAGACCACTTTTGTCAGGATAGCTTGTACTAGTTGTCCCCCTTCAAATTTGCCCGCCGTTGTTGGCTCCCTTCTCGCTCGATATTTGAGAAGAGGACCAGGGCCTATATAAGTAGAGCTAGCCACCGTAGTATGGGAGCTGGGCGAATGGCATCTCATCTCACCTTAGCTTGATCCAACCTGATTGAGAGCCTACTCACAAGAACACCTCAACCTCAGGAGGCTGTTCTTCCCTTGTACTGTTCATCATCAGCCCTAGGGGCAATCCACCACCACCACACTGGAGTAGGGTATTACACCACAACGGTGGCCCGAACCAATATAAACCTCGTGTCTTTCTATGTTGTGAGTTCGTCGAGTTCGTCCGCAAGATCTTAGCGAGCTAGGGCGTAGATTGGTGGGAAGGAAAGACTTCGCGCGCACCCCAGTGTTCGAACCTTAAGGGTTTGCCGGAACCCCACATCCGACAAAAGCAAATAGAAAGGAAATCACATAATTTCAAAGCAAATATTACAGGACATATTGTTCCCCTGAAATCAAACGAGAGTTTAACGCCTCCGCGAGGCATGGTGCATATTGCTGAAGCTAAAACAGGAAGGGAGCCGCTAGCAGGTCGCCTCGTCATCCCTGGACGCCGCCGTCGCCTGCAAGGGATGATTCTTCTCCAACGGCGTTGCCTTCACATGCACCACCAGTCGGACTTGCAGGATCGATAGCGCCGCTGGTCGACAACGCGGGAGCGAAGGCGCGTAACCTCTTCAACAGGGTCTCCGCCTGACCCTTCACAGCCGCAGCGGTGGCCTCGTAATGATCGTCTTTCACAGGCTCTAGCAGCTCGTCAAGGCGGGCGGTGGGATCGCGAAGGTAGAGGTGGTTGAAGACGTGTGTCAGCTTGACTGAGGAGAGAACGCGGGCTTCTCCCCCTCCATGGGACCGATGCCGCTCACGACGTCCTCAAGGGCATCAACCAGGAAAGGAACCACCTGGTTGGGGCCCTCGTCGCTGGTAACCAACGGCTCCTCCAAGCCCTTCTCGTAGAGCGACTTCAGCGCCGTCTGAGCCTTCTCTTCAAGGAGCTAGAAGGCCGTGCGGTCCTTAGTCAGGACCTTCACCTTGGCGTCAAGCTTGACCTCCTCTGCCTTCAGCTTCTGCTCCAACTACTCCAGCCGGCCGCGCTCTGTGGCCTGCGCCTTCGCCAACTGCTCCAGTTCGGTGTCACGATCCTTGACAGCGTCCTCTCGGGCTTTCATCTTCTCCTCCTCCACATTGCGGCCTCGGGCTTCCTCCGCGTGCTCCCTCCGCACGGTCTCCAGCTCAGCCGCCAGCGACCGGCAGCGGTCCTGGGCGGCCTTGGCGTCCTTCAGCGCCACCTCGCGGGCAGCCACTGCCTAGGCGACGACCTTGCTGCCCTTCTCGGAGTCAGCGGCAGCTTGGCTCAGTGTCGCCCGAATGGACGCATCGGAATGCAGCCAGCCGGAGACTAATTCCAAGCATCCGGCCACCAGGCGACGGTCGACGCCCTGAAGGTCTTCTCGCGGAAGGGCCACCGCAGAAAGAGCCCGCTCCAGGATGTCAAGAGAAGCGGAGGAACCTGGGGTCAGCAGCACGGCTGAAGGAGGAGGAAGAGGCATCGTCGTCACCATGGCCCGGGAGGCTGGAGGCTCCTGAGCCTCTGGGACCCCAGCACCTGAGCCGGACACTGGTACCTCCAGAACCAGTGGGGCCTCGGGGGCTGACTCCTCCCAAGGATAGTCCACCCAGCCTCACGAGGATGATCGGGATGAAGAAGCACGAGCACCATCTCCACCTTTACTCATGGAGAGGGGCGCGACCGCATGAGGTGATCTGGGCTTAAGCAGCACCACCTCGCCCTCCCTTCTCCTGTTCGCCGCAGGCGTCGGCCTAGTTGCACAATGAGGAAGAAGAGTCAGAGGCAAGCTCTAGAAGCAAGAACAAGGCGGGATGAGAACACTTACTGGTCCATCGCGGCATAGTCCCTCCGCTTCGGGAGCTTGAAGCCGGAGAGCTTCGTGGCCCGAGGCGCGGGCGCGCCAGCTCCGGGAGCAGAAGCAGGGGCAGCAGCTGGGTCGGAAGCAGCTCCAGGCGATGGTGAGGTAGGAGCGTCGTCCCGGGAGAGCAGCGCCGACCTGCCCTTGGTCGGAACCACGGGCGGCTCCCCCTTCTCCGGGAGGGTGTCGGCCTTGCCATCATCGTCAGGCAGGAGGCAGAGGATGTCGGCCTTGCGCAAGGGTGAGGTCTCCCCCATCTCCTCGGGGCTGCCATTGAGTCGCGCTCCTCGTCCTCGTCCTCCTCCCCCTCTCCGTCCCTGCGGGAATCACCAGAAGACACGTCCACCGTCGCCGTCACCGCAGGAACTTCAGAAGGTGCTGGTGGCACCAGGCCGCGCCCGTCAAAGGTGGGCATGGCGTCCATGACCTGCGCCCCGTCCTTCCGGAGGAACAAGAGAGCATGGGGATTCGGCAGATACTCTTGGTTGTCTCCGACCAGGAGACGGAGGGCCACGGCCAGCTCCTCGTCGGACAAGGCCTTCGGACTCAAGCGGAGCTTCTCTTCTTCATCCACAAGCGTCCACAGCAGGCATGTGCGCGCTTGGAAAGGATCCACCCACTGCGCCAAAAATTCCTTCAAGAGCATAGCCCCCGTCAGTTTCGCCGCCTTCGCGTTGCCCGGCCTCAGATCGGTGTTCATCTTCTCCAACACCAACTTCACCAGGTCATCAGTAAGCTTCGCGCGGGACCACCCCTCATCAGGCCGGGGCATCCCCTTCGGCAGCTTCAGCCGTGGATGGACACACTTAGCATCCATCATAACCCACTTGCTCTGAAGCCATCAGCCATCTTCCCACTCTTCGAAATCATGTTGGCCTTGTCGGCTGCGGTGAAGTTGGCGCACCCTGATAACCCACAAGTATAGGGGATCGCAACAACTTTCGAGGGTAGAGTATTCAACCCAAATTTATTGATTCGACACAAGGGGAGCCAAAGAATATTCTCAAGTATTAGCAGCTGAGTTGTCAATTCAACCACACCTGGAAACTTAGTATCTGTAGCAGAGTGTTTAGTAGCAAAGTAGTACGATAGTGGTGGTAACGGTAACAAAAGAGTAATGAAAGCAAAGTAATATTTTTGGTATTATGTAGTGATTGTAACAATAGCAACGGGAAAGTAAATGAGCGTAAACCAGTATATGGAAAGCTCGTAGGCATCGGATCAATGATGGATAATTATAACAGATGCGGTTCATCATGTAACAGTCATAACATAGGGTGACACAGAACTAGCTCCAATTCGTCAATGTAATGTAGGCATGTATTCCGAATATAGTCATACGTGCTTATGGAAAAGAACTTGCATGCCATCTTTTGTCCTACCCTCCCGTGGCAGCGGGGTCCTAATGGAAACTAAGGGATATTAAGGCCTCCTTTTAATAGAGAACCGGAACAAAGCATTAGCACATAGTGAATACATGAACTCCTCAAACTACGGTCATCACCGGTAAGTATCCCGATTATTGTCACTTCAGGGTTAACGGATCATAACACATAATAGGTGACTATAGACTTGCAAGATAGGATCAAGAACTCTCATATATTGATGAAAACATAATAGGTTCAGATTTGAAATCATGGCACTCGGGCCCTAGTGACAAGCATTAAGCATAGCAAAGTCATAGGAACATCAATCTCAGAACATAGTGGATACTAGGGATCAAACCCTAACAAAACTAACTCGATTACATGATAAATCTCATCCAACCCATCACTGTCCAGCAAGCCTACGATGGAATTACTCACGCACGGCGGTGAGCATCATGAAATTGGTGATGGAGGATGGTTGATGATGATGACGACGATGAATCCCCCTCTCCGGAGCCCCGAACGGACTCCAGATCAGCCCTCCCGAGAGGTTTTAGGGCTTGGCGGCGGCTCCATATCGTAAAACGCGATGATTTCTTCTCTCTTATTTTTTCTCCCCGAAAGCAGATATATAGAGTTGGAGTTGGAGTCGGGAGGTCTCTAGGGGGCCCACGAGGTAGGAGGGCGCGCCCTAGGGGGGGCGCCCCCCACCCTCGTGGACAGGGTGTGGGCCCCCTGGTCTTCATCTTTGGCGAGGATTTTTTATTATTTATTGTAAGATATTCCATGGAGTTTCAGGTCATTCCGAGAACTTTTGTTTTCTGCACATAAAACAATATCATGGCAATTGTGCTGAAAACAGCGCCAGTCCGGGTTAGTTCCATTCAAATCATACAAGTTACAGTGCAAAACAAGGGCAAAAGTGTTTGGAAAAGTAGATTCGACAGAGACGTATCAACTCCCCCAAGCTTAAACCCTTGCTTGTCCTCAAGCGATTCAGTTGACAAACTGAAAGAAATAAAGAAAAAAATTTACAAACTCTGTTTGCTCTTGTTGTTGTAGATATGTCAAGCTAGCATTCAAGTTTTCTGCAAAGATTATAACTAACCATATTTGCAATAATTCTCAGGTCTCATGATTACCCATATCAATAGCATAATCAACTAGCAAGCCATAATAATAAATCTCGGATGACAACACTTTCTGAGACCGCAAAACATAAATACAGAGTATCTTTAAAGATCAAGGACTGACTAGACATTGTAATTCATGGTAAAAGAGATCCAATCATAGTCACATCCAATATAAATTAACAGTAATGAATGCAAATGACAGCGGTGCTCTCCAACTGGTGCTTTTAATAAGAGGATGATGACTTGACATAAAAGTAAATAGATAGGCCCTTCGCAGAGGGAAGCAAGGATTTGTAGAGGTGCCAGAGCTCGGTTTTGGAATAGAGGTGAATAATATTTTGAGCGGTATACTTTCATTGTCAACATAACAACCAAGAGATGGCGATATCTTCCATGCTACACACGTTATAGGCGGTTCCCAAACAGAATGGTAAAGTTTATACTCCCTGTCCACCAACAAACATCAATACATGGCTTGCTTGAAACAACGAGTGCCTCCAACTAACAACAGTCCCAGGGGGAGTTTTGTTTTGCTATTATTTTGATTTAGTTTGCATAAAGCATGGGACTGGGCATCCCGGTGACCAGCCATTTTCTCGTGAGTGAGGAGCGGTGTCCACTCCTCTTGAGAATAACCCGCCTAGCATGAAAGATACAGACAGCCCTAGTTGATACATGAGCTATTCGAGCATACAAAACAGGATGATTATTTGAAGCTTTAGAGTTTGGCACATACAAATTTACTTGGAACGGCAGGTAGATACCGCATATAGGAAGGTATAGCAGACTCATCTGGAATAACTTTGGGGTTTAAGGGATTGGATGCACAAGCAGTATTCCCGCTTAGTACAGGTGAAGGCTAGCAATAGACTGGGAAGCGACCAACTAGAGAGCGACAACAGCCATGTACATGCATTAAAATGAATAAACATTGGATGCAAGCATGAGTAGGATATAATCCACCATGAACATAAATATCATGAAGGCTATGTTGATTTGTTTCAACTACATGCATGAACATGTGCCAAGTCAAGTCACTTAAATCATTTAGAGGAGGATACCACCCTATCATACCACATCATAACCATTTTAATAGCATGTTGGCACGCAAGGTAAACCATTATAACTCATAGCTAATCAAGCATGTCACAAGCAACTATGATCTCTAATTGTCATTGCGAACATGTTTATTCATAACAAGCTGAATCAAGAACGATGAACTCATCATATTTACAAAAACAAAAGAGGTCGAGTTCGTACTAGCTTTTCTCATCTCAGTCAGTCCATCATATATCATCATAATTTCCTTTCACTTGCATGACCGAACGATGTGAATAATAATAAGAGTGCACGTGCATTGGACTAAGTTGGAATCTATGAGCATTCAATAAACAGGAGAAGACAAGGCAACATGGGCTCTTGGTTAAATCAATAATAAAGCATATAAGAGCCACTTCAACAAATTAATCATGGTCTTCTCCTACTGACCCCCAAAGAAAAGAAATAAAACTATTTACACGGGAAAGCTCCCAACAAGCAAAAGAAGAACAGGAAATCTTTTTGGGTTTTATTTTTAATTACTACTGCAAGCATAGAAATTAAACTGATTAAAAGCTACAAATATTTTTTTGGTTTTTTAAGGTTTATTAAACACACAAGAAGAAAGTGTAAAAGGAAATAAACTAGCATTGGTGATACAACGAAAAAGTATGAACACCGACATTTAGCAATGAGTGTGTGAACATGAATATAGTGTCGGTGAGAAATACGTACTCCCCCAAGCTTAGGCTTTTGGCCTAAGTTGGTCTATGGCCACGGCTGGCCTGGCTGATATCCATAATAATAGTTGTTGGGATCGTACTATGATGAGGAAGCTATCGCGTGCTGAGCTGCAACGTGGCGACGAGCAGCCTCTTTTCTCCTCTCGTACTCATCTGCCTCCTCTTTGGTAATAGTATATCCTCCTCTTGCCTGATAATCAAAGAAAGTAGGAGCAGGGAGAGTAATACGGATAGCACGACGTCAGTCAAAGATTAGTCGATACTGGAGAGGTGATTCGTTCCTCTCGACAAAGTGGTGAGAAACCATAGAATCAAAATCTAAATAAGCAGGAGGCAACTCCATGTCTCCTTCACGAACGTCTATCTCAAGAAATTTAGCTAAGCGGGTTGCATAAATTCCTCCAAAGAAATCTCCATTATATCTATTATGATGCAACCTACGAGCTACAATGGCTCCCATATGATAAGATTGGTCTCCTGACACAGCACTCCTGAGAATGCTAAGGTCAGGGACACACATGTGACATGCTTCATCCTTAGAATTTATGCACCTACCTATGAAGAGAGCAAAATAATGTATAGCGGTAAAGTGAATGCTCCCTATGGTAGCTTGCGTTATATCTCTAAATTCTCCTACAGTTATACTAGCAAGAAAGTTTCTAAATTCAGACTTAGGGGGATCCCTAACACTACCCATTGTGGAAGTTTGCAAGCAAAAGTGAAATCCTCTAAGTCCATGGTATAAGATTTTTCATAAAGATCAAACATGATTGAAGGAGAATTACGCGAAGTGGAAAATTCAAACCTCCTCACAAAGGAGCTTGTGAGATCATGATACTGGGGGCATTTGTCCGCCTCAAAGTCCTCAAGACCGGCATTACCCAAATATGCGTTAAATTATTCTTTAATTCCCACTCGGTCCATAAAATTTTCAGAAGGCCACTCACAAGGACGCACTGGAGCGTGTCTTGGTGGCTCTTCGTCAGCATCATGCATTGCAAGCCTGGGTCCTTGCTTCTTTGAAGAGCCACCTTGGAACATCTTCCTAAGCATTTTTCTTCCTCTGGAAAATTCTAATTTTTTTAGTAACTTCAAAATAAAAGTAAACCAAACTCAATAATATTGATAGCAACCACTCCTACAAGTGCCTAGAGCCTATATCATGCATCAAAACTACTTTTGACCATATAAATTTGACATGCAAGCTCAAGAACATGGTCACCTAAGTAGCAAAAATTTGCAACGAATAAAACACTAGAACAAAAACTAATTGGACTAATGGAGGAGTCACATACCAAGGAACAATCTCCCCAAGCAGTTTTGTGAGAGGTGCTTTGAGCAAGGAGATAAAAAATGGCAGCAAACAGGGCTGGAACTCGTGCTTGAGTTGGTTTTTCGTGTTTGTGGGAGGAAGAAGAAGAGGATGGGTGCAGGAATAAGTGGAGGAGGGCCACCGTGAGCCCACGAGGCAGGGGGGCGCCCTAGAGGGGTGGGCGCGCCCTCCACCCTCGTGGCAAGGTGGTTGGCCCCCCTGGTGTGTTTTTGTTCCATAAATCCTCAAATATTCCCGAAAAAATCATATTTAATTTGCATGGCATTCTGAGGACTTTTATTTTAGGGACATTTTTATATTGCATGGATAATCAGATAACAGGCACAAAAATATTTTTTTTATTTTATTTAATATAAATAACAGAAAGTAAAAGTGGGTACAGAAGGTTGTGCTTCTAGTTCATCCATCTCGTGCTCGTCAAAAGGAATCCACTAACAAGGTTGATCAAGTCTTGTTAACAAACTCATTTCGATTAACATGAAACCGGAGAAATTTCAAATAAGACTAGGTTACCTCAACGGGGATGTGCACATCCCCAATAATAAGTATATCATATTTCTTCTTGATAGTAGGAAGAGGAAATTCAAAACCTCCAAATATAATCGATGGAAATTTTTCCGATAGAATTGATACTATGAACTTGAGGTTGTTTCCTCGGAAAGTGTACCGTATGCTCATTACCATTAACATGAAAAGTGACATTGCCTTTGTTCCAATCAATAACAGCCCCAGCAGTATTAAGAAAAGGTCTTCCAAAAATAATAGACATACTATCGTCCTCGGGAATATCAAAAATAACAAAGTCCGTTAGGATAGTAACGGTTGCAACCACAACAGGCACATCCTCACAAATGTCGACAGGTATAGCAGTTGATTTATCAGCCATTTGCAAAGATATTTCAGTAGGTGTCAACTTATTCAAGTCAAGTCTACGATATAAAGAGAGAGGCATAACACTAACACCGACTCCAAGATCACATAAAGAAGTTTTAACATAGTTTCTTTTAATGGAGCATGGTATAGTAGGTACTCCTGGATCTCCAAGTTTCTTTGGTATTCCACCCTTAAAAGTATAGTTAGCATGCATGGTGGAAATTTCAGCTTCTGGTATCTTTCTTTTATTTGTAACAATATCTTTCATGTACTTAGCATAAGGATTCATTTTGAGCATATCAGTCAATCGCATATGCAAAAAGATAGGTCTAATCATTCTAGCAAAGCACTCAAAATCCTCATCATCCTTTTTCTTGGATGGTTTGGGAGGAAAAGGCATGGGTTTCTGAACCCAAGGTTCTCTTTCTTTACCATGTTTCCTAGCAACAAAATCTTTCTTATCATAATGTTGATTCTTAGATTGTGGGTTATCAAGATCAACAGCAGGTTCAATTTCTACATCATTATCATTACTAGGTTGAGCATCACTATGAACATCATCATTAACATTTTCATTAGGTTCATGTTCATTACCAGGTTGTGTTTCAGCATCTGACATAGATATATCATTTGGATTATCAGGTGGTTCAACAATAGGTTCACTAGAAGTTTGCACAGTTCTATCATTTTTCTTTTTCTTCTTTTTAGAAGAACTAGGTGCATCAATTTTATTTCTCTGAGAATCTTGCTCAATTCTCTTAGGGTGGCCTTCAGGATACAAAGGTTCCTGAGTCATTCTACCAGTTCTAGTAGCCACTTTAACAGCATAATCATTTTTCTTACTATTCATCTCATTGAGCAATTCCTTTTGAGCTTTAAATACTTGTTCTACTTGAGTGGTAACCATAGAAGCATGTTTGCTAACAAGTTTAAGTTCACCTCTAATATTAGCCATATAATCACCCAAGTATTTAATCATATCAGCATCTTGTTTTAATTTTCTACCAAAATAAGCATTGAAGTCTTCTTGCTTAAACATAAAATTATCGAACTCATCCAAGCATTGACTGGCAATTTTAGCAGGAGGGATTTCAGCTTTATCATATCTATAGAGAGAATTTACCTTTACTACCTGTGTCGGTTTATCGAGGTCTGGAGGTTCTTCAATAAATAAAGGATTAAGATCATATGTTTCTTCAATAGGCGGTAAATTAAGACCATGCATTTCTTCAATAGGAGGTAAATTCTTAACATCTTTAGCTTTAATACCTTTTTCTTTCATAGATTTATTTGCCTCTTGCATATCTTCAGAACTAAGAAATAGAATACCTCTCTTCTTCGGAGTTGGTTTAGGAATAGGATCATTATTGGGCAGGAGCTGGCTCCAGAGCTGGCTCAGGAGGTGCCCAATTATTTTCATTTGTCAACATATTATTCAATAAGATTTAAGCTTCATCCGGTGTTCTTTCCCTGAAATGAGAACCAGCACAACTATCCAGGTAATCTCTGGAAGCATCGGTTAGTCCATTATAAAAGATATCAAGTATTTCATTTTTCTTAAGAGGATGATTAGGCAAAGCATTAAGTAACTTGATAAGCCTCGCCCAAGCTTGTGGGATACTCTCTTCTTTAATTTGCACAAAGTTGTATATTTCCTTCAAAGCAGCTTGTTTCTTATGAGCAGGGAAATATTTAGCAGAGAAGTAGTAAATCATATCTTGGGGACTATGCACACAACCAGGATCAAGAGAATTAAACCATATCTTAGCATCACCCTTTAATGAGAACGGAAATATTTTAAGGATATAAAAAGTAGCGAGATCTCTCATCATTAGTGAACATGGTGGCTATATAATTTAATTTGGTAAGATGTGCCACAACAGTTTCAGATTCATAGCCATGAAAAGGATCAGATTCATAGCCATGAAAGGATCAGATTACCAAGTATATATCAGGATCAACAGAGAATTCATAATCCTTATCAGTAACAAGATAGGTGAAGTAGCAAAAGCAGGGTCAGGTTTCATCCTAGCATTTAGAGATTGCTTATTCTATTTAGCTAATAACCTTTTGAGTTCATATCTATCTTTGCAAGCTAAACTAGCTAAAGAAGCTTCTTGATCAAATAAATAACCCTCAGGAATAACAAGTGATTCTTCATCATCACTTTCATCGTCATAATCAGATTCAATATTTTCAATCTCTCTAGCCCTAGCAAGTCGTTCCTCGAGAAAATCACCAAGTGGCACAGTAGTATCAGGCATAGAGGCAGTTTCATCATAAGTATCATGTATAGCAGAAGTAGCATCATCAATAACATGCGACATATCAGAACGAATAGCAGAAGCAGGTTTAGGTGTCGCAAGCTTACTCATAACAGAAGGTGAATCAAGTGCAGAGCTAGATGGCAGTTCCTTACCTCCCCTCGTAGTTGAGGGATAAATTGTTGTCTTAGCGTCTTTCAAATTCTTCATAGTGTCCAGCAGATATAAATCCCAAGTGACTCAAAGAATAGAGCTATGCTCCCCAGCAACGGTGCTAGAAATTAGTCTTGATAACCCACAAGTATAGGGGATCGCAACAGCTTTCGAGGGTAGAGTATTCAACCCAAATTTATTGATTCGACACAAGGGGAGCCAAAGAATATTCTCAAGTATTAGCAGCTGAGTTGTCAATTCAACCACACCTGGAAACTTAGTATCTGCAGCAGAGTGTTTAGTAGCAAAGTAATACGATAGTGGTGGTAACGGTAACAAAAGAGTAATGAAAGCCAAGTAATATTTTTGGTATTATGTAGTGATTGTAATAATAGCAACGGGAAAGTAAATAAGCGTAAACCAGTATATGGAAAGCTCGTAGGCATCGGATCAATGATGGATAATTATGCCAGATGCGGTTCATCATGTAACAGTCATAACATAGGGTGACACAGAACTAGCTCCAATTCGTCAATGTAATGTAGGCATGTATTCCGAATATAGTCATACGTGCTTATGGAAAAGAACTTGCATGCCATGTTTTGTCCTACCCTCCCGTGGCAGCGAGGTCCTAATGGAAACTAAGGGATATTAAGGCCTCCTTTTAATAGAGAACCGGAACAAAGCATTAGCACATAGTGAATACATGAACTCCTCAAACTACGGTCATCATCGGTAAGTATCCCGGTTATTATCACTTTGGGGTCAACGGATCATAACACATAATAGGTGACTATAGACTTGCAAGATAGGATCAAGAACTCTTATATATTGATGAAAACATAATAGGTTCAGATCTGAAATCATGGCACTCGGGCCCTAGTGACAAGCATTAAGCATAGCAAAGTCATAGCAACATCAATCTCAGAATATAGTGGATACTAGGGATCAAACCCTAACAAAACTAACTCGATTACATGCTAAATATCATCCAACCCATCACCGTCCAGCAAGCCTACGATGGAATTACTCACGCACGGCGGTGAGCATCATGAAATTGGTGATGGAGGATGGTTGATGATGACGACAGCGACGAATCCCCCTCTCCGGAGCCCCAAACGGACTCTAGATCAGCCCTCCCGAGAGGTTTTAGGGCTTGGCGGCGGCTCCGTATCGTAAAACACGATGATTTCTTCTCTCTTATTTTTTTCTCCCCGAAAGCAGATATATAGAGTTGGAGTTGGAGTCGGGAGGTCTCCAGGGGGCCCACGAGGTAGGGGGCACGCCCTAGGGGGGGGCCCACCCTTGTGGACAGGGTGTGGCCCCCTGGTCTTCATCTTTGGCGAGCATTTTTTATTATTTATTGTAAGATATTCCGTGGATTTTCAGGTCATTCCGAGAACTTTTGTTTTCTGCACATAAAACAACATCATGGCAATTCTGCTGAAAATAGCGTCAGTCCGGGTTAGTTCCATTCAAATCATACAAGTTAGAGTCCAAAACAAGGGCAAAAGTGTTTGGAAAAGTAGATACGACGGAGACGTATCACACCCCGTGGTGTGGCCGTCGTTGATCCGGAGGTAGAAGAAGTGGCGCAGCAGTGCCACGGATGGCATCACCCCGACATATGCCTCACAGTAGAAGGCAAAGGTGGACAAGAGAAGAACGGAGTTGGGATGGAGATGAAGAGCCTGTAACCCGTAGTGTCGGAGGACCGCGTAGAAGAAGTCAGAGAAGTGGGGAACGAGGCCGGCGATGATGCTGCTCATGAAGAAAGGGTAGAAGGAGCTCTTCGGAGCTTCGGTTACGGCGGAGCCAGCCCGGAGCTCGGTCACCCACGCCGTCAGCAGTCGCGTGACGGCAAGGTTCTTCGTCGATACATTGGGCGCCTCCAGGCCGGCTCGTACCAGGAGGGCAGCGAGTCAACCTTGGGCTTTCGGGGCACCATTGGTCGAAAGCTTGGAAGGAGATCGGAGTAGATCTGGAGATTTCGAAAGTAAGGAGCAAGAGAGGGGATCTAGAGCAAGGCGAAGGAAGGAAATGAAGGCAAGCGTTCCCCTCACCGGCCTTTTGTCAGTCGGTTAGTTGCCAAGGCTGCATGGGGAAGTGGAGATGCCCACGTCCAATCGGTCGCCACGCGCCAACCGTGGCCGCAGGCTGATGGGGCCCGCGGTGCTCCGCGCTTGCCCTTTGGCTTCGCCTCGAAGCCAAGCTCGGGCGTGCCATGGGCCCGGGGGATACTGTTGGTGTTTTGGGAACGGGGGTCCCAAGACTTGCCTGCTTGCGGCCCGTAGTGTGGCTCCACTGGCGGCCCTATATGGGCCATCTTCACCACCAAACATTCAAGACCGTCGAGAGGGGCCAACCCTCGTGAGGCAGGTGACACAAGACCTCCTCAGGGGCGACCTCACCAGGCTGGCTTGCAAGGGGCGGAGAGATCAAGGCAAGGGGCACCTCGCGAGGTTCCTGTGATGCAAGCCATGACGACTGGAACCAGGCGGGCGCTAGCGCGCGTAGTGTCCATGTTTCCTCTTTGGTGCTAAAGGGGAAAGCGCAGGTGAGGAGTCCCGAGGCATCAGGCAAAGGTTTCCATATCGGTGCAACAAGACCAAGACCAGCAGGACGGCAAGACGGTGGTCATCATGGAGCCCAAGATGGCGTCACCACCAGAGCCTTTGGCAGGCGAAGACCACTTTTGTCAGGATAGCTTGTACTAGTTGTCTCCCTTTGAATTTGGCCGTTGTGGGATCCCTTCCCGTTCAATATTTGGGAAGAGGACCAGGGACTCTATAAATAGGGCTAGCCACCACCGTAGCCACGAGGGGGTCATTAGGAGACGAACTCATCTCACCAGGGGGATCTAACCGGATTCTGATCTTCAGCCACACAAGCACACCAAGCACAAGAACACCTCTCCTCGCGAGGTTGTTCTTCCCTTGTACTGTTCATCCTCAGCCCAAGAGGCAATCCACCACACCACACTGGAGTAGGGTAATACACCACAACGGTGGCCCGAACCAGTATAAATCTTGTGCCTCATGTTCTTTGGGTTCGTCGAGCTAGGCCGTGAAATCGTAGAGCATGTGAGCTAGGGAGGGGGAGATCTTCGTGCGCACCCCAGTGTTCGAACCTCAAGCGTTTTGCTGGAACCGGAAATCCGACAACGTCCATTTGCCTGATTTCATAATCATGAAATGCTGCAATTGCTAACATGATTCAGACGGACTTAAGCATCGCTATGGGTGAGAAAGTCTTATTGTAGTCAACCCCTTGAACTTGTCGAAGACCTTTTGCAACAAGTCGAGCATTGTAGACAGACACATTACCATCAATGTCAGTCTTCTTCTTGAAAATCCATTTATTCTCTATGGCTTGCCGATCATCGGGCAAGTCCACCAAAGTCCATACTTTGTTCTCATACATGGATCCTATCTCGGATTTCATGGCCTCAAGCCATTTGTCGGAATCTGGGCTCATCATTGCTTCTTCATAGTTCATAAGTTCGTCATGGTCTATTAACATGACTTCCAGGACAGTATTACCATACCACTATTGTCGTGGAATTGTCACGGCAGATGTCCTAGTGTGAGGACTTAGTCGCGAGGCCAACGCATCTATGTGGTTGCTTGAGAGGGTTTGATCGGGACGAGAGACGCGACACATAAGACAAAGATTTAGACAGCTTCGGGCCCCAGGAAACATCATCCGGTAATAACCCTACATGATGTTTGTGCCTAGGTCTCATTATGATCATGAGGGAGCCGCCGGTAAGCCGGCTCTTTGTGTCTAGCCCTAGAGATTGTTTCTTCTTGCTTGTCCCCCTTTTGGGGAGCCCTGCTCCTCCTTATATATGTTGAAGGGGCGGGTTACATGACTAGTCCTAATAGAATTAGGATTACTCTATTACAAGTGGAGTTAGTCTTGCTTCCTTTGTGGAAGAATATTCCTTATGACTTCCTCATAAATCGGCCCACCATCCTACGAACCGGCCTACTGGGCCTTGGGCCTTGTTGTCCGTGTGAAACACCCGCCGGGTCACCAACGAGTCTTCATGCTCGTGAGTCATCACACCAGTGAACCGCCAAACACGTGAGTCGGCAATCCTCTGGCGGGTTACCAATGAAACGCCAAGTCCGGCTGGGTCATATATCCGGTTGGGTCATATATCCGACCGGGTCATACCGCGGGGTATATCCCCGATATTAGCCCCCAGTTTAATTTGGATTTATCAATGTTAAACTGATCCTGTAAACAAAACACAAGAACAATTTGACAGGCTATGCATCGGATTAAATATTTTGTAAGCTGGCACCTGATCATCGTTAAGTCTTTGTCACTTCCTTGTTGATATATACATGCCCATGATCTCATAGCACATCTCCCTTAGCAGATATGTTTCAACTTTGTCAATGTAAAAAATCCAGATACTTCTTTTGAGACATCCGGGTCAATAGGTCAACTTCAGAGTCAATTTGCTGACATTGGTCTCTTGTAGAGAAATATTGTAAGAAATAATCCACTTGAATCGGCTTCCAAAGCGCCGGCTTTAAAAAATATTGTTCTTGAAATACTCATCTGACTTTCAGCTGGCTTGTAGAACTTGTCGGTTTATCATTGCCAAAATATCCGGTTTGTAAATATTGATAGCACCGGGTCATAATTGTTGCTGATGTCGGGTTAATCTTATGATGACGCCGGGTCATAAAATTTGCAGATTTCTCTGATAATAATATAATACCTGATTTGCTCAAAACTGAGAATTTGAAGTTATTCCTCCCTTATATGCATATCACCTGTAGCCCCCAAGTGCCGGGTTGTCATGCTTGTAGCAACCTGGGACTTGTAATTGCCTTATGCTTATAAAAAATTCAACCAGTGTAGCCCCCAAGGGTCGGGTCATTATGCAATAATGAGTAGGGACTTTGTAAATATGATCATGTAAACTTGAGCCGCAACGTTTAGCCCCCAAGGGCTGGCTCCGTAAGATAATATTGAGCTGGGACTTTATATATATACTTCTTTGAAAAGAACATCATATGATGTAACCCCCATCATGGGGCTTGAACCCACATCCACAAGGTTAAGAGCTTTGTGCTTTACCAACTAAGCAGTGGATCTTCCAATATAATGGATTAAGGCTTGTGTACCTTGAATTTTCGACTTGAACAATTGGTAGCCCCCAAGGGCCGACTCATTTAGCATATGATGAGTCGGGTCTTCAATAAGTTGAGCAAAAAATGACTTTGCAGTAGCCCCCAAGTTCCATGGTGCATGCTGGCAGTGACATGGGACTTGCATATTCGATGTAATCTCAATTTGAATAATGCAGCCCCCAAGTGTCGGGTCGTAAGCCTGCAGCGACACGGGACTATTCCTTATATTGTAGAATAAATTATATCCATTGATAAAATAATATCCGTTGCTCTTAAGCGACTATGAAAACCTCAATCGTAATATTGGTTATTGATAACCATAATAAAAATTCAGCCATGTTGGCTATTAAAGATTTGAATAATATAACCCGGTTTGAAAAACCGGTTCCTGTGATATTGAATCATACTACCGGTTTAGGATACATGTGCAGTAAGGGTGATAACCCAATCTTTAGAAGCCAAAAACTTCCAAATGTTTATGATTGTCATATATGGCGACTTATCATCCAAAGTCAAGCCGGGTTAATCGAAACCACATATATGCTTCAGATATGAACAAAAAGTCTCAAGACAAACCCAAAAGATTGTTTTCAAAAAAAACTTAAGAAAAATAGAAAGAATAATTTGAGGTTTCTGATTCGAATACGATCAGTAAACCAGACCAAAGGGGTTAAGCTAGGTTTCGAATACAATCATGTAGCCCCCAGTGGCTTTGGCGTTGCGCCGATCAAGAGGGTGCCGACAGCTATGTTCTCTTTGGTTCGAATACGACCTATGTTTGAACAGGAAGCCCCCCAAATGACCTTGAGAGGTTTTTAACGACCCTGATTCGAATATGATCCAAGTCGGACCCAAAAGGGGTTAATCTATGATTCGAATACGATCAAGAAGCCCCCTAGTGAGTTTGGCAGTGTGCCGATCAAGAGGGTACCGACAGCTATGTTCTCTTTGGTTTGAATACGACCTATGTTTGAACAGGAAGCCCCCAAATGACCTTGAGAGTTTTTTAATGACTCTGATTCGAATACGATCAAAGTCGTACCAAAAGGGGTTAAGCTAGATTCGAATACGATCAACCCCCAATGGTCTTCTAAGCAGGGTACCTATGTTTGAGTTGTGCTTTGCAACAAACTCTCTTTGGTCTCTTTAATTTTTCCTGAGAACTCGAGCTTTGCAAGAGATAAATTCTTGTTGAACCGGAATTTCGAACCGGATGTTGAGAGCTTTAAAGCTTTGTGAGAGACAGATTTACCTTGAACCGGAATCCTTTGTGATAACTCGGAGTTCTTCTATTGAGCCGGAACTCTATGATTGTCAATCACTTTTTTAAGCCGGAAATTTTCTGACGGCCTTTAAATTTTCACCAACAAGACAGTAGCCTCCAGGGCCGGGTTATTTTACCCTCCAATGACCCGGAGTTCTTGAATTTTGCTGAAACTGGCAACATTTGCTGGGTCCTATCATCATAGCCCCCGAGTCTCAAGGCGACTCGAGGAGTTGGCTTGAGATTTTCCATAATTGACTGTGATATAAACCGGTATGAGTCTTTCAACAGCTCAGTGATATAACAGTCCTTTTTGAAGTAAACATCTTATCCTGCATTAAACAACTTGCAAGCCAGAGTAATTGCTCTTTTTAAAGAAAGCAATATGTAATATAAAAATATACTGGATGGATTTCACCTGATATGTTAGACCAGAAATTATCCACCGCGGAGTTGAGGGTCACCACAGTGAAGCTGAAATCAACCATGGCCGAGTCGGCTGTGGGAGCAGACAGATAATCCAGCCACAGTGTTGTAAGCCAGTGCAGACGAGCGAGTCAATTGCAGGCGCGGTAAGTCGCGTGGATGGGTGAGTCAATCGCAGGCGCGGTAAATCGCATGGACGAGCGAGTTTGCACATATATTCGTCGAGCATCATGGCATGGCCAGACGCTAGCGCATGATAATGGTGGCGCAAGCTATTTATCCATGACAGGATCATCGCTCTTGCAGTGAACAATTGTCCTGTGTAAACAATATTGCAGACCAAAAGCAAGGATAAATTATCTTTTGATAAAAATGATATGTGCTAAAAACAAATTTAGAGGGATATCACCTGATTTATTCAGATGACCGATGATCTGTACGTATGTGTTAATTGCAAATCTTTCGCTTTGGTTTTCGGAAAAAATCCACTGGAACTCCCGCACTCGGAACGTGGGACGAAGTAACACATTCACGTGTATTCACAGTCATCCGAGGTTCCTGTTCCAATTCATCCCTCTTCAGAAATATCTCAAAGGGCGCTCGTAGAAGTTGGCCAGCATATGTCTGAGGTAGACCATATCAGAACAAGGGAGAGGCCCTCCAGTTTCAACCTGGATATATATACGCTTGCCACAACACATTGATCTTTGCACTGGACTCCTTCAACCCCTCTTTTATAGGAATCGGCACACGACCAAAAAGCTTTGCCAGTTCTATCTTCTCATCTTGTCTGACACATGTCGTGAGCATCAAAGGCAACCACTGCATCTCCAACATCAAATGTTTTGTGCTTTCCGGTGTGCCTTGCAATCAAGCAACACTTGTAGCTAGATCTCCAATAGGCGAAGGTGAATCAACATGGTGACTTGAGGCGCGCTATTGACCCGGCAGTGATGGCGGTGACTGTTGCGGGTGGCTTGGTGCGGCCACGGTGGAGGCACGAGGCAAGGTGGCGGCTCGGCTAGGCGGCTTACAACTGAAGCAGAACAAACAATGGGCCAGGCGGCGAGTCGTGACCAATTGTGCGAGTGCGGCGGCTTAGCAAATCGAAATGGAACCAGCCCGAGGCATGGTTGTGGTCGGTGACTTTGCAGCAAAGGCAAGGCGGCTCAGGCCGGGGAGCGTTGGCGGCTCTGCATAAGCTCGCTGCGGCGGCTCTAGCCAGCGGCTGCTTTCAGCGAAGCCGTTTGGAGACCGACCAGCGGCGGCTCGTGTTGCGGAGGTGGCGGCTTGGGCAGGCGGGCGCGTAATCCACGACCAGCAGAGAAGACCCAGCGCGGCCGGCGGCTCAGCAGGATAGGCCGGGTCAACATGCTATCGTGGACATGGCTGGGCCGGCTCTGCGGCATAAACGAGCCCCTGGCAATGAGGCGAGACGGCGGCAGTCTTCAGCAGCATGGAGGCTCAATGATGCCACGGAGGTGAGGCGTGGGCACGCTGAGCCGGCCGAAGCAACGGTCGTCCAGGAACGCTACTCGGCAGGAAGCAGGGATGGTGCGACGGGCGGCTCGCGGAGGAGCGACGGGCCATGGCCACAGCGACGACAGAAAATGCAGCGGTGGCTTGGACATGCAGCGACGATTTTAGGCGGCCGAAGAGGCTTGGAGTGAGGCCGGGGCTGTTGGAACCGCAGCCCTCTCTCTCACTCAAGACTAGAGGCAGAAGGAGACGGATACACTGGAGTTTCACCCGGCTGCACACAGCCCCGTTTTTCTATTCTAGAGTACCAAGACTCCCGTACTTCATCGCCTGACCTTTATACTCGAGGTGACGCAGCGGCCAAGCATGCATGACTCTCATGCACGCATCACACGACCACCACTACCGGCCACTAACTTCAGGCCGGCTAACCAGCTAACTACCAATGCATGCACCCGCTAGCCAACTACATGCACGCAACAACACAGACATGCACTACTAGCTATGGCCTAAACTCACTCCTTGACCCAAGTGACTCGGCAAGCACCTAACTAGCTGGCTACTACACACATGTGCCACACACGCACACACGCTACACACATACGCCACGTTGCTGCGTCCCGCACGTCCCGCGCGCCACCGACGCGCCCGACGAACCCGACGAGCCCGACGGCACGAGTGTGTCTCGTCCGTCCCGCGCGCATCCGACGCGTCCGACGAGCCCAACCACACACGTCGTGGCTTATTCCAACACACACCCCCTAAGCCACGACCTAGAGGAGTCCGTCGTCGTCGACGTTGTAGCCGCCACCGCCCTAATGTCGCTGCCAAGTCTGCCACCGTGCCGCCGTGCCCTTCGCACGCAATCCCCACGTCCCCGCACTCCCGGCCCACGCTCCCGTCGCGCACGTACGCGATCTGCGCAACCAGGTCTAGCGCCTCGACGCGGTCCACTCCCGCGGTCCCGACGCGCCCGACACGTCCGGTGCGCACCCATAACAAGCACCGGTCGCGCCCGGCTCGCCGCCGCGCTTATTGCCCTGCACTGCTGCGCCGTCAACCGCAGCGCAGCGCCTCCACGGTCGTCGCACCGAGCCGCCGCGGCCTCTGCGACACCACGTAGGTCCTCCGCGACCTCCTCGTCTCCGCGACCGCTGCTGCTCGTCGCGCGCACGGCATCATGCCACACCGCCGTGGACTCGCCGCGCGTTGCCGACGCCACGCGCTCGCCGCACGCCGTTGCCAAGACCTTCATGCCCGCCGTGCACCGCGGGCACCGCGGACGCCGCCGTGCGCCAGGGCCGCCCCTCGAATCTGGCTTTGTATACCAATTGTTGGAACCGCAGCCCTCTCTCTCTCACTCAAGACTAGAGGTAGAAGGAAACGGATATACTGGAGTTTCACCCGGCTGCACACACAGCCCTGTTTTTCTATTCCAGAGTACCAAGACTCTCGTACTTCATCGCCTGGCCTTTATACTCGAGGTGACGCAACGGCCAAGCATGCATGACTCCCATGCAGGCATCACACGGCCACCACTACCGGCCACTAACTCCAGGCCGGCTAACCAGCTAACTACCAATGCATGCACCCGCTAGTCAACTACATGCACGACTCAACGACGGCGGCTCAACACCAAGGCCAACGACTCAGGGGTGTAGTTGCTCGGGGGCGGCTCACCCGCGGCGGGTCACAGCTGTGGATGAGGCAGAAGCAGCTCAGCGGCTCTCAGTTGACTCGAAGCAGTGGCGCGGTTGGCCTGGCGTGGGCAATGGTGGCTCAACGTGGCGGTCCAAGGTCAGAGGCAGCGGCAACGGCCGACCGCAGCAGGTTATGATCGAAGTGGTGGCGACTCGGCGCATGGCGGCTCAAGCAGAGGTGGCCAAGTGCGGCTGAGCCAGCGGAGGGTTTGGAAAGCGCCGGTGCAGCGGGGGCCGCGGCCGAGCGACAGTCGGAGACCCGTCCGTCGATAGCAGGTCAGAGACAAAAAACTTGTATTCGTATTGACCAAAGTTTGTAAGACGTGCGGTGACCGCTTTCCTCTGATTGATCTCTTCCTCCTGGGTATTCATGTGTTAAACTCACGTAATGGATTTTCCTTCTTTGTAGATTCCTTGTAGGCATGTAGTACAAAGAGACTTGCTCGAACAGCATCACAGGGCATAACAATTGAAAAAGAAAAAGTAGCTCTATAGTCTCCACGTGATGACGAGTACTAGTGGAAAGTAATCTTTGATGATTGGGTTTGCTACGGTTTTCATGCAGACTGAGATGGCCAAGGAGGCGGCTCACAGACGGAAACGGTGTCTCAGTAGAAATGCATAGGAGGCCGACGCGGAGTCCGGACCAGCCACGGGTCGTGGTCTACTTTGGAAATGTTTGCCTTTGCTCCTTGGCGTTACATTGCTAACCTTCTCTTCCCCTTCTCTTATTTAGTTTTGTTGCTGTGGGGTCACCGTGTGATTGTGTTGGGACACGGGCACAGAACATGCTTGATGGAAATCCAGTCCAACACATGACTGTTCCAAGAATTTTAATCTCACTTTGGATCGGATCACCTGTCCGTTTTCGTCGACTCGGCGGCTTCGCCGGTGGCGTATCTGATCTGCAACCCAATTGGCTTTGACCTCCGATGACTTTCCAACACAACTGATGTGAGCTGGAAAAAAAGTTCTAATCTTGATCTAGCGAACTCATAATTGATGTAGATCCTTCCAAAACCGGATTTCCTTCATCCAAACAACTGCGAACTTCTCAAACCCTGGAAAATCCTTCCAAGAACTCAACACCACCATGCACAGGCCCCACGGTGGGCGCCAACTGTCGTGGAATTGTCACGACAGATGTCCTAGTGTGATGACTTAGTCGCGAGGCCAACACATCTATGTGGTAGCTTGAGAGGGGTTGATCGGGACGAGAGACGCGACACATAAGACAAAGATTTAGACAGCTTCGGGCCCCGGGAAACATCATCCGGTAATAACCCTACATGCTGTTTGTGGCTAGGTCTCATTATGATCATGAGGGAGTCGCTGGTAAGCCGGCTCTTTGTGTCTAGCCCTAGACATTGTTTCTTCTTGCTTGTCCCCCTTTGGGGAGCCCTGTCCCTCCTTATATATGTTGAAGGGGCGGGTTACATGACTAGTCCTAATAGAATTAGGATTACTCTATTACAAGTGGAGTCCTAGTCTTGCTTCCTTTGTGGAAGAATATTCCTTATGCCTTCCTCATAAACCGGCCCACCATCCAATGAACCGGCCTACTGGGCCTTGGGCCTTGTTGTCCATGTGAAACACCCGCCGGGTCACCAATGAGTCTTCAGGCTTGTGAGTCGTCACACCAGTGAATCGCCAAACACGTGAGTCGCCAATCCTTTGGCGGGTTGCCAATGAAACGCCAAGTCCGGCCGGGTCATATATCCGGTCGGGTCATACCGCGGGGTATATCCCCGACAACTGTGGTGCGGAACGTGCTCTGTTTGACCTATGAGGTCCAATAGTAACTTGATCTGAAGTTTCATGATCATCATCATTAGCTTCCTCTCTTGTTGGTGTAGGCATCACGGGAACGGATTTCTCTGATGTGCTAATTTTCAAATTGAGAGAAGGTACATTTACCTCATCAAGTTCTACTTTTCTCCTACTCACTTCTTTCGAGAGAATCTCCTTCTCTAGAAATGTTCCATTCTTGGCAACAAAGATCTTGCCTTCGAATTTGTGGTACAAGGTGTACCCAATTGTTTCCTTAGGGTATCCTATGAAGACGTACTTCTCCGATTTGGGTTCGAGCTTATCAGGCTGAAGCCTTTTGACATAAGTGTCGCAACCCCAAACTTTAAGAAACAAAAGCTTAGGTTTCTTGCCAAACCATAGTTCATACGGTGTCGTCTCAACGGATTTAGGTGGTGCCCTATTTAACGTGAATGCAGTTGTCTCCAATGCATAGCCCCAAAATGATAGTGGTAAATCGGTAAGAGACATCATAGATCGCACCATATCTAATAAAGTACGATTACGCCATTTAGACACACCATTATGCTGTGGTGTTCTAGGTGGCGTGAGTTGTGAAACTATTCCACATTGTTTTAAATGAAGGCCAAACTCGTAACTCAAATATTCACCTCCATGATCAGATCGTAGAAACTTTATTTTCTTATTACGATGATTCTTAACTTCACTCTAAAATTCTTTGAAGTTTTCAAATGTTTCAGACTTGTGTTTCAATAAGTAGATATACCCATATATGCTCAAATCATCTGTAAAGGTAAGAAAATAACGATACCCGCCGCGTGCCTCAACACTCATTGGACCGCATACATCGGTATGTATTATTTCCATTAAGTCATTGGCTGGCTCCATTGTTCCAGAGAATAAAGTTTTAGTCATCTTGCCCATGAGGCATGGTTCACAAGTATCAAATGATTCATAATCAAGTGATTCCAAAAGTCCATCTGGATGGAGTTTCTTCATGTGCTTTACACCAATATGATCTAAATGGCAGTGCCACAAGTATGTTGCACTATCACTATCAACTTTGCATCTTTGGGCATCAATATTATGAATATGTGTATTACTACGATCAAGATTCAATAAACCATTTACATTGGGTGTATGACAATATAAGGTTTTATTCATGTAAACAGAACAACAATTATTCGATGATTTAAGTGAATAACCATATTGCAATAAACATGATCCAATCATATTCATGCTCAATGCAAACACCAAATAACATTTATTTAGGTTCAACACTAATCCCGAAGGTATAGGGAGTATCCGATGGTGATCTTATCAACCTTGGAATCACTTCCAACACACATCATCACTTCGCCCTCAACTAGTCTCTATTCATTTTGTAACTCCTGTTTCGAGTTACTAATCTTAGCAACTGAACCGGTATCAAATACTCAGGGGCTACTATGAACACTAGTAAAGTACACATCAATAACATGTATATCAAATATAGCTTTGTTCACTTTGCCATCCTTCTTATCTGCCGAGTATTTCGGGCAATTTCGCTTCCAGTGACCATTTCCTTTGTAGTAGAAGCACTCAGTTTCAGGCTTGGGTCCAACATTGGGCTTCTTCCCGAGAGTAAAAACTCGCTTGCCATTCTTCTTGAAGTTACCTTTCTTTCCCTTGCCCTTTTTCTTGAAACTAGTGGTCTTGTTAATCATCAACACTTGATGTTCTTTCTTGATTTCTACCTTCGCCAATTTCAGCATCGCAAAGAGCTTGGGAATCATTTTCGTCATCCCTTGCATATTATAGTTCATCACAAAGTTCTATTAACTTGGTGATAGTGACTAGAGAACTCTATCAATCACTATCTGATCTAGAAGATTAACTCCCACTTGATTCAAGCGATTGTAGTACCCAGACATTATGAACATATGCTCACTGGCTGAGCTATTCCCCTCCATCCTGTAAGCAAAGTAATTGTCAGAGGTCTCATACCTCCCGACACAGGCATGAGTCTGATATACCAATATCAGCTCTTGGAACATCTCATATGCTTCGTGGCATTCAAAACGTTTTTGAAGTCCTGGTTCTAAGCCGTAAAGCATGGTGCACTAAACTATTAAGTAGTTATCATACCGAGCTTTCCAACATTCATAACATTGGCATCTACTCCTGCAATAGGTCTGTCACCTAGCGGTGCATCAAGGACATAATTCTTCTGTGCAGCAATGAGGATAATCCTCAGATCACGTACCCAGTCTGCATAATTGCTACTATCACCTTTGAACTTATTTTTCTCTAGGAAAATATATAGGAGCTATATCGTGAGCTATTTATCTACAACATAGATACGCAAATACTAGCGGGACTAAGTTCATGATAAATTAAGTTTATTTAATCAAATTAGTAATGAACTCCCACTTAAATTAACATCCATCAAGTCATCTAAGTGATACATGATCCAAATCAACTGACCCATGTACGATCATCACGTGAGATGGGGTAGTCATCAATGGTGAACATCTCTATGTTGATCATATCTATTATATGATTCACGTTTGACCTTTCGGTCTCTAGTGTTCCGGGGCCATGTCTGTACATGCCAGTCTCGTCAAGTTTAACCCAAGTATTTTGCATGTTTAAAATTGTCTTGCACCCGTTGTATGTGAACGTAGAGTCTATCACACCCGATCATCACATGGTGTCTCAACACGATGAACTGTAGCAACGGTACATACTCAGGGAGAACACTTTTACCTTGAAATTTAGTGAAGGGACCATCTTATAATGCTACCACCGTACTAAGCAAAATAAGATGCATAAAAATATAAACATCACATGCAATCAAAATATGTGACATGATATGACCATCATCATCTCGTGCTTTTGATCTCCATCTCCAAAGCATCGTCATGATCTCCATTGTCACCGGCTCGACACACTGATCTCCATCATTGTGTCCTGGTCGTCTCGCCAACTATTACTTCTACAACTATCGCTAACGCATAGTGATAAAGTAAAGCAATTACATGGCGTTTGCATTTCATACAATAAAGAGACAACCATAAGGCTCCTCCCGGTTGCCGATAGATTTACAAAACATGATCATCTCATACAATAACGTTTATCACATCATGTCTTGACCATATCACATCACAACATGCCCTGCAAGAACAAGTTAGACGTCCTATACTTTGTTGTTGCAAGTTTTATGTGACTGCTACAAGCTTCTAGCAAGAACCGTTCTTACCTATGCATAAAACCACAATGGTGTTTCGTCAAGTTCGCTGTTTTAACCTTCTTCAAGGACCGGCTGCAGTCAAATTTGATTGAACTAAAGTAGGAGAAACAGACACCCGCTAGCCAACTTTGTGCAAAACTAGTTGCATGTCAGTCGGTGGAACCAGTCTCATGTGCGTGGACATGTAAGGTTGGCCCGGGCCGCTTCATCCCACAATAGCGTTGAATCAAAAAAAGATGTTGGTGGTAAGCAGTATTGAGGGAGTCCTGGATTAGGGGGTGTCCGGATGGTCGGACTATACCTTCAGCCGGACTCCTGGACTATGAAGATACAAGATTGAAGACTCCGTCCCGTGTCCGGAAGGGACTTTCCTTGGCGTGGAAGGCAAGCTTGGCGATACGGATATGCAGATCTCCTACCATTGTAACCGACTTTGTGTAACCCTAACCCTCTCCGGTGTCTATATAAACTGGAGGGTTTTAGTCCGTAGGACAACATACACAACAACAATCATACCATAGGCTAGCTTCTAGGGTTTAGCCTCTCCGATCTCGTGGTAGATCTACTCTTGTACTACCCATATTATAAATATTAATCAAGCAGGACGTAGGGTTTTACCTCCATCGAGAGGGCCCGAACCTGGGTAAAACTTCGTGTCCCTTGCCTCATGTTACCATCCGGCCTAGACGCACAGTTCGGGACCCCCTACCCGAGATCCGCCGGTTTTGAAACCGACATTGGTGCTTTCATTGAGAGTTCCTCTGTGTCGTCGCCATTAGGAAGGATGCCTCGCCCCGTCTTCAAAGGAGGCACCGTTGCTAAGGGAGCTTTGGTTGTCGGC
Organism: Triticum aestivum; assembly: GCF_018294505.1. Classification (NCBI taxonomy): domain Eukaryota; kingdom Viridiplantae; phylum Streptophyta; class Magnoliopsida; order Poales; family Poaceae; genus Triticum; species Triticum aestivum. The sequence goes on along the minus strand of NC_057809.1, from coordinate 541,882,552 downwards.
CAAACCCTCCGGCTAGGTGGTCTTCTTATGACCGCCTGTTCGGCTTCTGCGCCGACGATGACCTCTCGAGCCATCGAAAACAATCTTCATGTCAGCTTGGAACTCGCCGAGCAGTTAGATCCAATGGAGCTCTTCTCCATAAAAAAGCTCTTGGATCGCTTCGCCGCCCTGGGAGTCGCTATGAATTACGACCAGATTGGGCCTAAACCCGATCTAAGAGAGATTAACTCTCCCCAAGTCACCCATCACGTGGCCGTGGTAGAGGGACAGTGCGGCGACCCTTCATCTATCTTAAGGACTCACTACGTCTGGATTCCCGATCCCTCCAAGCCGGATACCCGCGGAGGGGAGGATATCACTCAAGACCTGAACTTATAGTCAGGCGACGGGCTGGATTCATTGGACAACATCCAGGAATCCAAATTTTCGAGTTCGGAAATTCCTCGGCCTCTGAGCCTCAGATGGGGTGAGGCTTTGGATTTAATTCCACCCACCCACTCCAACATAAGGGATCTATCCAAAATCAGGCAAGAACCCAATGAAAAAGTACATCATTACTGGGCCAGATTCCTCCTGGTTAAGAACAGGCTATGGGACTGCCACGAGGAAGACGCAATCTCAATCTTCTGCAATAATTGCACGGACAAGGGAATACTCAACGCCATAAGTCGCCGTGATATTACACGCTTCGCTGACTTGGCGTCCATTGTACGAAAGTACTCTGCGATGGAAAGCGCCTGGAAAACCGAAATAAAATTTTGGGACAATCCGGCCCTGAATACAAACCCAGTACGAAATAAAAGGGTGCATCATCACCAGACACCCGAGTCAAGCACTAAAAAGCAAAAACCCTCTACAGGGCATGGAACCGTACTGGAAGGATGGCTTAATGGACCCTGTAAAATTCACAGTACAGAGGGCGCCACACCAACTCACAGCCTCAGAGCATGTTGGATACTTCGGCAGGTGGCCAAAATTGGCGAAAATCTCCTAATTCTGGAGGCCACAAAAAGCCACCCCAGAGACACCAATACAGTATTAACAGTCTTTGAGACCTTCGCATCAAATAATATGCGAAAAAGGACACTCCGCAGCCTTGCCGAAGTCTACCAAGTAGCAACAATAAACCCATGGAGTGACACGGCTATTACCTTTAACGCCAGTGATGAACCTAAATTCCGAATAGCTCGAGTACCAGCCGCATTGGTCCTTAGTCCAATAGTGGACGGCTTTCGTCTTACCAAGGTACTCATGGACGGCGGCAGTGGATTGAACCTCATTTATGAGGAAACCCTTCAAAAAATGGAAATAGACTGGAACCGCATTGAGCGAAGCAGCACAACCTTTAGAGGAATAATCCCTAATCGGGAAGTGTGCTGTACAGGAAAAATCACACTAGATGTGGTGTTCGGCACGCCGGATAATTACAGGTCCGAAGAAGTCACGTTCCATGTGGCTCCGTTCAACAGCTATTATCACGCTCTGCTAGGGCGGGAAGCGTTTACAATCTTCCAAGCAATACCCCATTATGGGTACATGAAGCTCAAGGTGCCCGGGACTAACGGGATCATCACTCTCGCTAGTGATCCGGACATAGCACTCCGCACCGAAAACAGGACAGCCGCACTAGCCCTCGAGGCACTATCCGAAGCCCTAGCGGCTGAGGAACTGACTGCGCTGCGCTCTATGGTGAATAGGGACGATGTGGTACTAGACAAAAGATCCAAGTCCACCTCCTTTAAACCGGCAGATGAAATAGTCAAATTCCAAGTCCATCCAACGGACCCCAATAAAACAGCTTCCATCGGGGCACAATTAAACCCTGATGTAGACGCCGCACTACGAGAGTTCCTACGAGAGAACTGGGACATTTTCGCCTGGCACCCTTCAGACATGCCAGAAATCCCACGCAGGCTGGCCGAGCACAGCTTAAATATTCAAACAGGATTCAAACCTGTCAAACAGGCTCTTCAGCGTTTTTCCGAACCTAAGAGACAGGCCATGGGAGAGGAGCTAGCAAAGCTATTGGAGGCCGGATTCATCAGAGATATAAAACATCCGGACTGGCTAGCAAACCTGGTGATGGTACCAAAGAAGGACAAATCATGGTGCCTGTGTGTTGATTTTAAAGACCTTAACAAGGCTTGACCAAAGGATCCCTTCCCCCTCCCCCGCATCGATCAAATTATCGATGCTACCGCAGGACACGATTCATTGTGTTTCCTCGACGCATATGCCGACTACCATCAAATCAAGATGGCAGAACCAGACCAAGCCGCAACGGCATTTATCACACCATATGGCCCATTCTGCTTCAACACGATGCCCTTCGGGCTCAAAAACGCCGACGCAACATATCAGCGCATGATTCAGACATGTCTGGCAAGCCAGATCGGCAAAACAGTGGAGGCATATGTAGATGATGTGGTCGTCAAAACAAGACATGTTGAATCTCTAGTAGACAACTTGAGGCTCACATTTGATAACCTCCGAACATACGACATCAAGCTCAACCCAGAAAAATGTGTTTTCGGCGTTCCAGCCGGAAAGCTCTTGGGCTTCGTTGTATCCGATAGAGGAATTGAAGCAAATCCAGCCAAGATCTGAGCTCTGTCGCAGCTGGATATCCCAAAGGACCTCAAACAAATACAAAAGTTAACCGGATGCGTGGCGTCTCTAAGCCGCTTTATCTCCCGCTTGGGAGAAAAGGCCCTACCCCTTTACCGCCTCCTTCGGTGCACCGAACACTTCAAATGGACGGATGCAACCACGGCCGGACTCGACGAAACAAAAGCCATACTGGCATCAAACCCAGTCCTGGCCGCGCCAAACATTGGCGAACCAATGCTATTATACATTGCAGCAACACATCAGGTTGTAAGCGTAGTGCTCGTCGTCGAACGAGAAGCGGACGGACACAAATTCCCCCTTCAAAAGCCGGTCTATTATGTCCACTGTCCTCACTCCCTGCAAATCACGGTACCCGCATTATCAAAAGATTGCGTACGCAGTATTCACGGCGTCCCGGAAGCTACGACACTTCTTTCAAGAGTGTTCAATAATAGTAGCCTCGGAAGTACCACTTAACGATATTATAAACAACCGTGATGCAACGGGCCGGATTGCAAAATGGGCCATTGAGCTCCTCCCATTCGACATAACTTATAAGCCACAGTGAGCCATCAAGTCGCAAGTCTTGGCCGACTTCGTCGCAGAATGGACGGAGGCCGAACTCCCTAAAGAGTACGGCACATATTCAAATTGGATCATGCATTTCGACGGCTCCAAGATGTTGGCCGGACTGGGGGCTGGCATCGTTTTGACGTCCCCCACAGGAGACACAGTTCAATATGTACTCCAGATTATGTACACAGACTCCAACAATGCAGCCGAATATGAGGCCCTTTTACATGGTCTCCGGATGGCAGTATCCATGGGCATTCAACGCCTAGAGGTGCGCGGGGACTCGAACCTCGCAATATCCCAAATAAACGGAGACTTGGATGCCAAGGATCCAAAAATGGCAGCTTACTGCAACGTCGTCCTAAAAATGTCAGCTCGGTTCGAGGGGCTTGAATTTCACCATATAGCCCAGGAAAATAATCAGGCGGCAGATGTCCTGGCACGCATCGGCGCAAAACACGATGTAGTCCCCCCCAACATCTTCTTGGAAAGGCTGTTCAAGCCATCCGTAGTATGGGAAGGGGAGCCGAACAATAACAGCCCAGACCCAACCGCACTGCCCGAAACCGAACATTCTGACACAATCGGAGGCTCTGCCAGTGAAATAACACCTTCAGCCCACATAATAATGGCCGTCATCGCCCCGTGGACAGAACCATTCCTCGCCTACCTTACTAGGCAGGAACTCCCCAAGGACCAAAATGAGGCACGCTGCATAGTGCGGCGATCCAAAGCCTATAGAGTCCACGAAGGAGAGCTTTATAAGAAAAGCACTACCGAAGTCCTTCAAAGGTGCATCTCTGAAGAGGAGGGGCGGAACCTCCTGGCTGAAATTCATGCCGGACCCGGCGGTCATCACGCTGTAGCTCGGTCCCTTGTAAGCAAGGCCTTCCGTACAGGCTTTTATTGGCCGACGGCCCGGGCAGACGCTCAGGACCTGGTCCAACGATGCACCGGTTGCCAGCTTTTTGCAAACCAAAGCCATATGCCACCCACCTCCCTCCAAACTATCCCCATTACTTGGCCCTTTGCGGTCTGGGGGCTTGACATGGTTGGACCCCTTAAAGGCGGAACCCACAAGCAAAAAATACTTACTGGTCATGGTGGATAAGTTCACCAAATGGATAGAAGCCAAGCCTGTTAAAACGGCCGAATCCGGACCGATGATAGACTTTATATCCGGGGTTGTACATGGTTACGACGTCCCCCACAGCATCATCACTGATAACGACACGAACTTCACGGCCGACGAGGTAAAACTCTGGTGCAAAAACATGGGCATCAAGCTCGATTATGCTTCCGTCTATCACCCACAAACTAACGGCCAGGTCGAACGTGCAAATGGTCTTATAATGAGCGGCATCAAACCCAGATTAGTGCGGTCCCTCAAGGAATCTAACACGCACTGGGTAGAGGAGCTCGACTCCGTACTCTGGGGGCTGTGGACCACGCCGAATCGCACCACCGGATACACACCATTCTTTATGGTGTACGACGCAGAGGCAGTTTTGCCTTGCGACATAATTCATGACTCACCTCGAGTGCGCATGTATGAAGAAAGAGAAGCCGAGCTCGATCGTCAGGACAGCTTGGACGCATTGGAGGAGGAGCGTGACGTGGCAAAAGCCCGTTCCGCATTCTATCAACAGCAGGCTCGAAGATACCAAAGCAGAGAAGTACGGGCCAAAAATTACAACGTTGGCGAATTAGTTCTACGACTACTGGACAAGAAAAAGGACAAACTCAAGCCCAAGTGGGAAGGTCCCTTCATAATTGACCAAGTCCTGACTGGTGGAGCGTACCGCCTGCGGGATGCATCGGATAACCGACTCGAGCCGAACCCATGGAACGCAGCCCGTCTCCGAAGATTCTATGCCTAGCGCCGGACTCTGTGTTCGTCTCCTTCCTCTGTCCATTTTTTATATATTTTCTGTCTTACATTTCTCTTCTTCTCTCTCTCTCTTATAGCCTTTAAAGGCTCATAAAGTGACGCGCTATCCCGCCTCATTAAACCTGGGGGCTTCTTTAAACAGAAGCTTATTCATACGGGCTTCATGCCCAACACATGTGTCACACTTCCGCATGTACCTTTTATTCACCATTATATGCATCGATATGACTTAAGTTTTGGCCAAGCTGGGTTGCCTGGCTCTTGTGCTTACCCCTACGTTCCTGATTGTTCGGCTAGGTGGTAAAGGGAGCACCTCTGCGATTGTTACTGCCGGGTCAGCCGGACGTCTACCTCAGACTGGGTGAAGCCGAAAGCTAGCGTTCTTAAGGGAATATTCGGTCGGTGAACTAAAGATGATCTTTTTTATTTTTATCTATACGCACCCAGATGTTTTTCCTGCGTTTCTTTTCGCAGCATGGACATGCACCTTAGGGCATGCCTTCCAGGGAAAGGAACCCCTAACGGAACTATTCTCCCTGGAAGATGTTTCTTACTAACCATGTAATATAATATAACTAGTCGGGCACTTGTCTGTTAACGCACTAATGACCCCTACGCCTGGTCTCCATGCATTCCCCGGTTGCTATATAACCGCATGGGAATTCGGACACACTCTGGGCCGTCAGGTCCCGAGGCTGAAGCGAAAAGGTCGGCCATGACAAATGATCTACAATCTAGCTAGAAGGCATTATAAATGTCAATTAAATTACATAGTCACTTTGACTGATTGTATTCCTCTTCAATACCATCTAACAGGCTGTGAGGGAGTCCTGGATTAGGGGGTGTTTGGGTAGCCGGACTATACCTTCAGCCGGACTCCTGGACTATGAAGATACAAGATTGAAGACTTCGTCCCGTGTCCGGATGGCACTTTCCTTGGCGTGGAAGGCAAGCTTGGCGATACGGATATGCAGATCTCCTACCATTGTAACCGACTTTGTGTAACCCTAACCCTCTCCGGTGTCTATATCCTGAACTCTCTCAAGTCTCTCTCCTTATCAGGAGAGCCCTGGCCGAACTACGGTCAGCGAGGATGGGATACGGACGATGAAGAAATTCAAAGCCCACCCACCACCCACTTGGTAGCCACTGTCGACAATTTAAACGACGTGCTCAACTTCGACTCCGGAGACATCAACATCATGGATGACGATGCAGGAGATACCGATGAACCAACGCCCATAGGGCATTGGACAGCCACCTCATCTCACGATGTGTACATAGTGGATACCCCTAAAGGAAGCGACAACGAGGAAAAAGGGGATGGGACAGGAGATCGACCCCCCGAAAAGCAATCAAAGCGTCGGCGTAAACGCCGACCCAAGCCCCGCCTCGACAAAAACCCAGCCATAGAGCAGGACGAGCCGGTAGACGACAAGCAGGCCTTAGAGCAACCGCCCGAACAGGGCAACACGGATAGAGAAACCGAACATCCCTCCCCCGGCAAAAACGGCATTCCGAACAACCTCACGTCGAATAAACCTATGGAGCAGAAGAATCTCCACGAAAGGCTCGTTGCAACTGCACGCAGCCTAAAGAAGCAGAAGCGAAAGCTAAAAACAGCGGAAGACGCACTCCGGATTAGATGGAGCAAAGTAATCAATACCACAGATAAGTACGGCGACAGTCGCCGCACTAAAAGCTATCCGAAAAGAAAGCTACTGCCTGGATTCGACGAAGAGGCCCTAGAGCCCTCGCATTCAAAAAATGAAAAAGCCACACGGTCGGATAGACGACCCCATAAAGCGGCAAGCGGCGCCGCACCTAAATCGGCATGCGACCCACTTAAGGACTCGCACCATGGCCCAGTCAGGTCCATTTATGGGCCAAGAAAGCAACCTCTCGTAAGCAACGCTATGAAGCCATCATCAGAATCCGGCACACCCAAATACAGGGGCGCCGCACACCCCCTATGTTTCACCGATGAGGTCCTGGATTATGAATTCCCAGAGGGATTCAAACCCGTGAACATAGAGGCATATGATGGAACAACAGACCCTGGAGTCTGGATCGAGGATTATATCCTCCACATACACATGGCTAGAGGAGATGATCTCCACGCCATAAAATATCGACCCCTTAAGCTTAAAGGGCCAGCCCGGCATTGGCTTAAAAGCCTTCCCGAAAACACAATTGGAAGCTGGGAAGAGCTTGAGGATGCTTCCGAGCAAACTTTCAAGGGACCTATGTCCGTCGTCCGGATGCAGACGATCTTAGTCACATAACTCAACAACCTGGAGAATCAGCTCGGCAGTTCTGGAATAGATTCCTCACTAAAAAGAATCAGATAGTCGACTATCCAGACGCCGAAGCCTTAGCAGCTTTCAGGCATAACGTCCAAGACGAATGGCTCGCCAGACACCTCGGCCAAGAAAAGCCAAGAACAATGGCCGCACTAACAAGCCTCATGACCCGCTTTTGTGCAGGGGAGGACAGCTGGTTGGCAAGGTGCAGCCCCAGGAACCCAAGTACATCCGAAACTAGGGATGGAAACGGAAAACCATGATGCAACAAGGACCGTCGCCAGACTAAGGACAAAAGTCCGAAGAGCACGGCAGTCAATGCCGGATTCAAAGGCTCACTACAAAATTAGGAAAAATCGCCCCCTCAGGATAACAGGGACGATCCATCCAACCTAAATAAAATCCTGGACAGGATATGTCATATACACAGTACTCCCGGGAAGCCTGCTAACCATACCCACAGAGACTGTTGGGTTTTCAAACAATCCGGCAGACTCAATGCCGAACACAAGGGGCTCGACACACCAAGCGAAAACGAGGACGAACCCCAAAAGCAGAGCACCAGGAAACAAAAGAACTTCCCACAAGAAGTAAAAATAGTGAACTCACTTCACATAACAAAACGTGCGGCGCCCGTAAAGGTACGCACCACACGGCCCATCCCCAAAGGGTCCTGCCGCTGGTTGTCAAAACCGATCATCTTCGATCAGCTAGATTATTCTAGGAATATCAAGAATGTAGTCTGGACTGCCTTGATACTCGATCCAATAATTGGTGGACTCCAGTTTTCAAATGTCCTTATGGACGGCGGCAGCGGACTAAACCTGATATATCAGGATACAATCCAGCACATGGGGATAAACCCAGCAAGAATCTACCGCAGCAAAACCCTCTTTCAAGGGGTAACACCTGGTCCGGACACCCATTGTATGGGTTTTCTCTAGCTCGAAGTTATATTCGGCTCTGCCGATAACTTCCGCCGCGAAAAGCTGACCTTCCATATCGTCCCGTTCTCAAGTCGCTATCAAGCACTACTAGGACGCGAAGCTTTCGCCCGCTTTAACGCAATACCGCATTATGCATCTCTCACGCTTAAGATGCTCGGTCCACGAGGCATCATCTCTTTGAAGGGGAAGCACTAAAGTGCGCCTCCCCAAGCGGGGGACTGTGCGGCTGCTTTGACAGCCCCACAGTAAAATGGCCTCACCGGCCAAAAAACTTCGAAATAGGTCATTAAAGACCACGAACGCAGATAGACGAGTTCGGTACAAAATCATCATTGATACAGGCTTAGTGGCCATATACCCCCGCACTGGGGGCTCCATGCATATACAATAAGAGACAATAAAGCTCAATTTTATATATTTTACTTAACACTTTGTTTATTTTAAACTTTTGTTCGGCATGACCCATTTTCAACTCAGTTCCTCTCTTTTACAGATGAACGGCGTGCGGCGCCCGTCCAGGATACGGCACAACGGAGACACAGGCGCAGACGTGCAGTAGGGACCCATCCTAAAGGATTCTTTTTAGATTAAGACCCTGCGTAAACCTTTTTTATTGTCTCTTGTTGCTACACATCCCCTAGTTTTTTCTGATATAACCAAGGAGGAGGCTGGCGTCTTGGCATGTGGCCACGTCAGAAATTTTTGCACGTACCTAGACACTAGGGGTTTTTTAATAAAGAGTGTTGTTTCGCCCGCACTCATAAAGACCGAACACCTTAGGGAGTGTTCGGCGTCCCGAGTTTTGGCATTATATGCATCAGCTCCGAATCATGTCTTTGGTCAAATGTTGGGTTGCCCGGCTCCTGAGTTCGGCTATCTTACGTTCCGCTCTATCGGCTAAGGTAGCACCAGGAGAACTACTGCAATTGTGCCCCCGGTTTGGCCGGACGAGCACCTCAGTAGAGAAAGCCGAAAACTGACTGTCATGATGTAGCGTGAGACTGGTCAACCACTCGATGACCTATCGGAATCTATCGGATTCCTCCGCTTTAACGAAGGGCCGCTTCTCGGTCAGGCACATACGCGCCCCGAATTCGGACGAGCGCAGTTGCCACCAAGGAGCTACCTAAAGAGTCTCATTGTCAAACTCCTATGGCTAAGTGAAAGTGTTAAAGCATTATAGTCCGGTTGCCTGGCCCGCTGCGCTATCACCTCCTTTGTAGGACCAAGACATTGGGTTAAGTGTGAAAATGCGTCTTCTGCGAGCACCCCCGCACTATGTGCGTGGGGGCTGAAGCCAACGACTGCCATCTTTCAGATTCTATATATATATATATATATATATATATATATATATATATATATATATATATATATATTAAAACGGCCGCACAGGAGGTGTTCCCAATACTTGGAGGCACAAGTATAAAAAAAGGCCACTACAGTTTATCAAAATATTACTTTATAATTACATATGCTATCATAAATAGCATCTTTCGGGCACTGTGTCTCTATTACACAAGCGCCTTCAAGAACTTCCTGAAAATAGTGCTCGGAGGGTACTCGGCTTTTGTCCGAATCTCGGGACGCAAGAATGGTGGTCTCCATCTCTGCCCAGTATGTCTTAACACGGGCAAGAGCCATCCTAGCGCCCTTTATGCATGCTGACCTCTTCATTGCATTTATACGCGGTACCGCATCAAGGAATTGCTGCACCAAGCTGAAATAACTCTTTGGCTCCGATCTCCCCGGCCACAGGTGACCCATGACGTACTTCATGGCAAGTCCAGACAACCTATTAAGTTCGGCCCATTGAGCCAAACGATCATCCACTGCCAGTGGACGCTCTGGATTGTGAAACTGCGACCAGAAAAGCTTTTCCACTTTGCGATCTTTCTGATCTCGAAAGTGTTCGGTTGCATCAGCAGCACTCGCTGCAAAGTCCAGATAGGTATCCTCCACATCCGGTCCAACGGAGCAAACTTCGGATCACAAAATTTCCTTCGCAGCATAAAGGGCTTTCCAGCCGCAATCTGTTCGGCCTGACGCAGCTCCTCCTTCGCAGCTCTCATCGCAGAGCGAGCGTCCTTGGCATCGGCAACGGCCTTCTCTAAGTCCGTCTGTCTCGCTCGGTCTTCTTTCTCAAGAAGTTTGCAACGGTCTGCAGCGCTATTTAACTTCTCGGCCATCTCGGCCATCTCTTCTTTGCTTCGGCAGTGAGCAGCCTGTTCGACTCTCAGCTCTTCAAGGGCCTTCTCGGCAGCCGCATCGCTTTTTCTGGCTTGCTCCTTAGCTCGGGCAAGTTCTGCCCTAAGATTCTCCACGGCGGCCGTACCATTTGCGTCAAGCACACACATTGTAAGACACTGGCATGAAGCTCCTCTTGCCTGATGCCGCCCGAAGAATTACATACCTTGAGCCTCATCAAGCCGCTTGTTGACAAGCGCGATGTCGGCATCTGCCATGTCCAGTTGCTGCTTTAGTTCGGCTACATCATCAGTTCGGCTAGATTCCGGACACCTCGCCACCTACATTCAAAGGCGACATCTTAGACCTGGGATTATGATCCTCTGTGTGCCGTCATTTCTTGACAACGCGCAGAGTCTCAGGGGCTACTATCTACACAGGGCGCATCTTACTTATGCGCAACTGACAAAAGTGTACACTATCTAACGTACCTCAAAACCCGTCAGTAAACTTTTGACGGCCTCATGCAATCCGCTTTCTGTGGATGAAATCCTTTCAATCACCGTGCCCATCAACGCACGGTGCTCCTCTGAGATAGAAGCTTGCCCCAGCAGAATCTTTAGCTCCTCCGGCCGAGCACCAGACAGTGCCGGACTTGTCCTATGGCCTCTTTCGAAGGCCACACGCGGAGTGCCTTGGGGGGCCACATAGCTATCTTCCGCCCCTGTCGGATTCAGAGAAACCCTCCGCGACGACACCTCAGTGTCGCCCGCCTCGCTAGGCGGTACGGAAGGGGGAGGCGTCCCGCTCTCCATCATCTCCGGAAGAAGGTCCCCCGAAGACGAGCTCTGTTGAGAAGGGCTGAGGTCCGAGCTACAAGGTAAAATTTCGGTTAATCTTCTCAGATATAAATCAAGGATTTCTTTCATCCCTCAAAAGGAAAACCTCTCTCTACTTACGGCTCGCTGGAGGGCTGATCCCTTTGAGGGCGTAGTTCGGCCGAGGAACTCCCCGGCGTCGGACCCTCTGACGAGGATTTTCTCCCCTGCTTCGGGGCCATGGTCTCCGGGTCATCAGAGGCGGCCCTCTTCTTCCCCTTCGGAGAGGAATTGTCGGTTCCTCCCTTCGGAGCAGCCTCCTTCAAGGAGGCCATAGTTCCCTTGTCCTTCCCCTTACTTCCCTTTAAAGGCATTATCTTCAACATCCTGACGAGCACGGGATCCGGCCTGGTTTCGGGAAGGGGAGCCGGACACCTGATCAGCTTTGCCTTCGCTATCCACTCCTGTTTAAAAGGACAACTCTTTTAGGGGCAAGTTTATGATGATTATATGGATAGTAGGTCCGGGCACAAGGTTACTTACTTCGGTATCCGGGCGATTGCAGCTTAGGCCTGCGTCCTCGGTCAAATCCGGACACATCATTTGTGATCCGAAGAACAGTTTATACATCTCCACGGGGGTTGCGCCCATAAAATGATGGAGAGCTCATGGTTCCTCCGGATTAAACTCCCACAAACGAAGGGAGCGACATTTGCCAGGCAGTGTTTGGCGAATCAGCATGACCTGCGTCACCTTGACCAGGTTGAGGTCTCTTTCTAAGAGATCCTTGATGCGGCCCTGCAACAAGGGCACGTCTTTGGATAACCCCCAATCTAATCCTTTGTTGACCCATGACGCTAGCCGTGATGGGGGACCCGAGCGAAAGGCAGGAGGCGCCGCCCACTTGGCGCTCCTGGGTGCGGTGATATAGAACCATTCTTGTTGCCACAAGCCGAGCTCCTCTTGAAAGGAGCCCTCGGGCCATGGAGCATCAGCATTCTTACTTATGACAGCGCCTCTGCACTCTGTGTGTCGTCCCTCGATCATCTTCGGCTCCACTCCAAAAGTCTTGAGCCATAATCCGAAGTGAGGAGTGACACGGAGGAACGCTTCGCACACAATGATGAATGAGGAAATGTGGAGGATGTACTCCGGAGCTAAGTCATGAAGTTCCAGCCCGTAATAAAACAGCAGCCCCCTCATGAAGGGATCCATCGGGAAGCCTAACCCCCGAAGGAAGTGAGACATGAACACTACGCTCTCACCGGGCTGGGGACTGGGAATAGCCTGCCTTTGAGCAGGCAACCTATGCGAAATTTCGGCGGTCAAGAACTTAGCCTCTCTCAACTTTAGCACGTCCTCCTCCGTGATGGAGGAGGGCATCCATCGGCCTTGGAGGTCGGAACTGGACATTGTCGAAGGTACGAAGCGCCTGGAATCTGGAGCCTAGGGTGTTGGAACTCGAGGCGACGGGCGAACTCGTTTGAGATTGGAAAAAGGAGTAAGGCCTTGGTCTCTTTATAAGAGGTTGAATACCAGGAGCCCTCCCCGTAACCGTTTAGGACTCGCTTTTAATCGAGAAAACATGCTAACGGGCATGATTGGGTTACCCACGTCCGTATTGATGAGAATCCCGTAAAAGGGGGGCACACAATCTCTGCTTTGACAAGACGTGCCAAGGAAACCGCCTCGCAAAACACGCTGAGGTGGAAAAGTGGAAACGATTCGAGTAAAGGACTTGGCTGTAGTGTGATGACACACTGCGGAATACGTCAGCAGATTTGATTTGTGTTAATATTATTCTCTTTATGGCAATATGTGGAAGCTTATTTTGCAGAGCCGGATACTACTCTTGGTGTCTACAATCTTCTATGAAGGACTTGGAGGAGGAACCCGCCTTGCAATGCCGAAGACAATTTGCGCGCCGGACTTGTCGTCATTGAAGCCTGGTTCAGGGGCTACTGAGGGAGTCCTGGATTAGGGGGTGTTCGGGTAGCCGGACTATACCTTCAGCCGGACTCCTGGACTATGAAGATACAAGATTGAAGACTTCGTCCCGTGTCCGGATGGGACTTTCCTTGGCGTGGAAGGCAAGCTTGGCGATGCGGATATTCAAGATCTCCTACCATTGTAACTGACTCTATGTAACCCTAACCCTATCCGGTGTCTATATAAACCGGAGGGTTGTAGTCCGTAGGCAATCAACTCCATACACAACAATCATACCATAGGCTAGCTTCTAGGGTTTAGCCTCCTCGATCTCATGGTAGATCTACTCTTATACTACCCATATCATCAATATTAATCAAGCAGGAGTAGGGTATTACCTCCATCGAGAGGGCCCGAACCTGGGTAAAAAGCATCGTGTCCCTTGTCTCCTGTTACCATCCGGCCCTGATGCACAGTTCGGGACCCCCTACCCGAGATCCGCCGGTTTTGACACCGACAGGCTGTCTAATTTACAGTCCTGCTGGGAATACTTTGTGGCCAACTCTACTTGGCCGTATACTAAGCTTACATGGATCTCCTTCCCATCGGGCCCTACAGGACCGACCTCGGCCATGTGGTTGGGGTCAGCCTTTGCGTACCGCGTCTTCACCATGGCCCAGGCCTCCCTAGCGCCTTGATGGCAGGACGATATCTTCCACAATTGGAAGCGCCGCCGTGCTCCCTTTAGCTTCTTCGCAAGCTCTCCAAGACCTTCGGGCATGGAGACGGATAGCCACAGGGCCTGGGCGACGCCTTGCATCGCCTGCCGAACTCGATCGAGAAGTTGCGAGAGCTCGGGAAGAAGGTCACCCATAGAACTGGCATCTCCTCTGTAGGACGACCTGTTAGCACACCTACAGACATTGCTCTGTTAGTCGACTTCCCCGCCGAACTTTCTTTCAAAGGTTCGTTCAAGCACTTACTAAATATGCCACACCGAAGCCGTTGATTCTCCTTCACGGAGTCTGACAGCTGGGCACGAACATCTTTCAACTCGACGCCCATCTTGGTGTTGGCATCTTGGAGATCATTCTTCTCCCGCCTCACCTTTGTCAGCACCTTCTCACCAGCCATTAGCTGGCGTAGGAGGTGTTGCCTTTCCGGATTCAATCCGGCGCCATCTGCAATTTCATTAGTCAGATTCGCACCCATGTCGTGCTTTGCAAAATACTTATCTTTCGAAGTGTATATTACCAGAGGGGGTCTCCTTGAGCTCCCCTGCCGCGGCTAGTGCGGCCTCAAGTTGGGCTTTGCACTCTTCCAGCTCCTTGGACAGTAGGGAATTATTTTCTGTAAGAACCTACGTAACAAATGATCCTTAAATCAGTTATTCTAACTGTTTCAAGTCTCGGGGGCTACTGGTATATATATATATATAATTACCAAAATTTTATTACCCGTATGTCTTTTACATATTGCTCCGTGGCTCTGGCTAGACCATTTTGAGTGGCACGGAGGTACGCATCTCCCGAGTTGAAGGCATCTAACGCCCCTTGGGAGAAACAAGCGTCGCGAAGAATTGTCCAGCGACGCCTGTGGTTCATGGCACTCTCCACCTCAGAGTTGGTGGCAGACAACCCATCCACATCCTCCGTCGGAGGAGCGTCTGGCGCTCGCCTTGCGTTCGCCCCGCCTCTGGACCAGGCTTTGGAGCCTGGCTGGTGGAGGCGCGATTGGCAGCCTCTCCGGATATAGTCCGGAGAGGTCTCTTTGTCCTGAAGAGAGCATGAGTGTCAATGTGCCTCGAAGGTATAACACCTGGGATAAGGGGGGGCGCCATACCTTTGCGCTGACGCCTCGGTCCGTACTGCACTTCTTTTCTGCCCACGGGGCCCTGCGGCCCCTCGTTGGCTTGTCGCCGCAGGTTCGGCCTTCCGCTTTAAAAACCTCCCCTGCAAAGTTTGGTTGCAATCAGGAAACTGAAAACACGAGAGGGCGGGCACCTATTCGGGGTACTGGGGCTTCGATCTCATTTACCTGGGAGGCCGGGATTAGCCCTGGGTAATCGGCCGTAATGGCCATGAAGGCATTGTCCTTGCTCAATTGATGGAACACTCCATCAATCAGCTCCACAAATATGTCCGGATCCTCTTGAGATGCCGGGTCGAGGGACCGTCCAGGGTCCTCGGGTTGTGGAGGAGGGCTGCTTATTTCCTTAACATCCCGGCGCAGTTCTTGCGTTGAAGTCGTCAGACTGAATATTTAACAATGGGAATACAAAACGGATGGGCAAGTAAATATGACCGCTTACCCAGCTTGGGGGATTATGCATAGAGAATCCACCCTGTGGGTTGACACGGAGAAATTCCTCCTCTTCTCCCTTATACAAAGTGGACAAGATCTTTAGTAGAGCGGCAGCTGAATCCGGCCCCTTACGGCCGTAGCGGGTGGCGTCGTCCTCCCCGTTGAAGTCCCACATGGGGTGGCTTCTATACTGAAGCGGTTGCACCCCCTGCATGATGCATTCGGCCATAACCCCGATCATGGTTAGTCCGGAATGGGCTAACAATCTTATTTGGCCCATCAGGTAAATGATGTCCCTATCACTTTCCCTCTGAGGGCTCCGTGGACGCCAACTTAGGCGCTTCTTTAAGGGAGAACTGTCGAATTCAGGGAGGCCGATCCGGACAGGATCCGGCAGTGGGACGTCTTCTATATAAAACCATTCCGAGGGCCAGTCTTCAGACGCCTTCTTTGGGGTTCCGGACAGATATCCGGTCCCGGCGATGCGCCACACTTCGGCTCCGCCCACTTGATACATTGACCCCTCCTTAGAGCGGGGCACAAGGCAGAATAGCCTCTTCCATAGCCCGAAATGAGCCTCGATACCCAAAAACAGCTCGCAGAGGGCTACGAAGCCCGCGATATGCAATACGGAGGCAGGTGTGAGATTGTGTAGCTGGAGGCCATAGAACTCCAGGAGCCCCCGGAGAAATGGATGGATTGGAAATCCGAGCCCCCTTATTAAATAAGGGACGAGGCACACCCGCTCTCTTTTGGAGGGATTAGGGGCACTCTCCGCTTGCTCTCCGCCATTATAGACGGCAAGGCCGGCTCGGACCGGGACCATATAGGCCGAGGGGAGAAATCCCTTGGTCTGGAGCGTCACTAGCTCGCTATGCGGGATGGAGCATCTCTCCCAATATCCAGGCTGAGGGCTGGAAGGCGAGAGGAGGAGTCGCGACGGCTGGCCATGGTGGAATGGACCTTTGTCGGATGCACTCTGATGAACACTCGCGGAGGGGGGAAGATGTGGTTTGGATCTAAATCCTCGTCCCCTTAAATAGGTCAGCTCATTTACGCGGCTAGGGGTGTGAATGTAAAAAACACTTAGACTTTTCATATTCGTTTGACACGTGGGAAGCGGCCATTATTGGGCGTAGAAGCCAAGGAGCGCAACATCTACAAGAAACCGGACTTTATTCAACAGGTACACGGAATTTGGAGGAGAACCCGCCTTGCAATGCCGAAGACAATCTGCGCGCCGGACTCATTGTCATTGAAGCCTGGTTCGGGGGCTACTGAGGGAGTCCTGGATTAGGGGGTGTCCGGATGGCCGGACTATACCTTCAGCTGGACTCCTGGACTATGAAGATACAAGATTGAAGACTCCGTCCTGTGTCCGGAAGGGACTTTCCTTGGCGTGGAAGGCAAGCTTGGCGATACGGATATGCAGATCTCCTACCATTGTAACCGACTTTGTGTAACCTTAACCCTCTTCAGTGTCTATATAAATCGGAGGGTTTTAGTCCGTAGGACAACATACACAACAACAATCATACCATAGGCTAGCTTCTAGGGTTTAGCCTCTCCGATCTCGTGGTAGATCTACTCTTATACTACCCATATTGTCAATATTAATCAAGCAGGACGTAGGGTTTTACCTCCATCGAGAGGGCCCGAACCTGGGTAAAACTTCGTGTCCCTTGACTCCTGTTACCATCCGGCCTAGACGCACAGTTCGGGACCCCTACCCGAGATCCACCGGTTTTGACACCGACACGTATGACTATCACCGCCCACAACTCTTTGTGTTCTACTCGTGCATATCATCTACGCATAGACCTGACTCATGATGCCACTGTTGGGAAAAGTTGCATAGAAAACAAAAAAATATACACACACGCAATGATCTACCATGGAGATGCATAGCAATGAGGGGAAGAGTGTGTCTACGTACCCTCATAGACCGTAAGCGAAAGTGTTTATCAACGCGGTTGATGTAGTCGAACTTCTTCGCGCTTCAACCGATCAAGTACCGAATGCACGACACCTCTGTTTTCTGCACATGTTCAGCTCGGTGACATCCCTCGTCTTGTTGATCGAGCAAGATGCTGAGGTAGTAGATGAGTTCCGTCAGCACGACGACATGGTGACGGTGATGGTGAAATGATCCTCGCAGGGCTTCGCCTAAGCACTATGAAAATATGAGCGAGGGTGTAAACGGTGGAGGGGGGCGCCATACACGGCTAGGAAATTGTCTGGTGTGTGCTAGGCGCCCCCCCCTCCCACATATATATAGGTGGGAGGGAGGTAGGAGCAGCCAAGGGGGCCACCCAAGTAGGAGGAATCCTACTTGGGGTCTCTCCCAAGGTGGCGCCCCCCTGCCATGTATAGGAGGGGGAAAGGCGGGGGAGGGTGGCGCCCCCTTTCCTTTCTCCCATGAGAGGGAAAGGCAGGCGGGGCTAGTCCTCCCCCTTTTCCTTCCCTAGGGCTGTTTGTCTAGGGAAAGGGGAGAGCCATCCCCCTGTGGGCTGGTATGTCCCTCCCTTGGCACATTAAGCCCATATACATGACGGGGGTGCCCGGAACCCCTTTCGATGACCCGATTTCTTCCCGATATGTCCTGAAACACTTCCGGTGCCCAAATGCCATTGTCCTATATATTAATATTATCCTCTTGACTATTCAAGACTCCTCATCATGTCCATGATCTCATCTGGGACTCCGAACAACATTCAGTCACCAAAACATATAACTCATATAACACTATATCGTCAACGAATGTTAAGCGTGCAGACCCTACGGGTTCGAGAACTATGTAGACATGACCGAGATACCTCTCCGGTCAATAACCAATAGCAGAACCTGGATGACCATATTGGCTCCTACGTGTTCTACGAAGATCTTTATCGATCAAACGGTTATGACAACATACGTAATTCCCTTTGTCTATCGGTATGTTACTTGCCCGAGATTCGATCGTCGGTATCTTCATACCTAGTTCAATCTCGTTACCGGCAAGTCCTTTACTCGTTCCGTAATACATCACCTCGTGACCAACTCCTTAGTCGTTTGCTTGCCAGCTTATGATGTATATTACCAAGAGGGCCCGGAGATACCTCTCCGATACTCGGAGCGACAAATCCTAATATCGATCTATGCCAACTCAACAAACACCTTTGAAGATACATGTAGAGCATCTTTATAATCACCCAGTTATGTTGTGATGTTTGATAGCACACAAGGTATTCCTTCGGTATCCGGGAGTTGCATAATCCCATAGTCGAAGGAATATGTATTTGACATGAAGAAATCAATAACAATAAAGCTGAACGATCATTATGCTAAGCTAACGGATGGATCTTGTCCATCACATCATTCTCCTAATGATGTGATCCCATTATCAAATGACAAATCATGTCAATGGTTAGGAAACCTTAACCATCTTTGATCAACAAGCTAGTCTAGTAGAGGCTCACTAGGGACACAATGTTTGTTTATGTATTCACACATGTATTAAGGTTTCCGATCAATACAATTCTAGCATGAATAATAAACCTTTATCATGAATAAGGAAATATAAAATAACAACTTTGTTATTGCCTCTAGGGCATATTTCCTTAAATATTTTGATTGCATGTGATGTTTATCTTATATGCATCTTATTTTGCTTAGAACGACGGTAGCATTGTAAGATGATCCCTTCACTAAATTTCAACGTAAAAGTGTTCTCCCTGAGTATGCACCATTGCTATAGTTCGTCGTTTCGAGACACCACGTGATGATCGGGTGTGATAGACTCTACGTTCATACAATGGGTGTCGATGTCAAAACCGGCGGATCTCGGGTAGGGGGTCCCGAACTGTGCGTCTAAGGAGGACGGTAACAGGATGCATGGGACACGATGTTTTACCCAGGTTCGGGCCCTCTTGATGGAGGTAAAACCCTACGTCCTGCTTGATTAATATTGATGATATGGGTAGTACAAGAGTAGATCTACCACGAGATCAAGGAGGCTAAACCCTAGAAGCTAGCCTATGGTATGATTGTTGATGTGTATATTGTCCCTCTATCGACTAGCCTGGCCTCGGTTTATATAGTGCACCGGAGGCCTAGGATAACAAGAGTCCTAGCCGAATACGCCGGTGGGGAGAAGTCCTTGTCTTGATTGCCAAGTCTTGTGGAATCTTCCTTGTATGCGGCAGCCGTCCGAACTGGCCCATGAGTATACGGCCACGGGGGTCCTCGGCCCAATCTAATAGATCGGGAGATGACGTGGTGAGTACCCCCTAGTCCAGGACACCGTCAGTAGCCCCCTGAACCGGTCTTCAAGTTAGGGACGCTCCTCGATTCTTCCAAACTGTTCTTCATCTTCGGTTGCCGGTCTTGAAAACTGGTTCAACAAATCTTCTTTATCTTCGATCTTGAGGATCGCCGAAATGCATTCGACGAGTTTACACGTCAGGTATCCGAGGAGCCCCTTTAAGTTTCCGGCCTTTATCAATGCCTTGTTTATTTTTATGCCACACCTCGGGTTTGAAGTTGTTCTCGGGAGGCAGGGTCCTCTTGCGTCCGAGCTCCAACGCCGGACTGCATTCGAGGTATCTTTTGCAGCCGAGCACCAACGCCGGACCGCTTCCCAGCTCTAGCGCCGGAATATATCCGAGCTCCAACGCCGGACTATGTATCCGAGCTCTAACGCCGGACTGTATATCCGAGCTCCAACGCCGAAATATATCTGAGCTCCAACGCCGGACTGTCTCCAGGCTCCAATGTCGGACTATATGCGAGGTGTCATATCACCTTGGTTCAAAAAAGTTGAAGGAGTTTAGCCGAGCTTAATGCCGGAAATGCCCTCTATGGAGCCAGCCACTAGCGCTCGAGCTTTATGCCGGACTGCTTCCGAGGTGGTGCACCACCCCGACTATGGGCTGATTTTTTGTCAATATTTTTTATTGGTGCAATTTATCCTCTGCCGAGATATATAGCCAGTAGCCCTCAAGGTGTGTATTGGTCTAAAACCCGAGATGCACATGAAGGATGACATAAGACCGCTGATCCCAGTAGCCGCTGAGACTCAGGTTGATTTGCAAAATCGGCCTGAGGATCAAGTCCTAGCTCGGCAGAATACTTCGGGACACAAAAGCGGCGTGCTTAGTCCTCAAGACTCAGGTTGGGTGCGGCCAACCAACCTGTGGATCAAAATCTCCTCGGAAACTATATTGCACATAAACTTTTCTGCATTGGACAAGCAATGCAGTAGCCCCCGAGACACTGGTCGGGTGGCAACACCAGATCAGGGGATCGATGTGCCCCTTTAATATTTGTAAATAATAAGCCCGAAGCCCAGTAGCCCCCGAGCCTTAATGCGGGCACGGGTGGCCGAATTAAGGATCAATATACATAGTAGAATCACAAATTATGTGTAATGACTCTATGTATCCAAGTACTTTACGTCAATAATGCTCGGATCCGCATTGTACAAAACTTTGTTGACCGACCATCGGCTTCCACCTGCTTGGCCAGTAGCCGAGGAGTGTTTGTCCTACTTTATAAAGCCTTTATGAGGGCAAAGATTTACGACAAACAAGGCAATCTGGCCACACGGTTTTATAAACAAAGGTACGCAGAGAGATATGTTATATTACTGTTTAACAGAAGAAATGTATTCCAAAGAAAATAGTCCCGCTATCGGTTCCTTTCTTTGGGTTGTCATGCTAAGCATGATCAAGAAACCTCAGCTCGAATGTAAGAGCAAAATATCGAGGATTTAGTTTGGGAGGCCAGTTAATAGCCCCCGGTAGTGTTCGGCGACAGTCGAGGTCAAGCCGTAAACACTTTGGCCAATGTTATGAATGGCCCGTCATAGTCATCGGATTGTTGACCAGTTTACGCTTATTGTGACAGTCAATTTTCGGCTTTCTCCACTAAGGTGCTTAACCATGTGAGCTGGAAGCACAATCGCAGTGGTTCTCCCTTTGCACGCCTAGCCGAACAAAACGGAACGTAGGAAGCAAGTGCAGGAGCCGGGCAACCCAACTATTGACCAAAGACACAATTCGAAACCGATGCATATATAGCAATATCTGAGAATGTTTTTGCCGAATCCCTAAAGGTGTCCGGCGTTGCACTGCGAGACTAATGCTGGAAAAGCACAAATAGTTTAAAAGTGCCAAAAAGCTTGGTAAACCAAGAAACGTTAGTAAAAACATGACGTCCGAACAAGATCGAGTGTTCGGTGCCAATCCGAAAATTGTTCTTAGAAAAAAGAAGTGCTTCTGTCATGCTTTAACATGATACATCCTATCTCAAGACTTCGAGCGGGTCAGCCTACGGCTTCAACCTCCTATCCCGAGGGCGGAGTACTTCTCATCAGGCCAGTTTAGAAAACTAAACTCTAGCGGCTTTGAGAGAGAAATTAGGCTCCCCGGCTAGTGACCGCACACTCGTGTCGAAAAAGGAGTGATAAATAATAATAAAACTTTGCAACGACTAAGAAGAAGAACACTTATTATAAAACGGCTCAAATAAACTTAAGAGCCCCCAAGTGACTTGGGTAGAAGAATGATTTCATGTACCGAAGTACTTATATCATATCTATGTTCAACCGAACTTTAAACGCGTCTTAACCGACTGTCAGCTTCTCCCTCTTCGGTCAACGACCGAAAAGTGTTATGTACTCCATTGGTCGAGAATATCGACGGTGTTTCCAATAACCAGGCAATCAGGCCATAAGGCTGTAACAGACAAAGCGCGCTCAGGGAACTTATGCTATATTACCATGAAGTGTAAGAAGCATCTTCGGAGAAAATAGTACCCCCACTGATACCTTTCTTCGGTGCTCATTGTTATTATGAGACTTGTGCAATAGATTTTTTGTACTCATGAGTTCCATTGTGTGCCGACCATCATTGAAAACTATAAGAGCGCTAGCTTTCGGCTTCACCTAGTCTGAGGTCCGGCTCGGTTGACCCGATCGTGACAATCGCAGAGGTGCTCCCTTTACTCCCTAGCCGAACAATCGGGAATGTAGGGGTAAACACAGGAGCGAGGCAACCCAGCTTGCAAATCGCTTAAATCAATATGGTGTATATTATGGCATAATACACGAACAAGGAACGAAGCCGTACAAGTATAATCATATGCAAGAGGAAAAGATTCATAAATGAAGCCCCCAAGTGAATTGGGTCCTTGAATTTGTGTGTCACAAACAAAGTTTGGACAAGGAATTTTTTTACAAGCAATTTTTTTCCAAAAAAGTATAATGCTTGGTCGAACCGAACACAAGTTAGAAATTAAAGCTTTGAGCATGAAAGCGAATTAGCTGGTTAATGTGTTCGGTATTGATGACGCGGTCCGAGCTTGATGCGGGGCAAGGTTCCATCCCCCAAGCTGGTCCTGAGGTGGCGGAGCGGAGAGCTCGACACGTCGAAGTGGTGACATAGCACGGTCAATGCAGACCGGCAGAGTGACGCCGAAGTCCCCGGATCTATTTCCTGTGCACAAAAAATAGTGCAAACCGGAGATAATAGTAATAATGATAATTTAAAAAATGTGTTGCATAATAAATAATTTATGCAAAGTGAGGAATAGAAGAAATATGGCCTGGCGCCGAAGTCAATGTCGATGCAGGGCGTCGGCGTGATGTAGTAAAGGCGTGGCAAAGCCTGAATTCACAGGTCGGTCCAAGCTCCGGATGCGGCGTTCGCCGGACTATGTACGGAAACTGATCGAACCACCACGCGACTAATGCGGTCACCATTTGATAGACCTGTGTACATATCATGGACAAACCAGAGTAATAATTCCTTGGGAAAAATGAACCCGAACAAGCAAAAAATACTGGGATTAATAGCACATGGTTTATTTGTTGTAGCAATCCTAAGGAAGGTGATTCCCAAAATTGGGACTCGCTCCGCACACCCATTGCCTGATGGGCGATAAAACGACAGCATGGCAATGCTGGTAAAGGTTGACTCACCGAGGCAAAGCCCTCGGCCCAGCTAACGTGACGGAGCTGGTCGGCTAGTGATGCCGAAGTGTCCGGAGTAGGTTGATGAAGAGATGGCGAAGCCCCTGGTCTAGCCAAGGTGTCGAAGCCTCGACGTCAGCCGATGAGTCGAAGCAGGTCGGCGTGACGGACACCAGCTTGAAGAAGCAATAGTGCGGACCTGTCGATGCAGGTCGTGACGTGGTTGATGCCGGTTTGATGAAGTGACCGTGCGGCGATGCTGGTATGCCCGCTCCGTGTAATCCGTGGGGCGGTGATGTTGATGATGATTTATCCTTCGTGATGCCGGACTCTTGTTCGGCTTGCCGAGATGATGATCCGAAGAAGTTGAGCTCGGCTAAAGTGACGACGTGTCTAGCGCAGGTCGGCAGCCATGGAGTAATATTGTCGGACTGGTTTGACACCAGCATGATGTTGAAGATCATGTTCAAAAGATCTTAAAGTTAGTGGGATGTGTTCGGGAACAAAACACAATACCCCATACAAAACTTCCTTCAAAAGGGATGTCCGAAATCCTGTTCATAAAAAAGATGAACTCGGGTCGGATTCGTTTTCGCGCAGAAAACAGATCCGAAAAGTGATGCAATAATCGGAAGGTTCCCGGAGTTTGGACGGTCGAATCGAGCCGAAATTTTGAGAGGTGGTAGATATAGGAATTCCGCAGCCGATCGACGGTTGGATCTTCCAAAGGACGTCCGAGCTAGAAGCTGGACACCACGCCCTAAACTCATCCAAATTCCCGTCCAGATTTGACAGGGCTCCGGTATATCGTGGATTGCCAGAGATTCCTCCATCGGAACTCGATGAAATTTTCCAGGGTTGTTGTAGACTCAATTCCGCACAATTCCACCAAAGCGATCGTCAAAGCGATACTCGAGGAGGTGGTGGTGGCAGATACGAGTTCGCTATCCAGAAAAATAGCACGGTCGCTTGAGGGCAATGTTGACGTTGAGCCCCCGAGCTCCATAGATGATTCCTCCGTGATCTTGATAGAGATCGGAGTTGATGTTTGATGAAGGCCCTTGTCCGGACATGGTGATCCGAACACGGGGCGCAATTCTTGATCGAACCAAAGTGACCAGTCGAGCTGGTGATGAAGATGCCGAAATCGCAGTTGATCTGCAGGCGAGCCATCGATCCTTTTGTCGATCACACAGCGGAACTCTCAATGAAAGCACCAATGTCGGTGTCAAAACTGGTGGATCTCGGGTAGGGGGTCCCGAACTGTGCGTCTAAGGAGGATGGTAACAGGGGGCATGGGACATGATGTTTTACCCAGGTTTGGGCCCTCTTAATGGAGGTAAAACCCTACGTCCTGCTTGATTAATATTGATGATATGGGTAGTACAAGAGTAGATCTACCACGAGATCAAGGAGGCTAAACCCTAGAAGCTAGCCTATGGTATGATTGTTGATGTGTATATTGTCCCTCTATCGACTAGCCTGGCCTCGGTTTATATAGTGCACCGGAGGCCTAGGATAACAAGAGTCCTAGCCGAATATGCCGGTGGGGAGAAGTCCTTGTCTTGATCGCCAAGTCTTGTGGAATCTTCCTTGTATGTGGTAGTCGTCCGAACTGGCCCATGAGTATACGGCCACGGGGGTCCTCGGCCCAATCTAATAGATCGGGAGACGACGTGGTGAGTACCCCCTAGTCCAGGACACCGTCAATGGGTGTAAGACAATTTTACACATGCAGTATGCTTGGGTTGAACTTGACAAGCCTAGCATGTACAGACATGGCCTCGGAACACTGGAGACCAAAAGGTCAAACAAGAATCATATAGCAGATATGATCAACATAGCGATGTTCACCATTGATGACTGCCCCATCTCATGTGATGATCGGACATGGGTTAGTTGATTTGGATCACGTATCACTTAGATGACTTGAGGGTTGTCTATTTAAGTGGGAGTTCTTTAGTAATTTGATAAATTGAACTTAATTTATCATGAACTTAGTCCTAATAGTATTTGCAAATATATGTTGTAGATCAATAGCTCGCGATATAGTTACCCTATTTTTGATATGTTCCTAGAGAAAAACTAAGTTGAAAGATGATAGTAGCAATGATGCGGATTGGGTCCGTGATCTAAGGATTATCCTCATTACTGCACAGAAGAGTTATGTCCTTGATCCACCTTGATACGTCTCCAACATATCTGTAATTTTTTATTATTCCATGCTATTATATTATAATTCTTGGATTTTTTTATAATCATTTTATATCATTTTTGGTACTAACCTATTGACATAGTGCCAAGTGCTAGTTGTTTTTTGCATGTTTTTTACATCGTAGGAAATCAATATCAAACGGAGTCCAAACACCGTGAAACTTTTGGTGGATTTTTTATGGACCAAAAGACCACCAATGGGCCAGAGAAGCACCTGGGGGTGCCCCTAGGGGGGCACAACCCACCAGGGCACGCCTAGGGGCCCAAGCGTGCCCAAGTGGGTTGTGCCCACCTCGGTGGCCTCCCACACCCCCTGTTTACTCTATAAATTCCCAAATATTCCAAAAACCCTCGGGGTAACCCTAGATTAGAAGTTCCATCGCCGCAAGGCTCTATAGCTACCGAAAACCAATCTAGACCCCATTCCTGCACTCTGCCAGAGGGGGAAATCATCACCGTGGCCATCTTCATCATCTCGGCAGACACCATGATGAGGATGGAGTAGTCCACCCTCGGGGCTGAGGGTTTGTACCAGTAGCTATGTGTTTAATCTATCTCTCTATCTCGCTCTCTCTCTCTCGTGTTCTTGAAATGTCACGATCTTGATGTATCGCATGATTTGTTAATATAGTCGGATCATATGGTGTTTTCCTGTAGTGACCCGACCCAAAATGGATCGAAGTCTCTGTTCTTAAGTGTCATCCCTGGATCGGTATGTTGACACACACAGTACTTGAGGAGTTATACTCCCTCCTTCCATCTATATAGGGCCTAATGCATTTTTTGAGGCCAACTTTGACTAAATGTTAGAGCAATAATGTATGACATGCAAGTTACACAAAGCATACCATTAAATTCGTATGTGAAAGGAGATTCCAATGATATAATTTCCACATTATACATCTTATGTATTATTAATCTTATCAATAGTCAAACATTGTCTTAAAAACACATTAGGCCCTATATAGATGGAAGGAGTGAGTAAGAGAGTTCAATCACACTTTCTTACATCGAGGTTCTCAAAAGAGTATTTATTACAATAATATGGCCAAAGGCCATCTAAATAAAAATAACTGCGGAAGCATTGAAGTTAAATGAGTCCATCCAACTCCACGGCAAACTGAGTGCAGAACAATGACCCATCGCACCTTTAATCCTCGTCGAAAAAGTCTGCAACATGAGACGTTGCAGCCGTGTAGGTCAGCACATGGAATATGCTGGCAATTTCACACATTAAAATAATAATAAATGAAAAGACTATCTCTATATGCAAATTTAGGTGGTGGAGGCTCCAAGTTTAATTTTTGCATAAAGCCAATTTTACGCTACAACAAAGGAATAATTTTTTATTATTTAATACTAAATTAAAATGCCATTATTGAGAAGGTTCCTCCAACTCAATCCCAAAAAATTCCCAAGTTATTAGTAACCCAATAATTTCATTAAATAGAGTGATGAGATCAACCAATACTTCACTTCTAGATACTCAAGATGTCCGTAACCGGGGACACAGATAATCATGATTAGTTTGTACACTCTGCAGAGGTTTGCGCACTTTTCCCCACAAGACTCGACCACCTCCATGATCGGAAGATCGAGACATAGCCTTTCAGAAGCATTTCCCCTTAACCCTGGGTAGACCGGTACACCTACTTTGCCCTACATCAGTTAGTCTACCACGGAAAGAGGTCACACAACTTACTCAACTATGCCAGAGCCCATAATGGCCTGTGGCTGCACACATAAGTTTCTAGGCATGAAAGATCTTATGATCCCTTTGAGCCTGGGTGGCGGACCTAGGGTAATCACATGGGTACTCTGCGATTCCCCTTGGGCAAGCACTGGTTACTCCAGGTGCCCCAAACAATCCACCCAGATGTGTATTAAAGTTGCCACCTTAAGTTATCCCAAATTATTATCTCTTGCAACTTGCATGAATCACAGATACCAATCCCCGTCTACGAGCATGGCTAAGCAATATATGACATAACAAATATTCCCGGGGTGATCAAAGGTCATAGGTTCCTACCACAAGAACTACAAAGCATAACCACATGTTCCCAAACCTACTCATGCAATCTTTGAGGGGGAAACTAACGCATAGTAAAAACCGGGTATTGAAAATTATGATCAAAATGTGAACTTGCCTTGCTGACGTTTGTTGAACTGTAAAGATTCGTAGAAGCAAGCTTCGCACTCCGGATGATCTAGCGTAAGCAAGCAATAACATACATAAGCATACCAGCAAAGATCCAAAAAGAAAACAAATAAAAGACTTTGAAAAACTCCAAAAACAACCAAATAAAGTTTATGTACATAACGTAATTTTTACAGCAACAAAAATAAATGGTTTTGGTTTTAACAGAAAGTACACGTTATGAGCTTCGATTTGCAAAAAGAATCACCTAAAACGGAGTTACGGAACTCGAGATACGGTCTAACAAAGTTTGAATTCAGATCTGTTTGAATTCAAATTTTAAAAATTTCAAAAAAAATTCGTTTGGTTCTCTGGATAGATGGGATTTCTATGAACTAGTAGGAAAAAGAATCAACTAAATCGGATCTATAGACTAAAAGATATACAAGAAACAAGAATTGGTATAGAATCTGAGATTGAAAAAAATACTGGAAAAAGAGAAAAATTTGGCCTGGGTGTTCACCGGACTTGTCGCCGGAGACGAGGAAGATGGTGGATCCGGTGTGCTTCGGCGAAGGATGTGTGCGGGACGGTGTAGAGGATGATGAGGTGAACCACTTGAACAACTTGTGGTTGTAGATTGCTTCCTGTACACACAGTTAGAGGTCGCCGGAATACACGAACTCCGGCGAGCAATTGGAGAGGTTAGAGAGAGGGAAAAACTCCAGAAGGAGAGGGCTTCGGACGAGGGGTGATAGGGGCTCCCAGGGGTGCTTTATATAGGGCTTGGGGAGGTCTGGATATGAGCTGAGCGTTGCCAACTTTATGATGTTAATGGTGACTGTTACTTGGGCTTCTAATGGCCATTACAGGAGGAATTAAGGCACACTAGTGAAGGGGAAAAGATAGAGGGAGGCGAGGGGAACCGATTCAGAGTGGTTTTGGAGCGAGGGGTAGGAGGGGAGGGGGTGGGGCGCTAGGGTGGGGAGAAGACGTGATGTTGCGTGTGTGCGTGCAGTAACGTACTGGAGGTTGAAGACGACCTCTTGTCGTGAAGAAGGCTGGGCCTTCCTTGCGCCTTGGTTGCCCACGTTTTTTAAACGTTTTTTTACATAAGAACTTTATGGCTACGAAATACAATAAAATAACTCCTAAAAATCCCAGAAAAAATCACATATATATATATATATATGGTCTTATATATGACCTTGTGAACATTTATCCGGCCTAAAATGCAAGTTTTCAAAAATAAACTTTTTGCTAAACTAATAAAATAAAGTGCAAATAAAACCCAACAAATATATTTTGGTTCCAAATTCATTTTCCAATATTTTCCTTCTATTATTGAATAAGTCATTTTATCTTCTCTCTTTATTTTTTTTGAAATAAAGGAAATGAATTTAGTGAAACCAAATTTGATCCAAACTCCAAATTTTGAAGTTAAAGAATTTTCAAAAATTGGATTTAAGGAAACTTCCAATTCTCTCTTTCGGTCCTTGAATTGCATAAAGTTCTTTGGACAAAAATTCAAAATAAAAGAAATGGGGCAAAAATGCATAAACCATGGATGCATATGAATGATCTATTTTAAACATCCAAATTGAAAATTGGGATGTTACAAACCGACCCCCCTTAAGATGAATCTCGCCCTCGAGATCGGGTTGGCTAGCAAAAAGGTGTGGGTGGTCCTGTCGGAGATCTTCTTCTCGTTCCCAGGTGGCTTCTTCTTCGGTATGATGACTCCATTGAACCTTGCAGAACTTGATGACCTTGCTGCGGGTAACCCTGCTTGCAGTTTCGAGAATCTTGATGGGCTTCTCCTCATAGGTCAGATCACTATC
The DNA here is from genome assembly GCF_018294505.1 of Triticum aestivum. Classification (NCBI taxonomy): domain Eukaryota; kingdom Viridiplantae; phylum Streptophyta; class Magnoliopsida; order Poales; family Poaceae; genus Triticum; species Triticum aestivum. Next base: position 541,852,847 of record NC_057809.1, on the reverse strand, counting down.
CAATTGTATGGCCTCCAATGGCACTATATCTCTCAAAGGAATATCGGCCATCTCCGCATGTCACTTCTTCAACTGGGAAACGTGAAACACATCATGAACTCCTGACAAGGCTTCTGGTAATTCCAACTTGTAGGCAACTTCACCCATGCGTTCTAAAACTCTGTACGGCCCCACAAACCGTGGTGCTAACTTTCCTTTGACTCCAAATCGTTTAACTCCTCGAAGTGGCGACACATGCAGATATGCTCTATCTCCGACTTCATAGGTTACCTCCTTGCGTTTAGTATCGGCATAACTCTTCTGTCTGGACTGGGCTATCTTAAGTCTGTCACGGATCAACTTGACTTTCTCCTCCGAATCTCTGATTAAATCAGGTCCGAACAGTTTACGGTCTCCAACTGCATCCCACATCAATGGTGTCCTGCACCTCCTTCCGTACAAAGTTTTGAAAGGGGCCATTTTCAAACTAGCTTGATAGATGTTGTTATATGAGAACTCTGCGTAAGGAAAATTATCATCCCACCTAGATCCGTAATCTAGCGCACAAGCTCTCAACATGTCCTCCAGAATCTGATTGACTCTCTCGGTCTGCCCATCTGTCTGCGGATGAAAAGTTGTACTGAACTCTAGCCTGGTACCCAAAGTTTCATGTAACTGATGCCAAAACTTTGAGGTAAATTGTGTTCCTCTATCTGATACGATGGTCCTTGGAACTCCATGCAGACATACGATTCTGGTCATGTATATCTTGGCTAACTTAGCACTTGTATATGTGGTTTTTACGGGGATGAAATGAGCTACCTTAGTCAAGCGATCAACCACTACCCAAATAGAATCATAGCCTGATCGGGTCCTCGGTAATCCTGTAATGAAGTCCATGCAAAGCTTGTCCCACTTCCAATCTGGTATCGGCAAAGGCTGAAGTAATCCTGCTGGTTTCTGGTGCTCTGCCTTAACCTTATGACATACGTCACATACTGCGACATACTCGACAATATCCTTTTTCATACCTGTCCACCAAAAACTTTCCTTCAAGTCCAAATACATCTTGGTATTGCCCGGGTGTATTGAATAAGGCAAATCATGAGCCTCCTGAAGAATCAATTTCCTGATCTCTAGGTCATTTGGCACGTAAATACGTTGCTCAAACCATAAGGTTCCATGTTCATCCTCACGAAATCCTTCTGCCTTTCCTTGGTTCATCCTTCCCTTTATCTTCGCCTTTGTCTAACTTCTGGGCTTCTCAGATCTTTCCCAACAAAATGGATTGAATTTCCATTGTGGCAACAAAACCTCGTGGTACTACCTCCAATTGAAGATCTCGGAGGTCATCAATTAACTCCTGAGGTAATCCTCCTGCTGTGAGGGTATTAACATAGCTCTTGCGGCTCAATGCATCTGCCACAACATTGGCCTTTCTTGGGTGATAGTGCAATTTCATGTCATAATCCTTTATGAGCTCCAACCGTCTTCTCTGCCTGAGGTTCAACTCCTTCTGCGTGAAGATGTATTTCAAACTCTTATGATCCGTGTAAACATCACAGTGATTTCCGATAAGAAAATGTCTCCATGTCTTGAGTGCGTGCACTACGGCTGCTAACTCCAAATCATGTGTAGCATAATTCCGCTCATGAGGTCGAAGCTAACATGAGGCATATGAAACAACTCTTCCTTCTTGCATAAGAACACCTCCAAGTCCCTGACGAGAAGCATCGCAATATACTTGGAAATCCTTGCGTATAATCGGAAGAATTAGCATTGGGGCTGTGACCAAACGTTTCTTTAGCTCCTAGAAACTGGCCTCACATTCGTCGGTCCAAACAAACTTAGTGTCTTTCTTCAATAACTCTGTCATGGGCTTCGCGATCTTGGAGAAATTCTCGATAAACCTCCGATAGTATCATGCGAGTCCAAGAAAACTGCGAATCTCTCCGACTGAGGCGGGTGCCTTCCATTCGGTGATGGCTTCAACCTTGGAGGGGTCTACTGCTATTCCTTCTCTTGATATATCATGTCCAAGAAATCCGACTTCCTTCAACCAGAATTCGCATTTGCTAAACTTTGCGTATAATTGATGTTCCCTAAGCTTCTCAAGAACCAAGCGCAAATGTTCCTTATGTTCTTCTTCATTCTTCGAGTAAATCAGTATGTCATCAATGAATACCACAACAAACTTATCCAAGAACTCCATGGATACCTTATTCATCATACTCATGAAATAGGCAGGGGCATTAGTCAAACCAAAAGACATGACCGTGTACTCATAAAGTCCATATCTCGTGGTAAAGGCTGTCTTGGGTATATCCTGTTCTTGAATTTTCAGCTGGTGATATCCTGATCGAAGATCGATCTTTGAGAAAACTTTTGCTCCTGTAGCTGGTCAAACAAATCATTCATCATCGGCAGAGGGTACTTGTTCTTGATCGTCACCTCATTCAACGCACGATAATCTACAAACATTCTCAAGGATCCATCCTTCTTCTCAACTAGAAGCACTGGGGCTCCCCAAGGTGATGAACTCGGTCGAATATAACCTTTCTCCAATAATTCCTTAATCTGCTTCTTAATTTCCTCCAGATCATTTGCGGGCATCCGGTATAGTCTCTTGGATATTGGTCCGGTGCCTGGTAACAATTCGATCAAAAACTCTATGTCCCGATCCGGTGGCATGCCGGGTAATTCCTCAGGGAATACATCGGGATAATCCTTCACAATTGGTACTTCCTCCTGAACAACTCCCGAAAGAGAATTCACTTGAGTCCTCCTTGGCATATGCCTCGACACATACTTGATCCATTTCCCCTCTAGGGTGGTAAGAATAATCGACTTATGAGCACAATCAATATTCCCTTCATACTTGGATAGCCAGTCCATGCCTAGAATTATGTCCAATTCTTGTGATTCTAGGATGATGAGGTCTGTGGGGAAAACGTGTCTCACTATGGTCAATGGCAACTGAAAACATCCCTAACTAGCCATATACTCTGCTCTTGGGGAACTCACTAACATAGGTGTTTTAAGGGCTACGGTCAGCAACTTAAACTTATCCATAAATCTCCTTGATATGAATGAATGTGATGCACCAGTGTAAAAAAGAACAAGGGTTGTAAATGAATTAACCAAGAACTTACCAATAACGATGTCAGGCTGGTCATAAACTTCCTCCACATTGACATGGTTCACCTGACCTCTGGTGAAAGGATTGGGCTTCTTTCCAGAGCTTCCATTTCCATTCCCGTTCTTCGCCTCGGGACACTCGGTGGCGTAGTGTCCGGTCTTCCCGCACTTGAAGCAGGTAATGTGGCTCAGATCCTTCTTTGCCGGTGTAGCGGGGTTGGACTGATGTTGATTGTTTCGTCCGTTCCCATTGCCATTCCTATGGCCATTATGGTTGTGTCCATTCCCTCCATGATGTGAATGTCCTCCATGGTTATGGTGAGCGTGTCCATTATACTTGTCAGATCCTGGTCCATTATTTCCCGAGTACGGGGTATAGCGGGGCTTCTGCTGAACTCCAGAGTTGTACTTTCCCTGTCCGTACTTCCTCTTGCGATTCTCCACCTGCTGCTGCTTGCCTTCCAGAATGAGAGCCTTGTCGACCAACTCTTGATAATTGTTAAAGGTAGCCACGGTCAACTGAAGTCCCAAATCATTGTTTAGTCCCTCCAGAAATTTCTCCTGCTTAGCGGCATCATCAGCCACGTCTCCGGGAGCATACTTGGATAACTTGCTGAATTCCTCCACATAATCACCAACAGAACAATTTCCTTGGCGTAAGTTGCGGAACTCACGCTTCTTCAGACTCATAGCTCCGGCTGAAACATGTGCGGTACGGAACGCCTGCTGGAACTGATCCCAAGTCACATTGGCTGTGGGGAAAGTGGTGGTGTAATTCTCCCACCACGAAGCTGCTGGTCCATCCAGTTGATGCACGGCAAAGCGCACCTTCTCAGCATCAGTGCATCCTGCGGTGGTCAGCTCTCTTCCGATCTTGCGAAGCCAGTCATCTGCAACGATCGGCTCCATGCTGCTAGAGAACACCGGTGGATTAAACCTCAGGAAACTGGTAAGGTTGTCGACTGGGGGTGGTGGTGGTGGGTTGTTGTTGTTGTTCTGGTTCTGATTCTGGATGAGTAGCTGCATGAGGGCATTCTGGTTCTGGATCAACTGGGTAAGTTCCGGTGGGAATTCCGGGTCACGTCTTGGAGGCATCTGTTAGGTTTAGAGTGGATGAGAAATTAGAATAGAATAAGGGCCTAATGAGAGAAATCACTACCCATATGCTTATGATAGCAAGAAAATTTCAAATCAAGCAATTCACATAGATCACACCACACAAGCAAAAACCTACAGGTAAGGTCATATCCACAAGAGATATGATCTCTTCATACTACCGCAATCATTCGTTGGACTCAACTTGGTAGTGGTGGTCTGAAGTAAATCTTCTCAAATCAATGTCAACTCTAGCTTCTTCTTCTTCTTCGTCAATGATGCCTTCATAGGTCATGGTCTCATCGGGCTGAGCAACTTGGTGATGGGGTTCAACAACTATTTTATTGAAGTGGAGAAGAGATAGAAATGAATAGAGAAGAGTATAGACCAATGGATATTTAAGGAAGTCGTAAAATAAAGTTTTCTTCCTATGGCTTTCCATTTCCTAGTGGTCGCGTCCTACAGTCAGCGTGTGCTCTGATACCATCTTGTAGCGACCCGACCCAAAATGGTCGAAGTCTCTGTGCTTAAGTGTCATCCCTGGATCGGTATGCTGACACACACAGTACTTGAGGAATTATAACAGAGTTCAATCACACTTTATTACATCGAGGTTCTCAAAAGAGTATTTATTACAATAATATGGCCAAAGGCCATCTAAATAAAAATAACTGTGGAAGCATTGAAGGTAAATGAGTCCATCCAACTCCACGGCAAACTGAGTGCAGAACAACGACCTATCGCACCTTTAATCCTCGTCGGAAAAGTCTGCAACATGAGACGTTGCAGCCGTGTAGATCAGCACATGGAATATGCTGGCAATTTCACACCATAGAATAATAATAAATGAAAAGACTATCTCTATATGCAAATTTAGCTGGTGGAGGCTCCAAGTTTAATTTTTGCATAAAGCCAATTTTACCCTACAACAAAGGAATAATTTTTTATTATTTACTACTATATTAAAATGCCATTATTGAGAAGGTTATTCCAACTCAATCCCAAAAAATTCCCAAGTTATTAGTAACCCAATAATTTCATTAAATAGAGTGATGAGATCAACCAATAATTCACTTCTAGATACTCAAGATGTCCGTAACCGGGGACACAGTTAATCATGATTAGTTTGTACACTTTGCAGAGGTTTGCGCACTTTTCCCCACAAGACTCGACCACCTCCATGATTGGAAGATCGAGACATAGCCTTTCAGAAGCATTTCCCCTTAACACTGGGTAGACCGGTACACCTACTTTCCCCTACATCAGCTAGCCTACCACGGAAAGAGGTCACATAACTTACTCAACTATGCCAGAGCCCATAATGGCCTGTGGCTGCACACGGAAGTTCCTAGGCATGAAATATCTTATGATCCCTTTGAGCCTAGGTGGCGGCCCTAGGGTAATCACATGGGTACTCCGGGATTCCCCTTGGGCAAGCACTGGTTACTCCAGGTGCCCCAAACAATCCACCCAAATGTGTATTAAAGTTGCCACCTTAAGTTATCCCAAATTATTATCTCTCGCAACTTGCAAGAATCACACATACCAATCCCCGTCTACGAGCATGGCTAAGCAATATATGACATAACGAATATTCCCGGGGTGATCAAAGGTCATAGGTTCCTACCACATGAACTACAAAGCATAACCACATGTTCCCAAACCTACTCATGCAATCTTTGAGGGGGAAACTAATGCATAGTAAAAACTGGGTATTGAAAATTATGATCAAAGTGTGAACTTGCCTTGCTGACGTTCGTTGAACTGCAAAGATTCGTAGTAGCAAGCTTTGCACTCCGGATGATCTAGCGTAAGCAAGCAATAACATACATAAGCATACCAGCAAAGATCCAAAAAGAAAACAAATAAAAGACTTCGAAAAACTCCAAAAACAACCAAATAAAGTTTATGTACAGAACGTAATTTTTACAGCAACAAAAATAAATTCTTTTGGTTTTAACAGAAAGTACACGTTACGAGCTTTGATTTGCAAAAAGAATCACCTAAAACGGAGTTACAGAACTCGAGATACGGCCTAACGAAGTTTGAATTTAGATCTGTTTGAATTCAAATTTTAAAAATTTCAAAAAAAAGTCATTTGGTTCTCTGGATAGATGGGATTTCTATGAACTAGTAGGAAAAAGAATCAACTAAATCGGATCTATAGACTAAAAGATATACAAGAAACAAGAATTGGTATAGAATCTGAGATTAAAAAAATACTGGAAAAAGAGAAAATTTTGGCCTGGGTGTTCACCGGACTGGTCGCCGGAGACGAGGAAGATGGTGGATCCGGTGTGCTTCGGCGAAGGATGTGTGCGGGACGGTGTAGAGGACGATGAGGTGAACCACTTGAACAACTGGTGGTTGTAGATTGCTTCCTGTACACGCGGTGAGAGGTCGCCGGAATACACGAACTCCGGCGAGCAATTGGAGAGGTTAGAGAGAGGGAAAAACTCCAGAAGGAGAGGGCTTCAGGCGAGGGGTGAGAGGTGCTCCCAGGGGTGCTTTATATAGGGCTTGGGGAGGTCTGGAGATGAGTTGAGCGTTGCCAACTTTATGATGTTAATGGTGACTGTTACTTGGGCTTCTAATGGCCATTACAGGAGGAATTAAGGCACACTAGTGAAGGGGAAAAGATAGAGGGAGGCGAGGGGAACCTATTTAGAGCGGTTTTGGAGCGAGGGAGAGGAGGGGAGGGGGTGGGGCGCTAGGGTGGGGAGAAGACGTGATGCTGCGTGTGTGCGTGCAGTAACGTACTGGAGGTTGAAGACGACCTCTTGTCGTGAAGAAGGCTGGTCCTTCCTTGGGCCTTGGCTGCCCATGTTTTTTAAACGTTTTTTACAGAAGCACTTTAGGGCTACAAAATACAATAAAATAACTCCTAAAAATCCCAGAAAAAATCACATATATATATGGTCTTATATATGACCTTGTGAACATTTATCCGGCCTAAAATGCAAGTTTTCAAAAATAAACTTTTTGCTAAACTAATAAAATAAAGTGCAAATAAAACCCAACAAATATATTTTGGTTCCAAATTCATTTTCCAATATTTTCCTTCTATTATTGAATAAGTCATTTTATCTTCGCTCTCTTTTTTTGAAATAAAGGAAATGAATTTAGTGAAACCAAATTTGATCCAAACTCCAAATTTTGAAGTTAAAGAATTTTCAAAAAATGGATTTAAGGAAACTTCCAATTCTCTCTTTTGGTCCTTGAATTGCATAAAGTTCTTTGGACCAAAATTCAAAATAAAAGAAATGGGGCAAAAATGCATAAACCATGGATGCATATGAATGATCTATTTTAAACATCCAAATTGAAAATTGGGATGTTACATTTCCCCTCTGCATCTTGTTGTGATGAATTGAGTTTTTCCCTTTGAGATTTCGTTGTTATCGGATTGAATGATTTTATGGATTTGAGAGAACTTGATATATGTCTTGCATATGAATACTTGTGGTGACAATGGGGTATAATATTGATTCACTTGATATGTGTTTTGGCACTCAACTGAGGGATTCCCGCGGTGACATTGGGGTAATCTATGCATAGGGGTTGATGTATGTTCTCGTCTTTTGTTTCTCCGGTAGAAATCTTAGGGCACTCTTTGAGGTTCTTTGTGTTGGATTGAGTATCATGAATCTGAAATTATTTGGTGTTATTTTAGTATGAACTCTTGGATAGATCAATTAGAAAGAATAGCTTCGAGGTGGTTTCATACCCTACAAACGATTTCTTCGTATGTTCTCTGCTAGATAGGAACTTTGGAGTGATTCTTTGTTGCACGTTGAGGGATGGTCATATGATCCAATTATGTTAGCATTGTTGAGAGATTGCACTAGCGAAAGTACGGACCCTGGGCCTCATTTTCAAGCATTGCAATACCGTTTTTGTGCCCGTTTACTATTTGCTACCTTGCTGTTTTTATTTTTTCAGATTATAAAATATATTTATACCATCCATATTACACTTTTATCACCATCTCTTCGCCTAACTAGTGCACCTATACAATTTTCCATTGTATTAGGTGTGTTGGGGACACAAGAGATTTCTTGTATTTGGTTGCAGGGTCATTTTAGAGAGACCATCTTCATCCTACACCTCCCATAGATTGATAAACCTTAGGTCATCCACTTGAGGGAAAATTGCTACTGTCCTACAAAACTCTACGCTTGGAGGCCCAACATGTGTCTACGAGAATAAAGTTGTGTAGTAGACATCACACCCCTTGGTGACAGACCTATTGCAGGAGCAGATGTAGACATTATGAGCGTTTTTCAAGCTCGATATGATGACTACTTAATAGTTTAGTGCGCCATGCTGTTGGGTACACCTTCTATCACAGATCCAAAGGCAAGATCTTTGTTGCTAAGAATGGATCCTTTCTAGAGAAGGAATTTCTCTCGAAAGAAGTGAGTGGGGGGAAGTAGAACTTGATGAGGTAGTTGTACCTTCTCTCAAATTATAAATTAGTACATTAGAGAAAACTATTCCCGTGATGCCTACACGAACTAGAGAGGAAGCTAATGATGATGATCATGAAACTTCAGATCAAGTTACCAACTAAACTTCATAGGTCAACCAGAGCACGATCCGCACTAGAGTGGTATGGTATCCTGTCCTAGAAGTCATGTTACTAGACCAAGGCGAACCTACAAACTATGAAGAAGCTACGATGAGCCCAGATTCCGACAAATGGCTTGAGGCCATGTAATCTGAGATAGGATCCATGTATGAGAACAAAGTGTGGACTTTGGTGGACTTGCCCGATGATCGGCAAGCCATTGAGAATAAATGGATCTTCAAGAAAAAGACAGATCCTGATAGTAATGTCACTATCTACAAAGCTCGACTTGTCGCAAAAGGTTTTCGACAAGTTCAAGGAGTTGACTATGATGAAACCTTCTCAGTCGTAGCGATGCTTAAGTCAGTCCAAATCGTATTAGCAATTACTGCATTTTATAATTATGAAATTTGGCAAATGGATGTCAAAACCGCATTGCTTAATGGATATCTTAAAGAATAGTTGTATATGATGCAACCAAAAGGTTTTGTCGATCCTAAAGGTGCTAACAAAGTGTGCAAGCTCCAGCGACCCATCTATGGACTGGTGCAAGCATCTCGGAGTTGGAATATATGCTTTGATGAGGTGATCAAAGCATATGATTTTATACAGACTTACATGAAGCCTGTATTTACAAGAAAGTGAGTGGGAGCTATGTAGCATTTCTAATATTATGTGTGGATGGCATATTACTGATTGGAAATGATATAGAATTTCTGGATAGCATAAAAGGATACTTGAATAAGAATTTTTCGATGAAAGACCTCAGCGAAGCTCCTTACATATTAGGCATCAAGATCTATAGAGATATATCAAGACGCTTGATAAGATTTTCAATGAGTACATACCTTGACAAGATTTTGAAGGAGTTCAAAATGGATCAGTCAAAGATGGAGTTCTAGCATGTATTGCAAGGTGTGAAGTTGAGTAAGACTCAAAGCCCGACCACAGCAGAGGACAGAGAGATAATGAAAGTCATTTCCTATGCCCCAGCCATAGGTTCTATAAAGTATGCCATGCTATCTACCAGACCTATTGTGTGCCTTTCCATGAGTTTGGCAAGGAGGTACAATGGTGATCCAGGGGTAGATCACCAGGACAGCGGTCAAAATTATCCTTAGTGTAACACCCACAATGCGGCTATATCTCCCACGTATCGGGGCACGACTTAGAGGCATAGCCGCATGGTAGGCTTGTCGCAAGAGGGGTAATCTTTACACATCCCATGTACTGAATAATAAAGGGATAAAGAGTTGGCTTACAATCGCCACTTCACACAATACATAAATAATCCATACATCATCCAAAGTACAATCAAAGGTCTGACCACGGAACCAAAATAAAGAAAGACAATCCCAAATGCTAGATCCTTGATCGACCCAACTGGGCTCCACTACTCATCATCAGGAAAAGAAACATAGTAACGTCCTGAATCCTCGCCGAACTCCCACTTGAGCTCGGTACCGTCCCCTGTACTGGCATCATCGGCACCTACATCTGTTTGGAAGTAACCGTGAGTCACGAGGACTCAGCAATCTCACACCCGCGAGATCAAGACTATTTAAGCTTAAGGGTAGGAAAGGGTAGTGATCAGGTGGCCCTGTAGTTTGCCCGGTTCGGACCAACACTCAAAGGAGCACTGGCCCGGGGGGGTTAAAATAAAGATGACCCTTGAGTCTGCAGAACCCAAGGGAAAAGGCTTAGGTAGGCAAATGGTAAAACCAAGGTTGGGCCTTGCTGGAGGAGTTTTATTCAAGGCAAACTGTAAAGGGGTTCCCATAACACCCAACCGCGTAAGGAACACAAAATCAAAGAACATAACACCGGTATGACAGAAACTAGGGCGGCAAGAGTGGAACAAAACACCAGGCATAAGGGCCGAGCCTTCCACCATTTACCAAATATATAGATGCATTAAAGTAAATAAGATATAATAATGATATCCCAACAATATCCATGTTCCAACATGGAACAAACTTCATCTTCACCTACAACTAGCAACGCTATAAGAGGGGCTGAGCAAAAGCGGTAACATAGCCAAACAATGGTTTGCTAGGAAAGGTGGGTTAGAGGCTTGACATGGCAACATGGGAGGCATGATATAGCAAGTGGTAGGTAGCGCGACATAGCAATAGAGCGAACAACTAGCAAGCAAAGATAGAAGTGATTTCGAGGGTATGGTCATCTTGCCTGCAATGTTCTCAGATTTGTCGAAAGCTTGATCCTTGTTAGCGTACTCAACAGGTTCCTTGGTCACATACTCGTCTCACGTCTCTACCCAAAGCAAGAGCACAAGCAAAGGACCAACAATCAATCATAGTGCAATGCACAAGCAACATGATGCAATACATGGCATGATATGCAAGATGTGATATGCAATACATATGCGTGCTCCGGAAGGAAAATAATGATCAAGGCATCAACTTGGCAAACCAAGTATGCCGCTGGAAAGATGAGATGATTTCGGTTGAAATCGATATAAAGATCACCGGAAACGGATGCACGGTTTGCAAACGGCAAGCAAAACAAGGATGGTGCAAAACTATAATTAACAACATGATGCTACTTAGCATGCAACTAAACTACTGCACTCCAACATAGCAACAAAGCATATGGATATGATGTACACAAGATTCTTGACAAAACATGAACACTGAGCTATGGCTAAATCACACGAGAACAGGCTCAAACAAGCATGGTAAAAGTGCAAAAGATATCAACATCACAGACTTAGTGAAAATACTAACATGTCAAAAATAACAACAGGAAGGAATGTTTAGAGCAAGCAAATAACATGCTATAGGAACATATCATAGAAAATAAAGGCATGGCATGATTCTACTAAAAGCATAGATCAAAAGTCCCTTAATGAACATGAGCCAAAAAGGCACAGAAAAAATGATGGCACCCATGTAAACATAGCAAGTTTTATTAACAGTTTCAGACTAGGCAGAAAACTGAGCATGTCATAAACAGAATTATGAAGGAAACTTTGCGAGCTCATGCCACTCACCACAAAGCATTTCATGACAAAACAAGCATAGGAACAGCACTATGACATGTTCATGAATCTAACCATGGCAAGATCAAGTTCATAGGATGCATGGATCACTAGAAACAACCATGGCAAAATTGATTAACATGTTAACATTCTGCCAGGAACATTTACAGCAAAAGTAGAGCAAGAACAAGACATGCTAGACAACTCCATAAATGCAAACAGGGCATGGATGGATAGAGCATAACCACATGTTCAAAACGTCCTTACTGAAAGGTGAGTAATCTGCGTCGGCGCACCGGCCCAAAGTTTGGGCCGGTCGCACCCTAGCCGCAGTATGCCACTTGTTCTGGCCGTTCAATCTAGCGAAAACAAACGATTCTCCCCAGATCTTCTTCCTCCTCGCGCATCTCACGCTCACGCATATCCCCGCATCTCCGCCGTCTCGCGCAGCTCCCCTTACATGCCTCATCTTCCCTCCGGTGGGCTTCCTCGTCGCCGATACGCACCCTCGCTAGCCGTCCTCGTCGTTGGTTCCCACCCTCGCCGGTCCTCCTCGTCGCTGCCTCAACCCATGCAACAGCTGCACCTGCGGTTGCAGCTCTCATCAGCTCCGGTTGTAGCTCCGCCGTTGCCCCTTGTTGTTGATGCTCGCTGAACAGAATTGCGTCGATGACTCCCACCAGCCAATCACGCCATTGAACGGATGTAGCAAAAAACTTATCCAGTCATAGCAAAACCTGACAACTGTTGCAGCAAAAACACCATCGCCACCGTCGCTAGGTCGCGGCTCCTTCTTGATGGATGTAGCAAAAAAGTTTGCCGGTAGTAGCAACAACCAAATACGGTTGCAGCGAAAAACGCCCTCGCCGTCATCGTGAGGTCGCATCTTCTGCTTGATGGATGTAGCAAAACACTACGCTGGTAGTAGCAAAACAAAACTACGGTTGCAGCATCATTTTTTGCTGGAAGCACTGGATTGCGAACGACGGCCAGCAGTAAACGACATTGAGTGAATGTAGCAAAAAACATCGCCATAGTAGCTAAAAACAATGACGGTTGCTAAATTGAAGCTTTTTCCTTGCCGGTTGAAACTTTTTTCATGGTTCAAATTTTTTCTTCCACACCCATTTGAAGCTTTTCCATGCTTGAAGCATACTCCTTTGCCGGTTGAAGCTTTTTTGCACACCATTTGAAGCTTTCTTGCATCTGCAGTTGCCGGCCACAAGTTCACCGTCGTTGGTTGCAGCACGTCACTCTGACAGTAGTAGCTGCTTTTGTTGCCGGTCGTAGCTTTTTGCAGCGTGGGTTGCAACTTTCCTCATCTCCCGGTTGCAGCTGTTTGTTGTCATGGGCCAGAAAACTACATGCCGAAGATTGTAGCAAATAGCGACACCAGTTGTAGAAAAAAATGATCTAGTTGTAGCAAAAATTAGCCGTGTTTCCAACTCTCTTATTAGTTGCAGCAAAAAACAAGAGTGGTTCCAGCTCTGGATTTGGCCGGTTGAAGCAAAACAAAATGCTAGTTCCACCATTGTTACTCGCTCGCTGGAATCGCAACCTTCACCATGGTCATCCATGGAGACTCGTCGGCACGTCTTGGAATGGCGCCCCTGGCATGGTCCCAGCATCTCCATCATGGCGCCCCCGGCACGGTCCAAGCACCTCCGTTGTGGGAGAGTTTGTGCATCGTCGTGCGGAGATTGAAAAAAAATCAAGCGGTGGAGCCACTTGCAGGAGCGCTTCTAGAGGTATGAGGCGATGCACTGTAGCAATGAGTGGACCAGGTTTGCTTCTGGAGGAGATAAGATACGAGGGGTGGTGGGCCTAAAAAATCCCTTGGATCACGTCTCCCTCGTCGTTCGATCTAGCTGGATCGCGTGGCCCGCGCGCGACCGGCGGAAGACTCGGCCGGTGCACCGGGTATAAACATTTCCCTTACTGAAATATCCCAAAATAAGCATGGATATCACTGTAGCATCAAGTTTACATGGCATCAAAATAACAGCAGGAAAAGGACTTAGCAAAATCCTAAGTCCCTGAAAACAGCAACATCACGGAGCCTAGCTTGCATGCTTGAAAACAGCAACATCACGGAGCCTAGCTTGCATGCTTGTGCTAGTCACCACATTGATCACAAAAATGCAACACAAGCACCTCTGTAAAGATGGCATGATGTAGTTTAAAACACATGTAGATCTCATGCTCATATGATGCACACAACAAATGTGACAAAAATGACAAATCACCATGATATGATAAGTAACAGCAGTTATCATTTTATAGCACTCTTGCATCAATGAAAATGGTGTCATAATGAGCATGAACATGCATGGAAATGCTACTGTCATGAAGAGCTCAATGAGACGAAAAATTTGATATATCATATGCCTCATTCGGAGCAACAAGCGTGGAGATATGAGGCGATGAACAGGGGCTCAAAATATGATGCAGAAAAAGACTTGGTGAAAAATATACCCTCCAAACTGGATCTAGGGTTTTGGCATGCGGATCGAGGCAGGACCGGAGCTTCGCCGGAGTTCGTCGCCGCGGTGGCCGGAGCTTGGGGAGGAGGTGGCCGGAGAGCTCGCCGGCGACGGGGAGCAGATGAGGAGGTGGGGCGATGCGTGGTGGAGGAAGGAGGCGGCAGGCGTGGTCGCGGTGAGGCGGCGACGGCGGCGGTGCGGCGGCGAAGGCGTGGGCGGTGCGGGGCGGTCGGCGGCGGGCGCGGTCGGCGGCGGGGTTGGCGCTGGGCGGCGGGACCGAGCCGCGGGAGGCGCGGGCGGCGATGGGCCGGGCGGGCCCGATCCGGGCTCGCCGGGCCGCGGCGGCGGGTGGCGGCGGAGATGCCACGTGGCGGCGTCTGAGTGGCTAGGTGCGGTGGCGCGGGCGTGTCCGGCGGCGGAGGGGGCGATTTTTAGGTTTTCGGGACCCGGATTTGGATGGGGATATGTATATTTATAGGTAGGAGGAGGTAGGAGTGTCCAAATGAGGTGTAGTTTTCGCCCACGCGATCGTGATCCGACGACGGAGGACATGGAAGTGGTTTAGATGGGTTACCGGGCTGTTTTGGAGGAGTGTTGGGCTGCAACACACAAGAGGCCTTTGCGGTTACCCGGTTAACCGTTGGAGCATCAAACGGCCTCCAAATGGAATGGAATTTGACAGGCGGTCTACCAGTGGTGTACCAAGGACACTTGGCAAATCTCATCCATTCCGAGAATGTTTAACACCCGCTCACGATAAGAGACAAGAGGGTGCGCCGGTGCATGTAGGAGTGTCGGATTGCGAAACAGACAACGGGGAAAATGCTCGGATGCATGAGACGAACACGAATGCAAATACGATGCACATTATGACATTATATGAAATGCATGACATGAACAAAATGCAAAAAAAAGACAAAAACCCAACCACGAAGGGAATCTCATAACTTAAAACTGGAAATGACAAGAGTCGGAGTTACAAATATGGCAAGTTACATCTAGGGTGTTACAACACTCCACCACTATGAGAGGATCTCGTCCCGAGATCTAGGACTGAAAGGACTTTGGATATTCAAAACGGAGGTGATCCTCGCGTTCCCAGGTGGATTGTCGGTCGGAATGGTGTGACCACTTCACTTTCAGGAATTTGATTGACTTGTTGCGAGTCTTGCGCTTGGTTTCTTCAAGAATAGCAACGGGATGCTCATGATAAGACAGGTCTTCTTGGAGATCAATCTCTTCGAAGTTGATAGTGCGCTCAGGAGTCTTGAAGCACTTGTGAAGCTATGACATGTGAAATGCATCATGCACATTTGCGAAGTTGGATGGAAGTTCAAGTTGATAGGCGAGGTCGCCTCTTTTGCCAATGATCTTGAAAGGAACCACGTATCTAGGGGCAAGCTTCCCTTTGATACCGAAGCGACAAGTACCTTTCATTGGAGAGATGCGGAGGTAGACATGGTCTCCGATCTCGAAAGCCAAGTCACGGTGATTGCTATCATAGTAACTCTTCTGGCACGATTGCGCGGCTTTGAGATTTTCACGGATGACTTTACAAATTTCTTCAGCTTATGTGATTAAGTCATTGCCAAGAAGTTGGCGTTCACCAGTCTCTGACCAATTCAGAGGAGTACAACACTTTCTGCCATAGAGAATTTCGAATGGGGCCTTGCCCGAACTCGCTTGGAAGCTGTTGTTGTAGGAGAGCTAGACATATGGAATACAATCTTCCCACTTCATACCGAAGGAAATGACACAAGCCCTGAGCATATCTTCAAGGATTTGATTGACTCGCTCGACTTGGCCACTAGTTTGAGGATGGAAAGTTGTGCTGAAGCGAATGTTGGTGCCCATGGCCTTCTGGAAGGAATCCTAGAACTTAGAAGTGAAGATGCTTCCACGATCTGAAGATATCAATTGTGGAATGTCGTGCGAGGAGACAATCCTGGAGGTGTATAGCTCTTCCAGCTGAGCTGCTGTGATAGATTCTTTGATTGGAAGGAAATGAGCCACTTTTGTAAGCTTGTCGATGACAACGAATATAGCATCATTTCCATGCTTGGACTTGGGAAATCCAGTCACGAAGACCATCTCAATATGGTCAAACTACCATTCTGGAATAGCAAGAGGTTGGAGGAGACCAGTTGGCCGTTGGTGTTCTGCTTTCACCCATCTGCAAACATCACATTCATTCACGAATTGAGCAATTTCTCGCTTCATTCGAGTCCACCAATACGACTGCTTGAGGTCATGATACATCTTCGTACTTCCAGGATGAATGGATAGAAGGGAATTGTGTGCCTCGTTCATAATGACTTTCCTTAGATCATCTTTAGGAACCACAGTCTGGTCCTCGAAGAATAGTGTCTTTGTCATCAATGCGATAGCACTTGTATTTGGGTTGGCTCTTGGCAATCCCATGTTTCACCTTCTTCGCCATGGTATCCAGAAGTTATGCCTCACGAATTTGATCTTCCAAAGTAGGAGAGACTTGGAGGTTGGCAAGAAAGCCTTGGGGAACAACTTGGAGATTCAGTTTGCGGAAAGCTTTACAAAGGTCCGGTTGGAAGGGCTTGAGAATTAAGTTGTTGCAGTAAGCCTTCCTGCTCAAAGCATCTGCAATGACATTGGCCTTGCCTGGAGTATATTGAATACTCGGATTGTATTCTTGAATCATTTCGACCCACGAGTCTGTCTGAGGTTGAGGTTGGGTTGAGTGAAGATGTACTTGAGGCTCTTATGATCTGTGAAGATGTCCACTTTCCTTCCCAACAAGAGATGTCTCCACGTTAATAATGCATGGACAACTGCCGCCAACTCAAGATCATGAGTGGGGTAGTTCCTTTCGTTGGGCTTCAACTGGCGAGAGGTATAGGCCACAACTTTCTTCTCTTGCATTAACACAACACCGAGACCTTGCAGGGAGGCATTACAGAAAACTTCAAATGGCTCGGATTCATCGGGAGGAGTCAAGACAGGAGGTGTGACTAACTTCTCTTTGAGGGTGTTGAAAGCAATGTCACATTCAGGCATCTAGACATACTTGACATGTTTCTGGAGGAGGTTGGAAAGAGGCTTTGCAATCTTAGAGAAATTCTCAACGAATCTTCGACAATAGCTTGCAAGCCCAAGAAAACTGTGAAGCTGCTTGACATTCTGAGGAGGTTCCCAATTCACAATTGCAGACACCTTCTCGGGATTAACGGCGATGCCTTTGGCTGAGATGATATGACCAAGGTAAAGAACTTCATCAAGCCAAAATTCACACTTTGAAAACTTCGCATAGAATTTATGCTCTCTGAGTTTATCCAGCACCAATCTCAAATGCTTGGCATTCTGACGCCCAAACACCGGAGCTTCAGATGCCTTCCATGGTTTCCGAGATTCATTGTGGGATTTGTTTTTGCTTGTTGCATTCATCATTCCATCATGTGCATTGCATCATGTCATCATGGCTTTAATCTTTCCAACTCAACTAAATAAACCGTATGGATCTTCGATCCATTTAAATTGAGGGAACTCACATGTTGGTTTCTCTTTAAAACATACCATCCCGATATTTAGGGAGATATTATAAAATATTCCATTGTTTTGGAATCACCCATGAACCCACTTGCATATTAAATCCCTTGGCCTTTTCTTCTTCAAGTTTTGACTCTCTAGCCTTGCCAATAATTCTTTTACCATTTTCCGGAGCTCTGCCAAAATTCTCAACATTTTTGGATACTCCTAAAACCTCGTCCTAGTTCAAACCCATTTGAATTAAATTCAAATGAGTTTGAATTCTTATCGTTCGATCTTGGCCATTTCTATTTTCTTGGAACCAGCGCATTTTCGCGAGTCCGGGAAAATTATCCCCGTGCCCAAACTCTTTCTCTAACCTTTCTTTTCTTCCCTTTTTCTTTCTCTTTATTTTTTTCTGTTTTGAAAGAGTAAGAGAGAGAGAAGGAGCCCAACAGCCAATAGGCCTCCTGGCCTTTTCCTCTCCCCACCTAATTGGTCTAAGGCCCAACCGCCGGCCTTCCAAGGCCTAGGCGCAGCCCCCTTCTCTACTGGGCCGGCCTCCAAGGCCCAACCGCGCCCCGCGGTAACCCTAGTACTCCCGCATCGCTCTCTCCCTCTCCCATCGATTTCTCCCTCGCGCCGCCAGAGACAGCGAGCGCTGCTGCCGCTCCCTCGCGTCCTCCTGCTACCGCCGCCACTCGCAGAGACGAGAGAGCAGTGCCGCACCTCCCTCTTCTTCCCCTGCTCCGGTCAATGCCGAACCGCCGTCCTCGGCTACCCCGTTCCCGTGTGCGCCGTGGCGCCCTCCAGCTGCGTCGCGCCCGTCGTCCACCGCCGCTCCGGCCGTCTTCGCCGGAGTACCACCAGGAAGCCGGGCCCTGTGCGCCATGGCCGCCTCCCTCCTTTGCACCTGTGCCTCGACCCGTTCCCCTCTACCTCCTCTTCGTCCCCGACCCCAGCCGCCGGATCCGGCCGGATCGAGCCGGCCCACGTCCGCCATCACCACCACCTTGCTCCGTCGCTCTCCGGACCAGCTCTGTTGCCAAGAGTCGCTGCCATCCTGCACCGCCCGTCGCCATCAACCCCTCCACCCGCGTCCTGCAAGCTCTCACCGCTGCCCCGAGCGCCCCTGCTTCTTCCATGGCACTGTTGCCATCCATGGCAGCTCCGTCGCCATCGCCTTACCGCCGCTGTCCAGCGCAACACCCGCATGAGATGGCCAGAGCCTCGATCCCCTGCTCCTCTGCTTCGGGCCCTAGTGTCCAGCGGCCATCGCCCCTGCATCATGCCAAGTACCTGCACCGTGCCCTGAACCGCCAAGGAAGACCACCGAACAGGGATTTGCCAAGTACCAGGTCAACAAGGACCGCCAAGTTCGTTTTCCGCCGTCTTCGAAATCGCCAAGTACCCCTTCCAAATGCAAGGTGGATCTCTTCCGCTGACGAGGTTCCGATAAGACCGTCGAGTGAACGACTACCTCCACGACGATACGAGAACATCCATTGACATGCATTTTGCCAAGTACCACAACAGTCGCCTTGGATTTCGTCAAGTTCAACGACCCGCCAAGTACCACTATACCCGGAGACCTCGAAACCGTCAAGTCCGACAACGATTGTGTACAACTACCGATGACGTGCATGTTGCCAATTACCCTCTCCGGATCGCCATGTTCGACTACCGATGACATATACCACTACCATCGCCGAGATCGTGAGAACCTCTACTTCCCCTTCAAAATGTGTACCACTACCGCTGCCCGAACGTCTATAGAACATGTACCGTCGACCCTCGAAGAACCGTGGATGTCAAGTTCCTTGTTTTGACCCCGAACACCTGCGGAGTGTGAACATCTACGAAGTGAGAACAACTACTTCCACTACCGTCGTCGCGAGAACGCCTACTTCCCTCTACGAACTTGATCCGTTCCGATAATGCATGCTTCGAAAGGTATAACCGCCGGAACGATGCCCGTGGACCGTATGCATGTGATGTATTGTATGAGATGCCCATGTTTGCACCATGGTCGAATCGCTGCTTGCTCGGTCCTCCTCGTTTGCTGCTAACCCGTGGGAACCCGGTTACCGGGATCACCCCACCATCTTGCTTGTCACGCTCCTGTCACTTTTCCTTTTGCACCGGTATCTCCGTGAGCTATCGGAACCAGAATGTTGCCGTGGCACCATTTCCGTTGTCATTGTCGTGGCCCCCCTTTCGTTTCCGCCACGATGACAAATGCTTCATATCATGCTCTTGTCAACTTTTCCAAAATTGCATAAAACTTGCAGATGTCATTTGCATCATGATAACAACATTTAAAATGGTTAAAATTGTTGTTTGCATTAAATTGCTAAATGCACATGAGGATTTACCGGAATTGTTGTTTGATGTTTCCGGCCTCATTTAAAACGCCTAATTGTGTATTTTACTCATGTTTCACCTCTTGCCATGTTTAACAACATTTAATATTGTTGGGTACATAAACGAGAGTGAACTAAATAATTGATGTGGTGTCCCGTCAATATGCAACTCGTTGCATATTGAGCTCCACTTAACTTGTAGTTTTGCTTGTGCACTTTGCCATGCCATGCCTCTTCAAACCGGACATGCATCATAATTGTTTGCGCATCATGTCATGCTTATGTGATGGTTGTTTACCATGTCGTTTGCTTCTTTCCGGTGTTGCTTCTTCGGGTTGGTTCCGCTAACTCCGCGTTTGTGAGGATTCCTTCGACTATGTCTGTTTGTCTTCTTCATGGACTCGTTCTTCTTTCCTGGCTATGTTACCGCTTTGGCTCAGCCCCTCTTATAGAGTTGCTAGTTATAGGTGAAGATGAAGTTTGTTCCATGTTGGAACATGGATATTGTTGGGATATCATTATTATCTCTTGTTTACTTTAATACACCTATATACTTGGTAAAGGGTGGAAGGCTCGGCCTCATGCCTGGTGTTTTGTTCCACTCTTGCCGCCCTAGTTTCCGTCATACCGGTGTTATGTTCCTTGATTTTGCGTTCCTTACGCGGTTGGGTGTTATGGGAACCACTTGACAGTTCGCTTTGAATAAAACTCCTCCAACAAGGCCCAACCTTGGTTTTAACATTTGCCACCTAAGCCTTTTTCCCTTGGGTTCTGCAGACTCAAGGGTCATCTTTATTTTAAACCCCTGGGCCAGTGCTCCTCTGAGTGTTGGTCCAACCTGTCAGCCGCCGGTGACCACCAGGGGCAACTCTGGGTTGGCCTACCGAAATCTTGGACAATCCGATGTGCCCTGAGAACGAGATATGTACATCTCATATCGGGATTTGTCGACACATTCGAGCGGCTTTGCTGGTCTTGTTTTACCATTGTCGAAATGTCTTGTAACTGGGATTCTAAGATTGATCGAGTCTTCCCAGGAGAAGGAATATCCTTCGCTGACCGTGAGAGCTTGTGATGGGCTAAGTTGGGACACCCCTGCAGGGTTTGAACTTTCGAAAGTCGTGCCCACGGTTATGGGCAGATGGGAATTTGTTAATGTCCGGTTGTAGAAAACTTGACACTTAACTTAATTAAAATGCATCAACCGCGTGTGTAGCCGTGATGGTCTCTTTCCGGCAGAGTCCGGGAAGTGAACACGGCTTTGGAGTTATGTTTGAACGTAAGTAGTTTCAGGATCACTTCTAGTTCACGACCGTTGCTTTGCTTCTCTTCTCGCTCTTATTTGCGTATGTTAGCCACCATACATGCTAGTGCTTGCTGCAGCTCCACCTCACTACCCTTTCCTACCCTTAAGATTAAATAGTCTTTATCTCGCGGGTGTGAGATTGATGAGTCCTCGTGGCTCACAGATATTTCCAAAACAGATGCAGGTGCCGATGATGCCAGTGCAGGTGACGCAACCCAGCTCAAGTGGGAGCCCAATGAAGACCTGGATCATTGTTTTGTTTCACTTCTTGTTGATCGGTAGTGGAGCCCAGTTGGGACGATCGGGGATCTAGCATTTGGGGTCGTCTTCTTTTATTTTGGTTCCGTAGCCGGACCTTGATTGTATACTGGATGATGTATGTTTAACTTGTATTTGTGTGAAGTGGCGATTGTAAGCCAACTCTTTATCCCTTTCTTATTCAGTACATGGGATGTGTGAAGATTACCCCTCTTGAGACAAGCCTACCATGCGGCTATGCCTCTAAGTCTTGCCCCGACACGTGGGAGATATAGCCGCATTGTGGGTGTTACAAGTTGGTAATCAGAGTCTTCCCCGACTTAGGAGCCCCCTGCTTGATCGAATCGCTGACATTGTTGAGTCTAGAACAAAATGTTTTGAGTCTTAGGATTATATATATCGGAGAGTAGGATTCTTTTTACTCCTCAATCCCTTCGTCGCTCTAGTGAGGCCTCCTGACGTAGAGACTCTTCTCTCCTCAAATTTCATGAATTTTTTAGGATCACGCGGGTATCTTGGAATCGTTCCGATAGTCTTGTGACGAGAACATTGTTCTTTGTGCCTCTTGACATTTAGGGGTTGTGGCAGTGTCCCGGGGAGTTGAGCTCCGAGGTGTTGTGGTCACAATTTTATCGTTGCAGTTCTGGAATACCTGAGTTTCGCCGACATAAAAAATCTCTTTTATGCAGTTGTTGGTGAGATAACCTCGACGCCACCTAGTACTTGGGCGGGAGTTCAGGAGTATTGCCATAACTCATATAACAAATGCTTTTCGAAGGTTGAGGTACATGATTTCCGAAGGTTTCTTGGTTATGTATTGAAGGATGGATACAGCTGGATGTAGGAATTGTTAGTTTGGGTGAGTTATTATGCTTCCCCTGTATCCCCAACACCTGATTGCATAACCAGAAAGTTTCGGGAGTTTATAAGTGGGAATTCAAGTATATCGTAGGATATCTTTCCAACAGACACATGATGCGATATGGGGTCTATCATATGTTTGTTCCGGCTTATTCTGCAAGCCAATCCTTTGTTTTTGTTTTGGTTTGTGGTATTCGAGTTGCTTCAATGTCAAGTGTTGATTCCATACCTTTCCTAAGCGGTGTTCTCATACTTCTATGTGAATACCAATCCTTCTTGATAATCGAGATTGTCATGTCAATCCTTTTTCAACCGGCGTGTTTCTCTTCAAGCGGATCCGAACATTTCAACATCCGCAAGATCAATTATCAGTTCTTCTCAACGGTGCTCATTTCATTCGTCCCAAGCTGCCTTTGTTTTCCCACCCTCCCACCCTTTTCCTTCAAGGATTCGGATTTCTTAATGAACCATCATGTTATTGATGAGAAGTCTCTCCATTCTTTTCCATCAATGTTCTTACCCGGTGGTTCTCATGAAGATGCTCTACAAGTTCATCATTCCTCGTTTCTTTTATCTTCTCCGGTGGATTCAATTCAAGCTTCGGTGTTGAGCTTATTACTTTCTTTTGTCCAATGTTTTCTCATGCCGGTGCACCTCTTAATTGTTCACCTCTCTCTATTCATTTGTTCCAGAGTGCTGAAGATTTCTCAAAAGATTAGTTTCCATTCTCAATCCGTTCAAGCTATTTTGAGGTTGTTATCTCTTTCAAGCCATTTAATTCAACCGGCGCATTATCTCTTTTAAATCGTTCAACGGTGTTTCTTTGGAGTGGGCCCTAACCCACAGGTCTTTTCCCAGGATCTTACCTGACTTCTCTATTTTCCCGGAGTTACTCTCAAATTCTTCTCCAAGTTTGACGTAAGAATGAATTATCATCAGTCATATGTATTTGTCCAAGATCTTTCAAAATTCTATCATCGTTGGTTCAACCTTTTTAATTTTTTATTCCGTAGTGCCTCAACAATTTGTGTTGGTGTTTCTCGTCGTCATTCTCATATTTTGAAGACCAAAGAAGAGTGTCTCCTCCAAATCTTATCCGTTCTCTCATAGATGCGGGGTTCAAGCTTGATGCCATCCTCTCATAATTGTTTTCGATTGTGAGAATTATTTTCACCCATCTGGAGCAATTCAGGTGTATTTTTCAGTTTGATTCTCCGGAGCCCATCATCTCAGAATTATTCATTCTAGCTTGCAACTCTTGTTCTCCAAATCTTACTGGTGAATCATTCAAATATCCTCTAATCAGTTCATGATCTCTCCGTTCTCATGTATCTAAATTCCCTCAAGTATCTTCATTCGTTTTGCAATTCTTCCCGGTTAATTGTGCTTTTGCTACTTTCATGTTCAATTCTTATGATGGTTCATTCAAGAGTTTTATTCCTTGGCTATCATATCAATTCATCCGTTCTTTCAAATCCTAACAGTGGTTTGTTGAAGCCTTTTCTCAAGTTTGCGCTATATCTATCTTAATCCTTTCCACGAGAATAAGTAGTATGCCAAATCTGTTGCTTGTCATAAATTTAAATTGGTGAAGGATATGCATAACATAATTCTTATTCTTGCTTCATCCAAATGATGGATTCATTCTTCCGGAGTTTGTTCACGATAAGTAAATTCTTGGTTCAAGTGCTTCATACTTTTCCCGGAATTCCAAGCTCTCTCAACTATATCACCATGAACATTCATCTAAATAATTGCAAGGATTCACCTTGTGTTTGCAACTTCTCTTTCTTTTTATCATCCTTTTATTACCGGACTTCTTCCTGGAGGCTCTACATGGTAGTTCGTCAAGGATTCTTTGCATTCTTCGATTGTTCTTCAAGATTTCTCTTGAAGTTAGGATCCGCCAAGCTATACTCTCAAATAAAGATGGTGCTCAACACATGTCTTGTTTTGAGGAGTTCAAGCTTTCTTCATCTTGCGTTCCGAAGTGCAATTCTTCCTACCTTATCTCTTGACATGGTGTTATGTCATTCTTGACAATTTGAGTTCGTGTTTCATGATTCACATCTTGTCAAGAATGAGATATTTTAAACCCACCAATCTCTTCGTTGGAGTTATTTTGTGTCATGTTTCACCTAAAGCCTTCCCTAAGGATTGTTGCTATTTATGGTGCTCATAAATGACCCAAGTTTTTCATTTATCCTCTCGGTGAAATAAGTTTCTCATCTCCTTGGTGATATCAATCCAATCTTTTGTTTTCGTAGTGGCAGAATGTCGCCTCAATTTTGAGAAGTTTTCCATAAGCCCACAAAATCTTACTCTTTTTGTTGTTGTTTTTCCAACAACTCCGTTCGACCCTTCTCCTAAAGATTCTTTTTCAAGCTCATTTGTGGCAGAAGTTGTCATTTTCTCATCCATCCCTTTATCCCAACAATCTAGTTTCTATTCTTTTGTTCCGGAAGCATTGTGATGTTGCTCTCTCCACTCTTCATCTCGAATTGTGAGGATCATGTTCTTTCCTTTTGCTTATCCATTTAACCGGAGTGTCGTGCCCTCTTTTTCAAGTTCTTCCCATTTTGTCACGTTTTACCTCCCTTCTCAACCAGAGTGTTGTATCATCTCTTCAAGTTCTCTCATCTTATCAAGTTTTTCCTTCCTTCTCAACCGGAGTGCTGTCTGAAATCTTTCTTACCCTTGTGCCATTCTTTCAATAGTTTCAGAGGCAGTGTGTTGTTGATCTCATCAAGTATCCTCTCATCTTTTCAAGTTCTTGTTAATTCCTTTTATTTGCAGTCGGAGTGCTGTCCAAATTATATCATTCTTTTCCTTCTCTATCTTGTTTTGACCGGAGTGTTGTGGCTATCATTCCTCTTCTAACCGGAGTCTCATCCAAGTGCTTTCTTTTTTCCAAGTTCATATTCTATGCCTTCCTTTTTCCAACCGGAGTGTTTGTCATAATTAATCTTTATCGTTCGTTGTACATCTCGTTTCTACCGGAGTGCTTGCATGTACTTCTTGTCCATTGCAACCCTTTTTCTTATGTCTTTCAACCTACAAGGTTCTAGTAATGTTCCTTGTTCCTCTTTTCTAACGGAGTGTTTTCAACTTTGTTCATATTTCTTGTATTCTTTCATTCAATTGGTTTAACCTCTCAAGGTTCTTTGGTTTCACTCGTTTGTCAAAGAAGCAACTTAGTTTTACCTCTTCCCCTTCCTCTTCCATTTTCCCCGGTGCCATCCTAGATCTCGGGACGAGATCCTCTCATAGTGGTGGAGTGTTGTGACGCCCCAAGACCGGAGCTTCAGATGCCTTCCAGGGTTTCCGAGATTCGTTGTGGGATTTGTTTTGCTTGTTGCATTCATCATTGCATCATGTGCATTACATCATGTCATCATGTCTTTAATCTTTCCAACTCAACTAAATAAACCGTATGGATCTGCGATCCATTTAAATTGAGGGAACTCACATGGTGGTTTCTCTTTAAAACATACCCTCCCGATATTTAAGGAGATATTATAAAATATTCCATTGTTTTGGAATCACCCATGAACCCACTTGCATATTAAATCCCTTGGCCTTTTCTTCTTCAAGTTTTGACTCTCTAGCCTTGCCAATAATTCTTTTACCATTTTCCGGAGCTCTGCCAAAATTCTGAACATTTTTGGATACTCCTAAAACCTCACCCTAGTTCAAACCCATTTGAATTAAATTCAAATGGGTTTGAATTCCTATCATTCGATCTTGGCCATTTCTATTTTCTTGGAACCAGCGCATTTTTGCGAGTCCGTGGAAATTATCCCCGTGCCCAAACTCTTTCTCTAACCTTTCTTTTCTTACCTTTTTCTTTCCCTTTATTATTTTCTGTTTTGAAAGAGTAAGAGAGAGAGAAGGAGCCCAACAGCCAGCAGGCCTCCTGGCCTTTTTCCTCTCCCCGCCTAATTAGCCTAAGGCCTAGCCGCCGGCCTCCCAAGGCCTAGGCGCAGCCCCTTCTCTACTGGGCCGGCCTCCAAGGCCCTACCACGCCCCGCGGTAACCCTAGTACTCCCGCATTGCTCTCTCCCTCTCCCATCGATCTCTCCTTCGCGCCGCCAGAGACAGCGAGCGCTGCTGCTGCTCCCTCGATCCCATCGCTCCCTCGCGTCCTCCTGCTACCGCCACCACTCGCGGAGAAGAGAGAGCAGCGTCGCACCTCCCTCTTCTTCCCCTACTCCGGTCAACGCCGAACTGCCGTCTTCGGCTACCCCGTTCCCGCGCGCACCGTGGTGCCCTCCAGCTGCGTCGCGCCCGTCGTCCACCGCTGCTCCGCCGTATTCGCCGGAGTACCACCAGAAGTCGGGCCCCTGTGCGCCATGACCACCTCCCTCCTTTGCACATGTGCCTCGACCCGTCCCCCTCTGCCTCCTCTTCGCCCCCGACCCCAGCTGCTGGATCCGGCCGGATCGAGCCGGCTCGCGTCCGCCATCACCACCACCTTGCTCCGTCGCTCTCCGGACCAGCTGTGTTGCCAGGAGCCGCTGCCATCCTGCACCGCCTGTCGCCATCAACCCCTCCACCTACGTCCTGCAAGCTCTCGCCGCTGCCCCGAGCGCCCCTGCTTATTTCATGGCGTTGTTGCCATCCATGGCAGCTCCGTCGCCGTCGCCGTATCGCCGCTGTCCAGCGCAACACCCGCATGAGATAGCAAGAGCCTTGATCCCCTACTCCTTTGCTTCGGGCCTTAGTGTCCTTCGGCCATCGCCCCTACATCATGCCAAGTACCTGCACTGTGCCCTGAACCGCCAAGGAAGACCACCGAAGAGGGATTCGCCAAGTACCAGGTCAACGAGGACCGCCAAGTTCATTTTTCGCCGTCTTTGAAATCGCCAAGTACCCCTTCGGAATGCTAAGGTGGATCTCTACCGCTGACGAGGTTCCGATAAGACCGTCGAGTGAACGACTACCTCCATGACGATACGAGAACAACAACCATTGACATGCGTTTTGCCAAGTACCACAACCGTCGCCTTGGATTTCGTCAAGTTCAACGACCCTCCAAGTACCACTACACCCGAAGACCTCGAACCCGTCAAGTCTGACAACGATTGTGTACAACTACTGACGACGTGCATGTTGCCAAGTACCCTCTCCGGATCGCCATGTTCGACTACCGATGACATATACCACTACCATCACCGAGATCGCGAGAACCTCTACTTCCCCTTCAAAACGTGTACCACTACCGCCGCCCGAACGTCTACAGAACATGTATCGTCGACCCTCGAAGAACTGTGGATGTCAAGTTCCTTGTTTTGACCCTGTCACTTTTCCTTTTGCACCGGTATCTCTGTGAGCTATCGGAACCGGAACGTTGCCGTGGCACCATTTCTGTTGTCATTGTCGTGGCCCCCCTTTCGTTTCCGCCATGATGACAAATGCTTCATATCATGCTCTTGTCAACTTTTCAAAATTGCATAAAACTTGCAGATGTCATTCGCATCATGATAACAACATTTAAAATGGTTAAAATTGTTGTTTGCATTAAATTGATAAATGCACATGAGGATTTACCGGAATTGTTGTTTGATGTTTCCGGCCTCATTTAAAATGCCTAACTGTGTATTTTACTCATGTTTCACCTCTTGACATGCTTAACAATATTTAATATTTTTGGGTACATAAACGAGGGTGAACTAAATAATTGATGTGGTTTCCCGTCAATATGCAACTCGTTGCATATTGAGCTCCACTTAACTTGTAGTTTTTCTTGTGCACTTTGCCATTCCATGCCTCTTTAAACCAGACATGCATCATAATTGTTTGCGCATCATGTCATGCTTATGTGATGGTTGTTTACCATGTTGTTTGCTTCTTTCCGGTGTTGCTTCTTCGGGTTGGTTCCGATAACGTCGCGTTTGTGAGGATTCGTCCGACTACGTCCGTTTGTCTTCTTCATGGACTCGTTCTTCTTCCTTGCGGGGTCTCAGGCAAGATGACCATACCCTCGAAATCACTTCTATCTTTGCTTGCTAGTTGTTCGCTCTATTTCTATGCCGCGATATACCACTTGCTATATCATGCCTCCCATACTGCCATGTCAAGCCTCTAACCCACCTTTCCCAGCAAACCGTTGTTTGGCTATGTTACCGCTTTGGCTCAGCCCCTCTTATAGCGTTGCTAGTTGCAGGTGAAGATGAAGTTTGTTCCATGTTGGAACATGGATATTCTTGGGATATCATTATTATCTCTTGTTTACTTTAATGCACCTATATACTTGGTAAAGGGTGGAAGGCTCGGCCTTATGCCTAGTGTTTTGTTCCACTCTTGCCGCCCTAGTTTCCATCATGCCGGTGTTATGTTCCTTGATTTTGTGTTCCTTATGCGGTTGGGTGTTATGGGAACCCCTTGACAGTTCGCTTTGAATAAAACTCCTCCAACAAGGCCCAACCTTGGTTTTAACATTTGCCACCTAAGCCTTTTTCCCTTGGGTTCTGCAGACTCAAGGGTCATCGTTATTTTAAACCCCCGGGCCAGTGCTCCTCTGAGTGTTGGTCCAACCGGTCAGCCGCCGATGACCACCAGGGGCAACTCTGGGTTGGCCTACCGGAATCTTGGACAATCCGGTGTGCCCTGAGAACGAGATATGTGCAGCTCATATCGGGATTTGTTGGCACATTCGGGCGGCTTTGCTGGTCTGGTTTTACCATTGTCGAAATGTCTTGTAACCGGGATTCTGAGACTGATCGGGTCTTCCCGGGAGAAGGAATATCCTTCGCTGACTGTGAGAGCTTATGATGGGCTAAGTTGGGACACCCTTGCAGGGTTTGAACTTTCGAAAGTCGTGCCCGCGGTTATGGGCAGATGGGAATTTTTTAATGTCCGGTTGTAGAAAACTTGACACTTAACTTAATTAAAATGCATCAACCGCGTGTGTAGCCGTGATGGTCTCTTTTCGGTGGAGTCCGGGAAGTGAACACGGCTTTGGAGTTATGTTTGAACGTAAGTAGTTTCATGATCACTTCTAGTTCACGACCGTTGCTTTGCTTCTCTTCTTGCTCTTATTTGCGTATGTTAGCCACCATATATGCTAGTGCTTGCTGCAGCTCCACCTCACTACCCTTTCCTACCCTTAAGCTTAAATAGTCTTGATCTCGCGGGTGTGAGATTGCTGAGTCCTCGTGGCTCACAGATATTTCCAAAACAGTTGCAGGTGCCGCTGATGCCAGTGCAGGTGATGCAATCCAACTCAAGTGGGAGCCCGCTGAAGACCTGGATCATTGTTTTGTTTCGCTTCCTGTTGATCAGTAGTGGAGCCCAGTTGGGACGATCGGGGATCTAGCATTTGGGGTCGTCTTCTTTTATTTTGGTTCCGTAGCCGGACCTTGATTGTATACTGGATGATGTATGTTTAACTTGTATTTGTGTGAAGTGGCAATTGTAAGCCAACTCTTTATCCCTTTCTTATTCAGTACATGGGATGTGTGAAGATTACCCCTCTTGCGACAAGCCTACCATGCGGCTATGCCTCTAAGTCGTGCCCCGACACGTGGGAGATATAGCCGCATTGTGGGTGTTACAGGCATGATCCTCCTTATTCTTGGAAAAGACCAAGATATCATTGAGATACACCAGGACGAAATCATTTGTGTAAGGGTTGAAGATGAAGTTCATCATGCGAGAGAACGTTGGAGGAGAATTGACAAGGCCGAAAGACATGACAGTATATTCATACGAACCATAGCTTGTTCTGAATGTTGTCTTGGGGATATCTTCTTCACAAATGCGAGTCTGATGATAACCCATATGGAGGTCAAGCTTGGAGAATACTTGGGCACCTTTAAGTTGCTCGAAAAGCTCATTGATGTTGGGAAGTGGATACTTGTTCTTTATTGTCTTCTTGTTCAATGGGCGGTAGTCGACACAAAGTCGGTCCATGCCATCCTTCTTCTGGACAAAAAGAACACCACAACCCCATGGAGATGAACTCGGTCTGATCAGACCCAGACGCTCTTGTTCATCGAGCTGTTTCTTCAATTCCTTCAATTCCTTTGGTACAAGCTTGTAAGGATGCTTGCAAATAGGTTCCGTGCCAGGCTCAAGATCAATAACAAATTCAACTGGCCGGTGAGGAGGCATTCCCAGAAGCTCTTCTAGAAAGACGTCTTGATATTCACAGACGACTGGAATCTAAGAGATGGCATTCAACTCGCCCTTCTCATTGAGAGAAAACAGACGAATGGTTTCGTCACGAGCAGCATAGATGATCACATCCTCAGACGAGTGTGTCAATTGAATCTGTCTGGCAGCACAATCAAGCTAAGCCTTGTGCTTAGAAATCCAGTCCATCCCAAGAATTAGATCAATATCCGAGTCACCAAGAACCATTGGAGAAGCCAGAAATTTATAGTTGCCCATCTCAATTGACACATCAGGAGCTATCAAACTAGAGCTCAGACATTTACCCGGAGAAATGACAACCATGGGTTTAACCAAAAGTGAAGTAGTGAAGTCATGCTTGGCAAAAAACGGTCTTGACATGAAACAATGCGGTGCACCGGTGTCAAAAAGAACTTTTGCAGGAATAGAGTTAACTAGAAGGTTACCCATGATCACTTCTGAAGAATCCTCTACATGAGTTGCGTTCATCATGTTGACCTTAGCATGCTTGGGATTATGCTTGACCACTTCATTGATGGCAGATCTCACAGGAGGAGGCGGAAGGCGCCTTTGGTTGAAGCATTTGTTTGCATAGTGCCCTTTCTGCTGACACTTGTTGCAAGTAACCTCTGAGAGCGGATGGTGATAAGGAGCACTTGACCTTGGAGTTTGAGATTGAGCTTTGTTCTGATAGACTGGGTTGGGTGGGTGGGAAGATCCATTGCCACATTTTCTCTTCTGCTGGTAGGGCTGACGAAACGGAGGAGGAGGAGGCAACCAGAACTTCTGTTGCTTAGCTGCCACTTGTGATGAACAAGAAGATTGAACTGCATCCCTGACTCTCTTCTTAGATGACTCACACTTGAGCTGAGTAGCTTCTCGCTTTAGTGCCGTGTTGTAGAATTGATCAAACTTAGTCGGCTCAAGAAGCACGGGAGCTAATTGCAGATCTTCTCTGAGGCCACCTCTGAATTGATAGATCATACTCTTTTCATCAGGAACATCTTGTTTAGCGAAGTGAGCAAGTTTCTGAAATTAGATATTGTATTGATACACAGACATGCTGCCTTGCTTGAGATTGCAGAACTCCTCATGCTTTCTCTCAACAATGCTTGGTGGAATGTGATGAGCTTTGAAGTCTCAGCGGAAATCATCCAAGGTAATCACATGACCTCCCCTGGAATATCTGTATTGTTGATACCACTCAGCAGCTTGGTCCTTGAGTTGAAACGAAGCAAACTTGACAAAGTCCTCAGGCCTAACATTGCTACATTCAAAATGTTTGTAGATGTCCACGAGTCAGTCGTCGGCGTCTGTGGCCTCGACATAGTTACTGAAGGACTTCGGCTGGTTTGCAAGGAACTGGTTGAGGGTAGCAAACTGAGGCTGATTGTTGCCTTGGCCTTGATTTACTTGGTTGCCTTGCCCTTGGTTGCGCTCTTGCAAGAGTTGCAAAAGCATCTGAGTGTTGGCATTGGTGGCTGCCATGACAGCTTGCCATGCCTCCGGAGGTGGAGGTGGTGGCGGAGGGTTCGACTGATCCCCATCATTGCGGTCCGGATTCTGACGCGTTGGAGGAGCCATCCTGAAGAGGGTGACAACCGTTAGAATTTTTGAAAGACAGATATTCAAGCTGAATCAATGGATCAAAATTGTAACATAAAGTCTTCACAATAAACATTCGAACAAGGATGAACGAATGAATTCCAAAGTAAATCATCACACGTCCATAAGGTGAGAAGCCACTTAGATAAAGGTATATGAATGAAACAACAAGGTACAGATATGAACAAATAAGTGGTAAGGATTACCCAATCACAAACCAAATATCTGTGGGGAGAAATTCTAGAGCTACTTGAATTCCCACCTATAAAACTCCCGAAACTTTCTGGTTATGCAATCAGGTGTTGGGGATACAAGGGAAGCATAATATCTCACCCAAACTAAACAATTCCTACATCTAGTTGTATCCATCCTTCAACACATAACCAAGAAACCTTCGGAAATCATGTACCTCGACCTTCGAAAAGCATCCGTTATACGAGTTATGGCAATACTCCTGAACTCCCGCCCCAGTACTGGGTGGCATCGAGGTTATCTCACCAACAACTGCATAAAAGATATTTTTGATGTCGGCGAACTCAGGTATTCCAGAACTGCAACGATAAAATTGTGACAACAACACCTCAGAGCTCAACTTCCCGGGACACTGCCACAACCCCTAAATGTCAGGAGGCACCAAGAACAATGTCCTCGTCACAAGACTATCGGAACGATTCCAAGATACCAGCATGATCCTAAAAAAATTTCATGAAATTTGAGGAGAGGAGAGTCAAAACTTCTACGTCAGGAGGCCTCACCAGAGCGACGAAGGGGCTGAGGAGTAAAAAGAATCCTACTCTCCAATATATATAATCCTAAAACTCAAAACATTTTTTTCTAGACTCAACAACATCAGCGATTCGATCAAACAGGGGGGCTCATAAGTCGGGGATGGCTCTGATTACCAACTTGTAACACCCACAATGCGGCTATATCTCCCACGTATTGGGGCACGACTTAGAGGCATAGCCACATGGTAGGCTTGTCGCAAGAGGGGTAATCTTTACACATCCCATGTACTGAATAAGAAAGGGATAAAGAGTTGGCTTACAATCGCCACTTCACACAATACATAAATAATCCATACATCATCCAAAGTACAATCAAAGGTACGACCATGGAACCAAAATAAAGAAAGACAACCCCAAATGCTAGATCTCCGATCGTCCCAACTGGGCTCCACTACTGATCATCAAGAAATGAAACATAGTAACGTCCCGAATCCTCGTCGAGCTCCCACTTGAGTTCGGTAGCGTCCCCTGCACTAGCATCATCGGCACCTGCATCTGTTTGGAAGTAACCATGAGTCACGAGGACTCAGCAATCTCACACCCGCGAGATCAAGACTATTTAAGCTTAAGGGTAGGAAAGGGTAGTGAGGTGGAGCTTGATACCTCTCCAATGTATCTATAATTTTTGATTGCTCCATGCTATATTATCTACTGTTTTAGACATTATTGGGCTTTATTATCCACTTTTATATTATTTTTGGGACTAACCTATTAACCGGAGGCCCAACCCAGAATTGCTGTTTTTTTTGCCTCTTTTAGGGTTTCGAAGAAAAGGAATATCAAACGGAGTCCAAACGGAATGAAACCTTTGGAAATGTGATTTTCTCATCAGATAAGATCCAGGAGACTTGGACCCTCCGTCAAGAAAGCCACGAGGTGGTCACGAGGGTAGGGGGTGCCCCCCCTAGGGCGCGCTCCCTGCCTCGTGGGCCCCTCGAAGCTCCACCGACGTACTTCTTCCTCCTATATATATCCATGTACCCCCAAACGATCGAGGACGGAGCCAAAAACCTAATTCCACCACCGCAATTTTCTGTATCCACGAGATCCCGTATTGGGGCCTGTTCCGGAGCTCTGCCGGAGGAGGCATCGAGCACGGAGGGCTTCTAGATCATCATCCAAGCCCCTACGATGAAGTGTGAGTAGTTTACTTAAGACCTACGGGTCCATAGCTAGTAGCTAGATGGCTTCTTCTCTCTTTTTGGATCTCAATACAATGTTCCCCCTCTCTCATGGAGATCTATTTGATGTTATCTTCTTTTTGCGGTGTGTTTGTTGAGACCGATGAATTGTGGGTTTATGATCAAGTCTATCTATGAATAATATTTGAATCTTCTCTGAATTCTTTTATGTATGATTGGTTATCTTTGCAAGTCTCTTCGAATTATCAGTTTGGTTTGGCCTACTAGATTGGTTGTTCTTGCCATGGGAGAAGTGCTTAGCTTTGGGTTTGATCTTGCGGTGTCCTTTCCCAGTGACAAAAGGGGCAGCAAGGCACGTATTGTATCGTTGCCATCGAGGATAACAAGATGGGGTTTTTATCATATTGCATGAAACTATCCCTCTACATCATGTCATCTTGCTTAAGGCGTTACTCTGTTTTTAACTTAATACTCTAGATGCATGATGGATAGCAGTCGATGAGTGGAGTAATAGTAGTAGATGCAGAATCGTTTCGGTCTACTTGTCTCGGACGTGATGCCTATATACATGATCATACCTAGATATTCTCATAACTATGCTAAATTCTGTCAATTGCTCAACAGTAATTTGTTCACCCACCGTAGAATACTTATGCTCTTGAGAGAAGCCACTAGTGAAACCTATGGCCCCCGGGTCTCTTTCTCATCATATCAATCTCCATCACTTTATTATTTCTTTGCTTTTACTTTGCTTTTACTTTATTTACTTTGCATCTCTATACCAAAAATACCAAAAAAATATTATTTATCATCTCTATCAGATCTCACTTTCGTAAGTGATCGTGAAGGGATTGACAAACCCTAAGCGCGTTGGTTGCGTTGAGCTATTGTTTTTGTGTAGGTACGAGGGACTCGAGCGTAGCCTCCTACTGGATTGATACCTTGTTTCTCAAAAACTGAGGGAAATACTTATGCTACTTTGCTGCATCATCCCTTCCTCTTCGGGGAAATCCAACGCAGTGCTCAAGAGGTAGCAGAGCTGCAGCAAGCACTAGCATATATGGTGGCTAACATATGCAAATAAGAGCGAGAAGAGAAGCAAAGCATGGTCGAGAAACTATAAGTGATCAAGAAGTGATCCTGAAGCTACTTACGTTCAAGCATAACACAAGACCGTGTTCTCTTCCCGGTCTCTGCCGAAAAGAGACCATCACGGCTACACACGCAGTTGATTCATTTTAATTAAGTTAAGTGTCAAGTTCTCTACAACCGGATATTAACAAATTCCCATCTGCCACATAACCGCGGGCACGACTCTCGAAAGTTTATGCCATGCAGGGGTGTCCCAACTTAGCCCATCACAAGCTCTCACGGTCAACGAAGGATATTCCTTCTCCCGGGAAGACCCGATCAGTCTCGGAATCCCGGTTACAAGACATTTCGACAATGGTAAAACAAGACTAGCAAAGCCGCCCGATGTGCCGACAAATCGCGATAGGAGTCACACGTATCTCATTCTCGGGGCACACCAGATAGGTCAAGCTGCGAGTAAAACCAACCCTCAAGTTTCCCCTAGGTGGCCCCGCAGGTTGCCTGGTTCGGACCAACACTCAGAGAAGCACTGGCCCGGGGGGTTTAAAATAAAGATGACCCTTGAGTCTGCAGAACCCAAGGGAAAAGGCTTAGGTAGGCAAATGGTAAAACCGAGGTTGGGCCTTGCTGGAGGAGTTTTATTCAAGGCGAACTGTCAAGGGGTTCCCATAACACCCAACCGCGTAAGGAACGCAAAATCAAGGAACATAACACCAGTATGACGGAAACTAGGGTGGCAAGAGTGGAACAAAACACCAGGCATAAGGCCGAGCCTTCCACCCTTTACCAAGTATATTGATGCATTAAATTAAATAAGATATAATAATGATATCCCAACAATATCCATGTTCCAACATGGAACAAACTTCATCTTCACCTACAACTAGCAACGCTATAAGAGGGGCTGAGCAAAAGCGGTAACATAGCCAAACAACGGTTTGCTAGGAAAGGTGGGTTAGAGGCTTGACATGGCAACATGGGAGGCATGATATAGAAAGTGGTAGGTAGCGCAACATAGCAATAGAGCGAACAACTAGCAAGCAAAGATAGAAGTGATTTCGAGGGTATGGTCATCTTGCCTGCAATGTTCTCAGAGTTGTCGAAAGCTTGATCCTCGTTAGTGTACTCAACAGGTTCCTCGGTCACGTACTCGTCTCCTGGCTCTACCCAAAGCAAGAGCACAAGCAAAGGACCAACAATCAATCATGATGCAATGCACAAGCAACATGATGCAATACATGGCGTGATATGCAAGATGTGATATGCAATGCATATGCGTGCTCCGGAAGGAAAAGAATGATCAAGGCATCAACTTGGAAAACCAAGTATGCCGCTGGAAAGATGAGATTATTTTGGTTGAAATCGATATAAAGATCACCGGAAACGGATGCACTGTTTGCAAATGGCAAGCAAAACAAGGATGGTGCAAAACTATAATTAACAGCATGACGCTACTTAGCATGCAACAAGAAACTAAGATATTGCACTCCAACATAGCAACAAAGCATATGGATATGATCTACACAAGATTCTTGATAAAACATGAGCACTGAGCTATGGCTAAATCCCACGAGAACAGGCTCAAACAAGCATGGCAAAAGTGCAAAAGATATCAGCATCACAGACTTAGTGAAAATACTAACATGTCAAAATAACATAAGGAAGCAATGTTTAGAGCAAGAAAACAACATGCTACAGGAACATATCATAGAACACAAAGGCATGTAATGATTCTACTAAAAGCATAGATCAAAAGACCCTTACTGAACATGAGCCAAAAAGGCACAGAAAAAATGATGGCGCCCATGTAAACATAGCAAGTTTTATTAACAGTTTCAGACTTAGCAGAAAACAGAGCGTGTCATAAATAGAATTATGAAGGAAACTTTGCGAGCTCATTCCACTCACCACAAAGCATTTCATGACAAAACAAGCATAGCAACAGCAATATGATATGTTCATGAAGCTAACCATGGCAAGAGCAAGTTCAGAGGATGCATGGATCACTAGCAACAACCATGGCAAAATTGATTAACATGTTAACATTCTGCCAGGAACATTTTATAGCAAAAGTAGAGCAAGAACAAGACATGCTGGACAACTCCATAAATGCAAACAGGGGCATGGATGGATAGATCATAACCACATGTTCAAAACATCCTTACTGAAATATCCCAAAATAAGCATGGGTACCACTGTAGCATCAAGTTTACATGGCATCAAAATAACAACAGGAAAAGGACTTAGCAAAATCCTAAGTCCCTGAAAATAGCAACATCACGGAGTCTAGTTTGCATGCTTGTGCTAGTCACCACATTGATCACAAAAATGCAAGACAAGCACCTCTGTAAAGATGGCATGATGTAGTTCAAAACACATGTAGAGCTAATGCTCATATGATGCACACAACAAATGTGACAAAAATGACAAATCACCATGATATGATAAGTAACAGTAGTTAACATTTTATAGCACTCTTGCATCAATAAAAATGGCATCATAGTGAACGTGAACATGCATGGAAATGCTACTAGCAGAAGAGCTCAACGTGACGAACAATTTGAAATATCATATGCCTCATTCGGAGCAATGAGTGCGGAGATATGAGGCGATGAACAGGGGCTCAAAATATGATGCAGAAAGACTTAGTGAAAAATAT
This sequence comes from Triticum aestivum, assembly GCF_018294505.1. Lineage (NCBI taxonomy): Eukaryota > Viridiplantae > Streptophyta > Magnoliopsida > Poales > Poaceae > Triticum > Triticum aestivum. The sequence goes on along the minus strand of NC_057809.1, from coordinate 541,814,870 downwards.
ACCCTCCGAACTGGATCTAGGGTTTCGGCACGCGGATTGAGGCAGGGCCGGAGCTTCGCCGGAGTTCTTCGCCGCGGTGGTCGGAGCTTGGGGAGGAGGTGGCCGGAGAGCTCGCCGGCGACGGGGAGCAGAGGAGGCGACGGGGCGACGCGTGGTGGAGGAAGGAGGCGGACGACATGGTCGCGGTGAGGCGGCGACGGCGGCGGTGCGGCGGCGAAGGCGTGGGCGGCGCGGGGCGGTTGGTGGCGGGCGTGGTCGGCGCTGGGCGGCGGGACCGAGCCGCGGAAGGCACGGACGGCGATGGGCCGGGCGGGCCCGATCCGGGCTTGCTGGGCCGCGGCGACGGGTGGCGGCAGAGATGCCATGTGGCGGCGTCTGAGTGGCCGGGCGCGGTGGCGCGGGCGTGTCCGGCGGCGAAGGGGATGATTTTTAGGGTTTCGGGACCCGGATTTGGACGGGGAGATGTATATTTATAGGTAGGAGGAGGTAGGGGTGTCAAAATGAGGTGTAGTTTTCGCCCACACGATCGTGATCCGACGACGGAGGACGTGGAAGTGGTTTAGATGGGTTATCGGGCTGTTTTGGAGGGGTGTTGGGCTGCAACACACAAGAGGCCTTTGCGATTACCCGGTTAACCGTTGGGGCATCAAACGGCCTCCAAATGGAACGAAATTTGATAGGCGGTCTACCGGTGGTGTACCAAGGCCACTTGGCAAATCTCGGTCCATTCCGAGAACGTTTAACACTCGCTCATGAAAAGAGACAAGAGGGGTGCACCAGTGCATGTAGGAGTGTCGGATTGCGAAACGGACAATGGGGAAAATGCTCGGATGCATGAGACGAACACGAATGCAAATGCGGTGCACATGATGACATGATATGAAATGCATGACATGACCAAAATGCAAAACAAGGACAAAAAAACCCAACCACGAAGGGAATCTCATAACTTAAAACCGGAAATGATAAGAGTCGGAGTTACAAATATGGCAAGTTACATCCAGGGTGTTACACTTTAGTACCTTAAAGAGGACTAAGGAAATGTTTCTCGGTTATGGAGGTAATAAAGAGTTCATTGTAAAGGGTTACGTCGATCCAAGCTTTAACACCAATCCAGATGACTCCGAGTCTCAATCTGAATACATATTGAAAGTGGGAGCAATTAGCTAGAGTAGCTCCATGCAGAGCGTTTTAGACATAGAAATTTGCAAAATACATAGGGATATGAATATGCCAGATCATTGAGTAAACCTCTCTCACAAGCAAAACATGATCACACCTTAGTACTCCTTGGTTAATAAGCACATGACGACATGAACTAGATTATTGACTCTAGTAAACTCTTGGGTGTTAATCACATGGCGATGTGAACTATGGGTGTTGATCACATGACAATGTGAACTAGATTATTGACTCTAGTGCAAGTGGGAGACTGAAGGAAATATGCCCTAGAGGCAATAATAAAGTTGTTATTTTATATTTCCTTATTCATGATAAAGGTTTATTATTCAAGCTAGAATTGTATTGATCAAAAAAATAAATACATGTGTGAATACATAAACAAATACCGTGTCCCTAGTAAGTCTCTACTAGACTAGCTAGTTGATCAAAGATGGTTAAGGTTTCCTAACCATGGACATCTGTTGTCATTTCATAATGGGATCACATCATTAAGAGAATGATGTGATGGGCAAGACCCATCTGTTATCTTAGCATAATAATCGTTTAGTTTATTGCTATTGCTTTCTTCATGTCAAATACATATTCCTTCGACTATGAGATTATGCAACTCCCGGATACCGAGGGAATACCTTGTGTGCTATCAAACGTCACAACATAACTGGGTGATCATAAAGATGCTCTAAAGGTATCTCTGAAGGTGTTTGTTGAGTTGGCACAGATTGAGATTAGGATTTGTCACTCCGAGTATCGGAGAGGTATCTCTGCGCCCTCTTGGTAATACACATCATAAGCTTGCAAGCAAATGACTAAGGAGTTAGTCACGAGGTAATATATTATGAAATGAGTAAAGAGACTTGCCGGTAACGAGATTGAACTAGGTATAGAGATACCGATGATCGAATCTCGGGCAAGTAACATACCGATGGACAAAGGGAATTACATATGTTGTCATAACAGTTCCACCCATAAAGATCTTCATAGAATATGTAGGAGCCAATATGGGCATCCAGATTCGCTATTGGTTATTGACCGAAGAGGTGTCTCGGTCATGTCTACATAGTTCTCGAACCCATGGGGTTCGCATGCTTAACGTTCGTTGACGATATAGTGTTATATGAGTTATGTGATTTGGTGACCGAATGTTGTTCGAAGTCCCAGATGATATCACAGACTTGAAGAGGAGTCTTGAAATGGTCAATAGGTAAAGATTGATATATAAAACGATGGTATTTGGACACCGGAAGTGTTTCGGGTGGTACCGGGTACTTATCGGGTCACCGGAAGGGGTTCCGGGCAGCCCCGGTAGGTTTTTGGGCCTTATGGGCCAAAAGGGGAAGAGCACACCAGCCCACAAGGGGCTGGTGCGCCCCTCTACCCCCTTCCCATGCACCAAAGGAGGGAGGGAAGGAAAGGGGAGGCGCCCTAAGGTAGCCATCTCCCTTTCCTTCCCCCCTCATGTCCAAATAAGGAAAGGGGGCGCAGGGCAAGGCAGCAGCCCTAGGGCTGCCGCCAGGTCTCTTGGGGTGCCCTAGGGGCTGCCTCTTCCGCTCCCACCTATATATACATGGGGAGGAGGCGCCACATAGGATCACAACATTGTCTTTGCCGTGTGCGGAGGCCCCATCCACCGTTTACTCCCTCTATCATATTTTTGTAGAGCTTAGGCGAAGCCCTGCGGAGATCGCATCACCATCACCATGACGTCATGCTGTCAAGAATCATCCACTACCTCGCCATCTTGCTGGATCAAGAAGGTGCAGACGTCACCGAGCTGAACGTGTGCTGAACGCAGAGGTGTCGTACATTCAGTACTTGATTGGTTGGATCGCGAAGAAAGTTCGACTACATCAACTGCGTTGTGAAACGCATCCGCCTATGGTCTACGAGGGTATGTAGACACACTCTTCCCCTCTCGTTGCTATGCATCTCCACTGATAGATCTTGTGTGTGCGTAGAATTTTTTTCATTTTCCATGCAATGTTTCCCAAGATCTACATCTACCGTTGTGACTCTAATGCATATAAAACTGTGAGTCTTATGAAACTACCATCGTGACTATACTGCATCCACGACCGCCACTCTGCTGCATCTACCACCATGCCCCAGATAGGTTCGGGGTCGTGCCACTCTCAATAAACGTGTTAACCAAAATAACCGAAACACAGAGGCACAACCATGCCTCTAGGTAGTATAGAAACGTGCATCCACTTGATTGACGAATCGTGCCTCTCAGACTAAACCTGTTTAGTGCACAAACATTGAGACGACAAAAACACAGGCGTAACTCTTCATAGTATAAAACCATGCCTCTTCCAGCATCACAACAGTGCATCCCTCAAGAGAGATTTTGTCGGAAAGAAACATTCGGAACACGGAGGCAAGGGTCAAGCAGCAACACTAAGCAAAATACTCAGCGTATACATTTTTCAAACACAAAAGCATGATTGTCGGTGTCAAAACCGGCGGATATCGGGTAGGGGGACCCGAACTGTGCGTCTAAGGTTGATGGTAACAGGAGACAGGGGACACGATGTTTACCCAGGTTCGGGCCCTCTCTATGGAGGTAATACCCTACTTCCTGCTTGATTGATATTGATGAATATGAGTGTTACAAGAGTTGATCTACCACGAGATCATAATGGCTAAACCCTAGAAGTCTGGCCTATATGTCTAAGGTATTGAGTATATCCTTTCCGGACAACACCCTCCGGTTTATATAGACACTGGGGGGATCTAGGGTTACATAGAGTCGGTTACATAAGAGGGAATCTTCATAATTATTCGCCAAGCTTGCCTCCCACGTCAAGGAGAGTCTCATCCGGACATGGGTACAGTCTTCGGTCTTCATATCTTCACAGCCCATCAGCCCGGCCCGTAGATAACAGGCCGGACGCCCGAGGACCCCTTAGTCCAGGACCCCCTCAGTAGCCCCTGAACCTGGCTTCAATGACAAGATATCCGACGCGTAGTGTTGTCTTTGGCATTGCAAGGCGGGTTCCTCCTTCTGAACTCCCGAATAGTCTCCAGACAAATTGATCATGTCCGGACCTGTAATACACACCGCAGACAACCGCAGAGGGAATATAATAACACAGAAGTCCAATCTGCTGACAACTTTAGTAATGCAACGTCACGCCTGTTCGGTCATAATTTCAAACCGTTTTTCGCCCCATGTTTCGAGACGCGGTTGCCATTGGCACATCTTGTCAAAGCAGAGATCGTGTCCCCTTATTACGGGATTCTCATCAATACGGGCGTGGGTAACCCAACCGCACCGTTTACACAGCCCTTGGGAGCACGCGAATTTTAAGGCGGATGGGGGGCGTTCGATATTCACCGCCCTTATAAGGAGATAAGATTCCCCTTTCTTCTCCCACGCTTTCTTCCTGCCTCTCCGTTCTTGAGCTCCAACGCCCAAGTCCTCATTCGTTCCCATTCAAACAAACAACCAACCATGTCCGGATCCGGAGTCGGCGGCAAGTGGATGGCCTCCTCCGTTAAGAGGAAGAATATAGAGGAGCTCCGAGAGGCCGGATACCTGGCCAAGGAGATCGTTTTCCGACTTCCGGCCTAGGGACAGATAGTCCCCACCCCCTAGCCTCATGGGAGAGTGGTGTTCCTCACGCATTTTGTCCACGGGTGGGATTCCCTCTCCACCCGTTTGTCCGCGGACTGATGGTTTATTATGGGCTAGATTTCCATGATCTAGCCCCCAACTTTATCCTCAACATCTCGGCATTTATAGTCATGTGCGAGGCATTTCTCCGCATCCCACCTCATTTCGTCCTATGGCTGAAGACCTTCAATGTGAAGCCGAAGGTGGTGAGCGGTCAACGGGCAGAGTGCAGAGGAGCTATGTTAGGTAGGATGCCCAACATCACCTGGCTCGAACGTTCTTTCGTGGAAATGGTAAAGGGATGGCAGCCGGGGTGGTTCTACATCACCGAGCCACGCAACACCAACTGGACAACGGCCCCCGAATTCCGATCCGGAGCTCCGATGCGGCTCACCTCCTGGCAAGAGAAGGGCATAACCTAGGGTTCTCCGGGCGAGCTGACAGGGCTCCAGACATGTGTCCAGAACATGATATCCAACAGGATCAAGCTTGTCAATGTGATTCGGGTTATGCTCATCCGCCGGATCCTCCCGTGCCAACGTCGGACTTGCCATTTGTGGGAGTTCGATCCGGCCAAGCACCAAACGCTGCTAGAGCTCTTCAGCACAACACACGAGGATATATGGAAAGTGCTTTTCAAGGCCGGCGAGACGCCACCGCCTACAACCGAGGATCGTGGGCTTAGCTCAAAGCGCCAAGATAATTCGGTAAGTTCTTTCACGCTTTCAAGGCATAATCTTTACTAGCGCATTGTGAGAAAGAAGTCTAAGCTCTCCTGTCAATTTTTTCCTTAGGCCTGGACCGACATAGTGAGGCGGATTAACTGTCCAGCCTCGCTACCCGAAGACGAAGAGACCCCACTCCTGACGAAGATATTGTTCCCGGCGCCTTATGAAGTGCCAGAGAAGAAGACCAAGAAGGCGACCAAGGGGACCAGGAGTGGTCTTTGGTGAAAGGATACTTCGGACCCGTCGTCCGAAGACGAGACTGACCCTTCGGTCGCTGAAGGCGACAAGGAGGAGGAGGAAGAAGACAACTGCCCCCTGAGAGGGGGGAGGAAGAAAAGGGTGGCCTTCACGAACCTGGAGGAGAAGGCACCCAAGAGGGGGAAGGGCTCTCTCGCGGATAACTCCGCGTGGGATGTCGATAGCAGTCCGGAACGGATGCCCCGGACCAAGCCTCGGTCCGCTTCATGAGTACTAAAGACCTTATGCTCGTCCAAATGTATGGCCCTTCCCCTTTGCCATATTAATATGTTTAATTTATGTTGTTGCAGTCTGGCCCGCGACAGTTCTCCGCAATCCTTTATAGAGGGATTGCTAGACTCAAAAGAGATGGCTAGCATGTTGCCGCCACCTGCTCACTCTGCCTCGCCCAAAGGCGATGACGAGGTGGTGTCCCAAAGGGCCTTTCCCGACCAAGGGTAGGCTATGGAGATCGTCCGGGCGGCGTCCAAGGATGACTCCACGGCCGCCGGAAACATGGGGGAAGAAACCCCCATGGGGACTGATGGTGGGGGCCGAGTTCCATTCGGCCCTCAAGAAGTACGAGTCCCTGGAGCGTCATTCTAAGACGTAGGTGTCCGAACTTGCGAACGCCCGCCAGAGCGCACAAGAGGCTCGAGCCAAGGCTAGAGCGCCCTTTAGGAACTCCAGGTGGCTAGGAAGATTGCGGCGGGTAAGGCTTTCATTATGCAAAACAAGTCTTTGAAGGAAACACTCCTTTTACTTACCCAAAATTGGTGCTCTACAGGAGCGTTTACGGATTTGCCACACAACATATCCGATGCTGCTGAATTTTATCGAGCCGAGAAAGGGAGTTCGATGGAGAAGCTGTTCTGGTCTCAATATCTTGGACCAGAACATCCGGTATCCTTCAGCGACCAGCTGAAACAGTTGGTCGAGCTACACAAGGCGGCCGAGATGGCCATGATGGACCTGATAATCCGCCTATGGCCTGCTGCACCGGCACCTAGCAGCTACTTCGGGCTGGTGAATCGGCTTGTTAGTGCCTGCCCGCGACTTGAGGTCGTAAAGCGGTCGGTCTGTATTGAAGGTGCCTGGATGACCTTTGCTCATTGCAAGATGTGGTGGGCGAAGATGGATGCCGTCGAGCTGACCAAGGGGCCGCCGAAGGGCAAGGAGCACCGTACACCCTGTTGGGGAACGTAGTAATTTCAAAAATTTCCTACGCACACGCAAGATCATGGTGATGCATAGCAACGAGAGGGGAGAGTGTTGTCCACGTACCCTCGTAGACCGACAGCGGAAGCGTTATGACAACGCGGTTGATGTAGTCGTACGTCTTCACGGCCTGATCAATCAAGCACCGAAACTACGGCACCTCCGAGTTTTAGCACACGTTCAGCTCGATGACGATCCCCAGACTCCGATCCAGCAAAGTGTCGGGGAAGAGTTCCGTCAGCACGACGGTGTGGTGACGATCTTGATGTTCTACCATCGCAGGGCTTCGCCTAAGCACCGCTACAATATTATCGAGGATTATGGTGGAGGGGGGCACCGCACACGGCTAAGAGAACAATCACGAAGATCAACTTCTGTGTCTAGGGGTGCCCCCTGCCCCTGTATATAAAGGATCAACACTTGATGTTTTTCTCGATTTCTACCTTCGTCAATTTCAGCATTATGAAGAGCTTGGGAATCGTTTCCGTTATCCCTTGCATATTATAGTTCATCACGAAGTTCTACTAACTTGGTGATGGTGACTAGAGAATTATGTCAATCATTATTTTAGCTGGAAGATTAACTCCCACTTGATTCAAGCGATTGTAGTACCCAGACAATCTGAGCACATGCTCACTGCTTGAGCGATTCTCCTCCATCTTTTAGCTATAGAACTTGTTGGAGACTTCATATCTCTCAACTCGGGTATTTGCTTGAAATATTAACTTCAATTCCTGGAACATCTCATATGGTCCATGACGTTCAAAACGTCTTTGAAGTCCCGATTCTAAGCCGTTAAGCATGGTGCACTAAACTATCAAGTAGTCATCATATTGAGCTAGCCAAACGTTCATAACGTCTGCATCTGCTCCTGCAATAGGTCTGTCACCTAGCGGTGCATCAATGACATAATTCTTCTGTGCAGCAATGAGGATAAACCTCAGATCACGGATCCAATCCGCATCATTGCTACTAACATCTTTCAACATAATTTTCTCTAGGAACATATCAAAATAAACACAGGGAAGCAACAATGCGAGCTATTGATCTACAACATGATTTGCAAAATACTACCAGGACTAAGTTCATGATAAATTTAAGTTCAATTTAATCATATTACTTAAGAACTCCCACTTAGATAGACATCCCTCTAATCCTCTAAGCGATCACGTGATCCAAATCAACTAAACCATGTCCGATCATCACGTGAGATGCAGTAGTTTCATTGGTGAACATCACTATGTTGATCATATCTACTATATGATTCACGCTCGACCTTTCGGTCTCCGTGTTCCGACGCCATATCTGTATATGCTTGGCTCGTCAAGTATAACCTGAGTATTCCGCGTGTGCAACTGTTTTGCACCCGTTGTATTTGAATGTAGAGCCTATCACACCCGATCATCACGTGGTGTCTCAGCACGAAGAACTTTCACAACGGTGCATACTCAGGGAGAACACTTCTTGATAATTAGTGAGAGATCATCTTAAAATGCTACCGTCAAACTAAGCAAAATAAGATGTATAAAAAGATAAACATCACATGCAATCAATATAAGTGATATGATATGGCCATCATCATGTTGTGCTTGTGATCTCCATCTTCGAAGCACCATCGTGATCACCATCATCACCGGCGCGACACCTTGATCACCATCATAGCATCGTTGTCGTCTCGCCAATTTTATGCTTCCACGACTATCGCTACCGTTTAGTGATAAAGTAAAGCATTACAGCGCAATTGCATTGCATACAATAAAGCAACAACCATATGGCTCCTGCCAGTTGCCGATAACTTGGTTACAAAACATGATCATCTCATACAATAAAATTCAGCATCATGTCTTGACCATATCACATCACAACATGCCCTGCAAAAACAAGTTAGACGTCCTCTACTTTGTTGTTGCAAGTTTTACGTGGCTGCTACGGGCTTAAGCAAGAACCAATCTTACCTATGCATCAAAACCACAACGATATTTTGTCAAGTTGGTGCTGTTTTAACCTTCGCAAGGACCGGACGTAGCCACACTCAGTTCAACTAAAGTTGGAGAAACTGTCACCCGCTAGCCACCTTTGTGCAAAGCACGTCGGGAGAACCGGTCTCGCGTAAGCATACGCGTAATGTCGGTCCAGGCCGCTTCGTCCAACAATACCGCCGAACCAAAGTATGACATGCTGGTAAGCAGTATGACTTATATCGCCCACAACTCACTTGTGTTCTACTCGTGCAAATAACATCAACGCATAAAACCAGGCTCGGATGCCACTATTGGGGAACGTAGTAATTTCAAAAATTTCCTACGCACACGCAAGATCATGGTGATGCATAGCAACGAGAGGGGAGAGTGTTGTCTACGTACCCTCGTAGACCGACAGCGGAAGCGTTATGACAACGCGGTTGATGTAGTCGTACGTCTTCACGGCCCGATCGATCAAGCACCAAAACTACGACACCTCTGAGTTTTAGCACACGTTCAGCTCGATGACGATCCCTGGACTCTGATCCAGCAAAGTGTAGGGGAAGAGTTCCGTCAGCACGACGGCGTGGTGATGATCTTGATGTTCTACCGTCACAGGGCTTCGCCTAAGCACCGCTACAATATTATCGAGGATTATGGTGGAGGGGGGCACCGCACACGGCTAAGAGAACGATCATGAAGATCAACTTGTGTGTCTAGGGGTGCCCCCTGCCCCCGTATATAAAGGATCAAGGGGAGGAGGCCGGCCGGCCCCTATGGCGCGCCAAGTAGGAGTCCTCCTCCTAGTAGGAGTAGGACTCCTACTAGGAGGGGGAAGGAAGTGGGGAGGGAGAAGGAAAGGGGGGCGCCGCCCCCCTCTCCTAGTCCAATTCGGACCAGGGGGGAGGAGGCGCGCAGCCCACCCTGTCTGCCCCTCTCTCTCTCCACTAAGGCCCATATGGCCCATTACTTCTCCCGGGGGGTTTCGGTAACCCTCCGGCTCTCCGGTTTTCTCCGAAATCACCCGGAACACTTCCGGTGTCCGAATATAGCCGTCCAATATATCAATCTTTGTGTCTCAACCATTTCGAGACTCCTCGTCATGTCCGTGATCACATCCGGGACTCCGAACTAACTTCGGTACATCAAAACTCATAAACTCATAATATAACTATCATCGAAACCTTAAGCGTGCAGACCCTACGGGTTCGAGAACAATGTAGACATGACCGGGACACGTCTCCGGTCAATAACCAATAGCGGAACCTGGATGCTCATATTGGCTCCTACATATTCTACGAAGATCTTTATCGATCAGACCACCTAACATCATATGGTGTTCCCTTTGTTATCGGTATGTTACTTGCCCGAGATTCGATCGTCGGTATCTCAATACCTAGTTCAATCTCGTTACCGGCAAGTCTCATTACTCGTTTCGTTATACATCATCTTGCAACTAACTCATTAGTTGTAATGCTTGCAAGGCTTATGTGATGTGCATTATTGAGAGGGCCCAGAGATACCTCTCCGACAATCAGAGTGACAAATCCTAATCTCGAAATACGCCAACCCAACATGTACCTTTGGAGACACCTGTAGAGCTCCTTTATAATCACCCAGTTACGTTGTGACGTTTGGTAGCACACAAAGTGTTCCTCCGGCAAACGGGAGTTGCATAATCTCATAGTCATAGGAACATGTATAAGTCATGAAGAAAGCAATAGCAACATACTAAATGATCGGGTGCTAAGCTAATGGAATGGGTCATGTCAATCACATCATTCTCCTAATAATGTGATCCCGTTAATCAAATGACAACACATGTCTATGGTTAGGAAACATAACCATCTTTGATTAATGAGATAGTCAAGTAGAGGCATACTAGTGACGTTTCGTTTGTCTATGTATTCACACAAGTATTATGTTTCCGGATAATACAATTCTAGCATGAATAATAAACATTTATCATGATATAAGGAAATAAAATAATAACATTATTATTGCCTCTAGGGCATATTTCCTTCACACCCGAGCGCTATTTGCGGATGTCCTAGAGGGGTCTCGTATTGTAGCCACGCAGTGCGGGCAGGACATTATTTTCGAATGAATACAGTCATATTTTGTCTTGTATGATGACAACAAATCCGCTTTGTGATATAATTTATGTTTTGATTGTGTCCTCCTGTGCGGCCGTGTTATATGAAATCTGGGGGTTGGCTAGTCGTCGGCTTCTTCCCTCACGTAGGTAGTATGGAGGTGTTCGGGATGGTATCTATACAATCTTGATCCAATTATATGGTCCTTGAAGGAGTTGTTTAGCGCAACGAACCAGGCAACCAGACTATATAGCTTGAACGCCCTCACTTAGCCATAGGAGTTTTATAATAAAACATAGACATAGCCCCTGCTATACGAACCAGGGTGCTGTCAGCGTCTGATCGGGAAGTACCGATCCTTCGCGTAATGCGGAAAAATCTCCAACGATTTGAGACCTCCGAAGAGCTGATCGGCTCTCGCCATATCATGACAATCAGTTTTCGGCTTTCTCTACTGAGGTGCTCATCCGGTTTAGACTAGGGCACAATCGCATTAGTTCTCCCTTTACTACGCTAGCCGATGTAGCAGAACATAGGATAGCAAGCACAGGAGCCGGGCAACCCAACTATTGACCAAAGACATGATTCGGAGCCAATGCATATAATGCTAAATTCAGGGTGCCAAACTATACTTACAAGAAGTGTTCGGAATTTTGTTGCCGTAATGTGGGGTGCTATAAAGCCCCTGGAAAACATCAAAATGTACCAAAGTGTACGGGTGCTACCTGATGGGGTTATCCACAGGGAAACTGAAAAAATAAAGAAAAGAGAGAAAGAAAACAGAAAAGATGTAAAGGTAAAAAGCCGGGGTCCTACAGCTCCAGCTACAAATGTTTTCACCATAATGTAATTGGTACGTCAAGGCGCATTGATACAAGTAGTGCAATAAGCAATAGGCTATTTAACATGCCGAAACTAGGGAAGAGCTGCATGTGGGTCCTGGAAGACAGGTAGAGTTATCCTTAACGGAATCACCTAAAAAGTCCCCGTATGTCTGCGCTCCTCGCCATCTTGGTGTGTTTATCCTTCAAGGGGACCAATAACCAGACCACCCTATGGGGTCTGTGGGATTAAAACCTGAAATAAAACAAGCAAAAGTGAAAGTATGTGTGTATTCGATGTCGGTTGAGCCGTGCCGTGGATCACAAGCTAGCTATGCCTCCGTCGATGCCCATGGAATTTTCAGTGCGTAGTTATGTATGCGCGGCACGCAGGCCACCGCTTGATCGGGACTGAGACGGAGGCTGGATTGCTAGTTGAGCTCCTGACGAGCCGAGCTCTCCTGCTGCAGAGTAGTCCGGACCCTCTTAAAGGTGTCCGAGGGCTCGACAACCGAATGAAGGTTCTACTTGAGAAGGCCGCTTTGTACTTCTGCTGCTAGGGCAGCTGTGTGCTCTTCTGTACAGAGAGAGCATTCCTTATTGCCATTGACTGTTATGACGCCGCGTGGGCTGGGCATCTTGAGCTTGAGATAAGCATAGTGTGACACTGCGTTGAATCGAGAAAACACAGTTCGTCCGAGTAGTGCATGATAGCCGCTATGGAGTGGGACGATATAGAAGACTAACTCCTCGCTTCGGAAGTTGTCCAGAGATCCGAAGACAACCTCTAATGTGATTGAGCCCGTACAACGGCCTCTACGCCTAGAATGACTCCTTTAAAGGTGGTCTTTGTAGGCTTGATCCTTGATGGGTTAATGCCCATTTTCACACTGTGTCCTGATAGAGCAGATTGAGGCTGCTACCACCGTCCATGAGGACACGAGTCAGGTGGAACCCATCAATTATTGGGTCTAAGACCAATGCGGCTGAGCCTTCGTGATGGATGTTAGTCGGGTGATCCCGGCGATCAAAGGTGATCGGGCATGACGACCATGGATTGAATTTTGGGGCGACTAGCTCTATCGCGTAGACATCCCTGAGCGCACGCTTGCGCTCCCTCTTGGGGATGTGGGTAGCATATATCATGTTCACTGTTTTGACCTGAGGGGGAAACTTCTTCTGTCCCCCTGTGTTCGGTTATCGTGGCTCTTCGTCATCGTCCTCGCTTTGCGATCCCTTTTCCCTGTTCTCAGCGTTTAATTTGTCGGCCAGTTTGAAAACCCAGCACTCTCTATTTGTATGATTAGGAGGCTTGTCGAGGGTGCCATGAATGTGGCATGGACGATCAAGTATGCGGTCCAAGCTGTATGGGCCCGAATTGTTCTTTTGGAACGGCTTCTTCCCCTAACCGTACTTAGAGCCACTGAATCCGGCATTGACCGATGTATCCTCGGTATTGTCACTGTTGTTTCAGCGCATGTATCTGTTGCGTCGAGACTTGTCTTTGTTGCTTTTAACTTCAGGGGTGCCGGCGTCGCTTGCATTGTTTTTGCTATGGGCCAACCAACTGTCCTCGCCCGCACAAAAGCGGGTCATAAGTGTCGTGAGGGCTGCCATGGATTTTGGCTTTTCTTGGCCGAGGTGGCGAGCAAGCCATTCGTCGCAGATTCTATTCTTAAAAGCTGCTAGAGCTTCGGTGTCCGCACAATCGACAATTTGGTTCTTTTTAGATAAGAACCTTGTCCAGAATTTCCTAGCGGACTCTCCGGGCTGTTGAACTATATGGCTTAACCCATCAGCATCCAGAGGTCGAACATATGTACCTTGGAAGTTATCGAGGAAAGCCTCTTCCAAGTCCTCCCAGCTGCCAATAGAATTTTCAGGCAGACTGTTTAGCCAATGTCGAGCTAGCCCTTTGAGTTTTAGAGGGAGGTATTTTATGGCGTGGAGGTCATCTCCACGGGCCATATGGATGTGGAGAATGAAGTCCTCGATCCACACCGCAGGGTCCGTGGTTCCATCGTATGATTCTATGTTCACGGGCTTGAATCCTTCGGGGAATTCGTGATCCAGGACCTCATTAGTGAAGCAATGAGGGTGTGAGGGGGCTCTATATCGAGCCGTATCATGATGCAGCTCTGGTAGAGTCCGTCTGCGGTGTTCAGCCCCCGCATGATTGGGTTTGTAACGTCCGAATAGGTGGCCGTGGTCACATGTCGAGGCGCGTCCTCGTGATCCGTAGATTAATCTTGTATGTCCTTCTTTATTGTTCAGCTTCTTCCGGAGGTCACATGTATGGACGTGGGCTAATTTACCTCTGCCTGAGTGATGAGGCGGGGCAGGCTGGTGTTCGGCATGAGTTGTTGTTTTATCCCGACCACGTGGTGGTCGGTCGGCCGTATTGTGCTATGGTGGTATGTACTCCGGCGCCTCCTCGTCAAACTGAGGTAGCAATTTGCGCTTTGGGTAGCTTTTGGTTGGGCTCTTGAGGCTATATTCTTCGGCTGCTAGGACATTAGTCCATTTATCATTGAGTAGATCTTGGTCAGCTTGAAGCTGCTACTGCTTCTTTTTCAGGCTCCTTGCCATGGCTATTAGCTGGCGCTTGAAGCACTCCTGCTCAAGAGGTTCCTCGGGCACGATGAAATCTTCGGTGTCGAGGCTCCCCTCATCTTCAGAGAGCGGGAGGTAATTATCATCCTCCGAATCTTCGTGTGTGGCCTGTTTAACAGGGCTAACCTGCTCATCTTCCCATTCATCTTGTTTGTTTGCTTTATCGACGGGGTCTTCGTTGTCTTCAACACCTTCCAGAGTGTCATCTTCTCCTATGCCGGTGTTGTTGTCTTTACTGCGGTGTGACTTAGAGCGGCGCCGATGACGCTGGCGCTTGGACTGTATTTCTGAAGGTGATGACCCACAAGTATAGGGGATCTATCGTGGTCCTTTCGATAAGTAAGAGTGTCGAACCCAACGAGGAGCAGAAGGAAATGATAAGCGGTTTCCAACAAGGTATTCTCTGCAAGTACTGAAATAAGTGGTAACAGATAGTTTTGTGATAAGATAATTTGTAGCGAGCAACAAGTAACACAAGTAAATAAGGTGCATCAAGGTGGCCCAATCCTTTTTTTAACAAAGGACAATCCTGGACAAACTCTTATATGAAGTAAAGTGCTCCCCAGGACACATGGGAATATCGTCAAGCTAATTTTCATCACGTTCATATGATTCGCGTTCGGTACTTTGATAATTTGGTATGTGGGTGGACCGGTGCTTGGGTGCTTCCCTTACTTGGACAAACATCCCACTTATGATTAACCTCTATTGCAAGCATCCGCAAATACAACAAAAGTATTAAGGTAAACCTAACCATAGCATGAAACATATGTATCCAAATTAGCCCCTTACGAAGCAACGCATAAACTAGGGTTTAACCTTCTGTCACTCTAGCAACCCATCATCTACTTATTACTTCCCAATGCCTTCCTCTAGGCCCAAACAATGGTGAAGTGTCATGTAGTCGACGTTCACATAACACCACTAGAGGAGAGACAACATACATCTCATCAAAATATCAAACGAATACCAAATTCACATGACTACTAATAGCAAGACTTCTCCCATGTCCTCAAGAACAAAAGTAACTACTCACAAAGCATAAACATGTTCATAATCAGAGGGGTATTAATATGCATATAGGATCTGAACATATGATCTTCCACCAATTAAACCAACTAGCATCAACTACAAGGAGTAATTAACACTACTGGTAACCTACTAGCACCAATCCCGGACTTGGAGACAAGAATTGGATACAAGAGATGAACAAGGGTTTTGAGATGAGATGGTGCTGATGAAGATGTTGATGGAGATTGCCCTCTCCTGACGAGAGGAGCGTTGGTGATGACGATGGCGACGATTTCCCCCTCCGGGAGGGAAGTTTCCCCGGCAGAACAGCCCCACCAGAACCCTAGATTGGCTCTGCCAAGGTTCCGCCTCGTGGCGGCGGAGTTTCGTCCGAGAAGGTGGCTCATGATTTTTTCCCATCGAAAGAGTCCATATAGCAGAAGATGGTCACCGGAGGGCCACCTGGGGGCGCGCCCCCCACCCTCGTGGGCAGGGTGTGGCCCCCCTGGTGAAGTTCTTGAGCTCAATGTTTTTTAATATTTTTGGAAAACATCATCCGTGAAGTTTCAGGACTTTTGGAGCTGTGCATAATAGGTCTCTAATATTTGCTCCTTTTCCAGCCAGAATCCCAGCTGCCGGCATTCTCCCTCTTTATGTAAACCTTATAAAATAAGAGAGAATAGGCATAAGTATTGTGACATAATGTGTAATAACAGCCCATAATGCAATATGTATTGATATAAAAGCATGATGCAAAATGGACGTATCAACTCCCCCAAGCTTAGACCTCGCTTGTCCTCAAGCTTAAAGCCGAAATCGAAAAATATGTCCACATGTTTAGAGATGAAGGTGTCGATAAAAATAAAATATAGACATGAGGGCATCATGATCATTCTTAGAACAACAACTTATATAATTCTTGTCGTATGATATCTTATGCTAGAGTAATAATTCAATTACAATATCAAGTATGAATCGTAAACTTCATTGAAAATTAACAAACTATAATCTCAGTCATTGAAGCAATTGCAATTTATCATAACATAGGAAATAGTCAACGTATAAGAGCTTTTTAGCAAGTCCACATACTCAACTATCATATAATCTTTCACAATTGCTGACACTCACGCAATACTTATGGGTATGGACTTTTAATCGGACACAGAGAAAGATAGGGGCTTATAATTTTGCATCCCAACGTTTTACCTCAAGGGTAATGTCAACAGTAATAGTTCATGAAAACTCACATCCAATTGGCCATATATACCGGGATCTTTCCAACATACTATGCTTGCCAAAGGATAAAATGTAAAAAGGAAGGGTGAGGATCACCATGACTCTTTTGTAGCGTAGAAGATAAAAGTAAAAGATAGGCCCTTCGCAGAGGGAAGCAGAGGTTGTCATGCGCTTTTATGGTTGGATGCACAAAATCCTAATGTGAAAGAACATCACTTTATATTGCCACTTGTGATATGGACCTTTATTATGCAGTCTGTCGCTTTTATTACTTCCATATCACACGATCGTGTAAAGCTTATTTCTTCCACACCAATCAATCATACATATTTAGAGAGCAATATTTTTATTGCTTGCACCGATGACAACTTACTTGATGGATCTTACTCAATCCAAAGGTAGGTATAGTGGACTCTCATGGCAAAACTGGTTTAAGGGTATTTGGAAGCACAAGTAGTATCTCTACTTGGTGCAATGAATTTGGCTAGCATGAGGGAGAAAGGCAAGCTCAACATGTTGGAGGATCCAAGACAATATAATTTATCTCAGATGTAATAAAACATAACCCATTATGTTGTCTTCCTTGTCCAATGTCAACTCTTTAGCATGTCATATTTTAATGAGTGCTCACAATCATAAAAGATGTCCAAGATAGTATATTTATATGTGAAGACCTCTCTTTCTTTATTACTTCCTATTAATTGCAACGATGACCAAAACTATGTTTGTCAACCCTCAATAACTTTTATTCATCATACTCTTTCTATGTGAGCTCATTACTCTCCATAAGAGTCACATGATCTCTTTGTTTCTTTTTATTTCTTTCTCTTTTCTTTTATTCCTTTAGGATCATGGCAAAATAATCAAGCCCTTGACTCAACACTAATCTTTATTATAAAGCTCACGGACTCGATTACATAGAAGAATATAAAGCAAACCTCAAAACTAGATCATTCTAAGAACTTTTATTCTACTAGATCAAGATATTATCAAAAGGATCGAACTAAGAAAAATGATAAAGATAAAAGTGATGGTGATACGATACCGAGGCACTCCCCCAAGCTTGGCAGTTGCCAAGTGGAGTGCCCATACCAGCTACCCAATTCTTCTTTGTTGGAGAAGAAGGTGGAGTTGTTGATGATGGATAGTCGCACATCGAGCGTAGGAGGTCTTCTAGCTTGCGGATAATGCCCTTGAGTGCGATGATATGCTCCTTCAACAAAATATTTTCATGTGTGAGATACTTCTTTTGTATACGAGCCAACTCAACCATCTTGAAAGCTTCGATTTCTGTTGGGGTAAGAAGATTGTGATCCAGTTGAAGGGTGTCCTCTATTGCTGGAACTTGATCCTCCATGGCCTTCTTGATCCCTTCATCCTTGTTGACCTCCATAGGTTCTGTTCTCTTCAGCTCTATCTTCATTAGCCAAGCATCATTACCCTCATGGTTGGAGGAGGAGGGAGACGACATAGTGCCTGGCCTTGAGAACCCTGACAGAAAACAGCTCGAAACAAAGACAGGAGACTTTTGCGTGATACGGGAGTCAAAACCCCCGGGAGATTATATAATGAATTTTTACTGACCAAAATACGTGTCCTGTAAGAAAACGGAGTCCGGAGAGCACACGAGGTGCCCACGAGGTAGGGGGCGCACCCTCCACCCTTGTGGAGCCCTCGTGTCCTTTCCGAACTGCTGCTTATTTTTCTATTTTTCTAAATATTCCAACACGGAGAAATATTGCCTTAAAACTGTTTTGGGGTCAGTTTACTTACCGTACCACATACCTATTCCTTTTTGGAGTCTGGAACATTCCGGAAAGTGTCCCTTATGTATTCCTCCGGTGTTATGGTTTCAATAACATTGGTTTCAACATTTATGGGGTTACCTGAGATATAATGTTTGATTCTTTGACCATTTACCACCTTCGGATTTGTGCCTTCGAAGTTGTTGATTTTTATGGCACCAGAACGGTAGACCTCCTCGATAACGTAGGGACCTTCCCATTTAGAGAGGAGTTTTCCTGAAAAAAATCTTAAACGAGAGTTGTATAGCAATACACAATCACCTACATTAAACTCACGCTTTTGTATTCTTTTATCATGCCACCTTTTAACTTTTTCTTTAAACAACTTGGAATTTTCGTAGGCTTGGGTTCTCCATTCATCAAGTGAGTTAATATCAAATAACCTCTTCTCACCGGAAAGTTTAAAATCATAGTTGAGTTCTTTAATAGCCCAATAAGCCTTGTGTTCTAGTTCGAGAGGTAAGTGACATGCTTTTCCATAGACCATTTTATACGGAGACATACCCATAGGATTTTTATATGTAGTTCTATAGGCCCATAATGCATCATCAAGTTTCTTGGACCAATTCTTTCTGGACCTATTAACAGTCTTTTGCAAAATTAATTTGAGTTCTCTATTACTCAATTCTACTTGACCACTGGACTGAGGGTGATAAGGGGATGCAATTCTATGATTAACATCATATTTAGCAAGCATTTTACGGAAAGCACCATGAATAACATGTGAACCACCATCAGTCATTAAATATCTAGGGACTCCAAACCTTGGAAAGATAATTTCTTTAAGAATTTTAATAGAGGTGTTATGATCAGCACTACTAGTTGGAATAGCTTCTACCCACTTAGTGACGTAATCAACAGCAACTAAAATATGTGTATAACCATTAGAGGAAGGAAAAGGTCCCATATAGTCAAAGCCCCAAACATCAAATGGTTCAATAACAAGTGAATAATTCATAGGTATTTCTTGACGTCTACTAATATTACCAATTCTTTGACATTCATCACAAGGTAAGACAAACTTACGGGCATCCTTCTAGAGAGTAGGCCAATTAAAACCAGATTGTAGTAGCTTATTTACGGTTCTATCTCCAGCATGGTGCCCTCCATAAGCTTCGGAGCGACACTTGCATAGGATCTGTTCCTGTTTATGCTCAGGTACACAACGTCTAATAACACCATCTACTCCTTCTTTATAAAGATGTGGGTCATCCCAAAAGTAATGCCTCAAATCATAGAAGAACTTTTTCTTTTGCTGGTATGTGAAACTAGGTGGTATAAACTTAGCAACAATGTAATTAGCATAATCAGCATACCATGGAGCAGTATGAGGAGCATTTATGACATTTAATTGCTCATCGGGAAAGCTATCATCAATAGGTAGTGGGTCATCAAGCACATTTTCTAACCTAGACAAGTTGTCTGCAACGGGGTTCTCGGCTCCTTTTCTATCAACAATATGTAAATCAAATTCTTGAAGCAAGAGAACCCATCTAATAAGTCTAGGTTCAGCATCTTTATTTTCCATAAGATATTTAATAGCAGCATGATCAGTGTGAATAGTTACTTTAGAATCAACAATATAAGGTCTAAACTTATCACAAGCAAATACAACTGCTAAGAATTCTTTTTCAGTAGTAGCATAATTTCTTTGAGTGTTGTCTAGAGTTTACTAGCATATTGAATAACATTTAGTTTCTTATCAACTCTTTGTCCTAGAATAGCACCTACAGCATAATCACTAGCATCACACATAATTTCAAAGGGTAAATTCCAATCAGGTGGCTGAACCATAGGTGCAGAGATCAATGCTTTCTTAAGTATTTCAAATGCTTCTACACAATCATCATCAAAGACAAATGGTATATCTTTTTGTAATAAATTAGTCAGAGGTCGAGAGATTTTTGAGAAGTCCTTAATGAACCTCCTATAAAAACCGGCATGACCAAGGAAACTTCTTATACATTTGATGTCCTTAGGACATGGCATCTTTTCAATAGCATCAACCTTGGCTTTATCAACTTCAATACCTCTTTCAGAAACTTTATGCCCCAAGACAATACCTTCATTAACCATAAAGTGGCACTTTTCCCAATTCAGGACAAGATTAGTTTCTTCACATCTATGCAGAACTCGATCAAGGTTGCTCAAGCAATCATCAAAATAAGATCCATAGACGGAAAAGTCATCCATGAAAACCTCACAAATCTTTTCACAAAAGTCAGAGAATATAGCCATCATGCATGTTTGAAAGGTAGCAGGTGCATTACATAAACCAAAAGGCATACGTCTATAAACAAAAGTATCGAAAGGGCATGTAAAAGTAGTCTTTGATTGATCTTTGGCTGACACAGGTATTTGAGAGAAACCAGAATAACCATCTAGAAAGGAAAAATGTGTATGTTTGGATAATCTTTCTAGCATTTGATTGATAAAAGGTAAAGGGTAATGATCTTTTTTAGTGGCCTTATTTAACTTGTGGAAATCAATTACCATCCTATAACCAGTAATAATTCCTTGAGGAATCAATTCATCTTTATCATTAGGAACAACAGTAATACCTCCCTTCTTAGGGACACAATGGACAGGGCTTACCCACTGACTATCAGCAACAGGATAAACTATACCTGCCTCAAGGAGCTTTAGTATCTCCTTTCTTACCACCTCTTTCATTTTAGGATTCAGACGGCGTTGATGATCACGAACTGGTTTAGCATCTTCTTCCAAATTAATTTTATGTTGACATAGAGTGGGACTAATGCCCTTAAGATCATCAAGAGTATACCCAATAGCAGCACGATGCTTCTTCAAGTTTTCAATAATCTCTCTTCTTCATGTTCTGAAAGGTTAGCACTGATAATAACAGGATATATCTTTTTCTCATAAAGATAAGCATATTTAAGAGTATCAGGTAATGGTTTAAGCTCAAACACGGGGTCACCCTTGGGTGGAGGAGGATCCCCTAGGATTTCAACAGGTAAATTGTGTTTTAGAATATGTTCCTGTTTAAAGAATACTTCATCTAATTCCCTTCTTTCATTCGTAAACATATCATTTTCATGGTCTAGCAAATATTGTTCTAAAGGATCACTAGGAGGTATGGCAATAGAAGCAAGACCAATAATTTCATCCTTACTAGATAATTCTTCTTCACGGTGCTGTGTACTAAATTTAGAAAAATTAAATTCATGAGTCATATCATCTAAACCAACAGTAACAACATCTCTTTTGCAATCTATGGTAGCATTAACAGTATTTAAGAAGGGTCTACCAAATATAATGGGACAGAAGCTATCTTGTGGGGAACCAAGAACAAGAAAATCAGCAGGATATTTAGTTTTCCCGCACAAGACTTCAACATCTCTAACAATTCCCATTGGTGAAATAGTATCTCTATTAGCAAGTTTAATTGTGACATCAATATCCTCTAACTCAACAGGTGCAATGTCATGCATAATTTCTTTGTATAAGTCAATAGGTATTGCACTAGCACTAGCACCCATATCACATAAGCCATGATGACAACGATCTCCTATTTTAACATAAATAACAGGCATACCTACCATAGGTCCAGGTTTATCTGTATCACGGGGTTTAGCAATTCTAGCAGTTCATCATAGAAATAAATAACATGCCCATCTATATTATCAGACAAGAGATCTTTAACAATAGAAATATTAGGTTCAACTTTAACTTGCTCAGGAGGTGTATATGTTTTAATATTGCTTTTACAAACCACAGTTGAAGCTTTAGGATGATCCTTGATCCTAACAGGGAAAGGTGGTTTCTCAACATAAGAAGTAGGAACAATAGGATCATTATAAGTAATAGTCTTTTCTTCAACTTTAATAGGTGCAACTACTTTTACTTCTATGGGAGGATGATATTTAAACCAATTCTCCTTGGGGAGATCAACATAAGCAGCAAAAGATTCACATAAAGAAGCTACTATCTCAGAGTCAAGCCCATATTTCGTGTAAATTTATGGAAAATATCAGTATCCATAAAAGATTTAACACAATCAAAACTAGGTGTCATACCTGGCTCCTTACTATCGGCGTTCTGGGAACGGGGGTCCCCAGACTTGCCTGCCTGCGGCCTGCGGCATGGCTCAAAGGGGGCCCAGCACGGCCCGACTTCATCGACGCAGACCCAAGACCCTCGCGAGGGGACAAGCCTCGCGGGGCGGACGATGTCGTGGTTCTAGCTCTGACAGTGATGTAGGGGGGTGTGTATGGAGAGGCTAGATCTCAGCTATTGGGAAGTTGTAAACACACGAGGATTACGAGTTCAGGCCCTTCTCGGAGGAAGTAACAGCCCTACGTCTCGGTGCCCGGAGGCGGTCGATTGGATTATGTGTGTATGAGTAACAGGGGTGCGAACCCTTCATATTGAGGAGGGGGCGGCTTATATAGAGCTCGCCGGCCCTCTCCTGCCCTGAGTGATGCAGGGTTTAAGGTACATTTAAGGTTGGGCGTTACTGGTAACGCCCCTAATAAAGTGCTATAATGACCATAAAGACTACTTAATAGCCGACCGTTTGCCTGCAAAGTGACTTTAGGTCTCCTGGCAGTCAAGTGGTTGGCTTCATGGTCGAGTGATAGCTTCTTGGTCGAGTGATAGCTTCTTGGTCGAGTGTCTTGAACCCGTCGAGTGGGATACCTTCAAGTCGATTGAAAGGTGACTTCTTCTAGGGATGTCCTTGGGTAGGGCTCTTTGGACAGGTCCGTGCCCCTACCCTAGGTACATAGCTTCATCATTAGCCCCCGAATGGATTGAGGTTTGAGTGGGGAAAGAGTTGGAGATCCTTCTGACTGGTTCTTTGGGTTACATGAGTGCCTCGTTTTGGGTCAATCGTCATGGATGACGTCATCAACCTCTTCCAGTCGCCTTGATTCATTCCAGGCCTTTCGTCGAGTGAATTTCTTTACTTGTGACATACTGAGTGTCGGCGCGAGCGGGGTCTTCTGTTTTGACAAGTTGTTTTGCAGCCCGCGGATGTCGTGGGATTCGGATTTCGGGAAGCGCCGGGACGGGAGCGGCCACAGTAATCGGAAGCGATAAAGCGGAAGCTCCTCGATTTCCGTGCCACCTTTTTCACCACGTACTGCACGCGCGTCCGCTGCGGGATTTGACTGGATTGCCTGGGCCTACCAGTCAGCCACTCGGGAGCGGCCTCTTATAAGTAGCCGGCTCGGGGTTTCCAAACAGTGCGCTCTCTTCTTCCTCTCTCCCTTTGCAAGCTCCTCCGCCACCTCCGCTCTCACCCTAGCGCCGCAGACCCGTGCGAGATTTGCCGGCGACGATGGTGAAGGACAAGACATCCGCTCTGGAGCACGCGAAGAAGGCGGCGGCGCAGGGAAAAGGGAAGAGATCTGCTCGGGGCGGATCTTCCTCAAGGTCTGCTCTGCCCCGCGGCTGGATCCAGGGAGACTGGATGTCGTTGGTGATCCGGCAAGAAGACCTCGACGACATGGTCGAGGGGGGAGTCATTCCCCACGAAGCTGCGCGTCTCCCGGGGCGAGAGATCGAACCTCAGCCTTGCGACGGTGAGTGTGTGCTCCTAGCCACCCATATCGACCGAGGGTTTTCTCTGCCGCCCCATCCTTTTTTCCGGAGCTTTCTGAACTTCTTAGGAGCGCAGCTCCACCACTTCACTCCCAACTCCATCGTATATCTTGCTGCTTTCATTTCCATGTGTGAGGGTTTCTTGGGTTGCCGCCCCCATTGGGGACTCTTCAAGCACATCTTTACCTACCGTTCTCAATCGGTCAAGAAGGCCAAGTCGAGTGACGAAAGGACGCAGGTGATTCAGCTGTGCGGGGGCCTGGCGATCCAGACGAGGGGAAAGAGTTGTTTTCCATCTATCATTTTCCCGGAGTCGGTCCGCGGTTGGCAGGCGACCTGGTTTTACTGTCAAGACCAGGCGACCCCAGGGCAGTCGACCGGACTTCCCCCTTTCTCTCTCGACCGAGCTGAAAAACCTGCTTCTCTGAAAGTGACGCCAGAGGAAAAGGCCCAAGTCAAAGTACTGGCTGGTCAAGTGGTTGAGCTTGTCCGTGAGGGCGTGACTGGTATGGACTTGCTGGAGGTCTTCCTCCGGAGGCGCATCCAACCGCTCCAGGCTCGTGACCACCCGATGTGGCTGTACTCGGGTCTCGACGACACCACTCGGGTCCACCCGGAGGAGGTTACTGACGAGATGCTGGAGGGATGGCTGTCGAGCATTATGGGGAACAAAGACAACCCCCGAGGAGCCAGAAGGGTAATTCCACTCAACAACTCGTATGACGTGGACCAGGTATGTCTTTACGCGCCTGACTGAGATCTTGTTTTCTTCATTAGTCTTCTTTGAGTAGGTCGATTGACTTTCGTCTTGTCTGTTGTTTTCCAGGCGACTACCGAGATGTACTCGATGCCCAACGGGGCACAGGTGCCAACTGAGGAAGGGGAGGCGAGCGGAGGTGAGAGCGGAGACGATCAAGGCGAGTGGGAGTCCGACGGTGAAGGAGAGGGAGGCGACGACGTCGACTCCAGTG